>NW_028123825.1:0-718916 GCF_965194805.1 Balaenoptera borealis
ACCCATCTGTCGGTGGACTTTTTGGTTACTTCCATATCTTGGCTACTGTAATACTATGCAATGCAGATTTGCGTGCCTGTGTCCTTCCAATTCTGTCTTCTTAGTTTATAGGTCCAGGAATAGGTCTGCTGGAACATATGGTAGCTCAATGTTTACCTTTTACAGGCACCTCTATTCTGTTCTCCTTAGTGGCTCTTTCCAGGTTACGTCCCACTTAAAGTGGAGGGTATGTATTTCTTCCCAGCTCCTTCAGGATTTATTCTTTGTAGTTTTTGCTGATGGTTATTCTGAGTGGTGTGAGCTGATACCTCTTTGTGGTTGAATTTGCATGTGTCTCATAATGCGTTGAAATTGATCTTTAAGACATGTCCTTTTTATTTTTCCAGCTGTGATTAGAGCTTATTTCTTCAAAGTGTTTTCTTAAAGTATGTGTCACCATTTGAAATATTTTGGCCATTATCTCCCTCAAGACATTTTGAGGGCAGGTTTCATTTACAGCCCTGCAGTACTTGTTCATATGAAGTGACCATTAGCTCAGGCTTTAAACCTGCTTTTGCAGGTAACGGCCAGAGAGCGGCAGCCTTTCTACGTTCCCCTTGCTGGTACTAGGGAAACAGACCTACCGGCCAGTGGTGTTCTTCGGTTATAAGTTAGAGTGCCATGTGCCCGGATAAACCCACAAATGTTGATGTCTCCTTGCTTTTGTTTGTTTTTAAATTTCATTTATATTTATTATTAGAGTAATATTCCATTGTGTACGTGGACCACTTCTTCTTGGTGCATTCCTCGGTTGATGGACATTTTCATTGCTTCCAAGTGCTGGCTATGGTAAATCTTGCTGGCGTACAGGTTTGCCAGCCTGTGACTTTTTGATTCTCATTTTCTCAGGTGATAGGCCAAGCAGTGGTTGTGATTGATTGACTGGTAGCTCAATGTTTCCCTTTTCAAAGCACCTACACTGTGTTTTCATTAGTGGCTCTTTACATGCCCCCCCTTACAACCGAGGGTACGCATTTCTCCACACTCCCTTCACCGTTTATTTTTTGCAGCATTTTTCCTAATGGCCATTCTGACTGCTGTGAGCTGATAGGTTTTTGTAATATGGGTATGCCTGTCATTAAATTTTTTAAAATTCATCATATTCCTACATCGTTCTCTTTTCTCTTAAAAGAAAAAACCGTGAGTACAATGTAGCTCTTGAAATTGTCTTCTTCGAAGGTTGCCCTCTTTTGAATTTTTTGGTCGATTTTTGACCCCAGAAATTTTCTGGAGGGCAGGTGTCATTTACAGAACTGCAAGTTGGTGAAAATTTAGTGACCTTTCGCAGTGGGTTCAAACCTGCTGTTGTGGGAAACGGCCACAAGGAGGTAGCATTTCTCCATTCCCCAATCTGGGTACTAGGGCAGCAGAGCCTTTCTGGAAGTCATTGTCCTAGGTTGTAAATTAGAATGGAATTTGCCAGGAGAAATCCCCATAAGTTTATGTCTCATTACTTCTTCTTGGTTTTTAAAAGTTTTTTAATCTGGGTAAAGTTTAGAATATTGTTTATCCTAGGTGTACACAATCTGGTTCATTTGTACATTATGTATGTCTATTAATGTACAGATCCTCTTCCCATGTAAAATATTACAGTGTTCCGTCAACCTCCCTTGCTATATGTTCGGTCTTTTTGATACATGTACAAAATATGTATTTGTATATGTATAGTAACACTAATCTTCATTTCTCAATTTCCCCCCTCCTTTCCTTTCAGATGAGCATAGTTTGTTTTCTCAGCCTGTGAGGGTCTTTCTCTTTGGAAATACGTTCATCTGTGCCAGTTATTAGATAATGCCATAAGTGATAATATAGGATATAGGTGTTTTGCTTTCCGACCTACTTCATGTTTTGTGATTATCTCCAGGCTCATCTATGGTGCCTCAAAGAGCAGTGCTTCAATGTTTTCCATGGCTAATATTCCATGTGTACATGGACCACTTCTTCTTGGTGCATTCCTCTGTTGATGGACATTTTCGTTGCTTCCAAGTGTTGCCTATGGTAAATATTGCTGGAGTGCAGGATTGCCAGCCTGTGATTTTTGATTTTCCTTTTCTCAGGGGATAGACCCAGCAGTGGGTATGATTGATTGACTGGTATGGTAGCTCAACGTTTACCTTTTCAAGGCACCTCAATTGTGCTTTCATTAGTGGCTCTTACCACGTCCCCCTTAGAATCGAGGGTACGCATTTCTCCACAATCACGTCAGCATTTCTAGTTTGCAGCATTTTTGTTGATGGCCATTCTGACTGGTGTGAGCTGACAGGTTTTTGTAATTTGGGTTTACATGTCTGTAAAAATTCCTACAATTCATCATTTTTCCACGCCTTTTACTTTTCTGTTAAAAGAAAAAAGAAAGAAAGTGTGAGTGTAATATACCTCTTCAAATTTTCTTTTTGGAAGGTTGCACTCTAGAATTTTTTGGTCGATTTTCGACCTCAGTATTTTTTGGAGGGCCGGTGTCATTTACAGACCTGCAATTGGTGAATAATTAGTGACCTTTTGCAGTGGGTTCAAAGCTGCTGTTGTGGGAAACGGCCACAAGGATGCAGCATTTCTCGATTCCCAAATCTGGGTACTAGGGCAGCAGAGCCGTTCTGGAAGTTGTCTGCCTAGGTTTTCAATTTGGATGGAATGTGCCAGGAAAACCCCCCATAAGTTTATGTCTCATTACTCCTAGTTCGTTGTTTTAATTTTTTCAATTGGGGTAATGGTTAGAATGTTGCTTGTCCAAGGTGTACACACTCTGGTTCATCTACATATCATATATACCTATTTATGTAGAGATCCTCTTCCCGTGTAAATTATTACAGAGTGTTCCGTAATCCTTCCTTGCTATATGGTCGGTCTTTTTGATATATGTATATAATATGTATTTGTATACATATGGTAACGCTAATCTTCATGTATCCATTCCCCCCACCTTTCCTTTTAGATAAGCATAGTTTTTTTTTTTTAATAAGTCTGTGATTGCCTTTCTCTGTGGAAATATGTTCATTTGTGTCAGTTATTAGATAACGCCTATAAGTGATATCATAGGTTATAGGACTTTTCCTTTCTGACTTACCTCATGTTCTGTGATTATCTCCAAGATCATCTATGGTGCCTCAAAGAGCAGTGTTTCATTGTTTTCCATGGCTAGTATTCATTGTGTACATGGACCACTTCTTCTTTATCCTTTCGTCTGTTGATGGACATTTTGGTTGCTTCACTGTCTTGTCTATTGTGAATAAGGCTGCAGTGCAGCTTTTGCAGCCCGGGTCTTCTTCATTCTGGTCTTCTCAGGTGAGAGGCCCTTTGGTGCGCCTGCTGGATTGAATGGTACCTCAATTTTTCTTTTCAACGCAGCTTCTTTCTGTTCTCATTATTAGCGTTTAACCCTTTTACATCTCACCAGCAGCTAGAGGGTACACAGTTCTCTTAAACCTCTTCAGCATTTATTGTTTGTAGACTTTTTGCCAATGGTCAGTCGACTGGTGTGAGTTGAAAACTTTTTGTAGATTAGATTGCATGAGTCTAATACTTCCTGAGGCTGAGCTTTTATCCATTTTCCTTTTTTTAAAAAGAGAGTGAGTAAAACTTACCTCTTCATACTATCTTCGTGAACATTTTGCCTGTTTTGAATTTTTTTATCCATTCCCTACCTCAGCACAATTTTGAGGGCAGGTGTCCTTTACAGCCCTGAGTCCTTGTGAATGGTAAGTGACCATTAGCTGGGGGTTAAAAGCTGCTCTTGCGGGAATCGGCCACAAGGCGGCAGCATTTCTCCTTTACCAAATCTGGTTACTAGGGCAACAGAGCCTTACTGGAAGTGGTGTTCTAGGTTGTAAATTAGAATGGAATGTGCGAGGAAAAAGCCCTTTAAGTTTATGTCTCCTTACTTCTTGTTGGTATTTTTAACTTAATTTTTATTTTTTCTCACAGCAAACTTGATTACAATGTTTTGTTTGTTCTAGGTGTGCAAGATGTGGTTCTTTCACACATATACATATATCTATTCTTCTTCGGATCCTTTTCCCATGTAGGTTATGACACAATGTTGAGTAGTCTTCTCTTGGTATTGCGTAGGTCTTTGGTGATTCTATATTTCACATGTGTTTGTATCTCTCTGTTAACCTCAATATGGTAATGTATCCAATCCTCACACCTGTCCATTTGGTGAACCATAAGTTTTTTAATGAATCTATGAAAGTGTTTCTCTGTGGAAATATCTTTGTTTGTATCATTTTTTAGGTAACACCTATATGTGATACGATAGGATATGTGTTTTTCGCTTTCTCACTTACTCCAAGTTGCGTGATTACTTCTAGACTCATCTGTGGTGCTGGAAATGGCATCGTTTCATTTTTTTCACTAGCTCATATTCCATCTGTACAGGTAGCAGTTCTTCTTTGTCCACCCATCTGTCGGTGGACTTTTTGGTTACTTCCATATCTTGGCTACTGTAATACTATGCAATGCAGATTTGCGTGCCTGTGTCCTTCCAATTCTGTCTTCTTAGTTTATAGGTCCAGGAATAGGTCTGCTGGAACATATGGTAGCTCAATGTTTACCTTTTACAGGCACCTCTATTCTGTTCTCCTTAGTGGCTCTTTCCAGGTTACGTCCCACTTAAAGTGGAGGGTATGTATTTCTTCCCAGCTCCTTCAGGATTTATTCTTTGTAGTTTTTGCTGATGGTTATTCTGAGTGGTGTGAGCTGATACCTCTTTGTGGTTGAATTTGCATGTGTCTCATAATGCGTTGAAATTGATCTTTAAGACATGTCCTTTTTATTTTTCCAGCTGTGATTAGAGCTTATTTCTTCAAAGTGTTTTCTTAAAGTATGTGTCACCATTTGAAATATTTTGGCCATTATCTCCCTCAAGACATTTTGAGGGCAGGTTTCATTTACAGCCCTGCAGTACTTGTTCATATGAAGTGACCATTAGCTCAGGCTTTAAACCTGCTTTTGCAGGTAACGGCCAGAGAGCGGCAGCCTTTCTACGTTCCCCTTGCTGGTACTAGGGAAACAGACCTACCGGCCAGTGGTGTTCTTCGGTTATAAGTTAGAGTGCCATGTGCCCGGATAAACCCACAAATGTTGATGTCTCCTTGCTTTTGTTTGTTTTTAAATTTCATTTATATTTATTATTAGAGTAATATTCCATTGTGTACGTGGACCACTTCTTCTTGGTGCATTCCTCGGTTGATGGACATTTTCATTGCTTCCAAGTGCTGGCTATGGTAAATCTTGCTGGCGTACAGGTTTGCCAGCCTGTGACTTTTTGATTCTCATTTTCTCAGGTGATAGGCCAAGCAGTGGTTGTGATTGATTGACTGGTAGCTCAATGTTTCCCTTTTCAAAGCACCTACACTGTGTTTTCATTAGTGGCTCTTTACATGCCCCCCCTTACAACCGAGGGTACGCATTTCTCCACACTCCCTTCACCGTTTATTTTTTGCAGCATTTTTCCTAATGGCCATTCTGACTGCTGTGAGCTGATAGGTTTTTGTAATATGGGTATGCCTGTCATTAAATTTTTTAAAATTCATCATATTCCTACATCGTTCTCTTTTCTCTTAAAAGAAAAAACCGTGAGTACAATGTAGCTCTTGAAATTGTCTTCTTCGAAGGTTGCCCTCTTTTGAATTTTTTGGTCGATTTTTGACCCCAGAAATTTTCTGGAGGGCAGGTGTCATTTACAGAACTGCAAGTTGGTGAAAATTTAGTGACCTTTCGCAGTGGGTTCAAACCTGCTGTTGTGGGAAACGGCCACAAGGAGGTAGCATTTCTCCATTCCCCAATCTGGGTACTAGGGCAGCAGAGCCTTTCTGGAAGTCATTGTCCTAGGTTGTAAATTAGAATGGAATTTGCCAGGAGAAATCCCCATAAGTTTATGTCTCATTACTTCTTCTTGGTTTTTAAAAGTTTTTTAATCTGGGTAAAGTTTAGAATATTGTTTATCCTAGGTGTACACAATCTGGTTCATTTGTACATTATGTATGTCTATTAATGTACAGATCCTCTTCCCATGTAAAATATTACAGTGTTCCGTCAACCTCCCTTGCTATATGTTCGGTCTTTTTGATACATGTACAAAATATGTATTTGTATATGTATAGTAACACTAATCTTCATTTCTCAATTTCCCCCCTCCTTTCCTTTCAGATGAGCATAGTTTGTTTTCTCAGCCTGTGAGGGTCTTTCTCTTTGGAAATACGTTCATCTGTGCCAGTTATTAGATAATGCCATAAGTGATAATATAGGATATAGGTGTTTTGCTTTCCGACCTACTTCATGTTTTGTGATTATCTCCAGGCTCATCTATGGTGCCTCAAAGAGCAGTGCTTCAATGTTTTCCATGGCTAATATTCCATGTGTACATGGACCACTTCTTCTTGGTGCATTCCTCTGTTGATGGACATTTTCGTTGCTTCCAAGTGTTGCCTATGGTAAATATTGCTGGAGTGCAGGATTGCCAGCCTGTGATTTTTGATTTTCCTTTTCTCAGGGGATAGACCCAGCAGTGGGTATGATTGATTGACTGGTATGGTAGCTCAACGTTTACCTTTTCAAGGCACCTCAATTGTGCTTTCATTAGTGGCTCTTACCACGTCCCCCTTAGAATCGAGGGTACGCATTTCTCCACAATCACGTCAGCATTTCTAGTTTGCAGCATTTTTGTTGATGGCCATTCTGACTGGTGTGAGCTGACAGGTTTTTGTAATTTGGGTTTACATGTCTGTAAAAATTCCTACAATTCATCATTTTTCCACGCCTTTTACTTTTCTGTTAAAAGAAAAAAGAAAGAAAGTGTGAGTGTAATATACCTCTTCAAATTTTCTTTTTGGAAGGTTGCACTCTAGAATTTTTTGGTCGATTTTCGACCTCAGTATTTTTTGGAGGGCCGGTGTCATTTACAGACCTGCAATTGGTGAATAATTAGTGACCTTTTGCAGTGGGTTCAAAGCTGCTGTTGTGGGAAACGGCCACAAGGATGCAGCATTTCTCGATTCCCAAATCTGGGTACTAGGGCAGCAGAGCCGTTCTGGAAGTTGTCTGCCTAGGTTTTCAATTTGGATGGAATGTGCCAGGAAAACCCCCCATAAGTTTATGTCTCATTACTCCTAGTTCGTTGTTTTAATTTTTTCAATTGGGGTAATGGTTAGAATGTTGCTTGTCCAAGGTGTACACACTCTGGTTCATCTACATATCATATATACCTATTTATGTAGAGATCCTCTTCCCGTGTAAATTATTACAGAGTGTTCCGTAATCCTTCCTTGCTATATGGTCGGTCTTTTTGATATATGTATATAATATGTATTTGTATACATATGGTAACGCTAATCTTCATGTATCCATTCCCCCCACCTTTCCTTTTAGATAAGCATAGTTTTTTTTTTTTAATAAGTCTGTGATTGCCTTTCTCTGTGGAAATATGTTCATTTGTGTCAGTTATTAGATAACGCCTATAAGTGATATCATAGGTTATAGGACTTTTCCTTTCTGACTTACCTCATGTTCTGTGATTATCTCCAAGATCATCTATGGTGCCTCAAAGAGCAGTGTTTCATTGTTTTCCATGGCTAGTATTCATTGTGTACATGGACCACTTCTTCTTTATCCTTTCGTCTGTTGATGGACATTTTGGTTGCTTCACTGTCTTGTCTATTGTGAATAAGGCTGCAGTGCAGCTTTTGCAGCCCGGGTCTTCTTCATTCTGGTCTTCTCAGGTGAGAGGCCCTTTGGTGCGCCTGCTGGATTGAATGGTACCTCAATTTTTCTTTTCAACGCAGCTTCTTTCTGTTCTCATTATTAGCGTTTAACCCTTTTACATCTCACCAGCAGCTAGAGGGTACACAGTTCTCTTAAACCTCTTCAGCATTTATTGTTTGTAGACTTTTTGCCAATGGTCAGTCGACTGGTGTGAGTTGAAAACTTTTTGTAGATTAGATTGCATGAGTCTAATACTTCCTGAGGCTGAGCTTTTATCCATTTTCCTTTTTTTAAAAAGAGAGTGAGTAAAACTTACCTCTTCATACTATCTTCGTGAACATTTTGCCTGTTTTGAATTTTTTTATCCATTCCCTACCTCAGCACAATTTTGAGGGCAGGTGTCCTTTACAGCCCTGAGTCCTTGTGAATGGTAAGTGACCATTAGCTGGGGGTTAAAAGCTGCTCTTGCGGGAATCGGCCACAAGGCGGCAGCATTTCTCCTTTACCAAATCTGGTTACTAGGGCAACAGAGCCTTACTGGAAGTGGTGTTCTAGGTTGTAAATTAGAATGGAATGTGCGAGGAAAAAGCCCTTTAAGTTTATGTCTCCTTACTTCTTGTTGGTATTTTTAACTTAATTTTTATTTTTTCTCACAGCAAACTTGATTACAATGTTTTGTTTGTTCTAGGTGTGCAAGATGTGGTTCTTTCACACATATACATATATCTATTCTTCTTCGGATCCTTTTCCCATGTAGGTTATGACACAGTGTTGAGTAGTCTTCTCTTGGTATTGCGTAGGTCTTTGGTGATTCTATATTTCACATGTGTTTGTATCTCTCTGTTAACCTCAATATGGTAATGTATCCAATCCTCACACCTGTCCATTTGGTGAACCATAAGTTTTTTAATGAATCTATGAAAGTGTTTCTCTGTGGAAATATCTTTGTTTGTATCATTTTTTAGGTAACACCTATATGTGATACGATAGGATATGTGTTTTTCGCTTTCTCACTTACTCCAAGTTGCGTGATTACTTCTAGACTCATCTGTGGTGCTGGAAATGGCATCGTTTCATTTTTTTCACTAGCTCATATTCCATCTGTACAGGTAGCAGTTCTTCTTTGTCCACCCATCTGTCGGTGGACTTTTTGGTTACTTCCATATCTTGGCTACTGTAATACTATGCAATGCAGATTTGCGTGCCTGTGTCCTTCCAATTCTGTCTTCTTAGTTTATAGGTCCAGGAATAGGTCTGCTGGAACATATGGTAGCTCAATGTTTACCTTTTAAAGGCACCTCTATTCTGTTCTCCTTAGTGGCTCTTTCCAGGTTACGTCCCACTTAAAGTGGAGGGTATGTATTTCTTCCCAGCTCCTTCAGGATTTATTCTTTGTAGTTTTTGCTGATGGTTATTCTGAGTGGTGTGAGCTGATACCTCTTTGTGGTTGAATTTGCATGTGTCTCATAATGCGTTGAAATTGATCTTTAAGACATGTCCTTTTTATTTTTCCAGCTGTGATTAGAGCTTATTTCTTCAAAGTGTTTTCTTAAAGTATGTGTCACCATTTGAAATATTTTGGCCATTATCTCCCTCAAGACATTTTGAGGGCAGGTTTCATTTACAGCCCTGCAGTACTTGTTCATATGAAGTGACCATTAGCTCAGGCTTTAAACCTGCTTTTGCAGGTAACGGCCAGAGAGCGGCAGCCTTTCTACGTTCCCCTTGCTGGTACTAGGGAAACAGACCTACCGGCCAGTGGTGTTCTTCGGTTATAAGTTAGAGTGCCATGTGCCCGGATAAACCCACAAATGTTGATGTCTCCTTGCTTTTGTTTGTTTTTAAATTTCATTTATATTTATTATTAGAGTAATATTCCATTGTGTACGTGGACCACTTCTTCTTGGTGCATTCCTCGGTTGATGGACATTTTCATTGCTTCCAAGTGCTGGCTATGGTAAATCTTGCTGGCGTACAGGTTTGCCAGCCTGTGACTTTTTGATTCTCATTTTCTCAGGTGATAGGCCAAGCAGTGGTTGTGATTGATTGACTGGTAGCTCAATGTTTCCCTTTTCAAAGCACCTACACTGTGTTTTCATTAGTGGCTCTTTACATGCCCCCCCTTACAACCGAGGGTACGCATTTCTCCACACTCCCTTCACCGTTTATTTTTTGCAGCATTTTTCCTAATGGCCATTCTGACTGCTGTGAGCTGATAGGTTTTTGTAATATGGGTATGCCTGTCATTAAATTTTTTAAAATTCATCATATTCCTACATCGTTCTCTTTTCTCTTAAAAGAAAAAACCGTGAGTACAATGTAGCTCTTGAAATTGTCTTCTTCGAAGGTTGCCCTCTTTTGAATTTTTTGGTCGATTTTTGACCCCAGAAATTTTCTGGAGGGCAGGTGTCATTTACAGAACTGCAAGTTGGTGAAAATTTAGTGACCTTTCGCAGTGGGTTCAAACCTGCTGTTGTGGGAAACGGCCACAAGGAGGTAGCATTTCTCCATTCCCCAATCTGGGTACTAGGGCAGCAGAGCCTTTCTGGAAGTCATTGTCCTAGGTTGTAAATTAGAATGGAATTTGCCAGGAGAAATCCCCAGAAGTTTATGTCTCATTACTTCTTCTTGGTTTTTAAAAGTTTTTTAATCTGGGTAAAGTTTAGAATATTGTTTATCCTAGGTGTACACAATCTGGTTCATTTGTACATTATGTATGTCTATTAATGTACAGATCCTCTTCCCATGTAAAATATTACAGTGTTCCGTCGACCTCCCTTGCTATATGTTCGGACTTTTTGATACATGTACAAAATATGTATTTGTATATGTATAGTAACACTAATCTTCATTTCTCAATTTCCCCCCTCCTTTCCTTTCAGATGAGCATAGTTTGTTTTCTCAGCCTGTGAGTGTCTTTCTCTTTGGAAATACGTTCATCTGTGCCAGTTATTAGATAATGCCATAAGTGATAATATAGGATATAGGTGTTTTGCTTTCCGACCTACTTCATGTTTTGTGATTATCTCCAGGCTCATCTATGGTGCCTCAAAGAGCAGTGCTTCAATGTTTTCCATGGCTAATATTCCATGTGTACATGGACCACTTCTTCTTGGTGCATTCCTCTGTTGATGGACATTTTCGTTGCTTCCAAGTGTTGCCTATGGTAAATATTGCTGGAGTGCAGGATTGCCAGCCTGTGATTTTTGATTTTCCTTTTCTCAGGGGATAGACCCAGCAGTGGGTATGATTGATTGACTGGTATGGTAGCTCAACGTTTACCTTTTCAAGGCACCTCAATTGTGCTTTCATTAGTGGCTCTTACCACGTCCCCCTTAGAATCGAGGGTACGCATTTCTCCACAATCACGTCAGCATTTCTAGTTTGCAGCATTTTTGTTGATGGCCATTCTGACTGGTGTGAGCTGACAGGTTTTTGTAATTTGGGTTTACATGTCTGTAAAAATTCCTACAATTCATCATTTTTCCACGCCTTTTACTTTTCTGTTAAAAGAAAAAAGAAAGAAAGTGTGAGTGTAATATACCTCTTCAAATTTTCTTTTTGGAAGGTTGCACTCTAGAATTTTTTGGTCGATTTTCGACCTCAGTATTTTTTGGAGGGCCGGTGTCATTTACAGACCTGCAATTGGTGAATAATTAGTGACCTTTTGCAGTGGGTTCAAAGCTGCTGTTGTGGGAAACGGCCACAAGGATGCAGCATTTCTCGATTCCCAAATCTGGGTACTAGGGCAGCAGAGCCGTTCTGGAAGTTGTCTGCCTAGGTTTTCAATTTGGATGGAATGTGCCAGGAAAACCCCCCATAAGTTTATGTCTCATTACTCCTAGTTCGTTGTTTTAATTTTTTCAATTCGGGTAATGGTTAGAATGTTGCTTGTCCAAGGTGTACACACTCTGGTTCATCTACATATCATATATACCTATTTATGTAGAGATCCTCTTCCCGTGTAAATTATTACAGAGTGTTCCGTAATCCTTCCTTGCTATATGGTCGGTCTTTTTGATATATGTATATAATATGTATTTGTATACATATGGTAACGCTAATCTTCATGTATCCATTCCCCCCACCTTTCCTTTTAGATAAGCATAGTTTTTTTTTTTTAATAAGTCTGTGATTGCCTTTCTCTGTGGAAATATGTTCATTTGTGTCAGTTATTAGATAACGCCTATAAGTGATATCATAGGTTATAGGACTTTTCCTTTCTGACTTACCTCATGTTCTGTGATTATCTCCAAGATCATCTATGGTGCCTCAAAGAGCAGTGTTTCATTGTTTTCCATGGCTAGTATTCATTGTGTACATGGACCACTTCTTCTTTATCCTTTCGTCTGTTGATGGACATTTTGGTTGCTTCACTGTCTTGTCTATTGTGAATAAGGCTGCAGTGCAGCTTTTGCAGCCCGGGTCTTCTTCATTCTGGTCTTCTCAGGTGAGAGGCCCTTTGGTGCGCCTGCTGGATTGAATGGTACCTCAATTTTTCTTTTCAACGCAGCTTCTTTCTGTTCTCATTATTAGCGTTTAACCCTTTTACATCTCACCAGCAGCTAGAGGGTACACAGTTCTCTTAAACCTCTTCAGCATTTATTGTTTGTAGACTTTTTGCCAATGGTCAGTCGACTGGTGTGAGTTGAAAACTTTTTGTAGATTAGATTGCATGAGTCTAATACTTCCTGAGGCTGAGCTTTTATCCATTTTCCTTTTTTTTTAAAAGAGAGTGAGTAAAACTTACCTCTTCATACTATCTTCGTGAACATTTTGCCTGTTTTGAATTTTTTTATCCATTCCCTACCTCAGCACAATTTTGAGGGCAGGTGTCCTTTACAGCCCTGAGTCCTTGTGAATGGTAAGTGACCATTAGCTGGGGGTTAAAAGCTGCTCTTGCGGGAATCGGCCACAAGGCGGCAGCATTTCTCCTTTACCAAATCTGGTTACTAGGGCAACAGAGCCTTACTGGAAGTGGTGTTCTAGGTTGTAAATTAGAATGGAATGTGCGAGGAAAAAGCCCTTTAAGTTTATGTCTCCTTACTTCTTGTTGGTATTTTTAACTTAATTTTTATTTTTTCTCACAGCAAACTTGATTACAATGTTTTGTTTGTTCTAGGTGTGCAAGATGTGGTTCTTTCACACATATACATATATCTATTCTTCTTCGGATCCTTTTCCCATGTAGGTTATGACACAATGTTGAGTAGTCTTCTCTTGGTATTGCGTAGGTCTTTGGTGATTCTATATTTCACATGTGTTTGTATCTCTCTGTTAACCTCAATATGGTAATGTATCCAATCCTCACACCTGTCCATTTGGTGAACCATAAGTTTTTTAATGAATCTATGAAAGTGTTTCTCTGTGGAAATATCTTTGTTTGTATCATTTTTTAGGTAACACCTATATGTGATACGATAGGATATGTGTTTTTCGCTTTCTCACTTACTCCAAGTTGCGTGATTACTTCTAGACTCATCTGTGGTGCTGGAAATGGCATCGTTTCATTTTTTTCACTAGCTCATATTCCATCTGTACAGGTAGCAGTTCTTCTTTGTCCACCCATCTGTCGGTGGACTTTTTGGTTACTTCCATATCTTGGCTACTGTAATACTATGCAATGCAGATTTGCGTGCCTGTGTCCTTCCAATTCTGTCTTCTTAGTTTATAGGTCCAGGAATAGGTCTGCTGGAACATATGGTAGCTCAATGTTTACCTTTTAAAGGCACCTCTATTCTGTTCTCCTTAGTGGCTCTTTCCAGGTTACGTCCCACTTAAAGTGGAGGGTATGTATTTCTTCCCAGCTCCTTCAGGATTTATTCTTTGTAGTTTTTGCTGATGGTTATTCTGAGTGGTGTGAGCTGATACCTCTTTGTGGTTGAATTTGCATGTGTCTCATAATGCGTTGAAATTGATCTTTAAGACATGTCCTTTTTATTTTTCCAGCTGTGATTAGAGCTTATTTCTTCAAAGTGTTTTCTTAAAGTATGTGTCACCATTTGAAATATTTTGGCCATTATCTCCCTCAAGACATTTTGAGGGCAGGTTTCATTTACAGCCCTGCAGTACTTGTTCATATGAAGTGACCATTAGCTCAGGCTTTAAACCTGCTTTTGCAGGTAACGGCCAGAGAGCGGCAGCCTTTCTACGTTCCCCTTGCTGGTACTAGGGAAACAGACCTACCGGCCAGTGGTGTTCTTCGGTTATAAGTTAGAGTGCCATGTGCCCGGATAAACCCACAAATGTTGATGTCTCCTTGCTTTTGTTTGTTTTTAAATTTCATTTATATTTATTATTAGAGTAATATTCCATTGTGTACGTGGACCACTTCTTCTTGGTGCATTCCTCGGTTGATGGACATTTTCATTGCTTCCAAGTGCTGGCTATGGTAAATCTTGCTGGCGTACAGGTTTGCCAGCCTGTGACTTTTTGATTCTCATTTTCTCAGGTGATAGGCCAAGCAGTGGTTGTGATTGATTGACTGGTAGCTCAATGTTTCCCTTTTCAAAGCACCTACACTGTGTTTTCATTAGTGGCTCTTTACATGCCCCCCCTTACAACCGAGGGTACGCATTTCTCCACACTCCCTTCACCGTTTATTTTTTGCAGCATTTTTCCTAATGGCCATTCTGACTGCTGTGAGCTGATAGGTTTTTGTAATATGGGTATGCCTGTCATTAAATTTTTTAAAATTCATCATATTCCTACATCGTTCTCTTTTCTCTTAAAAGAAAAAACCGTGAGTACAATGTAGCTCTTGAAATTGTCTTCTTCGAAGGTTGCCCTCTTTTGAATTTTTTGGTCGATTTTTGACCCCAGAAATTTTCTGGAGGGCAGGTGTCATTTACAGAACTGCAAGTTGGTGAAAATTTAGTGACCTTTCGCAGTGGGTTCAAACCTGCTGTTGTGGGAAACGGCCACAAGGAGGTAGCATTTCTCCATTCCCCAATCTGGGTACTAGGGCAGCAGAGCCTTTCTGGAAGTCATTGTCCTAGGTTGTAAATTAGAATGGAATTTGCCAGGAGAAATCCCCATAAGTTTATGTCTCATTACTTCTTCTTGGTTTTTAAAAGTTTTTTAATCTGGGTAAAGTTTAGAATATTGTTTATCCTAGGTGTACACAATCTGGTTCATTTGTACATTATGTATGTCTATTAATGTACAGATCCTCTTCCCATGTAAAATATTACAGTGTTCCGTCAACCTCCCTTGCTATATGTTCGGTCTTTTTGATACATGTACAAAATATGTATTTGTATATGTATAGTAACACTAATCTTCATTTCTCAATTTCCCCCCTCCTTTCCTTTCAGATGAGCATAGTTTGTTTTCTCAGCCTGTGAGGGTCTTTCTCTTTGGAAATACGTTCATCTGTGCCAGTTATTAGATAATGCCATAAGTGATAATATAGGATATAGGTGTTTTGCTTTCCGACCTACTTCATGTTTTGTGATTATCTCCAGGCTCATCTATGGTGCCTCAAAGAGCAGTGCTTCAATGTTTTCCATGGCTAATATTCCATGTGTACATGGACCACTTCTTCTTGGTGCATTCCTCTGTTGATGGACATTTTCGTTGCTTCCAAGTGTTGCCTATGGTAAATATTGCTGGAGTGCAGGATTGCCAGCCTGTGATTTTTGATTTTCCTTTTCTCAGGGGATAGACCCAGCAGTGGGTATGATTGATTGACTGGTATGGTAGCTCAACGTTTACCTTTTCAAGGCACCTCAATTGTGCTTTCATTAGTGGCTCTTACCACGTCCCCCTTAGAATCGAGGGTACGCATTTCTCCACAATCACGTCAGCATTTCTAGTTTGCAGCATTTTTGTTGATGGCCATTCTGACTGGTGTGAGCTGACAGGTTTTTGTAATTTGGGTTTACATGTCTGTAAAAATTCCTACAATTCATCATTTTTCCACGCCTTTTACTTTTCTGTTAAAAGAAAAAAGAAAGAAAGTGTGAGTGTAATATACCTCTTCAAATTTTCTTTTTGGAAGGTTGCACTCTAGAATTTTTTGGTCGATTTTCGACCTCAGTATTTTTTGGAGGGCCGGTGTCATTTACAGACCTGCAATTGGTGAATAATTAGTGACCTTTTGCAGTGGGTTCAAAGCTGCTGTTGTGGGAAACGGCCACAAGGATGCAGCATTTCTCGATTCCCAAATCTGGGTACTAGGGCAGCAGAGCCGTTCTGGAAGTTGTCTGCCTAGGTTTTCAATTTGGATGGAATGTGCCAGGAAAACCCCCCATAAGTTTATGTCTCATTACTCCTAGTTCGTTGTTTTAATTTTTTCAATTGGGGTAATGGTTAGAATGTTGCTTGTCCAAGGTGTACACACTCTGGTTCATCTACATATCATATATACCTATTTATGTAGAGATCCTCTTCCCGTGTAAATTATTACAGAGTGTTCCGTAATCCTTCCTTGCTATATGGTCGGTCTTTTTGATATATGTATATAATATGTATTTGTATACATATGGTAACGCTAATCTTCATGTATCCATTCCCCCCACCTTTCCTTTTAGATAAGCATAGTTTTTTTTTTTTAATAAGTCTGTGATTGCCTTTCTCTGTGGAAATATGTTCATTTGTGTCAGTTATTAGATAACGCCTATAAGTGATATCATAGGTTATAGGACTTTTCCTTTCTGACTTACCTCATGTTCTGTGATTATCTCCAAGATCATCTATGGTGCCTCAAAGAGCAGTGTTTCATTGTTTTCCATGGCTAGTATTCATTGTGTACATGGACCACTTCTTCTTTATCCTTTCGTCTGTTGATGGACATTTTGGTTGCTTCACTGTCTTGTCTATTGTGAATAAGGCTGCAGTGCAGCTTTTGCAGCCCGGGTCTTCTTCATTCTGGTCTTCTCAGGTGAGAGGCCCTTTGGTGCGCCTGCTGGATTGAATGGTACCTCAATTTTTCTTTTCAACGCAGCTTCTTTCTGTTCTCATTATTAGCGTTTAACCCTTTTACATCTCACCAGCAGCTAGAGGGTACACAGTTCTCTTAAACCTCTTCAGCATTTATTGTTTGTAGACTTTTTGCCAATGGTCAGTCGACTGGTGTGAGTTGAAAACTTTTTGTAGATTAGATTGCATGAGTCTAATACTTCCTGAGGCTGAGCTTTTATCCATTTTCCTTTTTTTAAAAAGAGAGTGAGTAAAACTTACCTCTTCATACTATCTTCGTGAACATTTTGCCTGTTTTGAATTTTTTTATCCATTCCCTACCTCAGCACAATTTTGAGGGCAGGTGTCCTTTACAGCCCTGAGTCCTTGTGAATGGTAAGTGACCATTAGCTGGGGGTTAAAAGCTGCTCTTGCGGGAATCGGCCACAAGGCGGCAGCATTTCTCCTTTACCAAATCTGGTTACTAGGGCAACAGAGCCTTACTGGAAGTGGTGTTCTAGGTTGTAAATTAGAATGGAATGTGCGAGGAAAAAGCCCTTTAAGTTTATGTCTCCTTACTTCTCGTTGGTATTTTTAACTTAATTTTTATTTTTTCTCACAGCAAACTTGATTACAATGTTTTGTTTGTTCTAGGTGTGCAAGATGTGGTTCTTTCACACATATACATATATCTATTCTTCTTCGGATCCTTTTCCCATGTAGGTTATGACACAATGTTGAGTAGTCTTCTCTTGGTATTGCGTAGGTCTTTGGTGATTCTATATTTCACATGTGTTTGTATCTCTCTGTTAACCTCAATATGGTAATGTATCCAATCCTCACACCTGTCCATTTGGTGAACCATAAGTTTTTTAATGAATCTATGAAAGTGTTTCTCTGTGGAAATATCTTTGTTTGTATCATTTTTTAGGTAACACCTATATGTGATACGATAGGATATGTGTTTTTCGCTTTCTCACTTACTCCAAGTTGCGTGATTACTTCTAGACTCATCTGTGGTGCTGGAAATGGCATCGTTTCATTTTTTTCACTAGCTCATATTCCATCTGTACAGGTAGCAGTTCTTCTTTGTCCACCCATCTGTCGGTGGACTTTTTGGTTACTTCCATATCTTGGCTACTGTAATACTATGCAATGCAGATTTGCGTGCCTGTGTCCTTCCAATTCTGTCTTCTTAGTTTATAGGTCCAGGAATAGGTCTGCTGGAACATATGGTAGCTCAATGTTTACCTTTTACAGGCACCTCTATTCTGTTCTCCTTAGTGGCTCTTTCCAGGTTACGTCCCACTTAAAGTGGAGGGTATGTATTTCTTCCCAGCTCCTTCAGGATTTATTCTTTGTAGTTTTTGCTGATGGTTATTCTGAGTGGTGTGAGCTGATACCTCTTTGTGGTTGAATTTGCATGTGTCTCATAATGCGTTGAAATTGATCTTTAAGACATGTCCTTTTTATTTTTCCAGCTGTGATTAGAGCTTATTTCTTCAAAGTGTTTTCTTAAAGTATGTGTCACCATTTGAAATATTTTGGCCATTATCTCCCTCAAGACATTTTGAGGGCAGGTTTCATTTACAGCCCTGCAGTACTTGTTCATATGAAGTGACCATTAGCTCAGGCTTTAAACCTGCTTTTGCAGGTAACGGCCAGAGAGCGGCAGCCTTTCTACGTTCCCCTTGCTGGTACTAGGGAAACAGACCTACCGGCCAGTGGTGTTCTTCGGTTATAAGTTAGAGTGCCATGTGCCCGGATAAACCCACAAATGTTGATGTCTCCTTGCTTTTGTTTGTTTTTAAATTTCATTTATATTTATTATTAGAGTAATATTCCATTGTGTACGTGGACCACTTCTTCTTGGTGCATTCCTCGGTTGATGGACATTTTCATTGCTTCCAAGTGCTGGCTATGGTAAATCTTGCTGGCGTACAGGTTTGCCAGCCTGTGACTTTTTGATTCTCATTTTCTCAGGTGATAGGCCAAGCAGTGGTTGTGATTGATTGACTGGTAGCTCAATGTTTCCCTTTTCAAAGCACCTACACTGTGTTTTCATTAGTGGCTCTTTACATGCCCCCCCTTACAACCGAGGGTACGCATTTCTCCACACTCCCTTCACCGTTTATTTTTTGCAGCATTTTTCCTAATGGCCGTTCTGACTGCTGTGAGCTGATAGGTTTTTGTAATATGGGTATGCCTGTCATTAAATTTTTTAAAATTCATCATATTCCTACATCGTTCTCTTTTCTCTTAAAAGAAAAAACCGTGAGTACAATGTAGCTCTTGAAATTGTCTTCTTCGAAGGTTGCCCTCTTTTGAATTTTTTGGTCGATTTTTGACCCCAGAAATTTTCTGGAGGGCAGGTGTCATTTACAGAACTGCAAGTTGGTGAAAATTTAGTGACCTTTCGCAGTGGGTTCAAACCTGCTGTTGTGGGAAACGGCCACAAGGAGGTAGCATTTCTCCATTCCCCAATCTGGGTACTAGGGCAGCAGAGCCTTTCTGGAAGTCATTGTCCTAGGTTGTAAATTAGAATGGAATTTGCCAGGAGAAATCCCCATAAGTTTATGTCTCATTACTTCTTCTTGGTTTTTAAAAGTTTTTTAATCTGGGTAAAGTTTAGAATATTGTTTATCCTAGGTGTACACAATCTGGTTCATTTGTACATTATGTATGTCTATTAATGTACAGATCCTCTTCCCATGTAAAATATTACAGTGTTCCGTCAACCTCCCTTGCTATATGTTCGGTCTTTTTGATACATGTACAAAATATGTATTTGTATATGTATAGTAACACTAATCTTCATTTCTCAATTTCCCCCCTCCTTTCCTTTCAGATGAGCATAGTTTGTTTTCTCAGCCTGTGAGGGTCTTTCTCTTTGGAAATACGTTCATCTGTGCCAGTTATTAGATAATGCCATAAGTGATAATATAGGATATAGGTGTTTTGCTTTCCGACCTACTTCATGTTTTGTGATTATCTCCAGGCTCATCTATGGTGCCTCAAAGAGCAGTGCTTCAATGTTTTCCATGGCTAATATTCCATGTGTACATGGACCACTTCTTCTTGGTGCATTCCTCTGTTGATGGACATTTTCGTTGCTTCCAAGTGTTGCCTATGGTAAATATTGCTGGAGTGCAGGATTGCCAGCCTGTGATTTTTGATTTTCCTTTTCTCAGGGGATAGACCCAGCAGTGGGTATGATTGATTGACTGGTATGGTAGCTCAACGTTTACCTTTTCAAGGCACCTCAATTGTGCTTTCATTAGTGGCTCTTACCACGTCCCCCTTAGAATCGAGGGTACGCATTTCTCCACAATCACGTCAGCATTTCTAGTTTGCAGCATTTTTGTTGATGGCCATTCTGACTGGTGTGAGCTGACAGGTTTTTGTAATTTGGGTTTACATGTCTGTAAAAATTCCTACAATTCATCATTTTTCCACGCCTTTTACTTTTCTGTTAAAAGAAAAAAGAAAGAAAGTGTGAGTGTAATATACCTCTTCAAATTTTCTTTTTGGAAGGTTGCACTCTAGAATTTTTTGGTCGATTTTCGACCTCAGTATTTTTTGGAGGGCCGGTGTCATTTACAGACCTGCAATTGGTGAATAATTAGTGACCTTTTGCAGTGGGTTCAAAGCTGCTGTTGTGGGAAACGGCCACAAGGATGCAGCATTTCTCGATTCCCAAATCTGGGTACTAGGGCAGCAGAGCCGTTCTGGAAGTTGTCTGCCTAGGTTTTCAATTTGGATGGAATGTGCCAGGAAAACCCCCCATAAGTTTATGTCTCATTACTCCTAGTTCGTTGTTTTAATTTTTTCAATTCGGGTAATGGTTAGAATGTTGCTTGTCCAAGGTGTACACACTCTGGTTCATCTACATATCATATATACCTATTTATGTAGAGATCCTCTTCCCGTGTAAATTATTACAGAGTGTTCCGTAATCCTTCCTTGCTATATGGTCGGTCTTTTTGATATATGTATATAATATGTATTTGTATACATATGGTAACGCTAATCTTCATGTATCCATTCCCCCCACCTTTCCTTTTAGATAAGCATAGTTTTTTTTTTTTAATAAGTCTGTGATTGCCTTTCTCTGTGGAAATATGTTCATTTGTGTCAGTTATTAGATAACGCCTATAAGTGATATCATAGGTTATAGGACTTTTCCTTTCTGACTTACCTCATGTTCTGTGATTATCTCCAAGATCATCTATGGTGCCTCAAAGAGCAGTGTTTCATTGTTTTCCATGGCTAGTATTCATTGTGTACATGGACCACTTCTTCTTTATCCTTTCGTCTGTTGATGGACATTTTGGTTGCTTCACTGTCTTGTCTATTGTGAATAAGGCTGCAGTGCAGCTTTTGCAGCCCGGGTCTTCTTCATTCTGGTCTTCTCAGGTGAGAGGCCCTTTGGTGCGCCTGCTGGATTGAATGGTACCTCCATTTTTCTTTTCAACGCAGCTTCTTTCTGTTCTCATTATTAGCGTTTAACCCTTTTACATCTCACCAGCAGCTAGAGGGTACACAGTTCTCTTAAACCTCTTCAGCATTTATTGTTTGTAGACTTTTTGCCAATGGTCAGTCGACTGGTGTGAGTTGAAAACTTTTTGTAGATTAGATTGCATGAGTCTAATACTTCCTGAGGCTGAGCTTTTATCCATTTTCCTTTTTTTAAAAAGAGAGTGAGTAAAACTTACCTCTTCATACTATCTTCGTGAACATTTTGCCTGTTTTGAATTTTTTTATCCATTCCCTACCTCAGCACAATTTTGAGGGCAGGTGTCCTTTACAGCCCTGAGTCCTTGTGAATGGTAAGTGACCATTAGCTGGGGGTTAAAAGCTGCTCTTGCGGGAATCGGCCACAAGGCGGCAGCATTTCTCCTTTACCAAATCTGGTTACTAGGGCAACAGAGCCTTACTGGAAGTGGTGTTCTAGGTTGTAAATTAGAATGGAATGTGCGAGGAAAAAGCCCTTTAAGTTTATGTCTCCTTACTTCTTGTTGGTATTTTTAACTTAATTTTTATTTTTTCTCACAGCAAACTTGATTACAATGTTTTGTTTGTTCTAGGTGTGCAAGATGTGGTTCTTTCACACATATACATATATCTATTCTTCTTCGGATCCTTTTCCCATGTAGGTTATGACACAATGTTGAGTAGTCTTCTCTTGGTATTGCGTAGGTCTTTGGTGATTCTATATTTCACATGTGTTTGTATCTCTCTGTTAACCTCAATATGGTAATGTATCCAATCCTCACACCTGTCCATTTGGTGAACCATAAGTTTTTTAATGAATCTATGAAAGTGTTTCTCTGTGGAAATATCTTTGTTTGTATCATTTTTTAGGTAACACCTATATGTGATACGATAGGATATGTGTTTTTCGCTTTCTCACTTACTCCAAGTTGCGTGATTACTTCTAGACTCATCTGTGGTGCTGGAAATGGCATCGTTTCATTTTTTTCACTAGCTCATATTCCATCTGTACAGGTAGCAGTTCTTCTTTGTCCACCCATCTGTCGGTGGACTTTTTGGTTACTTCCATATCTTGGCTACTGTAATACTATGCAATGCAGATTTGCGTGCCTGTGTCCTTCCAATTCTGTCTTCTTAGTTTATAGGTCCAGGAATAGGTCTGCTGGAACATATGGTAGCTCAATGTTTACCTTTTACAGGCACCTCTATTCTGTTCTCCTTAGTGGCTCTTTCCAGGTTACGTCCCACTTAAAGTGGAGGGTATGTATTTCTTCCCAGCTCCTTCAGGATTTATTCTTTGTAGTTTTTGCTGATGGTTATTCTGAGTGGTGTGAGCTGATACCTCTTTGTGGTTGAATTTGCATGTGTCTCATAATGCGTTGAAATTGATCTTTAAGACATGTCCTTTTTATTTTTCCAGCTGTGATTAGAGCTTATTTCTTCAAAGTGTTTTCTTAAAGTATGTGTCACCATTTGAAATATTTTGGCCATTATCTCCCTCAAGACATTTTGAGGGCAGGTTTCATTTACAGCCCTGCAGTACTTGTTCATATGAAGTGACCATTAGCTCAGGCTTTAAACCTGCTTTTGCAGGTAACGGCCAGAGAGCGGCAGCCTTTCTACGTTCCCCTTGCTGGTACTAGGGAAACAGACCTACCGGCCAGTGGTGTTCTTCGGTTATAAGTTAGAGTGCCATGTGCCCGGATAAACCCACAAATGTTGATGTCTCCTTGCTTTTGTTTGTTTTTAAATTTCATTTATATTTATTATTAGAGTAATATTCCATTGTGTACGTGGACCACTTCTTCTTGGTGCATTCCTCGGTTGATGGACATTTTCATTGCTTCCAAGTGCTGGCTATGGTAAATCTTGCTGGCGTACAGGTTTGCCAGCCTGTGACTTTTTGATTCTCATTTTCTCAGGTGATAGGCCAAGCAGTGGTTGTGATTGATTGACTGGTAGCTCAATGTTTCCCTTTTCAAAGCACCTACACTGTGTTTTCATTAGTGGCTCTTTACATGCCCCCCCTTACAACCGAGGGTACGCATTTCTCCACACTCCCTTCACCGTTTATTTTTTGCAGCATTTTTCCTAATGGCCGTTCTGACTGCTGTGAGCTGATAGGTTT
This sequence comes from Balaenoptera borealis, assembly GCF_965194805.1. Classification (NCBI taxonomy): domain Eukaryota; kingdom Metazoa; phylum Chordata; class Mammalia; order Artiodactyla; family Balaenopteridae; genus Balaenoptera; species Balaenoptera borealis. The sequence goes on from NW_028123825.1 coordinate 23,261, forward strand.
TTGTAATATGGGTATGCCTGTCATTAAATTTTTTAAAATTCATCATATTCCTACATCGTTCTCTTTTCTCTTAAAAGAAAAAACCGTGAGTACAATGTAGCTCTTGAAATTGTCTTCTTCGAAGGTTGCCCTCTTTTGAATTTTTTGGTCGATTTTTGACCCCAGAAATTTTCTGGAGGGCAGGTGTCATTTACAGAACTGCAAGTTGGTGAAAATTTAGTGACCTTTCGCAGTGGGTTCAAACCTGCTGTTGTGGGAAACGGCCACAAGGAGGTAGCATTTCTCCATTCCCCAATCTGGGTACTAGGGCAGCAGAGCCTTTCTGGAAGTCATTGTCCTAGGTTGTAAATTAGAATGGAATTTGCCAGGAGAAATCCCCATAAGTTTATGTCTCATTACTTCTTCTTGGTTTTTAAAAGTTTTTTAATCTGGGTAAAGTTTAGAATATTGTTTATCCTAGGTGTACACAATCTGGTTCATTTGTACATTATGTATGTCTATTAATGTACAGATCCTCTTCCCATGTAAAATATTACAGTGTTCCGTCAACCTCCCTTGCTATATGTTCGGTCTTTTTGATACATGTACAAAATATGTATTTGTATATGTATAGTAACACTAATCTTCATTTCTCAATTTCCCCCCTCCTTTCCTTTCAGATGAGCATAGTTTGTTTTCTCAGCCTGTGAGGGTCTTTCTCTTTGGAAATACGTTCATCTGTGCCAGTTATTAGATAATGCCATAAGTGATAATATAGGATATAGGTGTTTTGCTTTCCGACCTACTTCATGTTTTGTGATTATCTCCAGGCTCATCTATGGTGCCTCAAAGAGCAGTGCTTCAATGTTTTCCATGGCTAATATTCCATGTGTACATGGACCACTTCTTCTTGGTGCATTCCTCTGTTGATGGACATTTTCGTTGCTTCCAAGTGTTGCCTATGGTAAATATTGCTGGAGTGCAGGATTGCCAGCCTGTGATTTTTGATTTTCCTTTTCTCAGGGGATAGACCCAGCAGTGGGTATGATTGATTGACTGGTATGGTAGCTCAACGTTTACCTTTTCAAGGCACCTCAATTGTGCTTTCATTAGTGGCTCTTACCACGTCCCCCTTAGAATCGAGGGTACGCATTTCTCCACAATCACGTCAGCATTTCTAGTTTGCAGCATTTTTGTTGATGGCCATTCTGACTGGTGTGAGCTGACAGGTTTTTGTAATTTGGGTTTACATGTCTGTAAAAATTCCTACAATTCATCATTTTTCCACGCCTTTTACTTTTCTGTTAAAAGAAAAAAGAAAGAAAGTGTGAGTGTAATATACCTCTTCAAATTTTCTTTTTGGAAGGTTGCACTCTAGAATTTTTTGGTCGATTTTCGACCTCAGTATTTTTTGGAGGGCCGGTGTCATTTACAGACCTGCAATTGGTGAATAATTAGTGACCTTTTGCAGTGGGTTCAAAGCTGCTGTTGTGGGAAACGGCCACAAGGATGCAGCATTTCTCGATTCCCAAATCTGGGTACTAGGGCAGCAGAGCCGTTCTGGAAGTTGTCTGCCTAGGTTTTCAATTTGGATGGAATGTGCCAGGAAAACCCCCCATAAGTTTATGTCTCATTACTCCTAGTTCGTTGTTTTAATTTTTTCAATTCGGGTAATGGTTAGAATGTTGCTTGTCCAAGGTGTACACACTCTGGTTCATCTACATATCATATATACCTATTTATGTAGAGATCCTCTTCCCGTGTAAATTATTACAGAGTGTTCCGTAATCCTTCCTTGCTATATGGTCGGTCTTTTTGATATATGTATATAATATGTATTTGTATACATATGGTAACGCTAATCTTCATGTATCCATTCCCCCCACCTTTCCTTTTAGATAAGCATAGTTTTTTTTTTTTAATAAGTCTGTGATTGCCTTTCTCTGTGGAAATATGTTCATTTGTGTCAGTTATTAGATAACGCCTATAAGTGATATCATAGGTTATAGGACTTTTCCTTTCTGACTTACCTCATGTTCTGTGATTATCTCCAAGATCATCTATGGTGCCTCAAAGAGCAGTGTTTCATTGTTTTCCATGGCTAGTATTCATTGTGTACATGGACCACTTCTTCTTTATCCTTTCGTCTGTTGATGGACATTTTGGTTGCTTCACTGTCTTGTCTATTGTGAATAAGGCTGCAGTGCAGCTTTTGCAGCCCGGGTCTTCTTCATTCTGGTCTTCTCAGGTGAGAGGCCCTTTGGTGCGCCTGCTGGATTGAATGGTACCTCCATTTTTCTTTTCAACGCAGCTTCTTTCTGTTCTCATTATTAGCGTTTAACCCTTTTACATCTCACCAGCAGCTAGAGGGTACACAGTTCTCTTAAACCTCTTCAGCATTTATTGTTTGTAGACTTTTTGCCAATGGTCAGTCGACTGGTGTGAGTTGAAAACTTTTTGTAGATTAGATTGCATGAGTCTAATACTTCCTGAGGCTGAGCTTTTATCCATTTTCCTTTTTTTAAAAAGAGAGTGAGTAAAACTTACCTCTTCATACTATCTTCGTGAACATTTTGCCTGTTTTGAATTTTTTTATCCATTCCCTACCTCAGCACAATTTTGAGGGCAGGTGTCCTTTACAGCCCTGAGTCCTTGTGAATGGTAAGTGACCATTAGCTGGGGGTTAAAAGCTGCTCTTGCGGGAATCGGCCACAAGGCGGCAGCATTTCTCCTTTACCAAATCTGGTTACTAGGGCAACAGAGCCTTACTGGAAGTGGTGTTCTAGGTTGTAAATTAGAATGGAATGTGCGAGGAAAAAGCCCTTTAAGTTTATGTCTCCTTACTTCTCGTTGGTATTTTTAACTTAATTTTTATTTTTTCTCACAGCAAACTTGATTACAATGTTTTGTTTGTTCTAGGTGTGCAAGATGTGGTTCTTTCACACATATACATATATCTATTCTTCTTCGGATCCTTTTCCCATGTAGGTTATGACACAATGTTGAGTAGTCTTCTCTTGGTATTGCGTAGGTCTTTGGTGATTCTATATTTCACATGTGTTTGTATCTCTCTGTTAACCTCAATATGGTAATGTATCCAATCCTCACACCTGTCCATTTGGTGAACCATAAGTTTTTTAATGAATCTATGAAAGTGTTTCTCTGTGGAAATATCTTTGTTTGTATCATTTTTTAGGTAACACCTATATGTGATACGATAGGATATGTGTTTTTCGCTTTCTCACTTACTCCAAGTTGCGTGATTACTTCTAGACTCATCTGTGGTGCTGGAAATGGCATCGTTTCATTTTTTTCACTAGCTCATATTCCATCTGTACAGGTAGCAGTTCTTCTTTGTCCACCCATCTGTCGGTGGACTTTTTGGTTACTTCCATATCTTGGCTACTGTAATACTATGCAATGCAGATTTGCGTGCCTGTGTCCTTCCAATTCTGTCTTCTTAGTTTATAGGTCCAGGAATAGGTCTGCTGGAACATATGGTAGCTCAATGTTTACCTTTTACAGGCACCTCTATTCTGTTCTCCTTAGTGGCTCTTTCCAGGTTACGTCCCACTTAAAGTGGAGGGTATGTATTTCTTCCCAGCTCCTTCAGGATTTATTCTTTGTAGTTTTTGCTGATGGTTATTCTGAGTGGTGTGAGCTGATACCTCTTTGTGGTTGAATTTGCATGTGTCTCATAATGCGTTGAAATTGATCTTTAAGACATGTCCTTTTTATTTTTCCAGCTGTGATTAGAGCTTATTTCTTCAAAGTGTTTTCTTAAAGTATGTGTCACCATTTGAAATATTTTGGCCATTATCTCCCTCAAGACATTTTGAGGGCAGGTTTCATTTACAGCCCTGCAGTACTTGTTCATATGAAGTGACCATTAGCTCAGGCTTTAAACCTGCTTTTGCAGGTAACGGCCAGAGAGCGGCAGCCTTTCTACGTTCCCCTTGCTGGTACTAGGGAAACAGACCTACCGGCCAGTGGTGTTCTTCGGTTATAAGTTAGAGTGCCATGTGCCCGGATAAACCCACAAATGTTGATGTCTCCTTGCTTTTGTTTGTTTTTAAATTTCATTTATATTTATTATTAGAGTAATATTCCATTGTGTACGTGGACCACTTCTTCTTGGTGCATTCCTCGGTTGATGGACATTTTCATTGCTTCCAAGTGCTGGCTATGGTAAATCTTGCTGGCGTACAGGTTTGCCAGCCTGTGACTTTTTGATTCTCATTTTCTCAGGTGATAGGCCAAGCAGTGGTTGTGATTGATTGACTGGTAGCTCAATGTTTCCCTTTTCAAAGCACCTACACTGTGTTTTCATTAGTGGCTCTTTACATGCCCCCCCTTACAACCGAGGGTACGCATTTCTCCACACTCCCTTCACCGTTTATTTTTTGCAGCATTTTTCCTAATGGCCATTCTGACTGCTGTGAGCTGATAGGTTTTTGTAATATGGGTATGCCTGTCATTAAATTTTTTAAAATTCATCATATTCCTACATCGTTCTCTTTTCTCTTAAAAGAAAAAACCGTGAGTACAATGTAGCTCTTGAAATTGTCTTCTTCGAAGGTTGCCCTCTTTTGAATTTTTTGGTCGATTTTTGACCCCAGAAATTTTCTGGAGGGCAGGTGTCATTTACAGAACTGCAAGTTGGTGAAAATTTAGTGACCTTTCGCAGTGGGTTCAAACCTGCTGTTGTGGGAAACGGCCACAAGGAGGTAGCATTTCTCCATTCCCCAATCTGGGTACTAGGGCAGCAGAGCCTTTCTGGAAGTCATTGTCCTAGGTTGTAAATTAGAATGGAATTTGCCAGGAGAAATCCCCATAAGTTTATGTCTCATTACTTCTTCTTGGTTTTTAAAAGTTTTTTAATCTGGGTAAAGTTTAGAATATTGTTTATCCTAGGTGTACACAATCTGGTTCATTTGTACATTATGTATGTCTATTAATGTACAGATCCTCTTCCCATGTAAAATATTACAGTGTTCCGTCAACCTCCCTTGCTATATGTTCGGTCTTTTTGATACATGTACAAAATATGTATTTGTATATGTATAGTAACACTAATCTTCATTTCTCAATTTCCCCCCTCCTTTCCTTTCAGATGAGCATAGTTTGTTTTCTCAGCCTGTGAGGGTCTTTCTCTTTGGAAATACGTTCATCTGTGCCAGTTATTAGATAATGCCATAAGTGATAATATAGGATATAGGTGTTTTGCTTTCCGACCTACTTCATGTTTTGTGATTATCTCCAGGCTCATCTATGGTGCCTCAAAGAGCAGTGCTTCAATGTTTTCCATGGCTAATATTCCATGTGTACATGGACCACTTCTTCTTGGTGCATTCCTCTGTTGATGGACATTTTCGTTGCTTCCAAGTGTTGCCTATGGTAAATATTGCTGGAGTGCAGGATTGCCAGCCTGTGATTTTTGATTTTCCTTTTCTCAGGGGATAGACCCAGCAGTGGGTATGATTGATTGACTGGTATGGTAGCTCAACGTTTACCTTTTCAAGGCACCTCAATTGTGCTTTCATTAGTGGCTCTTACCACGTCCCCCTTAGAATCGAGGGTACGCATTTCTCCACAATCACGTCAGCATTTCTAGTTTGCAGCATTTTTGTTGATGGCCATTCTGACTGGTGTGAGCTGACAGGTTTTTGTAATTTGGGTTTACATGTCTGTAAAAATTCCTACAATTCATCATTTTTCCACGCCTTTTACTTTTCTGTTAAAAGAAAAAAGAAAGAAAGTGTGAGTGTAATATACCTCTTCAAATTTTCTTTTTGGAAGGTTGCACTCTAGAATTTTTTGGTCGATTTTCGACCTCAGTATTTTTTGGAGGGCCGGTGTCATTTACAGACCTGCAATTGGTGAATAATTAGTGACCTTTTGCAGTGGGTTCAAAGCTGCTGTTGTGGGAAACGGCCACAAGGATGCAGCATTTCTCGATTCCCAAATCTGGGTACTAGGGCAGCAGAGCCGTTCTGGAAGTTGTCTGCCTAGGTTTTCAATTTGGATGGAATGTGCCAGGAAAACCCCCCATAAGTTTATGTCTCATTACTCCTAGTTCGTTGTTTTAATTTTTTCAATTGGGGTAATGGTTAGAATGTTGCTTGTCCAAGGTGTACACACTCTGGTTCATCTACATATCATATATACCTATTTATGTAGAGATCCTCTTCCCGTGTAAATTATTACAGAGTGTTCCGTAATCCTTCCTTGCTATATGGTCGGTCTTTTTGATATATGTATATAATATGTATTTGTATACATATGGTAACGCTAATCTTCATGTATCCATTCCCCCCACCTTTCCTTTTAGATAAGCATAGTTTTTTTTTTTTAATAAGTCTGTGATTGCCTTTCTCTGTGGAAATATGTTCATTTGTGTCAGTTATTAGATAACGCCTATAAGTGATATCATAGGTTATAGGACTTTTCCTTTCTGACTTACCTCATGTTCTGTGATTATCTCCAAGATCATCTATGGTGCCTCAAAGAGCAGTGTTTCATTGTTTTCCATGGCTAGTATTCATTGTGTACATGGACCACTTCTTCTTTATCCTTTCGTCTGTTGATGGACATTTTGGTTGCTTCACTGTCTTGTCTATTGTGAATAAGGCTGCAGTGCAGCTTTTGCAGCCCGGGTCTTCTTCATTCTGGTCTTCTCAGGTGAGAGGCCCTTTGGTGCGCCTGCTGGATTGAATGGTACCTCAATTTTTCTTTTCAACGCAGCTTCTTTCTGTTCTCATTATTAGCGTTTAACCCTTTTACATCTCACCAGCAGCTAGAGGGTACACAGTTCTCTTAAACCTCTTCAGCATTTATTGTTTGTAGACTTTTTGCCAATGGTCAGTCGACTGGTGTGAGTTGAAAACTTTTTGTAGATTAGATTGCATGAGTCTAATACTTCCTGAGGCTGAGCTTTTATCCATTTTCCTTTTTTTAAAAAGAGAGTGAGTAAAACTTACCTCTTCATACTATCTTCGTGAACATTTTGCCTGTTTTGAATTTTTTTATCCATTCCCTACCTCAGCACAATTTTGAGGGCAGGTGTCCTTTACAGCCCTGAGTCCTTGTGAATGGTAAGTGACCATTAGCTGGGGGTTAAAAGCTGCTCTTGCGGGAATCGGCCACAAGGCGGCAGCATTTCTCCTTTACCAAATCTGGTTACTAGGGCAACAGAGCCTTACTGGAAGTGGTGTTCTAGGTTGTAAATTAGAATGGAATGTGCGAGGAAAAAGCCCTTTAAGTTTATGTCTCCTTACTTCTTGTTGGTATTTTTAACTTAATTTTTATTTTTTCTCACAGCAAACTTGATTACAATGTTTTGTTTGTTCTAGGTGTGCAAGATGTGGTTCTTTCACACATATACATATATCTATTCTTCTTCGGATCCTTTTCCCATGTAGGTTATGACACAATGTTGAGTAGTCTTCTCTTGGTATTGCGTAGGTCTTTGGTGATTCTATATTTCACATGTGTTTGTATCTCTCTGTTAACCTCAATATGGTAATGTATCCAATCCTCACACCTGTCCATTTGGTGAACCATAAGTTTTTTAATGAATCTATGAAAGTGTTTCTCTGTGGAAATATCTTTGTTTGTATCATTTTTTAGGTAACACCTATATGTGATACGATAGGATATGTGTTTTTCGCTTTCTCACTTACTCCAAGTTGCGTGATTACTTCTAGACTCATCTGTGGTGCTGGAAATGGCATCGTTTCATTTTTTTCACTAGCTCATATTCCATCTGTACAGGTAGCAGTTCTTCTTTGTCCACCCATCTGTCGGTGGACTTTTTGGTTACTTCCATATCTTGGCTACTGTAATACTATGCAATGCAGATTTGCGTGCCTGTGTCCTTCCAATTCTGTCTTCTTAGTTTATAGGTCCAGGAATAGGTCTGCTGGAACATATGGTAGCTCAATGTTTACCTTTTACAGGCACCTCTATTCTGTTCTCCTTAGTGGCTCTTTCCAGGTTACGTCCCACTTAAAGTGGAGGGTATGTATTTCTTCCCAGCTCCTTCAGGATTTATTCTTTGTAGTTTTTGCTGATGGTTATTCTGAGTGGTGTGAGCTGATACCTCTTTGTGGTTGAATTTGCATGTGTCTCATAATGCGTTGAAATTGATCTTTAAGACATGTCCTTTTTATTTTTCCAGCTGTGATTAGAGCTTATTTCTTCAAAGTGTTTTCTTAAAGTATGTGTCACCATTTGAAATATTTTGGCCATTATCTCCCTCAAGACATTTTGAGGGCAGGTTTCATTTACAGCCCTGCAGTACTTGTTCATATGAAGTGACCATTAGCTCAGGCTTTAAACCTGCTTTTGCAGGTAACGGCCAGAGAGCGGCAGCCTTTCTACGTTCCCCTTGCTGGTACTAGGGAAACAGACCTACCGGCCAGTGGTGTTCTTCGGTTATAAGTTAGAGTGCCATGTGCCCGGATAAACCCACAAATGTTGATGTCTCCTTGCTTTTGTTTGTTTTTAAATTTCATTTATATTTATTATTAGAGTAATATTCCATTGTGTACGTGGACCACTTCTTCTTGGTGCATTCCTCGGTTGATGGACATTTTCATTGCTTCCAAGTGCTGGCTATGGTAAATCTTGCTGGCGTACAGGTTTGCCAGCCTGTGACTTTTTGATTCTCATTTTCTCAGGTGATAGGCCAAGCAGTGGTTGTGATTGATTGACTGGTAGCTCAATGTTTCCCTTTTCAAAGCACCTACACTGTGTTTTCATTAGTGGCTCTTTACATGCCCCCCCTTACAACCGAGGGTACGCATTTCTCCACACTCCCTTCACCGTTTATTTTTTGCAGCATTTTTCCTAATGGCCATTCTGACTGCTGTGAGCTGATAGGTTTTTGTAATATGGGTATGCCTGTCATTAAATTTTTTAAAATTCATCATATTCCTACATCGTTCTCTTTTCTCTTAAAAGAAAAAACCGTGAGTACAATGTAGCTCTTGAAATTGTCTTCTTCGAAGGTTGCCCTCTTTTGAATTTTTTGGTCGATTTTTGACCCCAGAAATTTTCTGGAGGGCAGGTGTCATTTACAGAACTGCAAGTTGGTGAAAATTTAGTGACCTTTCGCAGTGGGTTCAAACCTGCTGTTGTGGGAAACGGCCACAAGGAGGTAGCATTTCTCCATTCCCCAATCTGGGTACTAGGGCAGCAGAGCCTTTCTGGAAGTCATTGTCCTAGGTTGTAAATTAGAATGGAATTTGCCAGGAGAAATCCCCATAAGTTTATGTCTCATTACTTCTTCTTGGTTTTTAAAAGTTTTTTAATCTGGGTAAAGTTTAGAATATTGTTTATCCTAGGTGTACACAATCTGGTTCATTTGTACATTATGTATGTCTATTAATGTACAGATCCTCTTCCCATGTAAAATATTACAGTGTTCCGTCAACCTCCCTTGCTATATGTTCGGTCTTTTTGATACATGTACAAAATATGTATTTGTATATGTATAGTAACACTAATCTTCATTTCTCAATTTCCCCCCTCCTTTCCTTTCAGATGAGCATAGTTTGTTTTCTCAGCCTGTGAGGGTCTTTCTCTTTGGAAATACGTTCATCTGTGCCAGTTATTAGATAATGCCATAAGTGATAATATAGGATATAGGTGTTTTGCTTTCCGACCTACTTCATGTTTTGTGATTATCTCCAGGCTCATCTATGGTGCCTCAAAGAGCAGTGCTTCAATGTTTTCCATGGCTAATATTCCATGTGTACATGGACCACTTCTTCTTGGTGCATTCCTCTGTTGATGGACATTTTCGTTGCTTCCAAGTGTTGCCTATGGTAAATATTGCTGGAGTGCAGGATTGCCAGCCTGTGATTTTTGATTTTCCTTTTCTCAGGGGATAGACCCAGCAGTGGGTATGATTGATTGACTGGTATGGTAGCTCAACGTTTACCTTTTCAAGGCACCTCAATTGTGCTTTCATTAGTGGCTCTTACCACGTCCCCCTTAGAATCGAGGGTACGCATTTCTCCACAATCACGTCAGCATTTCTAGTTTGCAGCATTTTTGTTGATGGCCATTCTGACTGGTGTGAGCTGACAGGTTTTTGTAATTTGGGTTTACATGTCTGTAAAAATTCCTACAATTCATCATTTTTCCACGCCTTTTACTTTTCTGTTAAAAGAAAAAAGAAAGAAAGTGTGAGTGTAATATACCTCTTCAAATTTTCTTTTTGGAAGGTTGCACTCTAGAATTTTTTGGTCGATTTTCGACCTCAGTATTTTTTGGAGGGCCGGTGTCATTTACAGACCTGCAATTGGTGAATAATTAGTGACCTTTTGCAGTGGGTTCAAAGCTGCTGTTGTGGGAAACGGCCACAAGGATGCAGCATTTCTCGATTCCCAAATCTGGGTACTAGGGCAGCAGAGCCGTTCTGGAAGTTGTCTGCCTAGGTTTTCAATTTGGATGGAATGTGCCAGGAAAACCCCCCATAAGTTTATGTCTCATTACTCCTAGTTCGTTGTTTTAATTTTTTCAATTGGGGTAATGGTTAGAATGTTGCTTGTCCAAGGTGTACACACTCTGGTTCATCTACATATCATATATACCTATTTATGTAGAGATCCTCTTCCCGTGTAAATTATTACAGAGTGTTCCGTAATCCTTCCTTGCTATATGGTCGGTCTTTTTGATATATGTATATAATATGTATTTGTATACATATGGTAACGCTAATCTTCATGTATCCATTCCCCCCACCTTTCCTTTTAGATAAGCATAGTTTTTTTTTTTTAATAAGTCTGTGATTGCCTTTCTCTGTGGAAATATGTTCATTTGTGTCAGTTATTAGATAACGCCTATAAGTGATATCATAGGTTATAGGACTTTTCCTTTCTGACTTACCTCATGTTCTGTGATTATCTCCAAGATCATCTATGGTGCCTCAAAGAGCAGTGTTTCATTGTTTTCCATGGCTAGTATTCATTGTGTACATGGACCACTTCTTCTTTATCCTTTCGTCTGTTGATGGACATTTTGGTTGCTTCACTGTCTTGTCTATTGTGAATAAGGCTGCAGTGCAGCTTTTGCAGCCCGGGTCTTCTTCATTCTGGTCTTCTCAGGTGAGAGGCCCTTTGGTGCGCCTGCTGGATTGAATGGTACCTCAATTTTTCTTTTCAACGCAGCTTCTTTCTGTTCTCATTATTAGCGTTTAACCCTTTTACATCTCACCAGCAGCTAGAGGGTACACAGTTCTCTTAAACCTCTTCAGCATTTATTGTTTGTAGACTTTTTGCCAATGGTCAGTCGACTGGTGTGAGTTGAAAACTTTTTGTAGATTAGATTGCATGAGTCTAATACTTCCTGAGGCTGAGCTTTTATCCATTTTCCTTTTTTTAAAAAGAGAGTGAGTAAAACTTACCTCTTCATACTATCTTCGTGAACATTTTGCCTGTTTTGAATTTTTTTATCCATTCCCTACCTCAGCACAATTTTGAGGGCAGGTGTCCTTTACAGCCCTGAGTCCTTGTGAATGGTAAGTGACCATTAGCTGGGGGTTAAAAGCTGCTCTTGCGGGAATCGGCCACAAGGCGGCAGCATTTCTCCTTTACCAAATCTGGTTACTAGGGCAACAGAGCCTTACTGGAAGTGGTGTTCTAGGTTGTAAATTAGAATGGAATGTGCGAGGAAAAAGCCCTTTAAGTTTATGTCTCCTTACTTCTTGTTGGTATTTTTAACTTAATTTTTATTTTTTCTCACAGCAAACTTGATTACAATGTTTTGTTTGTTCTAGGTGTGCAAGATGTGGTTCTTTCACACATATACATATATCTATTCTTCTTCGGATCCTTTTCCCATGTAGGTTATGACACAATGTTGAGTAGTCTTCTCTTGGTATTGCGTAGGTCTTTGGTGATTCTATATTTCACATGTGTTTGTATCTCTCTGTTAACCTCAATATGGTAATGTATCCAATCCTCACACCTGTCCATTTGGTGAACCATAAGTTTTTTAATGAATCTATGAAAGTGTTTCTCTGTGGAAATATCTTTGTTTGTATCATTTTTTAGGTAACACCTATATGTGATACGATAGGATATGTGTTTTTCGCTTTCTCACTTACTCCAAGTTGCGTGATTACTTCTAGACTCATCTGTGGTGCTGGAAATGGCATCGTTTCATTTTTTTCACTAGCTCATATTCCATCTGTACAGGTAGCAGTTCTTCTTTGTCCACCCATCTGTCGGTGGACTTTTTGGTTACTTCCATATCTTGGCTACTGTAATACTATGCAATGCAGATTTGCGTGCCTGTGTCCTTCCAATTCTGTCTTCTTAGTTTATAGGTCCAGGAATAGGTCTGCTGGAACATATGGTAGCTCAATGTTTACCTTTTACAGGCACCTCTATTCTGTTCTCCTTAGTGGCTCTTTCCAGGTTACGTCCCACTTAAAGTGGAGGGTATGTATTTCTTCCCAGCTCCTTCAGGATTTATTCTTTGTAGTTTTTGCTGATGGTTATTCTGAGTGGTGTGAGCTGATACCTCTTTGTGGTTGAATTTGCATGTGTCTCATAATGCGTTGAAATTGATCTTTAAGACATGTCCTTTTTATTTTTCCAGCTGTGATTAGAGCTTATTTCTTCAAAGTGTTTTCTTAAAGTATGTGTCACCATTTGAAATATTTTGGCCATTATCTCCCTCAAGACATTTTGAGGGCAGGTTTCATTTACAGCCCTGCAGTACTTGTTCATATGAAGTGACCATTAGCTCAGGCTTTAAACCTGCTTTTGCAGGTAACGGCCAGAGAGCGGCAGCCTTTCTACGTTCCCCTTGCTGGTACTAGGGAAACAGACCTACCGGCCAGTGGTGTTCTTCGGTTATAAGTTAGAGTGCCATGTGCCCGGATAAACCCACAAATGTTGATGTCTCCTTGCTTTTGTTTGTTTTTAAATTTCATTTATATTTATTATTAGAGTAATATTCCATTGTGTACGTGGACCACTTCTTCTTGGTGCATTCCTCGGTTGATGGACATTTTCATTGCTTCCAAGTGCTGGCTATGGTAAATCTTGCTGGCGTACAGGTTTGCCAGCCTGTGACTTTTTGATTCTCATTTTCTCAGGTGATAGGCCAAGCAGTGGTTGTGATTGATTGACTGGTAGCTCAATGTTTCCCTTTTCAAAGCACCTACACTGTGTTTTCATTAGTGGCTCTTTACATGCCCCCCCTTACAACCGAGGGTACGCATTTCTCCACACTCCCTTCACCGTTTATTTTTTGCAGCATTTTTCCTAATGGCCATTCTGACTGCTGTGAGCTGATAGGTTTTTGTAATATGGGTATGCCTGTCATTAAATTTTTTAAAATTCATCATATTCCTACATCGTTCTCTTTTCTCTTAAAAGAAAAAACCGTGAGTACAATGTAGCTCTTGAAATTGTCTTCTTCGAAGGTTGCCCTCTTTTGAATTTTTTGGTCGATTTTTGACCCCAGAAATTTTCTGGAGGGCAGGTGTCATTTACAGAACTGCAAGTTGGTGAAAATTTAGTGACCTTTCGCAGTGGGTTCAAACCTGCTGTTGTGGGAAACGGCCACAAGGAGGTAGCATTTCTCCATTCCCCAATCTGGGTACTAGGGCAGCAGAGCCTTTCTGGAAGTCATTGTCCTAGGTTGTAAATTAGAATGGAATTTGCCAGGAGAAATCCCCATAAGTTTATGTCTCATTACTTCTTCTTGGTTTTTAAAAGTTTTTTAATCTGGGTAAAGTTTAGAATATTGTTTATCCTAGGTGTACACAATCTGGTTCATTTGTACATTATGTATGTCTATTAATGTACAGATCCTCTTCCCATGTAAAATATTACAGTGTTCCGTCAACCTCCCTTGCTATATGTTCGGTCTTTTTGATACATGTACAAAATATGTATTTGTATATGTATAGTAACACTAATCTTCATTTCTCAATTTCCCCCCTCCTTTCCTTTCAGATGAGCATAGTTTGTTTTCTCAGCCTGTGAGGGTCTTTCTCTTTGGAAATACGTTCATCTGTGCCAGTTATTAGATAATGCCATAAGTGATAATATAGGATATAGGTGTTTTGCTTTCCGACCTACTTCATGTTTTGTGATTATCTCCAGGCTCATCTATGGTGCCTCAAAGAGCAGTGCTTCAATGTTTTCCATGGCTAATATTCCATGTGTACATGGACCACTTCTTCTTGGTGCATTCCTCTGTTGATGGACATTTTCGTTGCTTCCAAGTGTTGCCTATGGTAAATATTGCTGGAGTGCAGGATTGCCAGCCTGTGATTTTTGATTTTCCTTTTCTCAGGGGATAGACCCAGCAGTGGGTATGATTGATTGACTGGTATGGTAGCTCAACGTTTACCTTTTCAAGGCACCTCAATTGTGCTTTCATTAGTGGCTCTTACCACGTCCCCCTTAGAATCGAGGGTACGCATTTCTCCACAATCACGTCAGCATTTCTAGTTTGCAGCATTTTTGTTGATGGCCATTCTGACTGGTGTGAGCTGACAGGTTTTTGTAATTTGGGTTTACATGTCTGTAAAAATTCCTACAATTCATCATTTTTCCACGCCTTTTACTTTTCTGTTAAAAGAAAAAAGAAAGAAAGTGTGAGTGTAATATACCTCTTCAAATTTTCTTTTTGGAAGGTTGCACTCTAGAATTTTTTGGTCGATTTTCGACCTCAGTATTTTTTGGAGGGCCGGTGTCATTTACAGACCTGCAATTGGTGAATAATTAGTGACCTTTTGCAGTGGGTTCAAAGCTGCTGTTGTGGGAAACGGCCACAAGGATGCAGCATTTCTCGATTCCCAAATCTGGGTACTAGGGCAGCAGAGCCGTTCTGGAAGTTGTCTGCCTAGGTTTTCAATTTGGATGGAATGTGCCAGGAAAACCCCCCATAAGTTTATGTCTCATTACTCCTAGTTCGTTGTTTTAATTTTTTCAATTGGGGTAATGGTTAGAATGTTGCTTGTCCAAGGTGTACACACTCTGGTTCATCTACATATCATATATACCTATTTATGTAGAGATCCTCTTCCCGTGTAAATTATTACAGAGTGTTCCGTAATCCTTCCTTGCTATATGGTCGGTCTTTTTGATATATGTATATAATATGTATTTGTATACATATGGTAACGCTAATCTTCATGTATCCATTCCCCCCACCTTTCCTTTTAGATAAGCATAGTTTTTTTTTTTTAATAAGTCTGTGATTGCCTTTCTCTGTGGAAATATGTTCATTTGTGTCAGTTATTAGATAACGCCTATAAGTGATATCATAGGTTATAGGACTTTTCCTTTCTGACTTACCTCATGTTCTGTGATTATCTCCAAGATCATCTATGGTGCCTCAAAGAGCAGTGTTTCATTGTTTTCCATGGCTAGTATTCATTGTGTACATGGACCACTTCTTCTTTATCCTTTCGTCTGTTGATGGACATTTTGGTTGCTTCACTGTCTTGTCTATTGTGAATAAGGCTGCAGTGCAGCTTTTGCAGCCCGGGTCTTCTTCATTCTGGTCTTCTCAGGTGAGAGGCCCTTTGGTGCGCCTGCTGGATTGAATGGTACCTCAATTTTTCTTTTCAACGCAGCTTCTTTCTGTTCTCATTATTAGCGTTTAACCCTTTTACATCTCACCAGCAGCTAGAGGGTACACAGTTCTCTTAAACCTCTTCAGCATTTATTGTTTGTAGACTTTTTGCCAATGGTCAGTCGACTGGTGTGAGTTGAAAACTTTTTGTAGATTAGATTGCATGAGTCTAATACTTCCTGAGGCTGAGCTTTTATCCATTTTCCTTTTTTTAAAAAGAGAGTGAGTAAAACTTACCTCTTCATACTATCTTCGTGAACATTTTGCCTGTTTTGAATTTTTTTATCCATTCCCTACCTCAGCACAATTTTGAGGGCAGGTGTCCTTTACAGCCCTGAGTCCTTGTGAATGGTAAGTGACCATTAGCTGGGGGTTAAAAGCTGCTCTTGCGGGAATCGGCCACAAGGCGGCAGCATTTCTCCTTTACCAAATCTGGTTACTAGGGCAACAGAGCCTTACTGGAAGTGGTGTTCTAGGTTGTAAATTAGAATGGAATGTGCGAGGAAAAAGCCCTTTAAGTTTATGTCTCCTTACTTCTTGTTGGTATTTTTAACTTAATTTTTATTTTTTCTCACAGCAAACTTGATTACAATGTTTTGTTTGTTCTAGGTGTGCAAGATGTGGTTCTTTCACACATATACATATATCTATTCTTCTTCGGATCCTTTTCCCATGTAGGTTATGACACAGTGTTGAGTAGTCTTCTCTTGGTATTGCGTAGGTCTTTGGTGATTCTATATTTCACATGTGTTTGTATCTCTCTGTTAACCTCAATATGGTAATGTATCCAATCCTCACACCTGTCCATTTGGTGAACCATAAGTTTTTTAATGAATCTATGAAAGTGTTTCTCTGTGGAAATATCTTTGTTTGTATCATTTTTTAGGTAACACCTATATGTGATACGATAGGATATGTGTTTTTCGCTTTCTCACTTACTCCAAGTTGCGTGATTACTTCTAGACTCATCTGTGGTGCTGGAAATGGCATCGTTTCATTTTTTTCACTAGCTCATATTCCATCTGTACAGGTAGCAGTTCTTCTTTGTCCACCCATCTGTCGGTGGACTTTTTGGTTACTTCCATATCTTGGCTACTGTAATACTATGCAATGCAGATTTGCGTGCCTGTGTCCTTCCAATTCTGTCTTCTTAGTTTATAGGTCCAGGAATAGGTCTGCTGGAACATATGGTAGCTCAATGTTTACCTTTTAAAGGCACCTCTATTCTGTTCTCCTTAGTGGCTCTTTCCAGGTTACGTCCCACTTAAAGTGGAGGGTATGTATTTCTTCCCAGCTCCTTCAGGATTTATTCTTTGTAGTTTTTGCTGATGGTTATTCTGAGTGGTGTGAGCTGATACCTCTTTGTGGTTGAATTTGCATGTGTCTCATAATGCGTTGAAATTGATCTTTAAGACATGTCCTTTTTATTTTTCCAGCTGTGATTAGAGCTTATTTCTTCAAAGTGTTTTCTTAAAGTATGTGTCACCATTTGAAATATTTTGGCCATTATCTCCCTCAAGACATTTTGAGGGCAGGTTTCATTTACAGCCCTGCAGTACTTGTTCATATGAAGTGACCATTAGCTCAGGCTTTAAACCTGCTTTTGCAGGTAACGGCCAGAGAGCGGCAGCCTTTCTACGTTCCCCTTGCTGGTACTAGGGAAACAGACCTACCGGCCAGTGGTGTTCTTCGGTTATAAGTTAGAGTGCCATGTGCCCGGATAAACCCACAAATGTTGATGTCTCCTTGCTTTTGTTTGTTTTTAAATTTCATTTATATTTATTATTAGAGTAATATTCCATTGTGTACGTGGACCACTTCTTCTTGGTGCATTCCTCGGTTGATGGACATTTTCATTGCTTCCAAGTGCTGGCTATGGTAAATCTTGCTGGCGTACAGGTTTGCCAGCCTGTGACTTTTTGATTCTCATTTTCTCAGGTGATAGGCCAAGCAGTGGTTGTGATTGATTGACTGGTAGCTCAATGTTTCCCTTTTCAAAGCACCTACACTGTGTTTTCATTAGTGGCTCTTTACATGCCCCCCCTTACAACCGAGGGTACGCATTTCTCCACACTCCCTTCACCGTTTATTTTTTGCAGCATTTTTCCTAATGGCCATTCTGACTGCTGTGAGCTGATAGGTTTTTGTAATATGGGTATGCCTGTCATTAAATTTTTTAAAATTCATCATATTCCTACATCGTTCTCTTTTCTCTTAAAAGAAAAAACCGTGAGTACAATGTAGCTCTTGAAATTGTCTTCTTCGAAGGTTGCCCTCTTTTGAATTTTTTGGTCGATTTTTGACCCCAGAAATTTTCTGGAGGGCAGGTGTCATTTACAGAACTGCAAGTTGGTGAAAATTTAGTGACCTTTCGCAGTGGGTTCAAACCTGCTGTTGTGGGAAACGGCCACAAGGAGGTAGCATTTCTCCATTCCCCAATCTGGGTACTAGGGCAGCAGAGCCTTTCTGGAAGTCATTGTCCTAGGTTGTAAATTAGAATGGAATTTGCCAGGAGAAATCCCCAGAAGTTTATGTCTCATTACTTCTTCTTGGTTTTTAAAAGTTTTTTAATCTGGGTAAAGTTTAGAATATTGTTTATCCTAGGTGTACACAATCTGGTTCATTTGTACATTATGTATGTCTATTAATGTACAGATCCTCTTCCCATGTAAAATATTACAGTGTTCCGTCGACCTCCCTTGCTATATGTTCGGACTTTTTGATACATGTACAAAATATGTATTTGTATATGTATAGTAACACTAATCTTCATTTCTCAATTTCCCCCCTCCTTTCCTTTCAGATGAGCATAGTTTGTTTTCTCAGCCTGTGAGTGTCTTTCTCTTTGGAAATACGTTCATCTGTGCCAGTTATTAGATAATGCCATAAGTGATAATATAGGATATAGGTGTTTTGCTTTCCGACCTACTTCATGTTTTGTGATTATCTCCAGGCTCATCTATGGTGCCTCAAAGAGCAGTGCTTCAATGTTTTCCATGGCTAATATTCCATGTGTACATGGACCACTTCTTCTTGGTGCATTCCTCTGTTGATGGACATTTTCGTTGCTTCCAAGTGTTGCCTATGGTAAATATTGCTGGAGTGCAGGATTGCCAGCCTGTGATTTTTGATTTTCCTTTTCTCAGGGGATAGACCCAGCAGTGGGTATGATTGATTGACTGGTATGGTAGCTCAACGTTTACCTTTTCAAGGCACCTCAATTGTGCTTTCATTAGTGGCTCTTACCACGTCCCCCTTAGAATCGAGGGTACGCATTTCTCCACAATCACGTCAGCATTTCTAGTTTGCAGCATTTTTGTTGATGGCCATTCTGACTGGTGTGAGCTGACAGGTTTTTGTAATTTGGGTTTACATGTCTGTAAAAATTCCTACAATTCATCATTTTTCCACGCCTTTTACTTTTCTGTTAAAAGAAAAAAGAAAGAAAGTGTGAGTGTAATATACCTCTTCAAATTTTCTTTTTGGAAGGTTGCACTCTAGAATTTTTTGGTCGATTTTCGACCTCAGTATTTTTTGGAGGGCCGGTGTCATTTACAGACCTGCAATTGGTGAATAATTAGTGACCTTTTGCAGTGGGTTCAAAGCTGCTGTTGTGGGAAACGGCCACAAGGATGCAGCATTTCTCGATTCCCAAATCTGGGTACTAGGGCAGCAGAGCCGTTCTGGAAGTTGTCTGCCTAGGTTTTCAATTTGGATGGAATGTGCCAGGAAAACCCCCCATAAGTTTATGTCTCATTACTCCTAGTTCGTTGTTTTAATTTTTTCAATTCGGGTAATGGTTAGAATGTTGCTTGTCCAAGGTGTACACACTCTGGTTCATCTACATATCATATATACCTATTTATGTAGAGATCCTCTTCCCGTGTAAATTATTACAGAGTGTTCCGTAATCCTTCCTTGCTATATGGTCGGTCTTTTTGATATATGTATATAATATGTATTTGTATACATATGGTAACGCTAATCTTCATGTATCCATTCCCCCCACCTTTCCTTTTAGATAAGCATAGTTTTTTTTTTTTAATAAGTCTGTGATTGCCTTTCTCTGTGGAAATATGTTCATTTGTGTCAGTTATTAGATAACGCCTATAAGTGATATCATAGGTTATAGGACTTTTCCTTTCTGACTTACCTCATGTTCTGTGATTATCTCCAAGATCATCTATGGTGCCTCAAAGAGCAGTGTTTCATTGTTTTCCATGGCTAGTATTCATTGTGTACATGGACCACTTCTTCTTTATCCTTTCGTCTGTTGATGGACATTTTGGTTGCTTCACTGTCTTGTCTATTGTGAATAAGGCTGCAGTGCAGCTTTTGCAGCCCGGGTCTTCTTCATTCTGGTCTTCTCAGGTGAGAGGCCCTTTGGTGCGCCTGCTGGATTGAATGGTACCTCAATTTTTCTTTTCAACGCAGCTTCTTTCTGTTCTCATTATTAGCGTTTAACCCTTTTACATCTCACCAGCAGCTAGAGGGTACACAGTTCTCTTAAACCTCTTCAGCATTTATTGTTTGTAGACTTTTTGCCAATGGTCAGTCGACTGGTGTGAGTTGAAAACTTTTTGTAGATTAGATTGCATGAGTCTAATACTTCCTGAGGCTGAGCTTTTATCCATTTTCCTTTTTTTTTAAAAGAGAGTGAGTAAAACTTACCTCTTCATACTATCTTCGTGAACATTTTGCCTGTTTTGAATTTTTTTATCCATTCCCTACCTCAGCACAATTTTGAGGGCAGGTGTCCTTTACAGCCCTGAGTCCTTGTGAATGGTAAGTGACCATTAGCTGGGGGTTAAAAGCTGCTCTTGCGGGAATCGGCCACAAGGCGGCAGCATTTCTCCTTTACCAAATCTGGTTACTAGGGCAACAGAGCCTTACTGGAAGTGGTGTTCTAGGTTGTAAATTAGAATGGAATGTGCGAGGAAAAAGCCCTTTAAGTTTATGTCTCCTTACTTCTTGTTGGTATTTTTAACTTAATTTTTATTTTTTCTCACAGCAAACTTGATTACAATGTTTTGTTTGTTCTAGGTGTGCAAGATGTGGTTCTTTCACACATATACATATATCTATTCTTCTTCGGATCCTTTTCCCATGTAGGTTATGACACAATGTTGAGTAGTCTTCTCTTGGTATTGCGTAGGTCTTTGGTGATTCTATATTTCACATGTGTTTGTATCTCTCTGTTAACCTCAATATGGTAATGTATCCAATCCTCACACCTGTCCATTTGGTGAACCATAAGTTTTTTAATGAATCTATGAAAGTGTTTCTCTGTGGAAATATCTTTGTTTGTATCATTTTTTAGGTAACACCTATATGTGATACGATAGGATATGTGTTTTTCGCTTTCTCACTTACTCCAAGTTGCGTGATTACTTCTAGACTCATCTGTGGTGCTGGAAATGGCATCGTTTCATTTTTTTCACTAGCTCATATTCCATCTGTACAGGTAGCAGTTCTTCTTTGTCCACCCATCTGTCGGTGGACTTTTTGGTTACTTCCATATCTTGGCTACTGTAATACTATGCAATGCAGATTTGCGTGCCTGTGTCCTTCCAATTCTGTCTTCTTAGTTTATAGGTCCAGGAATAGGTCTGCTGGAACATATGGTAGCTCAATGTTTACCTTTTACAAGGCACCTCTATTCTGTTCTCCTTAGTGGCTCTTTCCAGGTTACGTCCCACTTAAAGTGGAGGGTATGTATTTCTTCCCAGCTCCTTCAGGATTTATTCTTTGTAGTTTTTGCTGATGGTTATTCTGAGTGGTGTGAGCTGATACCTCTTTGTGGTTGAATTTGCATGTGTCTCATAATGCGTTGAAATTGATCTTTAAGACATGTCCTTTTTATTTTTCCAGCTGTGATTAGAGCTTATTTCTTCAAAGTGTTTTCTTAAAGTATGTGTCACCATTTGAAATATTTTGGCCATTATCTCCCTCAAGACATTTTGAGGGCAGGTTTCATTTACAGCCCTGCAGTACTTGTTCATATGAAGTGACCATTAGCTCAGGCTTTAAACCTGCTTTTGCAGGTAACGGCCAGAGAGCGGCAGCCTTTCTACGTTCCCCTTGCTGGTACTAGGGAAACAGACCTACCGGCCAGTGGTGTTCTTCGGTTATAAGTTAGAGTGCCATGTGCCCGGATAAACCCACAAATGTTGATGTCTCCTTGCTTTTGTTTGTTTTTAAATTTCATTTATATTTATTATTAGAGTAATATTCCATTGTGTACGTGGACCACTTCTTCTTGGTGCATTCCTCGGTTGATGGACATTTTCATTGCTTCCAAGTGCTGGCTATGGTAAATCTTGCTGGCGTACAGGTTTGCCAGCCTGTGACTTTTTGATTCTCATTTTCTCAGGTGATAGGCCAAGCAGTGGTTGTGATTGATTGACTGGTAGCTCAATGTTTCCCTTTTCAAAGCACCTACACTGTGTTTTCATTAGTGGCTCTTTACATGCCCCCCCTTACAACCGAGGGTACGCATTTCTCCACACTCCCTTCACCGTTTATTTTTTGCAGCATTTTTCCTAATGGCCATTCTGACTGCTGTGAGCTGATAGGTTTTTGTAATATGGGTATGCCTGTCATTAAATTTTTTAAAATTCATCATATTCCTACATCGTTCTCTTTTCTCTTAAAAGAAAAAACCGTGAGTACAATGTAGCTCTTGAAATTGTCTTCTTCGAAGGTTGCCCTCTTTTGAATTTTTTGGTCGATTTTTGACCCCAGAAATTTTCTGGAGGGCAGGTGTCATTTACAGAACTGCAAGTTGGTGAAAATTTAGTGACCTTTCGCAGTGGGTTCAAACCTGCTGTTGTGGGAAACGGCCACAAGGAGGTAGCATTTCTCCATTCCCCAATCTGGGTACTAGGGCAGCAGAGCCTTTCTGGAAGTCATTGTCCTAGGTTGTAAATTAGAATGGAATTTGCCAGGAGAAATCCCCATAAGTTTATGTCTCATTACTTCTTCTTGGTTTTTAAAAGTTTTTTAATCTGGGTAAAGTTTAGAATATTGTTTATCCTAGGTGTACACAATCTGGTTCATTTGTACATTATGTATGTCTATTAATGTACAGATCCTCTTCCCATGTAAAATATTACAGTGTTCCGTCAACCTCCCTTGCTATATGTTCGGTCTTTTTGATACATGTACAAAATATGTATTTGTATATGTATAGTAACACTAATCTTCATTTCTCAATTTCCCCCCTCCTTTCCTTTCAGATGAGCATAGTTTGTTTTCTCAGCCTGTGAGGGTCTTTCTCTTTGGAAATACGTTCATCTGTGCCAGTTATTAGATAATGCCATAAGTGATAATATAGGATATAGGTGTTTTGCTTTCCGACCTACTTCATGTTTTGTGATTATCTCCAGGCTCATCTATGGTGCTCAAAGAGCAGTGCTTCAATGTTTTCCATGGCTAATATTCCATGTGTACATGGACCACTTCTTCTTGGTGCATTCCTCTGTTGATGGACATTTTCGTTGCTTCCAAGTGTTGCCTATGGTAAATATTGCTGGAGTGCAGGATTGCCAGCCTGTGATTTTTGATTTTCCTTTTCTCAGGGGATAGACCCAGCAGTGGGTATGATTGATTGACTGGTATGGTAGCTCAACGTTTACCTTTTCAAGGCACCTCAATTGTGCTTTCATTAGTGGCTCTTACCACGTCCCCCTTAGAATCGAGGGTACGCATTTCTCCACAATCACGTCAGCATTTCTAGTTTGCAGCATTTTTGTTGATGGCCATTCTGACTGGTGTGAGCTGACAGGTTTTTGTAATTTGGGTTTACATGTCTGTAAAAATTCCTACAATTCATCATTTTTCCACGCCTTTTACTTTTCTGTTAAAAGAAAAAAGAAAGAAAGTGTGAGTGTAATATACCTCTTCAAATTTTCTTTTTGGAAGGTTGCACTCTAGAATTTTTTGGTCGATTTTCGACCTCAGTATTTTTTGGAGGGCCGGTGTCATTTACAGACCTGCAATTGGTGAATAATTAGTGACCTTTTGCAGTGGGTTCAAAGCTGCTGTTGTGGGAAACGGCCACAAGGATGCAGCATTTCTCGATTCCCAAATCTGGGTACTAGGGCAGCAGAGCCGTTCTGGAAGTTGTCTGCCTAGGTTTTCAATTTGGATGGAATGTGCCAGGAAAACCCCCCATAAGTTTATGTCTCATTACTCCTAGTTCGTTGTTTTAATTTTTTCAATTGGGGTAATGGTTAGAATGTTGCTTGTCCAAGGTGTACACACTCTGGTTCATCTACATATCATATATACCTATTTATGTAGAGATCCTCTTCCCGTGTAAATTATTACAGAGTGTTCCGTAATCCTTCCTTGCTATATGGTCGGTCTTTTTGATATATGTATATAATATGTATTTGTATACATATGGTAACGCTAATCTTCATGTATCCATTCCCCCCACCTTTCCTTTTAGATAAGCATAGTTTTTTTTTTTTAATAAGTCTGTGATTGCCTTTCTCTGTGGAAATATGTTCATTTGTGTCAGTTATTAGATAACGCCTATAAGTGATATCATAGGTTATAGGACTTTTCCTTTCTGACTTACCTCATGTTCTGTGATTATCTCCAAGATCATCTATGGTGCCTCAAAGAGCAGTGTTTCATTGTTTTCCATGGCTAGTATTCATTGTGTACATGGACCACTTCTTCTTTATCCTTTCGTCTGTTGATGGACATTTTGGTTGCTTCACTGTCTTGTCTATTGTGAATAAGGCTGCAGTGCAGCTTTTGCAGCCCGGGTCTTCTTCATTCTGGTCTTCTCAGGTGAGAGGCCCTTTGGTGCGCCTGCTGGATTGAATGGTACCTCAATTTTTCTTTTCAACGCAGCTTCTTTCTGTTCTCATTATTAGCGTTTAACCCTTTTACATCTCACCAGCAGCTAGAGGGTACACAGTTCTCTTAAACCTCTTCAGCATTTATTGTTTGTAGACTTTTTGCCAATGGTCAGTCGACTGGTGTGAGTTGAAAACTTTTTGTAGATTAGATTGCATGAGTCTAATACTTCCTGAGGCTGAGCTTTTATCCATTTTCCTTTTTTTAAAAAGAGAGTGAGTAAAACTTACCTCTTCATACTATCTTCGTGAACATTTTGCCTGTTTTGAATTTTTTTATCCATTCCCTACCTCAGCACAATTTTGAGGGCAGGTGTCCTTTACAGCCCTGAGTCCTTGTGAATGGTAAGTGACCATTAGCTGGGGGTTAAAAGCTGCTCTTGCGGGAATCGGCCACAAGGCGGCAGCATTTCTCCTTTACCAAATCTGGTTACTAGGGCAACAGAGCCTTACTGGAAGTGGTGTTCTAGGTTGTAAATTAGAATGGAATGTGCGAGGAAAAAGCCCTTTAAGTTTATGTCTCCTTACTTCTCGTTGGTATTTTTAACTTAATTTTTATTTTTTCTCACAGCAAACTTGATTACAATGTTTTGTTTGTTCTAGGTGTGCAAGATGTGGTTCTTTCACACATATACATATATCTATTCTTCTTCGGATCCTTTTCCCATGTAGGTTATGACACAATGTTGAGTAGTCTTCTCTTGGTATTGCGTAGGTCTTTGGTGATTCTATATTTCACATGTGTTTGTATCTCTCTGTTAACCTCAATATGGTAATGTATCCAATCCTCACACCTGTCCATTTGGTGAACCATAAGTTTTTTAATGAATCTATGAAAGTGTTTCTCTGTGGAAATATCTTTGTTTGTATCATTTTTTAGGTAACACCTATATGTGATACGATAGGATATGTGTTTTTCGCTTTCTCACTTACTCCAAGTTGCGTGATTACTTCTAGACTCATCTGTGGTGCTGGAAATGGCATCGTTTCATTTTTTTCACTAGCTCATATTCCATCTGTACAGGTAGCAGTTCTTCTTTGTCCACCCATCTGTCGGTGGACTTTTTGGTTACTTCCATATCTTGGCTACTGTAATACTATGCAATGCAGATTTGCGTGCCTGTGTCCTTCCAATTCTGTCTTCTTAGTTTATAGGTCCAGGAATAGGTCTGCTGGAACATATGGTAGCTCAATGTTTACCTTTTACAGGCACCTCTATTCTGTTCTCCTTAGTGGCTCTTTCCAGGTTACGTCCCACTTAAAGTGGAGGGTATGTATTTCTTCCCAGCTCCTTCAGGATTTATTCTTTGTAGTTTTTGCTGATGGTTATTCTGAGTGGTGTGAGCTGATACCTCTTTGTGGTTGAATTTGCATGTGTCTCATAATGCGTTGAAATTGATCTTTAAGACATGTCCTTTTTATTTTTCCAGCTGTGATTAGAGCTTATTTCTTCAAAGTGTTTTCTTAAAGTATGTGTCACCATTTGAAATATTTTGGCCATTATCTCCCTCAAGACATTTTGAGGGCAGGTTTCATTTACAGCCCTGCAGTACTTGTTCATATGAAGTGACCATTAGCTCAGGCTTTAAACCTGCTTTTGCAGGTAACGGCCAGAGAGCGGCAGCCTTTCTACGTTCCCCTTGCTGGTACTAGGGAAACAGACCTACCGGCCAGTGGTGTTCTTCGGTTATAAGTTAGAGTGCCATGTGCCCGGATAAACCCACAAATGTTGATGTCTCCTTGCTTTTGTTTGTTTTTAAATTTCATTTATATTTATTATTAGAGTAATATTCCATTGTGTACGTGGACCACTTCTTCTTGGTGCATTCCTCGGTTGATGGACATTTTCATTGCTTCCAAGTGCTGGCTATGGTAAATCTTGCTGGCGTACAGGTTTGCCAGCCTGTGACTTTTTGATTCTCATTTTCTCAGGTGATAGGCCAAGCAGTGGTTGTGATTGATTGACTGGTAGCTCAATGTTTCCCTTTTCAAAGCACCTACACTGTGTTTTCATTAGTGGCTCTTTACATGCCCCCCCTTACAACCGAGGGTACGCATTTCTCCACACTCCCTTCACCGTTTATTTTTTGCAGCATTTTTCCTAATGGCCGTTCTGACTGCTGTGAGCTGATAGGTTTTTGTAATATGGGTATGCCTGTCATTAAATTTTTTAAAATTCATCATATTCCTACATCGTTCTCTTTTCTCTTAAAAGAAAAAACCGTGAGTACAATGTAGCTCTTGAAATTGTCTTCTTCGAAGGTTGCCCTCTTTTGAATTTTTTGGTCGATTTTTGACCCCAGAAATTTTCTGGAGGGCAGGTGTCATTTACAGAACTGCAAGTTGGTGAAAATTTAGTGACCTTTCGCAGTGGGTTCAAACCTGCTGTTGTGGGAAACGGCCACAAGGAGGTAGCATTTCTCCATTCCCCAATCTGGGTACTAGGGCAGCAGAGCCTTTCTGGAAGTCATTGTCCTAGGTTGTAAATTAGAATGGAATTTGCCAGGAGAAATCCCCATAAGTTTATGTCTCATTACTTCTTCTTGGTTTTTAAAAGTTTTTTAATCTGGGTAAAGTTTAGAATATTGTTTATCCTAGGTGTACACAATCTGGTTCATTTGTACATTATGTATGTCTATTAATGTACAGATCCTCTTCCCATGTAAAATATTACAGTGTTCCGTCAACCTCCCTTGCTATATGTTCGGTCTTTTTGATACATGTACAAAATATGTATTTGTATATGTATAGTAACACTAATCTTCATTTCTCAATTTCCCCCCTCCTTTCCTTTCAGATGAGCATAGTTTGTTTTCTCAGCCTGTGAGGGTCTTTCTCTTTGGAAATACGTTCATCTGTGCCAGTTATTAGATAATGCCATAAGTGATAATATAGGATATAGGTGTTTTGCTTTCCGACCTACTTCATGTTTTGTGATTATCTCCAGGCTCATCTATGGTGCCTCAAAGAGCAGTGCTTCAATGTTTTCCATGGCTAATATTCCATGTGTACATGGACCACTTCTTCTTGGTGCATTCCTCTGTTGATGGACATTTTCGTTGCTTCCAAGTGTTGCCTATGGTAAATATTGCTGGAGTGCAGGATTGCCAGCCTGTGATTTTTGATTTTCCTTTTCTCAGGGGATAGACCCAGCAGTGGGTATGATTGATTGACTGGTATGGTAGCTCAACGTTTACCTTTTCAAGGCACCTCAATTGTGCTTTCATTAGTGGCTCTTACCACGTCCCCCTTAGAATCGAGGGTACGCATTTCTCCACAATCACGTCAGCATTTCTAGTTTGCAGCATTTTTGTTGATGGCCATTCTGACTGGTGTGAGCTGACAGGTTTTTGTAATTTGGGTTTACATGTCTGTAAAAATTCCTACAATTCATCATTTTTCCACGCCTTTTACTTTTCTGTTAAAAGAAAAAAGAAAGAAAGTGTGAGTGTAATATACCTCTTCAAATTTTCTTTTTGGAAGGTTGCACTCTAGAATTTTTTGGTCGATTTTTGACCTCAGTATTTTTTGGAGGGCCGGTGTCATTTACAGACCTGCAATTGGTGAATAATTAGTGACCTTTTGCAGTGGGTTCAAAGCTGCTGTTGTGGGAAACGGCCACAAGGATGCAGCATTTCTCGATTCCCAAATCTGGGTACTAGGGCAGCAGAGCCGTTCTGGAAGTTGTCTGCCTAGGTTTTCAATTTGGATGGAATGTGCCAGGAAAACCCCCCATAAGTTTATGTCTCATTACTCCTAGTTCGTTGTTTTAATTTTTTCAATTCGGGTAATGGTTAGAATGTTGCTTGTCCAAGGTGTACACACTCTGGTTCATCTACATATCATATATACCTATTTATGTAGAGATCCTCTTCCCGTGTAAATTATTACAGAGTGTTCCGTAATCCTTCCTTGCTATATGGTCGGTCTTTTTGATATATGTATATAATATGTATTTGTATACATATGGTAACGCTAATCTTCATGTATCCATTCCCCCCACCTTTCCTTTTAGATAAGCATAGTTTTTTTTTTTTAATAAGTCTGTGATTGCCTTTCTCTGTGGAAATATGTTCATTTGTGTCAGTTATTAGATAACGCCTATAAGTGATATCATAGGTTATAGGACTTTTCCTTTCTGACTTACCTCATGTTCTGTGATTATCTCCAAGATCATCTATGGTGCCTCAAAGAGCAGTGTTTCATTGTTTTCCATGGCTAGTATTCATTGTGTACATGGACCACTTCTTCTTTATCCTTTCGTCTGTTGATGGACATTTTGGTTGCTTCACTGTCTTGTCTATTGTGAATAAGGCTGCAGTGCAGCTTTTGCAGCCCGGGTCTTCTTCATTCTGGTCTTCTCAGGTGAGAGGCCCTTTGGTGCGCCTGCTGGATTGAATGGTACCTCAATTTTTCTTTTCAACGCAGCTTCTTTCTGTTCTCATTATTAGCGTTTAACCCTTTTACATCTCACCAGCAGCTAGAGGGTACACAGTTCTCTTAAACCTCTTCAGCATTTATTGTTTGTAGACTTTTTGCCAATGGTCAGTCGACTGGTGTGAGTTGAAAACTTTTTGTAGATTAGATTGCATGAGTCTAATACTTCCTGAGGCTGAGCTTTTATCCATTTTCCTTTTTTTTTAAAAGAGAGTGAGTAAAACTTACCTCTTCATACTATCTTCGTGAACATTTTGCCTGTTTTGAATTTTTTTATCCATTCCCTACCTCAGCACAATTTTGAGGGCAGGTGTCCTTTACAGCCCTGAGTCCTTGTGAATGGTAAGTGACCATTAGCTGGGGGTTAAAAGCTGCTCTTGCGGGAATCGGCCACAAGGCGGCAGCATTTCTCCTTTACCAAATCTGGTTACTAGGGCAACAGAGCCTTACTGGAAGTGGTGTTCTAGGTTGTAAATTAGAATGGAATGTGCGAGGAAAAAGCCCTTTAAGTTTATGTCTCCTTACTTCTTGTTGGTATTTTTAACTTAATTTTTATTTTTTCTCACAGCAAACTTGATTACAATGTTTTGTTTGTTCTAGGTGTGCAAGATGTGGTTCTTTCACACATATACATATATCTATTCTTCTTCGGATCCTTTTCCCATGTAGGTTATGACACAATGTTGAGTAGTCTTCTCTTGGTATTGCGTAGGTCTTTGGTGATTCTATATTTCACATGTGTTTGTATCTCTCTGTTAACCTCAATATGGTAATGTATCCAATCCTCACACCTGTCCATTTGGTGAACCATAAGTTTTTTAATGAATCTATGAAAGTGTTTCTCTGTGGAAATATCTTTGTTTGTATCATTTTTTAGGTAACACCTATATGTGATACGATAGGATATGTGTTTTTCGCTTTCTCACTTACTCCAAGTTGCGTGATTACTTCTAGACTCATCTGTGGTGCTGGAAATGGCATCGTTTCATTTTTTTCACTAGCTCATATTCCATCTGTACAGGTAGCAGTTCTTCTTTGTCCACCCATCTGTCGGTGGACTTTTTGGTTACTTCCATATCTTGGCTACTGTAATACTATGCAATGCAGATTTGCGTGCCTGTGTCCTTCCAATTCTGTCTTCTTAGTTTATAGGTCCAGGAATAGGTCTGCTGGAACATATGGTAGCTCAATGTTTACCTTTTACAGGCACCTCTATTCTGTTCTCCTTAGTGGCTCTTTCCAGGTTACGTCCCACTTAAAGTGGAGGGTATGTATTTCTTCCCAGCTCCTTCAGGATTTATTCTTTGTAGTTTTTGCTGATGGTTATTCTGAGTGGTGTGAGCTGATACCTCTTTGTGGTTGAATTTGCATGTGTCTCATAATGCGTTGAAATTGATCTTTAAGACATGTCCTTTTTATTTTTCCAGCTGTGATTAGAGCTTATTTCTTCAAAGTGTTTTCTTAAAGTATGTGTCACCATTTGAAATATTTTGGCCATTATCTCCCTCAAGACATTTTGAGGGCAGGTTTCATTTACAGCCCTGCAGTACTTGTTCATATGAAGTGACCATTAGCTCAGGCTTTAAACCTGCTTTTGCAGGTAACGGCCAGAGAGCGGCAGCCTTTCTACGTTCCCCTTGCTGGTACTAGGGAAACAGACCTACCGGCCAGTGGTGTTCTTCGGTTATAAGTTAGAGTGCCATGTGCCCGGATAAACCCACAAATGTTGATGTCTCCTTGCTTTTGTTTGTTTTTAAATTTCATTTATATTTATTATTAGAGTAATATTCCATTGTGTACGTGGACCACTTCTTCTTGGTGCATTCCTCGGTTGATGGACATTTTCATTGCTTCCAAGTGCTGGCTATGGTAAATCTTGCTGGCGTACAGGTTTGCCAGCCTGTGACTTTTTGATTCTCATTTTCTCAGGTGATAGGCCAAGCAGTGGTTGTGATTGATTGACTGGTAGCTCAATGTTTCCCTTTTCAAAGCACCTACACTGTGTTTTCATTAGTGGCTCTTTACATGCCCCCCCTTACAACCGAGGGTACGCATTTCTCCACACTCCCTTCACCGTTTATTTTTTGCAGCATTTTTCCTAATGGCCGTTCTGACTGCTGTGAGCTGATAGGTTTTTGTAATATGGGTATGCCTGTCATTAAATTTTTTAAAATTCATCATATTCCTACATCGTTCTCTTTTCTCTTAAAAGAAAAAACCGTGAGTACAATGTAGCTCTTGAAATTGTCTTCTTCGAAGGTTGCCCTCTTTTGAATTTTTTGGTCGATTTTTGACCCCAGAAATTTTCTGGAGGGCAGGTGTCATTTACAGAACTGCAAGTTGGTGAAAATTTAGTGACCTTTCGCAGTGGGTTCAAACCTGCTGTTGTGGGAAACGGCCACAAGGAGGTAGCATTTCTCCATTCCCCAATCTGGGTACTAGGGCAGCAGAGCCTTTCTGGAAGTCATTGTCCTAGGTTGTAAATTAGAATGGAATTTGCCAGGAGAAATCCCCATAAGTTTATGTCTCATTACTTCTTCTTGGTTTTTAAAAGTTTTTTAATCTGGGTAAAGTTTAGAATATTGTTTATCCTAGGTGTACACAATCTGGTTCATTTGTACATTATGTATGTCTATTAATGTACAGATCCTCTTCCCATGTAAAATATTACAGTGTTCCGTCAACCTCCCTTGCTATATGTTCGGTCTTTTTGATACATGTACAAAATATGTATTTGTATATGTATAGTAACACTAATCTTCATTTCTCAATTTCCCCCCTCCTTTCCTTTCAGATGAGCATAGTTTGTTTTCTCAGCCTGTGAGTGTCTTTCTCTTTGGAAATACGTTCATCTGTGCCAGTTATTAGATAATGCCATAAGTGATAATATAGGATATAGGTGTTTTGCTTTCCGACCTACTTCATGTTTTGTGATTATCTCCAGGCTCATCTATGGTGCCTCAAAGAGCAGTGCTTCAATGTTTTCCATGGCTAATATTCCATGTGTACATGGACCACTTCTTCTTGGTGCATTCCTCTGTTGATGGACATTTTCGTTGCTTCCAAGTGTTGCCTATGGTAAATATTGCTGGAGTGCAGGATTGCCAGCCTGTGATTTTTGATTTTCCTTTTCTCAGGGGATAGACCCAGCAGTGGGTATGATTGATTGACTGGTATGGTAGCTCAACGTTTACCTTTTCAAGGCACCTCAATTGTGCTTTCATTAGTGGCTCTTACCACGTCCCCCTTAGAATCGAGGGTACGCATTTCTCCACAATCACGTCAGCATTTCTAGTTTGCAGCATTTTTGTTGATGGCCATTCTGACTGGTGTGAGCTGACAGGTTTTTGTAATTTGGGTTTACATGTCTGTAAAAATTCCTACAATTCATCATTTTTCCACGCCTTTTACTTTTCTGTTAAAAGAAAAAAGAAAGAAAGTGTGAGTGTAATATACCTCTTCAAATTTTCTTTTTGGAAGGTTGCACTCTAGAATTTTTTGGTCGATTTTCGACCTCAGTATTTTTTGGAGGGCCGGTGTCATTTACAGACCTGCAATTGGTGAATAATTAGTGACCTTTTGCAGTGGGTTCAAAGCTGCTGTTGTGGGAAACGGCCACAAGGATGCAGCATTTCTCGATTCCCAAATCTGGGTACTAGGGCAGCAGAGCCGTTCTGGAAGTTGTCTGCCTAGGTTTTCAATTTGGATGGAATGTGCCAGGAAAACCCCCCATAAGTTTATGTCTCATTACTCCTAGTTCGTTGTTTTAATTTTTTCAATTCGGGTAATGGTTAGAATGTTGCTTGTCCAAGGTGTACACACTCTGGTTCATCTACATATCATATATACCTATTTATGTAGAGATCCTCTTCCCGTGTAAATTATTACAGAGTGTTCCGTAATCCTTCCTTGCTATATGGTCGGTCTTTTTGATATATGTATATAATATGTATTTGTATACATATGGTAACGCTAATCTTCATGTATCCATTCCCCCCACCTTTCCTTTTAGATAAGCATAGTTTTTTTTTTTTAATAAGTCTGTGATTGCCTTTCTCTGTGGAAATATGTTCATTTGTGTCAGTTATTAGATAACGCCTATAAGTGATATCATAGGTTATAGGACTTTTCCTTTCTGACTTACCTCATGTTCTGTGATTATCTCCAAGATCATCTATGGTGCCTCAAAGAGCAGTGTTTCATTGTTTTCCATGGCTAGTATTCATTGTGTACATGGACCACTTCTTCTTTATCCTTTCGTCTGTTGATGGACATTTTGGTTGCTTCACTGTCTTGTCTATTGTGAATAAGGCTGCAGTGCAGCTTTTGCAGCCCGGGTCTTCTTCATTCTGGTCTTCTCAGGTGAGAGGCCCTTTGGTGCGCCTGCTGGATTGAATGGTACCTCAATTTTTCTTTTCAACGCAGCTTCTTTCTGTTCTCATTATTAGCGTTTAACCCTTTTACATCTCACCAGCAGCTAGAGGGTACACAGTTCTCTTAAACCTCTTCAGCATTTATTGTTTGTAGACTTTTTGCCAATGGTCAGTCGACTGGTGTGAGTTGAAAACTTTTTGTAGATTAGATTGCATGAGTCTAATACTTCCTGAGGCTGAGCTTTTATCCATTTTCCTTTTTTTAAAAAGAGAGTGAGTAAAACTTACCTCTTCATACTATCTTCGTGAACATTTTGCCTGTTTTGAATTTTTTTATCCATTCCCTACCTCAGCACAATTTTGAGGGCAGGTGTCCTTTACAGCCCTGAGTCCTTGTGAATGGTAAGTGACCATTAGCTGGGGGTTAAAAGCTGCTCTTGCGGGAATCGGCCACAAGGCGGCAGCATTTCTCCTTTACCAAATCTGGTTACTAGGGCAACAGAGCCTTACTGGAAGTGGTGTTCTAGGTTGTAAATTAGAATGGAATGTGCGAGGAAAAAGCCCTTTAAGTTTATGTCTCCTTACTTCTCGTTGGTATTTTTAACTTAATTTTTATTTTTTCTCACAGCAAACTTGATTACAATGTTTTGTTTGTTCTAGGTGTGCAAGATGTGGTTCTTTCACACATATACATATATCTATTCTTCTTCGGATCCTTTTCCCATGTAGGTTATGACACAATGTTGAGTAGTCTTCTCTTGGTATTGCGTAGGTCTTTGGTGATTCTATATTTCACATGTGTTTGTATCTCTCTGTTAACCTCAATATGGTAATGTATCCAATCCTCACACCTGTCCATTTGGTGAACCATAAGTTTTTTAATGAATCTATGAAAGTGTTTCTCTGTGGAAATATCTTTGTTTGTATCATTTTTTAGGTAACACCTATATGTGATACGATAGGATATGTGTTTTTCGCTTTCTCACTTACTCCAAGTTGCGTGATTACTTCTAGACTCATCTGTGGTGCTGGAAATGGCATCGTTTCATTTTTTTCACTAGCTCATATTCCATCTGTACAGGTAGCAGTTCTTCTTTGTCCACCCATCTGTCGGTGGACTTTTTGGTTACTTCCATATCTTGGCTACTGTAATACTATGCAATGCAGATTTGCGTGCCTGTGTCCTTCCAATTCTGTCTTCTTAGTTTATAGGTCCAGGAATAGGTCTGCTGGAACATATGGTAGCTCAATGTTTACCTTTTACAGGCACCTCTATTCTGTTCTCCTTAGTGGCTCTTTCCAGGTTACGTCCCACTTAAAGTGGAGGGTATGTATTTCTTCCCAGCTCCTTCAGGATTTATTCTTTGTAGTTTTTGCTGATGGTTATTCTGAGTGGTGTGAGCTGATACCTCTTTGTGGTTGAATTTGCATGTGTCTCATAATGCGTTGAAATTGATCTTTAAGACATGTCCTTTTTATTTTTCCAGCTGTGATTAGAGCTTATTTCTTCAAAGTGTTTTCTTAAAGTATGTGTCACCATTTGAAATATTTTGGCCATTATCTCCCTCAAGACATTTTGAGGGCAGGTTTCATTTACAGCCCTGCAGTACTTGTTCATATGAAGTGACCATTAGCTCAGGCTTTAAACCTGCTTTTGCAGGTAACGGCCAGAGAGCGGCAGCCTTTCTACGTTCCCCTTGCTGGTACTAGGGAAACAGACCTACCGGCCAGTGGTGTTCTTCGGTTATAAGTTAGAGTGCCATGTGCCCGGATAAACCCACAAATGTTGATGTCTCCTTGCTTTTGTTTGTTTTTAAATTTCATTTATATTTATTATTAGAGTAATATTCCATTGTGTACGTGGACCACTTCTTCTTGGTGCATTCCTCGGTTGATGGACATTTTCATTGCTTCCAAGTGCTGGCTATGGTAAATCTTGCTGGCGTACAGGTTTGCCAGCCTGTGACTTTTTGATTCTCATTTTCTCAGGTGATAGGCCAAGCAGTGGTTGTGATTGATTGACTGGTAGCTCAATGTTTCCCTTTTCAAAGCACCTACACTGTGTTTTCATTAGTGGCTCTTTACATGCCCCCCCTTACAACCGAGGGTACGCATTTCTCCACACTCCCTTCACCGTTTATTTTTTGCAGCATTTTTCCTAATGGCCATTCTGACTGCTGTGAGCTGATAGGTTTTTGTAATATGGGTATGCCTGTCATTAAATTTTTTAAAATTCATCATATTCCTACATCGTTCTCTTTTCTCTTAAAAGAAAAAACCGTGAGTACAATGTAGCTCTTGAAATTGTCTTCTTCGAAGGTTGCCCTCTTTTGAATTTTTTGGTCGATTTTTGACCCCAGAAATTTTCTGGAGGGCAGGTGTCATTTACAGAACTGCAAGTTGGTGAAAATTTAGTGACCTTTCGCAGTGGGTTCAAACCTGCTGTTGTGGGAAACGGCCACAAGGAGGTAGCATTTCTCCATTCCCCAATCTGGGTACTAGGGCAGCAGAGCCTTTCTGGAAGTCATTGTCCTAGGTTGTAAATTAGAATGGAATTTGCCAGGAGAAATCCCCATAAGTTTATGTCTCATTACTTCTTCTTGGTTTTTAAAAGTTTTTTAATCTGGGTAAAGTTTAGAATATTGTTTATCCTAGGTGTACACAATCTGGTTCATTTGTACATTATGTATGTCTATTAATGTACAGATCCTCTTCCCATGTAAAATATTACAGTGTTCCGTCAACCTCCCTTGCTATATGTTCGGTCTTTTTGATACATGTACAAAATATGTATTTGTATATGTATAGTAACACTAATCTTCATTTCTCAATTTCCCCCCTCCTTTCCTTTCAGATGAGCATAGTTTGTTTTCTCAGCCTGTGAGGGTCTTTCTCTTTGGAAATACGTTCATCTGTGCCAGTTATTAGATAATGCCATAAGTGATAATATAGGATATAGGTGTTTTGCTTTCCGACCTACTTCATGTTTTGTGATTATCTCCAGGCTCATCTATGGTGCCTCAAAGAGCAGTGCTTCAATGTTTTCCATGGCTAATATTCCATGTGTACATGGACCACTTCTTCTTGGTGCATTCCTCTGTTGATGGACATTTTCGTTGCTTCCAAGTGTTGCCTATGGTAAATATTGCTGGAGTGCAGGATTGCCAGCCTGTGATTTTTGATTTTCCTTTTCTCAGGGGATAGACCCAGCAGTGGGTATGATTGATTGACTGGTATGGTAGCTCAACGTTTACCTTTTCAAGGCACCTCAATTGTGCTTTCATTAGTGGCTCTTACCACGTCCCCCTTAGAATCGAGGGTACGCATTTCTCCACAATCACGTCAGCATTTCTAGTTTGCAGCATTTTTGTTGATGGCCATTCTGACTGGTGTGAGCTGACAGGTTTTTGTAATTTGGGTTTACATGTCTGTAAAAATTCCTACAATTCATCATTTTTCCACGCCTTTTACTTTTCTGTTAAAAGAAAAAAGAAAGAAAGTGTGAGTGTAATATACCTCTTCAAATTTTCTTTTTGGAAGGTTGCACTCTAGAATTTTTTGGTCGATTTTCGACCTCAGTATTTTTTGGAGGGCCGGTGTCATTTACAGACCTGCAATTGGTGAATAATTAGTGACCTTTTGCAGTGGGTTCAAAGCTGCTGTTGTGGGAAACGGCCACAAGGATGCAGCATTTCTCGATTCCCAAATCTGGGTACTAGGGCAGCAGAGCCGTTCTGGAAGTTGTCTGCCTAGGTTTTCAATTTGGATGGAATGTGCCAGGAAAACCCCCCATAAGTTTATGTCTCATTACTCCTAGTTCGTTGTTTTAATTTTTTCAATTCGGGTAATGGTTAGAATGTTGCTTGTCCAAGGTGTACACACTCTGGTTCATCTACATATCATATATACCTATTTATGTAGAGATCCTCTTCCCGTGTAAATTATTACAGAGTGTTCCGTAATCCTTCCTTGCTATATGGTCGGTCTTTTTGATATATGTATATAATATGTATTTGTATACATATGGTAACGCTAATCTTCATGTATCCATTCCCCCCACCTTTCCTTTTAGATAAGCATAGTTTTTTTTTTTAATAAGTCTGTGATTGCCTTTCTCTGTGGAAATATGTTCATTTGTGTCAGTTATTAGATAACGCCTATAAGTGATATCATAGGTTATAGGACTTTTCCTTTCTGACTTACCTCATGTTCTGTGATTATCTCCAAGATCATCTATGGTGCCTCAAAGAGCAGTGTTTCATTGTTTTCCATGGCTAGTATTCATTGTGTACATGGACCACTTCTTCTTTATCCTTTCGTCTGTTGATGGACATTTTGGTTGCTTCACTGTCTTGTCTATTGTGAATAAGGCTGCAGTGCAGCTTTTGCAGCCCGGGTCTTCTTCATTCTGGTCTTCTCAGGTGAGAGGCCCTTTGGTGCGCCTGCTGGATTGAATGGTACCTCAATTTTTCTTTTCAACGCAGCTTCTTTCTGTTCTCATTATTAGCGTTTAACCCTTTTACATCTCACCAGCAGCTAGAGGGTACACAGTTCTCTTAAACCTCTTCAGCATTTATTGTTTGTAGACTTTTTGCCAATGGTCAGTCGACTGGTGTGAGTTGAAAACTTTTTGTAGATTAGATTGCATGAGTCTAATACTTCCTGAGGCTGAGCTTTTATCCATTTTCCTTTTTTTAAAAAGAGAGTGAGTAAAACTTACCTCTTCATACTATCTTCGTGAACATTTTGCCTGTTTTGAATTTTTTTATCCATTCCCTACCTCAGCACAATTTTGAGGGCAGGTGTCCTTTACAGCCCTGAGTCCTTGTGAATGGTAAGTGACCATTAGCTGGGGGTTAAAAGCTGCTCTTGCGGGAATCGGCCACAAGGCGGCAGCATTTCTCCTTTACCAAATCTGGTTACTAGGGCAACAGAGCCTTACTGGAAGTGGTGTTCTAGGTTGTAAATTAGAATGGAATATGCGAGGAAAAAGCCCTTTAAGTTTATGTCTCCTTACTTCTTGTTGGTATTTTTAACTTAATTTTTATTTTTTCTCACAGCAAACTTGATTACAATGTTTTGTTTGTTCTAGGTGTGCAAGATGTGGTTCTTTCACACATATACATATATCTATTCTTCTTCGGATCCTTTTCCCATGTAGGTTATGACACAATGTTGAGTAGTCTTCTCTTGGTATTGCGTAGGTCTTTGGTGATTCTATATTTCACATGTGTTTGTATCTCTCTGTTAACCTCAATATGGTAATGTATCCAATCCTCACACCTGTCCATTTGGTGAACCATAAGTTTTTTAATGAATCTATGAAAGTGTTTCTCTGTGGAAATATCTTTGTTTGTATCATTTTTTAGGTAACACCTATATGTGATACGATAGGATATGTGTTTTTCGCTTTCTCACTTACTCCAAGTTGCGTGATTACTTCTAGACTCATCTGTGGTGCTGGAAATGGCATCGTTTCGTTTTTTTCACTAGCTCATATTCCATCTGTACAGGTAGCAGTTCTTCTTTGTCCACCCATCTGTCGGTGGACTTTTTGGTTACTTCCATATCTTGGCTACTGTAATACTATGCAATGCAGATTTGCGTGCCTGTGTCCTTCCAATTCTGTCTTCTTAGTTTATAGGTCCAGGAATAGGTCTGCTGGAACATATGGTAGCTCAATGTTTACCTTTTACAGGCACCTCTATTCTGTTCTCCTTAGTGGCTCTTTCCAGGTTACGTCCCACTTAAAGTGGAGGGTATGTATTTCTTCCCAGCTCCTTCAGGATTTATTCTTTGTAGTTTTTGCTGATGGTTATTCTGAGTGGTGTGAGCTGATACCTCTTTGTGGTTGAATTTGCATGTGTCTCATAATGCGTTGAAATTGATCTTTAAGACATGTCCTTTTTATTTTTCCAGCTGTGATTAGAGCTTATTTCTTCAAAGTGTTTTCTTAAAGTATGTGTCACCATTTGAAATATTTTGGCCATTATCTCCCTCAAGACATTTTGAGGGCAGGTTTCATTTACAGCCCTGCAGTACTTGTTCATATGAAGTGACCATTAGCTCAGGCTTTAAACCTGCTTTTGCAGGTAACGGCCAGAGAGCGGCAGCCTTTCTACGTTCCCCTTGCTGGTACTAGGGAAACAGACCTACCGGCCAGTGGTGTTCTTCGGTTATAAGTTAGAGTGCCATGTGCCCGGATAAACCCACAAATGTTGATGTCTCCTTGCTTTTGTTTGTTTTTAAATTTCATTTATATTTATTATTAGAGTAATATTCCATTGTGTACGTGGACCACTTCTTCTTGGTGCATTCCTCGGTTGATGGACATTTTCATTGCTTCCAAGTGCTGGCTATGGTAAATCTTGCTGGCGTACAGGTTTGCCAGCCTGTGACTTTTTGATTCTCATTTTCTCAGGTGATAGGCCAAGCAGTGGTTGTGATTGATTGACTGGTAGCTCAATGTTTCCCTTTTCAAAGCACCTACACTGTGTTTTCATTAGTGGCTCTTTACATGCCCCCCCTTACAACCGAGGGTACGCATTTCTCCACACTCCCTTCACCGTTTATTTTTTGCAGCATTTTTCCTAATGGCCATTCTGACTGCTGTGAGCTGATAGGTTTTTGTAATATGGGTATGCCTGTCATTAAATTTTTTAAAATTCATCATATTCCTACATCGTTCTCTTTTCTCTTAAAAGAAAAAACCGTGAGTACAATGTAGCTCTTGAAATTGTCTTCTTCGAAGGTTGCCCTCTTTTGAATTTTTTGGTCGATTTTTGACCCCAGAAATTTTCTGGAGGGCAGGTGTCATTTACAGAACTGCAAGTTGGTGAAAATTTAGTGACCTTTCGCAGTGGGTTCAAACCTGCTGTTGTGGGAAACGGCCACAAGGAGGTAGCATTTCTCCATTCCCCAATCTGGGTACTAGGGCAGCAGAGCCTTTCTGGAAGTCATTGTCCTAGGTTGTAAATTAGAATGGAATTTGCCAGGAGAAATCCCCATAAGTTTATGTCTCATTACTTCTTCTTGGTTTTTAAAAGTTTTTTAATCTGGGTAAAGTTTAGAATATTGTTTATCCTAGGTGTACACAATCTGGTTCATTTGTACATTATGTATGTCTATTAATGTACAGATCCTCTTCCCATGTAAAATATTACAGTGTTCCGTCAACCTCCCTTGCTATATGTTCGGACTTTTTGATACATGTACAAAATATGTATTTGTATATGTATAGTAACACTAATCTTCATTTCTCAATTTCCCCCCTCCTTTCCTTTCAGATGAGCATAGTTTGTTTTCTCAGCCTGTGAGTGTCTTTCTCTTTGGAAATACGTTCATCTGTGCCAGTTATTAGATAATGCCATAAGTGATAATATAGGATATAGGTGTTTTGCTTTCCGACCTACTTCATGTTTTGTGATTATCTCCAGGCTCATCTATGGTGCCTCAAAGAGCAGTGCTTCAATGTTTTCCATGGCTAATATTCCATGTGTACATGGACCACTTCTTCTTGGTGCATTCCTCTGTTGATGGACATTTTCGTTGCTTCCAAGTGTTGCCTATGGTAAATATTGCTGGAGTGCAGGATTGCCAGCCTGTGATTTTTGATTTTCCTTTTCTCAGGGGATAGACCCAGCAGTGGGTATGATTGATTGACTGGTATGGTAGCTCAACGTTTACCTTTTCAAGGCACCTCAATTGTGCTTTCATTAGTGGCTCTTACCACGTCCCCCTTAGAATCGAGGGTACGCATTTCTCCACAATCACGTCAGCATTTCTAGTTTGCAGCATTTTTGTTGATGGCCATTCTGACTGGTGTGAGCTGACAGGTTTTTGTAATTTGGGTTTACATGTCTGTAAAAATTCCTACAATTCATCATTTTTCCACGCCTTTTACTTTTCTGTTAAAAGAAAAAAGAAAGAAAGTGTGAGTGTAATATACCTCTTCAAATTTTCTTTTTGGAAGGTTGCACTCTAGAATTTTTTGGTCGATTTTCGACCTCAGTATTTTTTGGAGGGCCGGTGTCATTTACAGACCTGCAATTGGTGAATAATTAGTGACCTTTTGCAGTGGGTTCAAAGCTGCTGTTGTGGGAAACGGCCACAAGGATGCAGCATTTCTCGATTCCCAAATCTGGGTACTAGGGCAGCAGAGCCGTTCTGGAAGTTGTCTGCCTAGGTTTTCAATTTGGATGGAATGTGCCAGGAAAACCCCCCATAAGTTTATGTCTCATTACTCCTAGTTCGTTGTTTTAATTTTTTCAATTGGGGTAATGGTTAGAATGTTGCTTGTCCAAGGTGTACACACTCTGGTTCATCTACATATCATATATACCTATTTATGTAGAGATCCTCTTCCCGTGTAAATTATTACAGAGTGTTCCGTAATCCTTCCTTGCTATATGGTCGGTCTTTTTGATATATGTATATAATATGTATTTGTATACATATGGTAACGCTAATCTTCATGTATCCATTCCCCCCACCTTTCCTTTTAGATAAGCATAGTTTTTTTTTTTTAATAAGTCTGTGATTGCCTTTCTCTGTGGAAATATGTTCATTTGTGTCAGTTATTAGATAACGCCTATAAGTGATATCATAGGTTATAGGACTTTT
Source organism: Balaenoptera borealis (assembly GCF_965194805.1). Classification (NCBI taxonomy): domain Eukaryota; kingdom Metazoa; phylum Chordata; class Mammalia; order Artiodactyla; family Balaenopteridae; genus Balaenoptera; species Balaenoptera borealis. The sequence continues at coordinate 65,154 of NW_028123825.1, forward strand.
CCTTTCTGACTTACCTCATGTTCTGTGATTATCTCCAAGATCATCTATGGTGCCTCAAAGAGCAGTGTTTCATTGTTTTCCATGGCTAGTATTCATTGTGTACATGGACCACTTCTTCTTTATCCTTTCGTCTGTTGATGGACATTTTGGTTGCTTCACTGTCTTGTCTATTGTGAATAAGGCTGCAGTGCAGCTTTTGCAGCCCGGGTCTTCTTCATTCTGGTCTTCTCAGGTGAGAGGCCCTTTGGTGCGCCTGCTGGATTGAATGGTACCTCAATTTTTCTTTTCAACGCAGCTTCTTTCTGTTCTCATTATTAGCGTTTAACCCTTTTACATCTCACCAGCAGCTAGAGGGTACACAGTTCTCTTAAACCTCTTCAGCATTTATTGTTTGTAGACTTTTTGCCAATGGTCAGTCGACTGGTGTGAGTTGAAAACTTTTTGTAGATTAGATTGCATGAGTCTAATACTTCCTGAGGCTGAGCTTTTATCCATTTTCCTTTTTTTAAAAAGAGAGTGAGTAAAACTTACCTCTTCATACTATCTTCGTGAACATTTTGCCTGTTTTGAATTTTTTTATCCATTCCCTACCTCAGCACAATTTTGAGGGCAGGTGTCCTTTACAGCCCTGAGTCCTTGTGAATGGTAAGTGACCATTAGCTGGGGGTTAAAAGCTGCTCTTGCGGGAATCGGCCACAAGGCGGCAGCATTTCTCCTTTACCAAATCTGGTTACTAGGGCAACAGAGCCTTATTGGAAGTGGTGCTCTAGGTTGTAAATTAGAATGGAATGTGCGAGGAAAAAGCCCTTTAAGTTTATGTCTCCTTACTTCTTGTTGGTATTTTTAACTTAATTTTTATTTTTTCTCACAGCAAACTTGATTACAATGTTTTGTTTGTTCTAGGTGTGCAAGATGTGGTTCTTTCACACATATACATATATCTATTCTTCTTCGGATCCTTTTCCCATGTAGGTTATGACACAATGTTGAGTAGTCTTCTCTTGGTATTGCGTAGGTCTTTGGTGATTCTATATTTCACATGTGTTTGTATCTCTCTGTTAACCTCAATATGGTAATGTATCCAATCCTCACACCTGTCCATTTGGTGAACCATAAGTTTTTTAATGAATCTATGAAAGTGTTTCTCTGTGGAAATATCTTTGTTTGTATCATTTTTTAGGTAACACCTATATGTGATACGATAGGATATGTGTTTTTCGCTTTCTCACTTACTCCAAGTTGCGTGATTACTTCTAGACTCATCTGTGGTGCTGGAAATGGCATCGTTTCATTTTTTTCACTAGCTCATATTCCATCTGTACAGGTAGCAGTTCTTCTTTGTCCACCCATCTGTCGGTGGACTTTTTGGTTACTTCCATATCTTGGCTACTGTAATACTATGCAATGCAGATTTGCGTGCCTGTGTCCTTCCAATTCTGTCTTCTTAGTTTATAGGTCCAGGAATAGGTCTGCTGGAACATATGGTAGCTCAATGTTTACCTTTTACAGGCACCTCTATTCTGTTCTCCTTAGTGGCTCTTTCCAGGTTACGTCCCACTTAAAGTGGAGGGTATGTATTTCTTCCCAGCTCCTTCAGGATTTATTCTTTGTAGTTTTTGCTGATGGTTATTCTGAGTGGTGTGAGCTGATACCTCTTTGTGGTTGAATTTGCATGTGTCTCATAATGCGTTGAAATTGATCTTTAAGACATGTCCTTTTTATTTTTCCAGCTGTGATTAGAGCTTATTTCTTCAAAGTGTTTTCTTAAAGTATGTGTCACCATTTGAAATATTTTGGCCATTATCTCCCTCAAGACATTTTGAGGGCAGGTTTCATTTACAGCCCTGCAGTACTTGTTCATATGAAGTGACCATTAGCTCAGGCTTTAAACCTGCTTTTGCAGGTAACGGCCAGAGAGCGGCAGCCTTTCTACGTTCCCCTTGCTGGTACTAGGGAAACAGACCTACCGGCCAGTGGTGTTCTTCGGTTATAAGTTAGAGTGCCATGTGCCCGGATAAACCCACAAATGTTGATGTCTCCTTGCTTTTGTTTGTTTTTAAATTTCATTTATATTTATTATTAGAGTAATATTCCATTGTGTACGTGGACCACTTCTTCTTGGTGCATTCCTCGGTTGATGGACATTTTCATTGCTTCCAAGTGCTGGCTATGGTAAATCTTGCTGGCGTACAGGTTTGCCAGCCTGTGACTTTTTGATTCTCATTTTCTCAGGTGATAGGCCAAGCAGTGGTTGTGATTGATTGACTGGTAGCTCAATGTTTCCCTTTTCAAAGCACCTACACTGTGTTTTCATTAGTGGCTCTTTACATGCCCCCCCTTACAACCGAGGGTACGCATTTCTCCACACTCCCTTCACCGTTTATTTTTTGCAGCATTTTTCCTAATGGCCATTCTGACTGCTGTGAGCTGATAGGTTTTTGTAATATGGGTATGCCTGTCATTAAATTTTTTAAAATTCATCATATTCCTACATCGTTCTCTTTTCTCTTAAAAGAAAAAACCGTGAGTACAATGTAGCTCTTGAAATTGTCTTCTTCGAAGGTTGCCCTCTTTTGAATTTTTTGGTCGATTTTTGACCCCAGAAATTTTCTGGAGGGCAGGTGTCATTTACAGAACTGCAAGTTGGTGAAAATTTAGTGACCTTTCGCAGTGGGTTCAAACCTGCTGTTGTGGGAAACGGCCACAAGGAGGTAGCATTTCTCCATTCCCCAATCTGGGTACTAGGGCAGCAGAGCCTTTCTGGAAGTCATTGTCCTAGGTTGTAAATTAGAATGGAATTTGCCAGGAGAAATCCCCATAAGTTTATGTCTCATTACTTCTTCTTGGTTTTTAAAAGTTTTTTAATCTGGGTAAAGTTTAGAATATTGTTTATCCTAGGTGTACACAATCTGGTTCATTTGTACATTATGTATGTCTATTAATGTACAGATCCTCTTCCCATGTAAAATATTACAGTGTTCCGTCGACCTCCCTTGCTATATGTTCGGACTTTTTGATACATGTACAAAATATGTATTTGTATATGTATAGTAACACTAATCTTCATTTCTCAATTTCCCCCCTCCTTTCCTTTCAGATGAGCATAGTTTGTTTTCTCAGCCTGTGAGTGTCTTTCTCTTTGGAAATACGTTCATCTGTGCCAGTTATTAGATAATGCCATAAGTGATAATATAGGATATAGGTGTTTTGCTTTCCGACCTACTTCATGTTTTGTGATTATCTCCAGGCTCATCTATGGTGCCTCAAAGAGCAGTGCTTCAATGTTTTCCATGGCTAATATTCCATGTGTACATGGACCACTTCTTCTTGGTGCATTCCTCTGTTGATGGACATTTTCGTTGCTTCCAAGTGTTGCCTATGGTAAATATTGCTGGAGTGCAGGATTGCCAGCCTGTGATTTTTGATTTTCCTTTTCTCAGGGGATAGACCCAGCAGTGGGTATGATTGATTGACTGGTATGGTAGCTCAACGTTTACCTTTTCAAGGCACCTCAATTGTGCTTTCATTAGTGGCTCTTACCACGTCCCCCTTAGAATCGAGGGTACGCATTTCTCCACAATCACGTCAGCATTTCTAGTTTGCAGCATTTTTGTTGATGGCCATTCTGACTGGTGTGAGCTGACAGGTTTTTGTAATTTGGGTTTACATGTCTGTAAAAATTCCTACAATTCATCATTTTTCCACGCCTTTTACTTTTCTGTTAAAAGAAAAAAGAAAGAAAGTGTGAGTATAATATACCTCTTCAAATTTTCTTTTTGGAAGGTTGCACTCTAGAATTTTTTGGTCGATTTTCGACCTCAGTATTTTTTGGAGGGCCGGTGTCATTTACAGACCTGCAAGTGGTGAATAATTAATGACCTTTTGCAGTGGGTTCAAAGCTGCTGTTGTGGGAAACGGCCACAAGGATGCAGCATTTCTCGATTCCCAAATCTGGGTAGTAGGGCAGCAGAGCCGTTCTGGAAGTTGTCTGCCTAGGTTTTCAATTTGGATGGAATGTGCCACGAAAACCCCCCATAAGTTTATGTCTCATTACTCGTAGTTCGTTGTTTTAATTTTTTCAATTGGGGTAATGGTTAGAATGTTGCTTGTCCAAGGTGTACACACTCTGGTTCATCTACATATTCTATATACCTTTTTATGTAGAGATCCTTTCCCGTGTAAATTATTACAGAGTGTTCCATAATCCTTCCTTGCTATATGGTCGTCTTTTTGATATATGTATATAATATGTATTTGTATACATATGGTAACGCTAATCTTCATGTATCCATTCCCCCCACCTTTCCTTTTAGATAAGCATAGTTTTTTTTTAATAAGTCTGTGATTGCCTTTCTCTGTGGAAATATGTTCATTTGTGTCAGTTATTAGATAACGCCTATAAGTGATATCATAGGATATAGGACTTTTGCTTTCCGACTTACCTCATGTTCTGTGATTATCTCCAAGATCATCTATGGTGCCTCAAAGAGCAGTGTTTCGTTGTTTTCCATGGCTAGTATTCATTGTGTACATGGACCACTTCTTCTTTATCCTTTCATCTGTTGATGGACATTTTGGTTGCTTCACTGTCTTGTCTATTGTGAATAAGGCTGCAGTGCAGCTTTTGCAGCCCGGGTCTTCTTCATTCTGGTCTTCTCAGGTGAGAGGCCCTTTGGTGCGCCTGCTGGATTGAATGGTACCTCAATTTTTCCTTTTCAACGCAGCTCCTTTCTGTTCTCATTATTAGCGTTTAACCCTTTTACATCTCACCAGCAGCTAGAGGGTACACAGTTCTCTAAAACCTCTTCAGCATTTATTGTTTGTAGACTTTTTGCCAATGGTCAGTCGACTGGTGTGAGTTGAAAACATTTGGAGATTAGATTGCATGAGTCTAATTCTTCCTGAGTCTGAGCTTTTATCCATTTTCCTTTTTTTAAAAAGAGAGTGAGTAAAACTTACCTCTTCATACTATCTTCGTGAACATTTTGCCTGTTTTGAATTTTTTTATCCATTCCCTACCTCAGCACAATTTTGAGGGCAGGTGTCCTTTACAGCCCTGAGTCCTTGTGAATGGTAAGTGACCATTAGCTGGGGGTTAAAAGCTGCTCTTGCGGGAATCGGCCACAAGGCGGCAGCATTTCTCCTTTACCAAATCTGGTTACTAGGGCAACAGAGCCTTACTGGAAGTGGTGTTCTAGGTTGTAAATTAGAATGGAATGTGCGAGGAAAAAGCCCTTTAAGTTTATGTCTCCTTACTTCTCGTTGGTATTTTTAACTTAATTTTTATTTTTTCTCACAGCAAACTTGATTACAATGTTTTGTTTGTTCTAGGTGTGCAAGATGTGGTTCTTTCACACATATACATATATCTATTCTTCTTCGGATCCTTTTCCCATGTAGGTTATGACACAATGTTGAGTAGTCTTCTCTTGGTATTGCGTAGGTCTTTGGTGATTCTATATTTCACATGTGTTTGTATCTCTCTGTTAACCTCAATATGGTAATGTATCCAATCCTCACACCTGTCCATTTGGTGAACCATAAGTTTTTTAATGAATCTATGAAATTGTTTCTCTGTGGAAATATCTTTGTTTGTATCATTTTTTAGGTAACACCTATATGTGATATGATAGGATATGTGTTTTTCACTTTCTCACTTACTCCAAGTTGCGTGATTACTTCTAGACTCATCTATGGTGCTGGAAATGGCATCGTTTCATTTTTTTCACTAGCTCATATTCCATCTGTATAGGTAGCAGTTCTTCTTTGTCCACCCATCTGTCGGTGGACTTTTTGGTTACTTCCATATCTTGGCTACTGTAATACTATGCAATGCAGATTTGCGTGCCTGTGTCCTTCCAATTCTGTCTTCTTAGTTTATAGGTCCAAGAATAGGTCTGCTGGATCATATAGTAGCTCAATGTTTACCTTTTAAAGGCACCTCTATTCTGTTCTCCTTAGTGGCTCTTTCCAGGTTACGTCCCACTTAAAGTGGAGGGTATGTATTTCTTCCCAGCACCTTCAGGATTTATTCTTTGTAGTTTTTGCTGATGGTTATTTTGAGTGGTGTGAGCTGATACCTCTTTGTGGTTGATTTGCATGTGTCTCATAATGCATTGAAATTGATCTTTAAGACATGTCCTTTCTATTTTTCCAGCTGTGATTAGAGCTTATTTCTTCAAAGGGTTTTCTTAATGTATGTGTCACCATTTGAAATATTTTGGCCATTATCTCCCTCAAGACATTTTGAGGGCAGGTTTCATTTACAGCCCTGCAGTACTTGTTCATATGAAGTGACCATTAGCTCAGGCTTTAAACTTGCTTTTGCAGGTAACTGCCAGAGGGTGGCAGCCTTTCTATGTTCCCCACTCTGGTAACTAGGGAAACAGTCCTTCTGGCCAGTGGTGGTCCTGTGGTATAAATTAGCATGGAATGTGCCCCAATAAACCCACAAAAGCTGATGTCTCCTTACTTTTGTTTTTTTAATTTAATTTTTATTTTTATTTTAGTAATATTCCATTGTGTACATGGAGCACATCTTCTTTGTGCATTCCTCTGGTGATGCACATATTCATTGTTTCCAAATATTGGCTATGGTAAATTTTGCTGGAATGCAGGATTGCCAACTCCTGTCTTTTTGATCCTCATCTTCTCAGGTGATAGCCCCAGCAGTGGGCATGGAAAAATGCTCAACATCTTGAATTAATAAAGACATGCTAATGCAATCTACAAAAACATTTACCTCACAACAGTCAGAATGATCATCACCAAAAAATCTACAAACAATAAATGCTGAACGGGTATTAGAGAACTGTGTACCCTCTAGCAGCTGATTGGATGTAAACTGGTAACAGTCAGTAGTGAGAACATAATGGAGGTGAGTTTAAAGTTAAACATTGAGCTACTATATGAACTGGAAAGCCCACTGCTGGGACTATCACCTTAGAAGACCAGAATCAAAAAGACACAGGCTGGCAATCCTGCACTGCAGCAATATTTACCATAGCCAAAAGTTGGAAACAACCAAAATGTCCTTCAACAGATGAATGCACAAAGAAGAAGTTTTCATTGTACACAGTCGAATATTAGCCATGGAAAAAAATGAAACAGTGACGTTTGCAACACCATAGAAAGACCTAGATATAATCACACAACTTGAAGTAACGAAGAAACTGGAAGACAGATATCCTATGATATCACTTTTAGGTTTTACCTAAAAATTGATACACATGAACTTATTTCCAAGACAAGGGCACTAATGGATGAAGAAAACAAAATTATATTTAACCAAATGGAAAGGTGTGAGGCATGTATAAATTAGGATATGATGGATGACAGACCTATACTAATACATATGAAAAATATAAATCACCAAAACCTAGGCTATACCTACAGAGGTCTACTCAACACTCTGTAATAACCTACGTGGGATAGGATCCAAAGATCTATAGATACATATATATAATGAACCAGATTCTGTACACCTAGAAGAAACACAACATTTTTATCAAATTTGCTCTAATAAAAAATAAATTTAAAAATCAAACAGAAAGTAAGGAGATATAAGCTGTTAGGTGTTGTCTTGGCACATTCCACTCTAATTTTCAGCCTACTAACACGATTTCCAGGCAGGCTCTGTTGCCCAAGTGCCGAGAGTTGGAAATGTAGAAATGCTGCCTCCTTGTGGCCATTTAACGCAAGACCAGCTTTAACCCCACAACTAATGGTCAGTTAATATTCAGAAGGGCTCAGGGCTGTAAAGGACACCTGCCCTCAAAAAATGTCCTGGGGCAGGGAATGGGCAAAAAACTCAACACACAGGAAATTTTTCAAGAAGATCATTGGTAAGTTTTACTCACTTATTTTTAAGGGGTAAGTTTTACTCACTTTTTCTTAAAAAGGAAAATGGATATAAACTAAACATAAAGAATTATTAGACTAATGCAAATTTAATCTACAAAAAGTTTCAACTCGCACCAGTCAAATAACCATTAGTAAAACGTCTACGAACAATAAATGCTGAAGGGGTTTTAGCCAATTCTGTGCCCTGTAGCGGCTGGTGAGATGTAAAGTGGTAAGAGCCAATAATGAGAAGAGAAAGGAGCTGCGTTTAAAAGTAAAAATTGAGCCACCATTTGATCCAGCAGGACCAGAGCTGGGCCTATCACCAGAGAAGAGCAGAATCGAGAAGACACAGGCTGCAAAAGCTGCACTGCAGCGGTATACACAATAGGCAAGACAAGGAAGCAACTAAAATGCCCATCAACATGAATAGACAAAGAAGAAGTGGTCGGGGTACACAATGGAATATTTGCCATGGGAAACAATGAAACACTGCTCTTTGCAGCACCGTAGATGAGCCTAGATATAATCACAGAATATGAGGTAATTCGGAAAGAAAAAGAAAAATATACTATGATATTACTTATAGGTATTATCTAACAACTGACAAAAATGAATATATTTATTTCCACAGAGAAAGACACTCACAGAGTTAGAAGACAAACAACTATGCTTATGTTTAATATAACAGTGAGCATACATATAGAAATACATGTTAAATACATATATCAAAAAGACCGACCATATAGAAATGGAGGTCTATGGAACACTCTAAATAATTTACATGAGTAGGTGATCTGTACATGAAGAAATATATGTAATGTACAATTGAAACAGAATGTCTACACCAAGGAAAAACAATATACTAAAAATTAAAATAATGAACAAGAAGTAATGAGACATAAACTTCAGGGTCTTTTTCCTGGCACATTCCATTCTGATTTACAACCAAGAACACCACTTCCAGTAAGGCTCTGTTGCCCTAGTAACCAGATTTGGTAAAGGAGAAATGCTGCCGCCTTGTGGCCGATTCCCGCAAGAGCAGCTTTTAACCAACAGCTAATGGTCACTTACCATTCACAAGGACTCAGGGCTATAAAGGACACCTGCCCTCAAAATTGTGCTGAGGTAGGGAATGGATAAAAAAAATTCAAAAGAGGCAAAATTTTAAAGAAGATAGTATGAAGAGGTAAGTTTTACTCACGCTCTTTTAAAAAAAAAAGGAAAATGGATAAAAGCTCAAACTCAGGGAGTGTTAGACCCATGCAATCTAATCTACAAAAAGTTTCAACTTACACCAGTCGACTGACCATCAGCAAAAAGTCTACAAACAATAAATGCTGAAGGGGTTTTACAGAACTGTGTACCCTCTACCTGCTGGTGAGACATAAAGGGGTAACAGCCAATAATTAGAACAGAAAGGAGCTGTGTTTAAAAGTAAAAATGGAGGTACCATTCAATCCAGCCGGCGCACCATTGGACGTCTCACCTGAGAAGACAAGAATCGAGAAGACACAGGCTGCAAAAGCTGCAGTGCAGCCTTATTCACAATAGCCAAGACAGTGAAGCAATCAAAATGTCCAACAACAGGTGAATGGATAAAGAAGAAGTGGTCCATGTACACAATGGAATATTAGCCATGGAAGACAATGAAGCATTGCACTCTGAGGCACCACAAATGAGTCTGGAAATAATCACGAAACATGAGGTAAGTCGGAAAGCAAAAGACCTATATTCTATGATATCACTTATAGGCGTTATCTAATAACTGACACAAATGAACATATTTCCACAGAGAAAGACACTCACAGACTTAGAAAACAAACTATGCTCATCTAAAAGGAAAGGTGGGGGGAATGGATAAATTAAGATTAGTGTTACTATATGTATACAAACACATATTTTATACATATCTCAAAAAGACCGACCATATAGCAAGGGAGGTGTGCGGAACCCTCTGTAACATTTTACATGGGAAGAGGATCTGTACTTGAATAGACATATATAATGTACAAATGAACCAGATTGTGTACACCTAGGAGAAACAATATTCTAAGCTTTACCCCAATTAAAAAAATTTTTAAAACCAAGAAGAAATAATGAGACATAAACTTATGGGGGTTTCTCCATGCACATTCCAATGTAATTTACAACCTAGGAACACGACTTCCAGAAAGGCTCTGCTGCCCTAATACCCAGATTTGGGAATGGACAAATGCTGCCTGCTTGAGGCCACCTCCCACAACATCACCTTTAAACCCATTGCTAAAGGTCACTAAATAGTCACCAAACTTGCAGTTCGGGAAATGACACCTGCTCTCTAAAAAAATTCTGGGGTGGAAAATTGACCAAAAAATTAAACAGAGGGCAACCTTCCAAGAAGACAATTTCAAGAGTTATATTGTATTCCCAATTGTTTCCTTTTTTGAACAGAAAAGAAAACGGCGGAGAAAAATGATGAGTTTTATGATTTTTCAGAGACATGCAAACCCAAATTACAAAAACCTATCAGCTCACAGCAGCCAGAAGGGCCATTAGCATAAATGCTGCAAACAATAAATGCTGAAGTGATTGTGGAGAATTGCGTACCCTCGATTCTAAGGGGGACGTGGTAAGAGCCACTAATGAAAACACAAAGTAGGTGCTTGGAAAAGGGAAACACGGTGCTACCAGTCAATGAATCACACCCACTGCTGGGCCTATCACCTGAGAAAATGAGAATCAAAAAGTCACAGGCTGGCAATCATGCACTCCAACATTATTTACCATAGCCAACAATTGGAAGCAATGAAAATGTCCATCAACCGAGGAATGCACAAAGTCGAAGTGGTCCACGTACACAGTGGAAAATTACTCCAATAAAAAATAAAAATTAAATTTAAAAATCCAACAAATGTAAAGAGACATCAGCTTGTGTGGGTTTGTCCAGGCACACTCCACTCTAATTTATAACCGAGAAACACCACAGGCCGCAAGGGCTTTCCCCTAGTTACAAGGGTGGGGAACATAGAAAGGCTGCCGCCCTCTGGCAGTTACCTGCAAAAGCAGCTTTAAAGCCTGTGCTAATGGTCATTTCATAGGAAGAAGTACTGCAGAACTGTAAATGAAACCTGCCTTCGAAATGTCTTGAGGGAGGTCATGGCCAAAACATTTCAAAATGTGACACATACTTTAAGAGAACACTTTGAAGAACTAAGGGGTAATCATAGCTTGAAAAATAAAAAGGACATGCCTTCAAGCTCAATTTCAACGGATTATGAGGCACGTGCTAATTCAACCACAAAGAGGTTTCAGATCACACTTGTCAGAATAACCATCAGCAAGAAAACTACAAACAATAAATGCTGAAGGTGTTGTAGAGAAATGCATACCCTCAACTTCAAGGGGGACGTAAGTTGGAATGGGCCACGAACTAGAGCAGAATGGAGGTGCCTTAAAAAGGTAAACATTGAGCTACCATATGATCCAGCAGGCCCACTCCTCGACCTATAATCTAAGAAGAGAGAATTGGAAAGACACAGGCAGGCAAATCTGCATGGCACAGTATTACAATAGCCAAGATATGGAAGTAACCAAAAAGTCCACCAACAGATGGGTGGACACAGAAGAACTCCTCCATGTACAGATGGAATATTCGCTAGTGAAAAAAATGAAACAATGCCATTTGCAGCACCATAGATGAGTCTAGACGTAATCACACCACCTGTAGTAAGTGAGAAAGCAAAAGACATATATCCTATCATATCACTTTTTGGAGTTACTTAAAAATTGATACCAATGAAGATATTTCCACAGAGAAAGGCAACCACAGATTCATTAAAAAACTTATGGTTCACCAAATAGAAAGGGATGAGGATTGGATACATTACCATATTAAGGTTAACAGAGATATACAAACCATGTGAAATATATAATCACCAAAGACATAAGGAAGACCAGGAGAAGACTACTCAATATTGTGCCATAACCCACATGGGAAAAGAATGCGAGGAAGAATAGATACACGTATATGTGTGAAAGAACCACATTTGCACACCGAACAAACAAACCATTTTAATCAAATTGGCTTGGATAAAAAATAAAAAGTAAATTATAAATATGAACAAGAAGTAATGAGACATAAACATAAAGGGCTTTTTCCTGCCACATTGCATTCTAATTTACAACCTAGAACACCACCTCCATTAAGGCTCTGTTTCCCCAGTTACCAAATTTGGTAAAGGGGAAATGATGCCACCTTGTGGCCGTTTCCTGCAAGAGCAGCTTTAAAATCACAGCTAATGGTCACTTAACATTCACAAGGACTCAGGGCTGTAAAGGACACCTGCCCTAAAAAATTGTGCTGAACTAGGGAATGGACAAAAAAATTCAAAACAGGCAAATGTTTCAAGAAGAGCGTATGAAGAGTTACGTCTTACTCATGCTCTTTTGAAAAAAAAAGGAAAATGGATAAAAGCTCAACCTCAGGGAGTGTTAGACCCATGCAACCTAATCTACAAAAAGTTTCAACTTACACCAGTCGACTGACCATCAGCAAAAAGTCTACAAACAATAAATGCTGAAGGGGATTCAGAGAACTGTGTACCCTCTACCTGCTGGTGAGACGTAAAGGGGTAACAGCCAATAATGAGAAAAGAAAGGAGCTGTGTTTAAAAGTAAAAATGGAGGCACCATTCAATCCAGCAGGCGCAACATTGGACGTCTCACCTGAGAAGACAAGAATCGAGAAGACACAGGCCGCAAAAGCTGCAGTGCAGCCTTATTCACAATAGCCAAGACAGTGAAGCAATCAAAATGTCCAACAAGAGGTGAATGGATAAAAAAGAAGTGGTCCATGTACACAATGGAATATTAGCCATGGAAAACAATGAACCATTGCTCTTTGAGGCACCACAAATGAGTCTGGAGATAATCACGAAACATGAGGTAAGTCCGAAAGCAAAAGACCTATATTCTATGATATCACTTATAGGCGTTATCTAATAACTGACACAAATGAACATATTTCCACAGAGAAAGACACTCACAGACTTAGAAAACAAACTATGCTCATCTAAAAGGAAAGGTGGGGGGAATGGATAAATTAAGATTAGTGTTACTATATGTATACAAACAAATATTATATACATATCTCAAAAAGACCGACTATATAGCAAGGGAGGTGTGTGGAACCCTCTGTAACATTTTACATGGGAAGAGGATCTGTACTTGAATAGACATATATAATGTACAAATGAACCAGATTGTGTAAACCTAGGACAAACAATATTCTAAGCTTTACCACAATTAAAAAAAAAAATTTAAAACCAAGAAGAAATAATGAGATATAAACTAATGGGGGATTCTCCATGCACATTCCAATGTAATTTACAACCTAGGAACACGACTTCCAGAAAGGCTCTGCTGCCCTAATACCCAGATTTGGGAATGGACAAATGCTGCCTGCTTGAGGCCACTTCCCACAACATCACCTTTAAACCCATTGCTAAAGGTCACTAAATATTCACCAAACTTGCAGTTCGGGAAATGACACCTGCTCTCTAAAAAAATTCTGGGGTGGAAAATTGACCAAAAAATTAAACAGAGGGCAACCTTCCAAGAAGACAATTTCAAGAGATATATTGTATTCCCAATTGTTTCCTTTTTTTAACAGAAAAGAAAACGGCGGAGAAATATGATGAGTTTTACGAATTTTCAGAGACATGCAAACCCAAATTATAAAAATCTATCAGCTCACAGCAGCCAGAAGGGCCATTAGCATAAATGCTGCAAACAATAAATGCTGAAGCGATTGTGGAGAAATGTGTACCCTCGATTCTAAAGGGGACGTGGTAAGTGCCACTAATGAAAACAAACAGAAGGTGCTTTGAAAAGGGAAAAACGGTGCTACCAGTCAGTCAGTCACACCCAGTGCTGGGCCTATCACCTGAGAAAATGAGAATCAAAAAGTCACAGGCTGGCAATCCTGCACTCCAACAATATTTACCATAGCCAACACTGGGAAGCAATGAAAATGTCCATCAACTGAGGAATGCACAAAGTAGAAGTGGTCCACGTACACAGTGGAAAATTACTCCAATAAAAAATAAAAATTACATTTAAAAATCCAAAAAAAGTAAGGAGACATCAGCTTGCGTGGGTTTGTCCAGGCACACTCCACTCTAATTTAAAACCGAGAAACACCACAGTCCGCAAGGGCTTTCCCCTAGTTACAAGGGTGGGGAACATAGAAAGGCTGCCACCCTATGGCAGTTACCTGCAAAACCAGCTTTAAAGCCTGTGCTAATGGTCATTTCATAGGAAGAAATAATGCAGGACTATAAATGAAACCTGCTCTCAAAATGTCTTGAGGGAGGTAATGGCCAAAACATTTAAAAATGTGACACATACTTTAAGAGAGCACTTTGAAGAACTAAGGGTTAATCTCAGCTTGAAAAATAAATAGGACTTGCCTTCAAGCTCAATTTCAAAGGATTATGAGGCACGTGCGAATTCAACCACAAAGAGGTATCAGATCACAATTGTCAGAATAACCATCAGCAAGAAAACTACAAACAATAAATGCTGAAGGTGTTGTAGAGAAATGCATACCCTCAACTTCAAGGGGGACGTAACTTGGAAAGGGCCACGAAATAGAACAGAATGGAGGTGCATTAAAAAGGTCAACATTGAGCTACCATATGATCCAGCAGGCCCACTCCTCGACCTATAATCTAAGAAGAGAGAATTGGAAAGACACAGGCAGGCAAATCTGCATGGCACAGTATTACAATAGCCAATATATGGAAGGAACCAAAAAGTCCACCAACAGATGGGTGGACACAGAAGAACTCCTCCATGTACAGATGGAATATTCGCTAGTGAAAAAAATGAAACAATGCCATTTGCAGCACCATAGATGAGTCTAGACGTAATCACGCCACCTGTAGTCATTGAGAAAGCAAAAGACACATATCCTATCATATCACTTTTTGCAGTTACTTAAAAATTGATACCAATGAAGATATTTCCACAGAGAAAGGCAATCACAGATTCATTAAAAAAACTTATGGTTCACCAAATAGAAAGGGATGAGGATTGGTTACATTACCATATTGGGGTTAACAAAGATATACAAACCATGTGAAATATATAACCACCAAAGACGTACGGAAGACCAGGAGAGGGACTACTCAACATTGTGCCATAACCTACATGGGAAAAGGATGCGAGGAAGAATAGATACACGTATATGTGTGAAAGAACCACATCTTGCACACCTAGAACAAACAAACCATTGTAATCAAATTTGCTGGGATAAAAAATAAAAAGTAAATTACAAATACGAACAAGAAGTAATGAGACATAAACTAAAGGGCTTTTTCCTGGCATATTCCATTCTAATATACAACCTAGAACACCACTTCAATTAAGGCTCTGTTTCCCTAGTAAACAAATTTGGTAAAGGAGAAATGCTGCCAATTTGTGGCCGTTTCCTGCAAGAGCAGCTTTAAACTCACAGCTAATGGTCACTTAACATTCACAAGGACTCAGGGCTGTAAAGGACACTTGCCCTAAAAATTGGTGCTGAAGTAGGGAATGGACAAAACAATTCAAAACAGGCAAATGTTTCAAGAAGAGATTATGAAGAGTTAAGTTTTACTCACACTCTTTTTAAAAAAAAGGAAAATGGATAAAAGCTCAACCTCAGGGAGTGTTAGACCCATGCAATCTAATCCAGAAAAAGTTTCAACTGACACCAGTCGACTGACCATCAGCAAAAAGTCTACAAACAATAAATGCTGAAGGGGTTTCAGAGAACTGTGTACCCTCTACCTGCTGGTGAGACGTAAAGGGGTAACAGCCAATAATGAGAAAAGAAAGGAGCTGTGTTTAAAAGTAAAAATGGAGGCACCATTCAATCCAGCAGGCGCATCATTGGACGTCTCACCTGAGAAGACAAGAATCGAGAAGACACAGGCCGCAAAAGCTGCAGTGCAGCCTTATTCACAATAGCCAAGACAGTGAAGCAATCAAAATGTACAACAACAGGTGAATGGATAAAGAAGAAGTGGTCCATGTACACAATGGAATATTAGCCATGGAAGACAATGAAGCATTGCTCTCTGAGGCACCACAAATGAGTCTGGAAATAATCACGAAACATGAGGTAAGTCGGAAAGCAAAAGACCTATATTCTATGATATCACTTATAGGCGTTATCTAATAACTGACACAAATGAACATATTTCCAAAGAGAAAGACACTCACAGACTTAGAAAACAAACTATGCTCATCTAAAAGGAATGGTTGGGGGAATGGGTAAATTAAGATTAGTGTTACTATATGTATACAAACACATATTATATACATATCTCAAAAAGACCGACCATATAGCAAGGGAGGTCTGCGGAACCCTCTGTAACATTTTACATGGGAAGAGGATCTGTACTTGAATAGACATATATAACGTACAAATGAACCAGATTGTGTACATCTAGGACAAACAATATTCTAAGCTTTACCCCAACTAAAAAAAAAATGTAAAACCAAGAAGAAATAATGAGACATAAACTAATGGGGGTTTCTCCATGCATATTCCAATGTAATTTACAACCTAGGAACACGACTTCCAGAAAGGCTCTGCTGCCCTAATACCCAGATTTGGGAATGGACAAATGCTGCCTGCTTGAGGCCACCTCCCACAACATCACCTTTAAACCCATTGCTAAAGGTCACTAAATAGTCACCAAACTTGCAGTTCGGGAAATGACACCTGCTCTCTAAAAAAATTCTGGGGTGGAAAATTGACCAAAAAATTAAACAGAGGGCAACCTTCCAAGAAGACAATTTCAAGAGTTATATTGTATTCCCAATTGTTTCCTTTTTTGAACAGAAAAGAAAACGGCGGAGAAAAATGATGAGTTTTACGAATTTTCAGACACATGCAAACCCAAATTACAAAAACCTATCAGCTCACAGCAGCCAGAAGGGCCATTAGCATAAATGCTGCAAACAATAAATGCTGAAGCGATTGTGGAGAAATGCGTACCCTCGATTCTAAGGGGGACGTGGTAAGAGCCACTAATGAAAACACAAAGTAGGTGCTTGGAAAAGGGAAACACGGTGCTACCAGTCAATGAATCACACCCACTGCTGGGCCTATCACCTGAGAAAATGAGGATCAAAAAGTCACAGGCTGGCAATCATGCACTCCAACAATATTTACCATAGCCAACAATTGGAAGCAATGAAAATGTCCATCAACCGAGGAATGCACAAAGTCGAAGTGGTCCACGTACACAGTGGAAATTTACTCCAATAAAAAATAAAAATTAAATTTAAAAATCCAACAAAAGTAAAGAGACATCAGCTTGTGTGGGTTTGTCCAGGCACGCTCCACTCTAATTTATAACCGAGAAACACCGCAGGCCGCAAGGGCTTTCCCCTAGTTACAAGGGTGGGGAACATAGAAAGGCTGCCGCCCTCTGGCAGTTACCTGCAAAAGCAGCTTTAAAGCCTGTGCTAATGGTCATTTCATAGGAAGAAGTACTGCAGAACTGTAAATGAAACCTGCCTTCGAAATGTCTTGAGGGAGGTCATGGCCAAAACATTTCAAAATGTGACACATACTTTAAGAGAACACTTTGAAGAACTAAGGGGTAATCATAGCTTGAAAAATAAAAAGGACATGCCTTCAAGCTCAATTTCAACGGATTATGAGGCACGTGCTAATTCAACCACAAAGAGGTTTCAGATCACACTTGTCAGAATAACCATCAGCAAGAAAACTACAAACAATAAATGCTGAAGGTGTTGTAGAGAAATGCATACCCTCAACTTCAAGGGGGACGTAAGTTGGAATGGGCCACGAACTAGAGCAGAATGGAGGTGCCTTAAAAAGGTAAACATTGAGCTACCATATGATCCAGCAGGCCCACTCCTCGACCTATAATCTAAGAAGAGAGAATTGGAAAGACACAGGCAGGCAAATCTGCATGGCACAGTATTACAATAGCCAAGATATGGAAGTAACCAAAAAGTCCACCAACAGATGGGTGGACACAGAAGAACTCCTCCATGTACAGATGGAATATTCGCTAGTGAAAAAAATGAAACAATGCCATTTGCAGCACCATAGATGAGTCTAGACGTAATCACACCACCTGTAGTAAGTGAGAAAGCAAAAGACATATATCCTATCATATCACTTTTTGGAGTTACTTAAAAATTGATACCAATGAAGATATTTCCACAGGGAAAGGCAATCACAGATTCATTAAAAAACTTATGGTTCACCAAATAGAAAGGGATGAGGATTGGATACATTACCATATTAAGGTTAACAGAGATATACAAACCATGTGAAATATATAATCACCAAAGACATAAGGAAGACCAGGAGAAAACTACTCAATATTGTGCCATAACCCACATGGGAAAAGAATGCGAGGAAGAATAGATACACGTATATGTGTGAAAGAACCACATTTGCACACCGAACAAACAAACCATTTTAATCAAATTGGCTTGGATAAAAAATAAAAAGTAAATTATAAATATGAACAAGATGTAATGAGACATAAACATAAAGGGTTTTTTCCTGCCACATTGCATTCTAATTTACAACCTAGAACACCACCTCCATTAAGGCTCTGTTTCCCCAGTTACCAAATTTGGTAAAGGGGAAATGATGCCACCTTGTGGCCGTTTCCTGCAAGAGCAGCTTTAAAATCACAGCTAATGGTCACTTAACATTCACAAGGACTCAGGGCTGTAAAGGACACCTGCCCTAAAAAATTGTGCTGAACTAGGGAATGGACAAAAAAATTCAAAACAGGCAAATGTTTCAAGAAGAGCATATGAAGAGTTACGTCTTACTCACGCTCTTTTGAAAAAAAAAGGAAAATGGATAAAAGCTCAACCTCAGGGAGTGTTAGACCCATGCAATCTAATCTACAAAAAGTTTCAACTTACACCAGTCCACTGACCATCAGCAAAAAGTCTACAAACAATAAATGCTGAAGGGGTTTCAGAGAACTGTGTACCCTCTACCTGCTGGTGAGACGTAAAGGGGTAACAGCCAATAATGAGAAAAGAAAGGAGCTGTGTTTAAAAGTAAAAATGGAGGCACCATTCAATCCAGCAGGCGCGTCATTGGACGTCTCACCTGAGAAGACAAGAATCGAGAAGACACAGGCCGCAAAAGCTGCAGTGCAGCCTTATTCACAATAGCCAAGACAGTGAAGCAATCAAAATGTCCAACAAGAGGTGAATGGATAAAAAAGAAGTGGTCCATGTACACAATGGAATATTAGCCATGGAAAACAATGAACCATTGCTCTTTGAGGCACCACAAATGAGTCTGGAGACAATCACGAAACATGAGGTAAGTCGGAAAGCAAAAGACCTATATTCTATGATATCACTTATAGGCGTTATCTAATAACTGACACAAATGAACATATTTCCACAGAGAAAGACACTCACAGACTTAGAAAACAAACTATGCTCATCTAAAAGGAAAGGTGGGGGGAATGGATAAATTAAGATTAGTGTTACTATATGTATACAAACAAATATTATATACATATCTCAAAAAGACCGACTATATAGCAAGGGAGGTGTGTGGAACCCTCTGTAACATTTTACATGGGAAGAGGATCTGTACTTGAATAGACATATATAATGTACAAATGAACCAGATTGTGTAAACCTAGGACAAACAATATTCTAAGATTTACCACAATTAAAAAAAAAATTTAAAACCAAGAAGAAATAATGAGACATAAACTTATGGGGGTTTCTCCATGCACATTCCAATGTAATTTACAACCTAGGAACACGACTTCCAGAAAGGCTCTGCTGCCCTAATACCCAGATTTGGGAATGGAGAAATGCTGCCTGCTTGAGGCCACTTCCCACAACATCACCTTTAAACCCATTGCTAAAGGTCACTAAATAGTCACCAAACTTGCAGTTCGGGAAATGACACCTGCTCTCTAAAAAAATTCTGGGGTGGAAAATTGACCAAAAAATTAAACAGAGGGCAACCTTCCAAGAAGACAATTTCAAGAGATATATTGTATTCCCAATTGTTTCCTTTTTTTAACAGAAAAGAAAACGGCGGAGAAATATGATGAGTTTTACGAATTTTCAGAGACATGCAAACCCAAATTATAAAAATCTATCAGCTCACAGCAGCCAGAAGGGCCATTAGCATAAATGCTGCAAACAATAAATGCTGAAGCGATTGTGGAGAAATGTGTACCCTCGATTCTAAAGGGGACGTGGTAAGTGCCACTAATGAAAACAAACAGAAGGTGCTTTGAAAAGGGAAAAACGGTGCTACCAGTCAGTCAGTCACACCCAGTGCTGGGCCTATCACCTGAGAAAATGAGAATCAAAAAGTCACAGGCTGGCAATCCTGCACTCCAACAATATTTACCATAGCCAACACTTGGAAGCAATGAAAATGTCCATCAACTGAGGAATGCACAAAGTAGAAGTGGTCCACGTACACAGTGGAAAATTACTCCAATAAAAAATAAAAATTACATTTAAAAATCCAAAAAAAGTAAGGAGACATCAGCTTGCGTGGGTTTGTCCAGGCACACTCCACTCTAATTTAAAACCGAGAAACACCACAGTCCGCAAGGGCTTTCCCCTAGTTACAAGGGTGGGGAACATAGAAAGGCTGCCACCCTATGGCAGTTACCTGCAAAACCAGCTTTAAAGCCTGTGCTAATGGTCATTTCATAGGAAGAAATAATGCAGGACTATAAATGAAACCTGCTCTCAAAATGTCTTGAGGGAGGTAATGGCCAAAACATTTAAAAATGTGACACATACTTTAAGAGAGCACTTTGAAGAACTAAGGGTTAATCTCAGCTTGAAAAATAAATAGGACTTGCCTTCAAGCTCAATTTCAAAGGATTATGAGGCACGTGCGAATTCAACCACAAAGAGGTATCAGATCACAATTGTCAGAATAACCATCAGCAAGAAAACTACAAACAATAAATGCTGAAGGTGTTGTAGAGAAATGCATACCCTCAACTTCAAGGGGGACATAACTTGGAAAGGGCCACGAAATAGAACAGAATGGAGGTGCATTAAAAAGGTCAACATTGAGCTACCATATGATCCAGCAGGCCCACTCCTCGACCTATAATCTAAGAAGAGAGAATTGGAAAGACACAGGCAGGCAAATCTGCATGGCACAGTATTACAATAGCCAATATATGGAAGGAACCAAAAAGTCCACCAACAGATGGGTGGACACAGAAGAACTCCTCCATGTACAGATGGAATATTCGCTAGTGAAAAAAATGAAACAATGCCATTTGCAGCACCATAGATGAGTCTAGACGTAATCACGCCACCTGTAGTCATTGAGAAAGCAAAAGACACATATCCTATCATATCACTTTTTGCAGTTACTTAAAAATTGATACCAATGAAGATATTTCCACAGAGAAAGGCAATCACAGATTCATTAAAAAAACTTATGGTTCACCAAATAGAAAGGGATGAGGATTGGTTACATTACCATATTGGGGTTAACAAAGATATACAAACCATGTGAAATATATAACCACCAAAGACGTACGGAAGACCAGGAGAGGGACTACTCAACATTGTGCCATAACCTACATGGGAAAAGGATGCGAGGAAGAATAGATACACGTATATGTGTGAAAGAACCACATCTTGCACACCTAGAACAAACAAACCATTGTAATCAAATTTGCTGGGATAAAAAATAAAAAGTAAATTACAAATATGAACAAGAAGTAATGAGACATAAACTAAAGGGCTTTTTCCTGGCATATTCCATTCTAATATACAACCTAGAACACCACTTCAATTAAGGCTCTGTTTCCCTAGTAAACAAATTTGGTAAAGGAGAAATGCTGCCAATTTGTGGCCGTTTCCTGCAAGAGCAGCTTTAAACTCACAGCTAATGGTCACTTAACATTCACAAGGACTCAGGGCTGTAAAGGACACTTGCCCTAAAAATTGGTGCTGAAGTAGGGAATGGACAAAACAATTCAAAACAGGCAAATGTTTCAAGAAGAGATTATGAAGAGTTAAGTTTTACTCACACTCTTTTAAAAAAAAAGGAAAATGGATAAAAGCTCAACCTCAGGGAGTGTTAGACCCATGCAATCTAATCCAGAAAAAGTTTCAACTGACACCAGTCGACTGACCATCAGCAAAAAGTCTACAAACAATAAATGCTGAAGGGGTTTCAGAGAACTGTGTACCCTCTACCTGCTGGTGAGACGTAAAGGGGTAACAGCCAATAATGAGAAAAGAAAGGAGCTGTGTTTAAAAGTAAAAATGGAGGCACCATTCAATCCAGCAGGCGCATCATTGGACGTCTCACCTGAGAAGACAAGAATCGAGAAGACACAGGCCGCAAAAGCTGCAGTGCAGCCTTATTCACAATAGCCAAGACAGTGAAGCAATCAAAATGTACAACAACAGGTGAATGGATAAAGAAGAAGTGGTCCATGTACACAATGGAATATTAGCCATGGAAGACAATGAAGCATTGCTCTCTGAGGCACCACAAATGAGTCTGGAAATAATCACGAAACATGAGGTAAGTCGGAAAGCAAAAGACCTATATTCTATGATATCACTTATAGGCGTTATCTAATAACTGACACAAATGAACATATTTCCAAAGAGAAAGACACTCACAGACTTAGAAAACAAACTATGCTCATCTAAAAGGAATGGTTGGGGGAATGGGTAAATTAAGATTAGTGTTACTATATGTATACAAACACATATTATATACATATCTCAAAAAGACCGACCATATAGCAAGGGAGGTCTGCGGAACCCTCTGTAACATTTTACATGGGAAGAGGATCTGTACTTGAATAGACATATATAACGTACAAATGAACCAGATTGTGTACATCTAGGACAAACAATATTCTAAGCTTTACCCCAACTAAAAAAAAAATGTAAAACCAAGAAGAAATAATGAGACATAAACTAATGGGGGTTTCTCCATGCATATTCCAATGTAATTTACAACCTAGGAACACGACTTCCAGAAAGGCTCTGCTGCCCTAATACCCAGATTTGGGAATGGACAAATGCTGCCTGCTTGAGGCCACCTCCCACAACATCACCTTTAAACCCATTGCTAAAGGTCACTAAATAGTCACCAAACTTGCAGTTCGGGAAATGACACCTGCTCTCTAAAAAAATTCTGGGGTGGAAAATTGACCAAAAAATTAAACAGAGGGCAACCTTCCAAGAAGACAATTTCAAGAGTTATATTGTATTCCCAATTGTTTCCTTTTTTGAACAGAAAAGAAAACGGCGGAGAAAAATGATGAGTTTTACGAATTTTCAGACACATGCAAACCCAAATTACAAAAACCTATCAGCTCACAGCAGCCAGAAGGGCCATTAGCATAAATGCTGCAAACAATAAATGCTGAAGCGATTGTGGAGAAATGCGTACCCTCGATTCTAAGGGGGACGTGGTAAGAGCCACTAATGAAAACACAAAGTAGGTGCTTGGAAAAGGGAAACACGGTGCTACCAGTCAATGAATCACACCCACTGCTGGGCCTATCACCTGAGAAAATGAGGATCAAAAAGTCACAGGCTGGCAATCATGCACTCCAACAATATTTACCATAGCCAACAATTGGAAGCAATGAAAATGTCCATCAACCGAGGAATGCACAAAGTCGAAGTGGTCCACGTACACAGTGGAAATTTACTCCAATAAAAAATAAAAATTAAATTTAAAAATCCAACAAAAGTAAAGAGACATCAGCTTGTGTGGGTTTGTCCAGGCACGCTCCACTCTAATTTATAACCGAGAAACACCGCAGGCCGCAAGGGCTTTCCCCTAGTTACAAGGGTGGGGAACATAGAAAGGCTGCCGCCCTCTGGCAGTTACCTGCAAAAGCAGCTTTAAAGCCTGTGCTAATGGTCATTTCATAGGAAGAAGTACTGCAGAACTGTAAATGAAACCTGCCTTCGAAATGTCTTGAGGGAGGTCATGGCCAAAACATTTCAAAATGTGACACATACTTTAAGAGAACACTTTGAAGAACTAAGGGGTAATCATAGCTTGAAAAATAAAAAGGACATGCCTTCAAGCTCAATTTCAACGGATTATGAGGCACGTGCTAATTCAACCACAAAGAGGTTTCAGATCACACTTGTCAGAATAACCATCAGCAAGAAAACTACAAACAATAAATGCTGAAGGTGTTGTAGAGAAATGCATACCCTCAACTTCAAGGGGGACGTAAGTTGGAATGGGCCACGAACTAGAGCAGAATGGAGGTGCCTTAAAAAGGTAAACATTGAGCTACCATATGATCCAGCAGGCCCACTCCTCGACCTATAATCTAAGAAGAGAGAATTGGAAAGACACAGGCAGGCAAATCTGCATGGCACAGTATTACAATAGCCAAGATATGGAAGTAACCAAAAGGTCCACCAACAGATGGGTGGACACAGAAGAACTCCTCCATGTACAGATGGAATATTCGCTAGTGAAAAAAATGAAACAATGCCATTTGCAGCACCATAGATGAGTCTAGACGTAATCACACCACCTGTAGTAAGTGAGAAAGCAAAAGACATATATCCTATCATATCACTTTTTGGAGTTACTTAAAAATTGATACCAATGAAGATATTTCCACAGGGAAAGGCAATCACAGATTCATTAAAAAACTTATGGTTCACCAAATAGAAAGGGATGAGGATTGGATACATTACCATATTAAGGTTAACAGAGATATACAAACCATGTGAAATATATAATCACCAAAGACATAAGGAAGACCAGGAGAAAACTACTCAATATTGTGCCATAACCCACATGGGAAAAGAATGCGAGGAAGAATAGATACACGTATATGTGTGAAAGAACCACATTTGCACACCGAACAAACAAACCATTTTAATCAAATTGGCTTGGATAAAAAATAAAAAGTAAATTATAAATATGAACAAGATGTAATGAGACATAAACATAAAGGGTTTTTTCCTGCCACATTGCATTCTAATTTACAACCTAGAACACCACCTCCATTAAGGCTCTGTTTCCCCAGTTACCAAATTTGGTAAAGGGGAAATGATGCCACCTTGTGGCCGTTTCCTGCAAGAGCATCTTTAAAATCACAGCTAATGGTCACTTAACATTCACAAGGACTCAGGGCTGTAAAGGACACCTGCCCTAAAAAATTGTGCTGAACTAGGGAATGGACAAAAAAATTCAAAACAGGCAAATGTTTCAAGAAGAGCATATGAAGAGTTACGTCTTACTCACGCTCTTTTGAAAAAAAAAGGAAAATGGATAAAAGCTCAACCTCAGGGAGTGTTAGACCCATGCAATCTAATCTACAAAAAGTTTCAACTTACACCAGTCCACTGACCATCAGCAAAAAGTCTACAAACAATAAATGCTGAAGGGGTTTCAGAGAACTGTGTACCCTCTACCTGCTGGTGAGACGTAAAGGGGTAACAGCCAATAATGAGAAAAGAAAGGAGCTGTGTTTAAAAGTAAAAATGGAGGCACCATTCAATCCAGCAGGCGCGTCATTGGACGTCTCACCTGAGAAGACAAGAATCGAGAAGACACAGGCCGCAAAAGCTGCAGTGCAGCCTTATTCACAATAGCCAAGACAGTGAAGCAATCAAAATGTCCAACAAGAGGTGAATGGATAAAAAAGAAGTGGTCCATGTACACAATGGAATATTAGCCATGGAAAACAATGAACCATTGCTCTTTGAGGCACCACAAATGAGTCTGGAGACAATCACGAAACATGAGGTAAGTCGGAAAGCAAAAGACCTATATTCTATGATATCACTTATAGGCGTTATCTAATAACTGACACAAATGAACATATTTCCACAGAGAAAGACACTCACAGACTTAGAAAACAAACTATGCTCATCTAAAAGGAAAGGTGGGGGGAATGGATAAATTAAGATTAGTGTTACTATATGTATACAAACAAATATTATATACATATCTCAAAAAGACCGACTATATAGCAAGGGAGGTGTGTGGAACCCTCTGTAACATTTTACATGGGAAGAGGATCTGTACTTGAATAGACATATATAATGTACAAATGAACCAGATTGTGTAAACCTAGGACAAACAATATTCTAAGATTTACCACAATTAAAAAAAAAATTTAAAACCAAGAAGAAATAATGAGACATAAACTTATGGGGGTTTCTCCATGCACATTCCAATGTAATTTACAACCTAGGAACACGACTTCCAGAAAGGCTCTGCTGCCCTAATACCCAGATTTGGGAATGGAGAAATGCTGCCTGCTTGAGGCCACTTCCCACAACATCACCTTTAAACCCATTGCTAAAGGTCACTAAATAGTCACCAAACTTGCAGTTCGGGAAATGACACCTGCTCTCTAAAAAAATTCTGGGGTGGAAAATTGACCAAAAAATTAAACAGAGGGCAACCTTCCAAGAAGACAATTTCAAGAGATATATTGTATTCCCAATTGTTTCCTTTTTTTAACAGAAAAGAAAACGGCGGAGAAATATGATGAGTTTTACGAATTTTCAGAGACATGCAAACCCAAATTATAAAAATCTATCAGCTCACAGCAGCCAGAAGGGCCATTAGCATAAATGCTGCAAACAATAAATGCTGAAGCGATTGTGGAGAAATGTGTACCCTCGATTCTAAAGGGGACGTGGTAAGTGCCACTAATGAAAACAAACAGAAGGTGCTTTGAAAAGGGAAAAACGGTGCTACCAGTCAGTCAGTCACACCCAGTGCTGGGCCTATCACCTGAGAAAATGAGAATCAAAAAGTCACAGGCTGGCAATCCTGCACTCCAACAATATTTACCATAGCCAACACTTGGAAGCAATGAAAATGTCCATCAACTGAGGAATGCACAAAGTAGAAGTGGTCCACGTACACAGTGGAAAATTACTCCAATAAAAAATAAAAATTACATTTAAAAATCCAAAAAAAGTAAGGAGACATCAGCTTGCGTGGGTTTGTCCAGGCACACTCCACTCTAATTTAAAACCGAGAAACACCACAGTCCGCAAGGGCTTTCCCCTAGTTACAAGGGTGGGGAACATAGAAAGGCTGCCACCCTATGGCAGTTACCTGCAAAACCAGCTTTAAAGCCTGTGCTAATCGTCATTTCATAGGAAGAAATAATGCAGGACTATAAATGAAACCTGCTCTCAAAATGTCTTGAGGGAGGTAATGGCCAAAACATTTAAAAATGTGACACATACTTTAAGAGAGCATTTTGAAGAACTAAGGGTTAATCTCAGCTTGAAAAATAAATAGGACTTGCCTTCAAGCTCAATTTCAAAGGATTATGAGGCACGTGCGAATTCAACCACAAAGAGGTATCAGATCACAATTGTCAGAATAACCATCAGCAAGAAAACTACAAACAATAAATGCTGAAGGTGTTGTAGAGAAATGCATACCCTCAACTTCAAGGGGGACGTAACTTGGAAAGGGCCACGAAATAGAACAGAATGGAGGTGCATTAAAAAGGTCAACATTAAGCTACCATATGATGCAGCAGGCCCACTCCTCGACCTATAATCTAAGAAGAGAGAATTGGAAAGACACAGGCAGGCAAATCTGCATGGCACAGTATTACAATAGCCAAGATATGGAAGGAACCAAAAAGTCCACCAACAGATGGGTGGACACAGAAGAACTCCTCCATGTACAGATGGAATATTCGCTAGTGAAAAAAATGAAACAATGCCATTTGCAGCACCATAGATGAGTCTAGACGTAATCACGCCACCTGTAGTCATTGAGAAAGCAAAAGACACATATCCTATCATATCACGTTTTGGAGTTACTTAAAAATTGATACCAATGAAGATATTTCCACAGAGAAAGGCAATCACAGATTCATTAAAAAAACTTATGGTTCACCAAATAGAAAGGGATGAGGATTGGTTACATTACCATATTGGGGTTAACAAAGATATACAAACCATGTGAAATATATAACCACCAAAGACGTACGGAAGACCAGGAGAGGGACTACTCAACATTGTGCCATAACCTACATGGGAAAAGGATGCGAGGAAGAATAGATACACGTATATGTGTGAAAGAACCACATTTTGCACACCTAGAACAAACAAACCATTGTAATCAAATTTGCTGGGATAAAAAATAAAAAGTAAATTACAAATATGAACAAGAAGTAATGAGACATAAACTAAAGGGCTTTTTCCTGGCATATTCCATTCTAATATACAACCTAGAACACCACTTCCATTAAGGCTCTGTTTCCCTAGTAAACAAATTTGGTAAAGGAGAAATGCTGCCACCTTGTGGCCGTTGCCTGCAAGAGCAGCTTTAAACTCACAGCTAATGGTCACTTAACATTCACAAGGACTCAGGGCTGTAAAGGACACTTGCTCTAAAAATTGGTGCTGAAGTAGGGAATGGACAAACAAATTCAAAACAGGCAAATGTTTTAAGAAGAGATTATGAAGAGTTAAGTTTTACTCACACTCTTTTTCAAAAAAAGGAAAATGGATAAAAGCTCAACCTCAGGGAGTGTTAGATGCATGCAATCTACTCTACAAAAAGTTTCCACTTACACCAGTCGACTGACCATCAGCAAAAAGTCTACAAACAATAAATGCTGAAGGGGTTTCAGAGAACTGTGTACCCTCTACCTGCTGGTGAGACGTAAAGGGGTAACAGCCAATAATGAGAAAAGAAAGGAGCTGTGTTTAAAAGTAAAAATGGAGGCACCATTCAATCCAGCAGGCGCAACATTGGACGTCTCACCTGAGAAGACAAGAATCGAGAAGACACAGGCCGCAAAAACTGCAGTGCAGCCTTATTCACAATAGCCAAGACAGTGAAGCAATCAAAATGTCCAACAACAGGTGAATGGATAAAGAAGTGGTCCATGTACACAATGGAATATTAGCCATGGAAGACAATGAAGCATTGCTCTCTGAGGCACCACAAATGAGTCTGGAAATAATCACGAAACATGAGGTAAGTCGGAAAGCAAAAGACCTATATTCTATGATATCACTTATAGGCGTTATCTAATAACTGACACAAATGAACATATTTCCACAGAGAAAGACACTCACAGACTTAGAAAACAAACTATGCTCATCTAAAAGGAAAGGTGGGGGGAATGGATAAATTAAGATTAGTGTTACTATATGTATACAAACACATATTTTATACATATCTCAAAAAGACCGACTATATAGCAAGGGAGGTGTGTGGAACCCTCTGTAACATTTTACATGGGAAGACGATCTGTACTTGAATAGACATATATAACGTACAAATGAACCAGATTGTGTACATCTAGGACAAACAATATTCTAAGCTTTACCCCAACTAAAAAAAAAATTTAAAACCAAGAAGAAATAATGAGACATAAACTAATGGGGGTTTCTCCATGCATATTCCAATGTAATTTACAACCTAGGAACACGACTTCCAGAAAGGCTCTGCTGCCCTAATACCCAGATTTGGGAATGGACAAATGCTGCCTGCTTGAGGCCACCTCCCACAACATCACCTTTAAACCCATTGCTAAAGGTCACTAAATAGTCACCAAACTTGCAGTTCGGGAAATGACACCTGCTCTCTAAAAAAATTCTGGGGTGGAAAATTGACCAAAAAATTAAACAGAGGACAACCTTCCAAGAAGACAATTTCAAGAGTTATATTGTATTCCCAATTGTTTCCTTTTTTGAACAGAAAAGAAAATGGCGGAGAAAAATGATGAGTTTTACGAATTTTCAGAGACATGCAAACCCAAATTACAAAAACCTATCAGCTCACAGCAGCCAGAAGGGCCATTAGCATAAATGCTGCAAACAATAAATGCTGAAGCGATTGTGGAGAAATGCGTACCCTCGATTCTAAGGGGGACGTGGTAAGAGCCACTAATGAAAACACAAAGTAGGTGCTTGGAAAAGGGAAACACGGTGCTACCAGTCAATGAATCACACCCACTGCTGGGCCTATCACCTGAGAAAATGAGGATCAAAAAGTCACAGGCTGGCAATCATGCACTCCAACAATATTTACCATAGCCAACAATTGGAAGCAATGAAAATGTCCATCAACCGAGGAATGCACAAAGTCGAAGTGGTCCACGTACACAGTGGAAATTTACTCCAATAAAAAATAAAAATTAAATTTAAAAATCCAACAAAAGTAAAGAGACATCAGCTTGTGTGGGTTTGTCCAGGCACGCTCCACTCTAATTTATAACCGAGAAACACCACAGGCCGCAAGGGCTTTCCCCTAGTTACAAGGGTGGGGAACATAGAAAGGCTGCCGCCCTCTGGCAGTTACCTGCAAAAGCAGCTTTAAAGCCTGTGCTAATGGTCATTTCATAGGAAGAAGTACTGCAGAACTGTAAATGAAACCTGCCTTCGAAATGTCTTGAGGGAGGTCATGGCCAAAACATTTCAAAATGTGACACATACTTTAAGAGAACACTTTGAAGAACTAAGGGGTAATCATAGCTTGAAAAATAAAAAGGACATGCCTTCAAGCTCAATTTCAACGGATTATGAGGCACGTGCTAATTCAACCACAAAGAGGTTTCAGATCACACTTGTCAGAATAACCATCAGCAAGAAAACTACAAACAATAAATGCTGAAGGTGTTGTAGAGAAATGCATACCCTCAACTTCAAGGGGGACGTAAGTTGGAATGGGCCACGAACTAGAGCAGAATGGAGGTGCCTTAAAAAGGTAAACATTGAGCTACCATATGATCCAGCAGGCCCACTCCTCGACCTATAATCTAAGAAGAGAGAATTGGAAAGACACAGGCAGGCAAATCTGCATGGCACAGTATTACAATAGCCAAGATATGGAAGTAACCAAAAAGTCCACCAACAGATGGGTGGACACAGAAGAACTCCTCCATGTACAGATGGAATATTCGCTAGTGAAAAAAATGAAACAATGCCATTTGCAGCACCATAGATGAGTCTAGACGTAATCACACCACCTGTAGTAAGTGAGAAAGCAAAAGACATATATCCTATCATATCACTTTTTGGAGTTACTTAAAAATTGATACCAATGAAGATATTTCCACAGGGAAAGGCAATCACAGATTCATTAAAAAACTTATGGTTCACCAAATAGAAAGGGATGAGGATTGGATACATTACCATATTAAGGTTAACAGAGATATACAAACCATGTGAAATATATAATCACCAAAGACATAAGGAAGACCAGGAGAAAACTACTCAATATTGTGCCATAACCCACATGGGAAAAGAATGCGAGGAAGAATAGATACACGTATATGTGTGAAAGAACCACATTTGCACACCGAACAAACAAACCATTTTAATCAAATTGGCTTGGATAAAAAATAAAAAGTAAATTATAAATATGAACAAGATGTAATGAGACATAAACATAAAGGGTTTTTTCCTGCCACATTGCATTCTAATTTACAACCTAGAACACCACCTCCATTAAGGCTCTGTTTCCCCAGTTACCAAATTTGGTAAAGGGGAAATGATGCCACCTTGTGGCCGTTTCCTGCAAGAGCAGCTTTAAAATCACAGCTAATGGTCACTTAACATTCACAAGGACTCAGGGCTGTAAAGGACACCTGCCCAAAAAAATTGTGCTGAACTAGGGAATGGACAAAAAAATTCAAAACAGGCAAATGTTTCAAGAAGAGCATATGAAGAGTTACGTTTTACTCACGCTCTTTTGAAAAAAAAAGGAAAATGGATAAAAGCTCAACCTCAGGGAGTGTTAGACCCATGCAATCTAATCTACAAAAAGTTTCAACTTACACCAGTCCACTGACCATCAGCAAAAAGTCTACAAACAATAAATGCTGAAGGGGTTTCAGAGAACTGTGTACCCTCTACCTGCTGGTGAGACGTAAAGGGGTAACAGCCAATAATGAGAAAAGAAAGGAGCTGTGTTTAAAAGTAAAAATGGAGGCACCATTCAATCCAGCAGGCGCGTCATTGGACGTCTCACCTGAGAAGACAAGAATCGAGAAGACACAGGCCGCAAAAGCTGCAGTGCAGCCTTATTCACAATAGCCAAGACAGTGAAGCAATCAAAATGTCCAACAAGAGGTGAATGGATAAAAAAGAAGTGGTCCATGTACACAATGGAATATTAGCCATGGAAAACAATGAACCATTGCTCTTTGAGGCACCACAAATGAGTCTGGAGACAATCACGAAACATGAGGTGAGTCGGAAAGCAAAAGACCTATATTCTATGATATCACTTATAGGCGTTATCTAATAACTGACACAAATGAACATATTTCCACAGAGAAAGACACTCACAGACTTAGAAAACAAACTATGCTCATCTAAAAGGAAAGGTGGGGGGAATGGATAAATTAAGATTAGTGTTACTATATGTATACAAACAAATATTATATACATATCTCAAAAAGACCGACTATATAGCAAGGGAGGTGTGTGGAACCCTCTGTAACATTTTACATGGGAAGAGGATCTGTACTTGAATAGACATATATAATGTACAAATGAACCAGATTGTGTAAACCTAGGACAAACAATATTCTAAGATTTACCACAATTAAAAAAAAAATTTAAAACCAAGAAGAAATAATGAGACATAAACTTATGGGGGTTTCTCCATGCACATTCCAATGTAATTTACAACCTAGGAACACGACTTCCAGAAAGGCTCTGCTGCCCTAATACCCAGATTTGGGAATGGAGAAATGCTGCCTGCTTGAGGCCACTTCCCACAACATCACCTTTAAACCCATTGCTAAAGGTCACTAAATAGTCACCAAACTTGCAGTTCGGGAAATGACACCTGCTCTCTAAAAAAATTCTGGGGTGGAAAATTGACCAAAAAATTAAACAGAGGGCAACCTTCCAAGAAGACAATTTCAAGAGATATATTGTATTCCCAATTGTTTCCTTTTTTTAACAGAAAAGAAAACGGCGGAGAAATATGATGAGTTTTACGAATTTTCAGAGACATGCAAACCCAAATTATAAAAATCTATCAGCTCACAGCAGCCAGAAGGGCCATTAGCATAAATGCTGCAAACAATAAATGCTGAAGCGATTGTGGAGAAATGTGTACCCTCGATTCTAAAGGGGACGTGGTAAGTGCCACTAATGAAAACAAACAGAAGGTGCTTTGAAAAGGGAAAAACGGTGCTACCAGTCAGTCAGTCACACCCAGTGCTGGGCCTATCACCTGAGAAAATGAGAATCAAAAAGTCACAGGCTGGCAATCCTGCACTCCAACAATATTTACCATAGCCAACACTTGGAAGCAATGAAAATGTCCATCAACTGAGGAATGCACAAAGTAGAAGTGGTCCACGTACACAGTGGAAAATTACTCCAATAAAAAATAAAAATTACATTTAAAAATCCAAAAAAAGTAAGGAGACATCAGCTTGCGTGGGTTTGTCCAGGCACACTCCACTCTAATTTAAAACCGAGAAACACCACAGTCCGCAAGGGCTTTCCCCTAGTTACAAGGGTGGGGAACATAGAAAGGCTGCCACCCTATGGCAGTTACCTGCAAAACCAGCTTTAAAGCCTGTGCTAATGGTCATTTCATAGGAAGAAATAATGCAGGACTATAAATGAAACCTGCTCTCAAAATGTCTTGAGGGAGGTAATGGCCAAAACATTTAAAAATGTGACACATACTTTAAGAGAGCACTTTGAAGAACTAAGGGTTAATCTCAGCTTGAAAAATAAATAGGACTTGCCTTCAAGCTCAATTTCAAAGGATTATGAGGCACGTGCGAATTCAACCACAAAGAGGTATCAGATCACAATTGTCAGAATAACCATCAGCAAGAAAACTACAAACAATAAATGCTGAAGGTGTTGTAGAGAAATGCATACCCTCAACTTCAAGGGGGACGTAACTTGGAAAGGGCCACGAAATAGAACAGAATGGAGGTGCATTAAAAAGGTCAACATTGAGCTACCATATGATCCAGCAGGCCCACTCCTCGACCTATAATCTAAGAAGAGAGAATTGGAAAGACACAGGCAGGCAAATCTGCATGGCACAGTATTACAATAGCCAAGATATGGAAGGAACCAAAAAGTCCACCAACAGATGGGTGGACACAGAAGAACTCCTCCATGTACAGATGGAATATTCGCTAGTGAAAAAAATGAAACAATGCCATTTGCAGCACCATAGATGAGTCTAGACGTAATCACGCCACCTGTAGTCATTGAGAAAGCAAAAGACACATATCCTATCATATCACGTTTTGGAGTTACTTAAAAATTGATACCAATGAAGATATTTCCACAGAGAAAGGCAATCACAGATTCATTAAAAAAACTTATGGTTCACCAAATAGAAAGGGATGAGGATTGGTTACATTACCATATTGGGGTTAACAAAGATATACAAACCATGTGAAATATATAACCACCAAAGACGTACGGAAGACCAGGAGAGGGACTACTCAACATTGTGCCATAACCTACATGGGAAAAGGATGCGAGGAAGAATAGATACACGTATATGTGTGAAAGAACCACATCTTGCACACCTAGAACAAACAAACCATTGTAATCAAATTTGCTGGGATAAAAAATAAAAAGTAAATTACAAATATGAACAAGAAGTAATGAGACATAAACTAAAGGGCTTTTTCCTGGCATATTCCATTCTAATATACAACCTAGAACACCACTTCAATTAAGGCTCTGTTTCCCTAGTAAACAAATTTGGTAAAGGAGAAATGCTGCCACCTTGTGGCCGTTTCCTGCAAGAGCAGCTTTAAACTCACAGCTAATGGTCACTTAACATTCACAAGGACTCAGGGCTGTAAAGGACACTTGCTCTAAAAATTGGTGCTGAAGTAGGGAATGGACAAACAAATTCAAAACAGGCAAATGTTTCAAGAAGAGATTATGAAGAGTTAAGTTTTACTCACACTCTTTTTCAAAAAAAGGAAAATGGATAAAAGCTCAACCTCAGGGAGTGTTAGACGCATGCAATCTACTCTACAAAAAGTTTCCACTTACACCAGTCGACTGACCATCAGCAAAAAGTCTACAAACAATAAAGGCTGAAGGGGTTTCAGAGAACTGTGTACCCTCTACCTGCTGGTGAGACGTAAAGGGGTAACAGCCAATAATGAGAAAAGAAAGGAGCTGTGTTTAAAAGTAAAAATGGAGGCACCATTCAATCCAGCAGGCGCAACATTGGACGTCTCACCTGAGAAGACAAGAATCGAGAAGACACAGGCCGCAAAAGCTGCAGTGCAGCCTTATTCACAATAGCCAAGACAGTGAAGCAATCAAAATGTCCAACAACAGGTGAATGGATAAAGAAGTGGTCCATGTACACAATGGAATATTAGCCATGGAAGACAATGAAGCATTGCTCTCTGAGGCACCACAAATGAGTCTGGAAATAATCACGAAACATGAGGTAAGTCGGAAAGCAAAAGACCTATATTCTATGATATCACTTATAGGCGTTATCTAATAACTGACACAAATGAACATATTTCCACAGAGAAAGACACTCACAGACTTAGAAAACAAACTATGCTCATCTAAAAGGAAAGGTGGGGGGAATGGATAAATTAAGATTAGTGTTACTATATGTATACAAACACATATTTTATACATATCTCAAAAAGACCGACTATATAGCAAGGGAGGTGTGTGGAACCCTCTGTAACATTTTACATGGGAAGACGATCTGTACTTGAATAGACATATATAACGTACAAATGAACCAGATTGTGTACATCTAGGACAAACAATATTCTAAGCTTTACCCCAACTAAAAAAAAAATTTAAAACCAAGAAGAAATAATGAGACATAAACTAATGGGGGTTTCTCCATGCATATTCCAATGTAATTTACAACCTAGGAACACGACTTCCAGAAAGGCTCTGCTGCCCTAATACCCAGATTTGGGAATGGACAAATGCTGCCTGCTTGAGGCCACCTCCCACAACATCACCTTTAAACCCATTGCTAAAGGTCACTAAATAGTCACCAAACTTGCAGTTCGGGAAATGACACCTGCTCTCTAAAAAAATTCTGGGGTGGAAAATTGACCAAAAAATTAAACAGAGGGCAACCTTCCAAGAAGACAATTTCAAGAGTTATATTGTATTCCCAATTGTTTCCTTTTTTGAACAGAAAAGAAAACGGCGGAGAAAAATGATGAGTTTTACGAATTTTCAGACACATGCAAACCCAAATTACAAAAACCTATCAGCTCACAGCAGCCAGAAGGGCCATTAGCATAAATGCTGCAAACAATAAATGCTGAAGCGATTGTGGAGAAATGCGTACCCTCGATTCTAAAGGGGACGTGGTAAGAGCCACTAATGAAAACACAAAGTAGGTGCTTGGAAAAGGGAAACACGGTGCTACCAGTCAATGAATCACACCCACTGCTGGGCCTATCACCTGAGAAAATGAGGATCAAAAAGTCACAGGCTGGCAATCATGCACTCCAACAATATTTACCATAGCCAACAATTGGAAGCAATGAAAATGTCCATCAACCGAGGAATGCACAAAGTCGAAGTGGTCCACGTACACAGTGGAAATTTACTCCAATAAAAAATAAAAATTACATTTAAAAATCCAACAAAAGTAAAGAGACATCAGCTTGTGTGGGTTTGTCCAGGCACGCTCCACTCTAATTTATAACCGAGAAACACCACAGGCCGCAAGGGCTTTCCCCTAGTTACAAGGGTGGGGAACATAGAACGGCTGCCGCCCTCTGGCAGTTACCTGCAAAAGCAGCTTTAAAGCCTGTGCTAATGGTCATTTCATAGGAAGAAGTACTGCAGAACTGTAAATGAAACCTGCCTTCGAAATGTCTTGAGGGAGGTCATGGCCAAAACATTTCAAAATGTGACACATACTTTAAGAGAACACTTTGAAGAACTAAGGGGTAATCATAGCTTGAAAAATAAAAAGGACATGCCTTCAAGCTCAATTTCAATGGATTATGAGGCACGTGCTAATTCAACCACAAAGAGGTTTCAGATCACACTTGTCAGAATAACCATCAGCAAGAAAACTACAAACAATAAATGCTGAAGGTGTTGTAGAGAAATGCATACCCTCAACTTCAAGGGGGACGTAAGTTGGAATGGGCCACGAACTAGAGCAGAATGGAGGTGCCTTAAAAAGGTAAACATTGCGCTACCATATGATCCAGCAGGCCCACTCCTCGACCTATAATCTAAGAAGAGAGAATTGGAAAGACACAGGCAGGCAAATCTGCATGGCACAGTATTACAATAGCCAAGATATGGAAGTAACCAAAAAGTCCACCAACAGATGGGTGGACACAGAAGAACTCCTCCATGTACAGATGGAATATTCGCTAGTGAAAAAAATGAAACAATGCCATTTGCAGCACCATAGATGAGTCTAGACGTAATCACACCACCTGTAGTAAGTGAGAAAGCAAAAGACATATATCCTATCATATCACTTTTTGGAGTTACTTAAAAATTGATACCAATGAAGATATTTCCACAGGGAAAGGCAATCACAGATTCATTAAAAAACTTATGGTTCACCAAATAGAAAGGGATGAGGATTGGATACATTACCATATTAAGGTTAACAGAGATATACAAACCATGTGAAATATATAATCACCAAAGACATAAGGAAGACCAGGAGAAAACTACTCAATATTGTGCCATAACCCACATGGGAAAAGAATGCGAGGAAGAATAGATACACGTATATGTGTGAAAGAACCACATTTGCACACCGAACAAACAAACCATTTTAATCAAATTGGCTTGGATAAAAAATAAAAAGTAAATTATAAATATGAACAAGATGTAATGAGACATAAACATAAAGGGTTTTTTCCTGCCACATTGCATTCTAATTTACAACCTAGAACACCACCTCCATTAAGGCTCTGTTTCCCCAGTTACCAAATTTGGTAAAGGGGAAATGATGCCACCTTGTGGCCGTTTCCTGCAAGAGCAGCTTTAAAATCACAGCTAATGGTCACTTAACATTCACAAGGACTCAGGGCTGTAAAGGACACCTGCCCTAAAAAATTGTGCTGAACTAGGGAATGGACAAAAAAATTCAAAACAGGCAAATGTTTCAAGAAGAGCATATGAAGAGTTACGTTTTACTCACGCTCTTTTGAAAAAAAAAGGAAAATGGATAAAAGCTCAACCTCAGGGAGTGTTAGACCCATGCAATCTAATCTACAAAAAGTTTCAACTTACACCAGTCCACTGACCATCAGCAAAAAGTCTACAAACAATAAATGCTGAAGGGGTTTCAGAGAACTGTGTACCCTCTACCTGCTGGTGAGACGTAAAGGGGTAACAGCCAATAATGAGAAAAGAAAGGAGCTGTGTTTAAAAGTAAAAATGGAGGCACCATTCAATCCAGCAGGCGCGTCATTGGACGTCTCACCTGAGAAGACAAGAATCGAGAAGACACAGGCCGCAAAAGCTGCAGTGCAGCCTTATTCACAATAGCCAAGACAGTGAAGCAATCAAAATGTCCAACAAGAGGTGAATGGATAAAAAAGAAGTGGTCCATGTACACAATGGAATATTAGCCATGGAAAACAATGAACCATTGCTCTTTGAGGCACCACAAATGAGTCTGGAGACAATCACGAAACATGAGGTAAGTCGGAAAGCAAAAGACCTATATTCTATGATATCACTTATAGGCGTTATCTAATAACTGACACAAATGAACATATTTCCACAGAGAAAGACACTCACAGACTTAGAAAACAAACTATGCTCATCTAAAAGGAAAGGTGGGGGGAATGGATAAATTAAGATTAGTGTTACTATATGTATACAAACAAATATTATATACATATCTCAAAAAGACCGACTATATAGCAAGGGAGGTGTGTGGAACCCTCTGTAACATTTTACATGGGAAGAGGATCTGTACTTGAATAGACATATATAATGTACAAATGAACCAGATTGTGTAAACCTAGGACAAACAATATTCTAAGATTTACCACAATTAAAAAAAAAATTTAAAACCAAGAAGAAATAATGAGACATAAACTTATGGGGGTTTCTCCATGCACATTCCAATGTAATTTACAACCTAGGAACACGACTTCCAGAAAGGCTCTGCTGCCCTAATACCCAGATTTGGGAATGGAGAAATGCTGCCTGCTTGAGGCCACTTCCCACAACATCACCTTTAAACCCATTGCTAAAGGTCACTAAATAGTCACCAAACTTGCAGTTCGGGAAATGACACCTGCTCTCTAAAAAAATTCTGGGGTGGAAAATTGACCAAAAAATTAAACAGAGGGCAACCTTCCAAGAAGACAATTTCAAGAGATATATTGTATTCCCAATTGTTTCCTTTTTTTAACAGAAAAGAAAACGGCGGAGAAATATGATGAGTTTTACGAATTTTCAGAGACATGCAAACCCAAATTATAAAAATCTATCAGCTCACAGCAGCCAGAAGGGCCATTAGCATAAATGCTGCAAACAATAAATGCTGAAGCGATTGTGGAGAAATGTGTACCCTCGATTCTAAAGGGGACGTGGTAAGTGCCACTAATGAAAACAAACAGAAGGTGCTTTGAAAAGGGAAAAACGGTGCTACCAGTCAGTCAGTCACACCCAGTGCTGGGCCTATCACCTGAGAAAATGAGAATCAAAAAGTCACAGGCTGGCAATCCTGCACTCCAACAATATTTACCATAGCCAACACTTGGAAGCAATGAAAATGTCCATCAACTGAGGAATGCACAAAGTAGAAGTGGTCCACGTACACAGTGGAAAATTACTCCAATAAAAAATAAAAATTACATTTAAAAATCCAAAAAAAGTAAGGAGACATCAGCTTGCGTGGGTTTGTCCAGGCACACTCCACTCTAATTTAAAACCGAGAAACACCACAGTCCGCAAGGGCTTTCCCCTAGTTACAAGGGTGGGGAACATAGAAAGGCTGCCACCCTATGGCAGTTACCTGCAAAACCAGCTTTAAAGCCTGTGCTAATGGTCATTTCATAGGAAGAAATAATGCAGGACTATAAATGAAACCTGCTCTCAAAATGTCTTGAGGGAGGTAATGGCCAAAACATTTAAAAATGTGACACATACTTTAAGAGAGCACTTTGAAGAACTAAGGGTTAATCTCAGCTTGAAAAATAAATAGGACTTGCCTTCAAGCTCAATTTCAAAGGATTATGAGGCACGTGCGAATTCAACCACAAAGAGGTATCAGATCACAATTGTCAGAATAACCATCAGCAAGAAAACTACAAACAATAAATGCTGAAGGTGTTGTAGAGAAATGCATACCCTCAACTTCAAGGGGGACGTAACTTGGAAAGGGCCACGAAATAGAACAGAATGGAGGTGCATTAAAAAGGTCAACATTGAGCTACCATATGATCCAGCAGGCCCACTCCTCGACCTATAATCTAAGAAGAGAGAATTGGAAAGACACAGGCAGGCAAATCTGCATGGCACAGTATTACAATAGCCAAGATATGGAAGGAACCAAAAAGTCCACCAACAGATGGGTGGACACAGAAGAACTCCTCCATGTACAGATGGAATATTCGCTAGTGAAAAAAATGAAACAATGCCATTTGCAGCACCATAGATGAGTCTAGACGTAATCACGCCACCTGTAGTCATTGAGAAAGCAAAAGACACATATCCTATCATATCACGTTTTGGAGTTACTTAAAAATTGATACCAATGAAGATATTTCCACAGAGAAAGGCAATCACAGATTCATTAAAAAAACTTATGGTTCACCAAATAGAAAGGGATGAGGATTGGTTACATTACCATATTGGGGTTAACAAAGATATACAAACCATGTGAAATATATAACCACCAAAGACGTACGGAAGACCAGGAGAGGGACTACTCAACATTGTGCCATAACCTACATGGGAAAAGGATGCGAGGAAGAATAGATACACGTATATGTGTGAAAGAACCACATCTTGCACACCTAGAACAAACAAACCATTGTAATCAAATTTGCTGGGATAAAAAATAAAAAGTAAATTACAAATATGAACAAGAAGTAATGAGACATAAACTAAAGGGCTTTTTCCTGGCATATTCCATTCTAATATACAACCTAGAACACCACTTCAATTAAGGCTCTGTTTCCCTAGTAAACAAATTTGGTAAAGGAGAAATGCTGCCACCTTGTGGCCGTTTCCTGCAAGAGCAGCTTTAAACTCACAGCTAATGGTCACTTAACATTCACAAGGACTCAGGGCTGTAAAGGACACTTGCTCTAAAAATTGGTGCTGAAGTAGGGAATGGACAAACAAATTCAAAACAGGCAAATGTTTCAAGAAGAGATTATGAAGAGTTAAGTTTTACTCACACTCTTTTTCAAAAAAAGGAAAATGGATAAAAGCTCAACCTCAGGGAGTGTTAGACGCATGCAATCTACTCTACAAAAAGTTTCCACTTACACCAGTCGACTGACCATCAGCAAAAAGTCTACAAACAATAAAGGCTGAAGGGGTTTCAGAGAACTGTGTACCCTCTACCTGCTGGTGAGACGTAAAGGGGTAACAGCCAATAATGAGAAAAGAAAGGAGCTGTGTTTAAAAGTAAAAATGGAGGCACCATTCAATCCAGCAGGCGCAACATTGGACGTCTCACCTGAGAAGACAAGAATCGAGAAGACACAGGCCGCAAAAGCTGCAGTGCAGCCTTATTCACAATAGCCAAGACAGTGAAGCAATCAAAATGTCCAACAACAGGTGAATGGATAAAGAAGTGGTCCATGTACACAATGGAATATTAGCCATGGAAGACAATGAAGCATTGCTCTCTGAGGCACCACAAATGAGTCTGGAAATAATCACGAAACATGAGGTAAGTCGGAAAGCAAAAGACCTATATTCTATGATATCACTTATAGGCGTTATCTAATAACTGACACAAATGAACATATTTCCACAGAGAAAGACACTCACAGACTTAGAAAACAAACTATGCTCATCTAAAAGGAAAGGTGGGGGGAATGGATAAATTAAGATTAGTGTTACTATATGTATACAAACAC
Source organism: Balaenoptera borealis (assembly GCF_965194805.1). Classification (NCBI taxonomy): domain Eukaryota; kingdom Metazoa; phylum Chordata; class Mammalia; order Artiodactyla; family Balaenopteridae; genus Balaenoptera; species Balaenoptera borealis. Next base: position 107,090 of record NW_028123825.1, read on the forward strand.
ATATTTTATACATATCTCAAAAAGACCGACTATATAGCAAGGGAGGTGTGTGGAACCCTCTGTAACATTTTACATGGGAAGACGATCTGTACTTGAATAGACATATATAACGTACAAATGAACCAGATTGTGTACATCTAGGACAAACAATATTCTAAGCTTTACCCCAACTAAAAAAAAAATTTAAAACCAAGAAGAAATAATGAGACATAAACTAATGGGGGTTTCTCCATGCATATTCCAATGTAATTTACAACCTAGGAACACGACTTCCAGAAAGGCTCTGCTGCCCTAATACCCAGATTTGGGAATGGACAAATGCTGCCTGCTTGAGGCCACCTCCCACAACATCACCTTTAAACCCATTGCTAAAGGTCACTAAATAGTCACCAAACTTGCAGTTCGGGAAATGACACCTGCTCTCTAAAAAAATTCTGGGGTGGAAAATTGACCAAAAAATTAAACAGAGGGCAACCTTCCAAGAAGACAATTTCAAGAGTTATATTGTATTCCCAATTGTTTCCTTTTTTGAACAGAAAAGAAAACGGCGGAGAAAAATGATGAGTTTTACGAATTTTCAGACACATGCAAACCCAAATTACAAAAACCTATCAGCTCACAGCAGCCAGAAGGGCCATTAGCATAAATGCTGCAAACAATAAATGCTGAAGCGATTGTGGAGAAATGCGTACCCTCGATTCTAAAGGGGACGTGGTAAGAGCCACTAATGAAAACACAAAGTAGGTGCTTGGAAAAGGGAAACACGGTGCTACCAGTCAATGAATCACACCCACTGCTGGGCCTATCACCTGAGAAAATGAGGATCAAAAAGTCACAGGCTGGCAATCATGCACTCCAACAATATTTACCATAGCCAACAATTGGAAGCAATGAAAATGTCCATCAACCGAGGAATGCACAAAGTCGAAGTGGTCCACGTACACAGTGGAAATTTACTCCAATAAAAAATAAAAATTACATTTAAAAATCCAACAAAAGTAAAGAGACATCAGCTTGTGTGGGTTTGTCCAGGCACGCTCCACTCTAATTTATAACCGAGAAACACCACAGGCCGCAAGGGCTTTCCCCTAGTTACAAGGGTGGGGAACATAGAACGGCTGCCGCCCTCTGGCAGTTACCTGCAAAAGCAGCTTTAAAGCCTGTGCTAATGGTCATTTCATAGGAAGAAGTACTGCAGAACTGTAAATGAAACCTGCCTTCGAAATGTCTTGAGGGAGGTCATGGCCAAAACATTTCAAAATGTGACACATACTTTAAGAGAACACTTTGAAGAACTAAGGGGTAATCATAGCTTGAAAAATAAAAAGGACATGCCTTCAAGCTCAATTTCAATGGATTATGAGGCACGTGCTAATTCAACCACAAAGAGGTTTCAGATCACACTTGTCAGAATAACCATCAGCAAGAAAACTACAAACAATAAATGCTGAAGGTGTTGTAGAGAAATGCATACCCTCAACTTCAAGGGGGACGTAAGTTGGAATGGGCCACGAACTAGAGCAGAATGGAGGTGCCTTAAAAAGGTAAACATTGCGCTACCATATGATCCAGCAGGCCCACTCCTCGACCTATAATCTAAGAAGAGAGAATTGGAAAGACACAGGCAGGCAAATCTGCATGGCACAGTATTACAATAGCCAAGATATGGAAGTAACCAAAAAGTCCACCAACAGATGGGTGGACACAGAAGAACTCCTCCATGTACAGATGGAATATTCGCTAGTGAAAAAAATGAAACAATGCCATTTGCAGCACCATAGATGAGTCTAGACGTAATCACACCACCTGTAGTAAGTGAGAAAGCAAAAGACATATATCCTATCATATCACTTTTTGGAGTTACTTAAAAATTGATACCAATGAAGATATTTCCACAGGGAAAGGCAATCACAGATTCATTAAAAAACTTATGGTTCACCAAATAGAAAGGGATGAGGATTGGATACATTACCATATTAAGGTTAACAGAGATATACAAACCATGTGAAATATATAATCACCAAAGACATAAGGAAGACCAGGAGAAAACTACTCAATACTGTGCCATAACCCACATGGGAAAAGAATGCGAGGAAGAATAGATACACGTATATGTGTGAAAGAACCACATTTGCACACCGAACAAACAAACCATTTTAATCAAATTGGCTTGGATAAAAAATAAAAAGTAAATTATAAATATGAACAAGATGTAATGAGACATAAACATAAAGGGTTTTTTCCTGCCACATTGCATTCTAATTTACAACCTAGAACACCACCTCCATTAAGGCTCTGTTTCCCCAGTTACCAAATTTGGTAAAGGGGAAATGATGCCACCTTGTGGCCGTTTCCTGCAAGAGCAGCTTTAAAATCACAGCTAATGGTCACTTAACATTCACAAGGACTCAGGGCTGTAAAGGACACCTGCCCTAAAAAATTGTGCTGAACTAGGGAATGGACAAAAAAATTCAAAACAGGCAAATGTTTCAAGAAGAGCATATGAAGAGTTACGTTTTACTCACGCTCTTTTGAAAAAAAAAGGAAAATGGATAAAAGCTCAACCTCAGGGAGTGTTAGACCCATGCAATCTAATCTACAAAAAGTTTCAACTTACACCAGTCCACTGACCATCAGCAAAAAGTCTACAAACAATAAATGCTGAAGGGGTTTCAGAGAACTGTGTACCCTCTACCTGCTGGTGAGACGTAAAGGGGTAACAGCCAATAATGAGAAAAGAAAGGAGCTGTGTTTAAAAGTAAAAATGGAGGCACCATTCAATCCAGCAGGCGCGTCATTGGACGTCTCACCTGAGAAGACAAGAATCGAGAAGACACAGGCCGCAAAAGCTGCAGTGCAGCCTTATTCACAATAGCCAAGACAGTGAAGCAATCAAAATGTCCAACAAGAGGTGAATGGATAAAAAAGAAGTGGTCCATGTACACAATGGAATATTAGCCATGGAAAACAATGAACCATTGCTCTTTGAGGCACCACAAATGAGTCTGGAGACAATCACGAAACATGAGGTAAGTCGGAAAGCAAAAGACCTATATTCTATGATATCACTTATAGGCGTTATCTAATAACTGACACAAATGAACATATTTCCACAGAGAAAGACACTCACAGACTTAGAAAACAAACTATGCTCATCTAAAAGGAAAGGTGGGGGGAATGGATAAATTAAGATTAGTGTTACTATATGTATACAAACAAATATTATATACATATCTCAAAAAGACCGACTATATAGCAAGGGAGGTGTGTGGAACCCTCTGTAACATTTTACATGGGAAGAGGATCTGTACTTGAATAGACATATATAATGTACAAATGAACCAGATTGTGTAAACCTAGGACAAACAATATTCTAAGATTTACCACAATTAAAAAAAAAATTTAAAACCAAGAAGAAATAATGAGACATAAACTTATGGGGGTTTCTCCATGCACATTCCAATGTAATTTACAACCTAGGAACACGACTTCCAGAAAGGCTCTGCTGCCCTAATACCCAGATTTGGGAATGGAGAAATGCTGCCTGCTTGAGGCCACTTCCCACAACATCACCTTTAAACCCATTGCTAAAGGTCACTAAATAGTCACCAAACTTGCAGTTCGGGAAATGACACCTGCTCTCTAAAAAAATTCTGGGGTGGAAAATTGACCAAAAAATTAAACAGAGGGCAACCTTCCAAGAAGACAATTTCAAGAGATATATTGTATTCCCAATTGTTTCCTTTTTTTAACAGAAAAGAAAACGGCGGAGAAATATGATGAGTTTTACGAATTTTCAGAGACATGCAAACCCAAATTATAAAAATCTATCAGCTCACAGCAGCCAGAAGGGCCATTAGCATAAATGCTGCAAACAATAAATGCTGAAGCGATTGTGGAGAAATGTGTACCCTCGATTCTAAAGGGGACGTGGTAAGTGCCACTAATGAAAACAAACAGAAGGTGCTTTGAAAAGGGAAAAACGGTGCTACCAGTCAGTCAGTCACACCCAGTGCTGGGCCTATCACCTGAGAAAATGAGAATCAAAAAGTCACAGGCTGGCAATCCTGCACTCCAACAATATTTACCATAGCCAACACTTGGAAGCAATGAAAATGTCCATCAACTGAGGAATGCACAAAGTAGAAGTGGTCCACGTACACAGTGGAAAATTACTCCAATAAAAAATAAAAATTACATTTAAAAATCCAAAAAAAGTAAGGAGACATCAGCTTGCGTGGGTTTGTCCAGGCACACTCCACTCTAATTTAAAACCGAGAAACACCACAGTCCGCAAGGGCTTTCCCCTAGTTACAAGGGTGGGGAACATAGAAAGGCTGCCACCCTATGGCAGTTACCTGCAAAACCAGCTTTAAAGCCTGTGCTAATGGTCATTTCATAGGAAGAAATAATGCAGGACTATAAATGAAACCTGCTCTCAAAATGTCTTGAGGGAGGTAATGGCCAAAACATTTAAAAATGTGACACATACTTTAAGAGAGCACTTTGAAGAACTAAGGGTTAATCTCAGCTTGAAAAATAAATAGGACTTGCCTTCAAGCTCAATTTCAAAGGATTATGAGGCACGTGCGAATTCAACCACAAAGAGGTATCAGATCACAATTGTCAGAATAACCATCAGCAAGAAAACTACAAACAATAAATGCTGAAGGTGTTGTAGAGAAATGCATACCCTCAACTTCAAGGGGGACGTAACTTGGAAAGGGCCACGAAATAGAACAGAATGGAGGTGCATTAAAAAGGTCAACATTGAGCTACCATATGATCCAGCAGGCCCACTCCTCGACCTATAATCTAAGAAGAGAGAATTGGAAAGACACAGGCAGGCAAATCTGCATGGCACAGTATTACAATAGCCAATATATGGAAGGAACCAAAAAGTCCACCAACAGATGGGTGGACACAGAAGAACTCCTCCATGTACAGATGGAATATTCGCTAGTGAAAAAAATGAAACAATGCCATTTGCAGCACCATAGATGAGTCTAGACGTAATCACGCCACCTGTAGTCATTGAGAAAGCAAAAGACACATATCCTATCATATCACGTTTTGGAGTTACTTAAAAATTGATACCAATGAAGATATTTCCACAGAGAAAGGCAATCACAGATTCATTAAAAAAACTTATGGTTCACCAAATAGAAAGGGATGAGGATTGGTTACATTACCATATTGGGGTTAACAAAGATATACAAACCATGTGAAATATATAACCACCAAAGATGTACGGAAGACCAGGAGAGGGACTACTCAACATTGTGCCATAACCTACATGGGAAAAGGATGCGAGGAAGAATAGATACACGTATATGTGTGAAAGAACCACATCTTGCACACCTAGAACAAACAAACCATTGTAATCAAATTTGCTGGGATAAAAAATAAAAAGTAAATTACAAATATGAACAAGAAGTAATGAGACATAAACTAAAGGGCTTTTTCCTGGCATATTCCATTCTAATATACAACCTAGAACACCACTTCAATTAAGGCTCTGTTTCCCTAGTAAACAAATTTGGTAAAGGAGAAATGCTGCCAATTTGTGGCCGTTTCCTGCAAGAGCAGCTTTAAACTCACAGCTAATGGTCACTTAACATTCACAAGGACTCAGGGCTGTAAAGGACACTTGCCCTAAAAATTGGTGCTGAAGTAGGGAATGGACAAAACAATTCAAAACAGGCAAATGTTTCAAGAAGAGATTATGAAGAGTTAAGTTTTACTCACACTCTTTTAAAAAAAAAGGAAAATGGATAAAAGCTCAACCTCAGGGAGTGTTAGACCCATGCAATCTAATCCAGAAAAAGTTTCAACTGACACCAGTCGACTGACCATCAGCAAAAAGTCTACAAACAATAAATGCTGAAGGGGTTTCAGAGAACTGTGTACCCTCTACCTGCTGGTGAGACGTAAAGGGGTAACAGCCAATAATGAGAAAAGAAAGGAGCTGTGTTTAAAAGTAAAAATGGAGGCACCATTCAATCCAGCAGGCGCATCATTGGACGTCTCACCTGAGAAGACAAGAATCGAGAAGACACAGGCCGCAAAAGCTGCAGTGCAGCCTTATTCACAATAGCCAAGACAGTGAAGCAATCAAAATGTACAACAACAGGTGAATGGATAAAGAAGAAGTGGTCCATGTACACAATGGAATATTAGCCATGGAAGACAATGAAGCATTGCTCTCTGAGGCACCACAAATGAGTCTGGAAATAATCACGAAACATGAGGTAAGTCGGAAAGCAAAAGACCTATATTCTATGATATCACTTATAGGCGTTATCTAATAACTGACACAAATGAACATATTTCCACAGAGAAAGACACTCACAGACTTAGAAAACAAACTATGCTCATCTAAAAGGAATGGTTGGGGGAATGGGTAAATTAAGATTAGTGTTACTATATGTATACAAACACATATTATATACATATCTCAAAAAGACCGACCATATAGCAAGGGAGGTCTGCGGAACCCTCAGTAACATTTTACATGGGAAGAGGATCTGTACTTGAATACACATATATAATGTACAAATGAACCAGATCATGTACACCTAGGACAAACAATATTCTAAGCTTTACCCCAATTAAAAAATTTTTTAAACCAAGAAGAAATAATGAGACATAATCTTATGGGGGTTTCTCCATGCACATTCCAATGTAATTTACAACCTAGGAACACGACTTCCAGAAAGACTCTGCTGCCCTAGTACCCAGATTTGGGAATGGAGAAATGCTGCCTCCTCGAGGCCACTTCCCACAACAGCAGCTTTAAATCTACTGCCAAAGGTCACTAAATAGTCACCAAACTTGCAGTTCGGTAAATGACACCTGCTCTCTAAAAAAATTCTGGGGTGTAAAATCGATCAAAAAATTCAAAAGAGGGCAACCTTCCAAGAAGACAATAGCAAGACTTATATTGTACTCCCAATTGTTTCCTTTTTTAACAGAAAAGAAAACGGCAGAGAAAAATGATGAGTTTTACGAATTTTCAAAGACATGCAAACCCAAATTACAAAAACCTATCAGCTCACAGCAGCCAGAAGGGCCATTAGCATAAATGCTGCAAACAATAAATGCTGAAACGATTGTGGAGAAATGCGTACCCTCAATTCTAAGGGGGACGTGGTAAGAGCCACTAATGAAAACACAAAGAAGGTGCTTTGAAAAGGGTAACACGGTGCTACCAGTCAATCATTCACACCCACTGCTGGGCCTATCACGTTGGAAAATGAGAATCAAAAAGTCACAGGCTGGCAATCATGCACTCTAACAATATTTATCATACCGAACAATTGGAAGCAATGAAAATGTCCATCAACCGAGGAATGCACAAAGTAGAAGTGGTCCACGTACAAAGTGGAAAATTACTCCAATAAAAAATAAAAATTACATTTAAAAATCCAACAAAAGTAAAGAGACATCAGCTTGTGTGGGTTTGTCCAGGCACACTCCACTCTAATTTATAACCGAGAAACACCACAGTCCGCAAGGGCTTTCCCCTAGTTACAAGGGTGGGGAACATAGAAAGGATGCCACCCTATGGCAGTTACCTGCAAAACCAGCTTTAAAGCCTGTGCTAATGGTCATTTCATAGGAAGAAGTAATGCAGGACTGTAAATGAAACCTGCCCTCAAAATGTCTTGAGGGAGGTCATGGCCAAAACATTTCAAAATGTGACACATACTTTAAGAGAACACTTTGAAGAACTAAGGGGTAATCACAGCTTGAAAAATAAAAAGGACTTGCCTTCAAGCTCAATTTCAAAGGATTATGAGGCACGTGCGAATTCAACCACAAAGAGGTATCAGATCACAATTGTCAGAATAACCATCAGCAAGAAAACTACCAACAATAAATGCTGAAGGTGTTGTAGAGAAATGCATACCCTCAACTTCAAGGGGGACGTAACTTGGAAAGGGCCACGAAATAGAACAGAATGGAGGTGCATTAAAAAGGTCAACATTGAGCTACCATATGATCCAGCAGGCCCACTCCTCGACCTATAATCTAAGAAGAGAGAATTGGAAAGACACAGGCAGGCAAATCTGCATGGCACAGTATTACAATAGCCAAGATATGGAAGGAACCAAAAAGTCCACCAACAGATGGGTGGACACAGAAGAACTCCTCCATGTACAGATGGAATATTCGCTAGTGAAAAAAATGAAACAATGCCATTTGCAGCACCATAGATGAGTCTAGACGTAATCACGCCACGTGTAGTAAGTGAGAAAGCAAAAGACACATATCCTATCATATCACTTTTAGGAGTTACTTAAAAATTGATACCAATGAAGATATTTCCACAGAGAAAGGCAATCACAGATTCATTAAAAAAACTTATGGTTCACCAAATAGAAAGGGATGAGGATTGGTTACATTACCATATTGGGGTTAACAAAGATATACAAACCATGTGAAATATATAACCACCAAAGACGTACGGAAGACCAGGAGAGAGACTACTCAACATTGCGCCATAACCTACATGGGAAAAGGATGCGAGGAAGAATAGATACACGTATATGTGTGAAAGAACCACATCTTGCACACCTAGAGCAAACAAACCTTTGTAATCAAATTTGCTGGGATAAAAAATAAAAAGTAAATTACAAATATGAACAAGAAGTAATGAGATATAAACTAAAGGGCTTTTTCCTGGCATATTCCTTTCTAATATACAACCTAGAACACCACTTCCATTAAGGCTCTGTTTCCCTAGTAAACAAATTTGGTAAAGGAGAAATGCTGCCACCTTGTGGCCGTTTCCTGCAGGAGCAGCTTTAAACTCACAGCTAATGGTCACTTAACATTCACAAGGACTCAGGGCTGTAAAGGACACTTGCCCTAAAAATTGGTGCTGAAGTAGGGAATGGACAAAACAATTCAAAACAGGCAAATGTTTCAAGAAGAGATTATGAAGAGTTAAGTTTTACTCACACTCTTTTTCAAAAAAAGGAAAATGGATAAAAGCTCAACCTCAGGGAGTGTTAGACGCATGCAATCTAATCTACAAAAAGTTTCCACTTACACCAGTCGACTGACCATCAGCAAAAAGTCTACAAACAATAAAGGCTGAAGGGGTTTCAGAGAACTGTGTACCCTCTACCTGCTGGTGAGACGTAAAGGGGTAACAGCCAATAATGAGAAAAGAAAGGAGCTGTGTTTAAAAGTAAAAATGGAGGCACCATTCAATCCAGCAGGCGCAACATTGGACGTCTCACCTGAGAAGACAAGAATCGAGAAGACACAGGCCGCAAAAGCTGCAGTGCAGCCTTATTCACAATAGCCAAGACAGTGAAGCAATCAAAATGTCCAACAACAGGTGAATGGATAAAGAAGTGGTCCATGTACACAATGGAATATTAGCCATGGAAGACAATGAAGCATTGCTCTCTGAGGCACCACAAATGAGTCTGGAAATAATCACGAAACATGAGGTAAGTCGGAAAGCAAAAGACCTATATTCTATGATATCACTTATAGGCGTTATCTAATAACTGACACAAATGAACATATTTCCACAGAGAAAGACACTCACAGACTTAGAAAACAAACTATGCTCATCTAAAAGGAAAGGAGGGGGGAATGGATAAATTAAGATTAGTGTTACTATATGTATACAAACACATATTTTATACATATCTCAAAAAGACCGACTATATAGCAAGGGAGGTGTGTGGAACCCTCTGTAACATTTTACATGGGAAGAGGATCTGTACTTGAATAGACATATATAATGTACAAATGAACCAGATTGTGTACATCTAGGACAAACAATATTCTAAGCTTTACCCCAATTAAAAAAAAAATGTAAAACCAAGAAGAAATAATGAGACATAAACTAATGGGGGTTTCTCCATGCATATTCCAATGTAATTTACAACCTAGGAACACGACTTCCAGAAAGGCTCTGCTGCCCTAATACCCAGATTTGGGAATGGACAAATGCTGCCTGCTTGAGGCCACCTCCCACAACATCACCTTTAAACCCATTGCTAAAGGTCACTAAATATTCACCAAACTTGCAGTTCGGGAAATGACACCTGCTCTCTAAAAAAATTCTGGGGTGGAAAATTGACCAAAAAATTAAACAGAGGGCAACCTTCCAAGAAGACAATTTCAAGAGTTATACTGTATTCCCAATTGTTTCCTTTTTTGAACAGAAAAGAAAACGGCGGAGAAAAATGATGAGTTTTACGAATTTTCAGACACATGCAAACACAAATTACAAAAACCTATCAGCTCACAGCAGCCAGAAGGGCCATTAGCATAAATGCTGCAAACAATAAATGCTGAAGCGATTGTGGAGAAATGCGTACCCTCGATTCTAAGGGGGACGTGGTAAGAGCCACTAATGAAAACACAAAGTAGGTGCTTGGAAAAGGGAAACACGGTGCTACCAGTCAATGAATCACACCCACTGCTGGGCCTATCACCTGAGAAAATGAGGATCAAAAAGTCACAGGCTGGCAATCATGCACTCCAACAATATTTACCATAGCCAACAATTGGAAGCAATGAAAATGTCCATCAACCGAGGAATGCACAAAGTCGAAGTGGTCCACGTACACAGTGGAAATTTACTCCAATAAAAAATAAAAATTAAATTTAAAAATCCAACAAATGTAAAGAGACATCAGCTTGTGTGGGTTTGTCCAGGCACGCTCCACTCTAATTTATAACCCAGAAACACCACAGGCCGCAAGGGCTTTCCCCTAGTTACAAGGGTGGGGAACATAGAAAGGCTGCCGCCCTCTGGCAGTTACCTGCAAAAGCAGCTTTAAAGCCTGTGCTAATGGTCATTTCATAGGAAGAAGTACTGCAGAACTGTAAATGAAACCTGCCTTCGAAATGTCTTGAGGGAGGTCATGGCCAAAACATTTCAAAATGTGACACATACTTTAAGAGAACACTTTGAAGAACTAAGGGGTAATCATAGCTTGAAAAATAAAAAGGACATGCCTTCAAGCTCAATTTCAACGGATTATGAGGCACGTGCTAATTCAACCACAAAGAGGTTTCAGATCACACTTGTCAGAATAACCATCAGCAAGAAAACTACAAACAATAAATGCTGAAGGTGTTGTAGAGAAATGCATACCCTCAACTTCAAGGGGGACGTAAGTTGGAATGGGCCACGAACTAGAGCAGAATGGAGGTGCATTAAAAAGGTCAACATTGAGCTACCATATGATCCAGCAGGCCCACTCCTCGACCTATAATCTAAGAAGAGAGAATTGGAAAGACACAGGCAGGCAAATCTGCATGGCACAGTATTACAATAGCCAAGATATGGAAGGAACCAAAAAGTCCACCAACAGATGGGTGGACACAGAAGAACTCCTCCATGTACAGATGGAATATTCGCTAGTGAAAAAAATGAAACAATGCCATTTGCAGCACCATAGATGAGTCTAGACGTAATCACGCCACCTGTAGTCAGTGAGAAAGCAAAAGACACATATCCTATCATATCACTTTTTGCAGTTACTTAAAAATTGATACCAATGAAGATATTTCCACAGAGAAAGGCAATCACAGATTCATTAAAAAAACTTATGGTTCACCAAATAGAAAGGGATGAGGATTGGTTACATTACCATATTGGGGTTAACAAAGATATACAAACCATGTGAAATATATAACCACCAAAGACGTACGGAAGACCAGGAGAGAGACTACTCAACATTGTGCCATAACCTACATGGGAAAAGGATGCGAGGAAGAATAGATACACGTATATGTGTGAAAGAACCACATCTTGCACACCTAGAACAAACAAACCATTGTAATCGAATTTGCTGGGATAAAAAATAAAAAGTAAATTACAAATATGAACAAGAAGTAATGAGACATAAACTAAAGGGCTTTTTCCTGGCATATTCCATTCTAATATACAACCTAGAACACCACTTCCATTAAGGCTCTGTTTCCCTAGTAAACAAATTTGGTAAAGGAGAAATGCTGCCAACTTGTGGCCGTTTCCTGCAAGAGCAGCTTTAAACTCACAGCTAATGGTCACTTAACATTCACAAGGACTCAGGGCTGTAAAGGACACTTGCCCTAAAAATTGGTGCTGAAGTAGGGAATGGACAAAACAATTCAAAACAGGCAAATGTTTCAAGAAGAGATTATGAAGAGTTAAGTTTTACTCACACTCTTTTAAAAAAAAAGGAAAATGGATAAAAGCTCAACCTCAGGGAGTGTTAGACGCATGCAATCTAATCCAGAAAAAGTTTCAACTGACACCAGTCGACTGACCATCAGCAAAAAGTCTACAAACAATAAATGCTGAAGGGGTTTTAGGGAACTGTGTACCCTCTACCTGCTGGTGAGACGTAAAGGGGTAACAGCCAATAATGAGAAAAGAAAGGAGCTGTGTTTAAAAGTAAAAATGGAGGCACCATTCAATCCAGCAGGCGCGTCATTGGACGTCTCACCTGAGAAGACAAGAATCGAGAAGACACAGGCCGCAAAAGCTGCAGTGCAGCCTTATTCACAATAGCCAAGACAGTGAAGCAATCAAAATGTCCAACAAGAGGTGAATGGATAAAAAAGAAGTGGTCCATGTACACAATGGAATATTAGCCATGGAAAACAATGAAGCATTGCTCTCTGAGGCACCACAAATGAGTCTGGAAATAATCACGAAACATGAGGTAAGTCGGAAAGCAAAAGACCTATATTCTATGATATCACTTATAGGCGTTATCTAATAACTGACACAAATGAACATATTTCCACAGAGAAAGACACTCACAGACTTAGAAAACAAACTATGCTCATCTAAAAGGAAAGGTGGGGGGAATGGATAAATTAAGATTAGTGTTACTATATGTATACAAACACATATTTTATACATATCTCAAAAAGACCGACTATATAGCAAGGGAGGTGTGTGGAACCCTCTGTAACATTTTACATGGGAAGACGATCTGTACTTGAATACACATATATAAAGTACAAATGAACCAGATTGTGTACATCTAGGACAAACAATATTCTAAGCTTTACCCCAACTAAAAAAAAAATTTAAAACCAAGAAGAAATAATGAGACATAAACTAATGGGGGTTTCTCCATGCATATTCCAATGTAATTTACAACCTAGGAACACGACTTCCAGAAAGGCTCTGCTGCCCTAATACCCAGATTTGGGAATGGACAAATGCTGCCTGCTTGAGGCCACCTCCCACAACATCACCTTTAAACCCATTGCTAAAGGTCACTAAATAGTCACCAAACTTGCAGTTCGGGAAATGACACCTGCTCTCTAAAAAAATTCTGGGGTGGAAAATTGACCAAAAAATTAAACAGAGGGCAACCTTCCAAGAAGACAATTTCAAGAGTTATATTGTATTCCCAATTGTTTCCTTTTTTGAACAGAAAAGAAAACGGCGGAGAAAAATGATGAGTTTTACGAATTTTCAGAGACATGCAAACCCAAATTACAAAAACCTATCAGCTCACAGCAGCCAGAAGGGCCATTAGCATAAATGCTGCAAACAATAAATGCTGAAGCGATTGTGGAGAAATGCGTACCCTCGATTCTAAGGGGGACGTGGTAAGAGCCACTAATGAAAACACAAAGTAGGTGCTTGGAAAAGGGAAACACGGTGCTACCAGTCAATGAATCACACCCACTGCTGGGCCTATCACCTGAGAAAATGAGGATCAAAAAGTCACAGGCTGGCAATCATGCACTCCAACAATATTTACCATAGCCAACAATTGGAAGCAATGAAAATGTCCATCAACCGAGGAATGCACAAAGTCGAAGTGGTCCACGTACACAGTGGAAATTTACTCCAATAAAAAATAAAAATTAAATTTAAAAATCCAACAAAAGTAAAGAGACATCAGCTTGTGTGGGTTTGTCCAGGCACGCTCCACTCTAATTTATAACCGAGAAACACCACAGGCCGCAAGGGCTTTCCCCTAGTTACAAGGGTGGGGAACATAGAAAGGCTGCCGCCCTCTGGCAGTTACCTGCAAAAGCAGCTTTAAAGCCTGTGCTAATGGTCATTTCATAGGAAGAAGTACTGCAGAACTGTAAATGAAACCTGCCTTCGAAATGTCTTGAGGGAGGTCATGGCCAAAACATTTCAAAATGTGACACATACTTTAAGAGAACACTTTGAAGAACTAAGGGGTAATCATAGCTTGAAAAATAAAAAGGACATGCCTTCAAGCTCAATTTCAACGGATTATGAGGCACGTGCTAATTCAACCACAAAGAGGTTTCAGATCACACTTGTCAGAATAACCATCAGCAAGAAAACTACAAACAATAAATGCTGAAGGTGTTGTAGAGAAATGCATACCCTCAACTTCAAGGGGGACGTAAGTTGGAATGGGCCACGAACTAGAGCAGAATGGAGGTGCCTTAAAAAGGTAAACATTGCGCTACCATATGATCCAGCAGGCCCACTCCTCGACCTATAATCTAAGAAGAGAGAATTGGAAAGACACAGGCAGGCAAATCTGCATGGCACAGTATTACAATAGCCAAGATATGGAAGTAACCAAAAAGTCCACCAACAGATGGGTGGACACAGAAGAACTCCTCCATGTACAGATGGAATATTCGCTAGTGAAAAAAATGAAACAATGCCATTTGCAGCACCATAGATGAGTCTAGACGTAATCACACCACCTGTAGTAAGTGAGAAAGCAAAAGACATATATCCTATCATATCACTTTTTGGAGTTACTTAAAAATTGATACCAATGAAGATATTTCCACAGGGAAAGGCAATCACAGATTCATTAAAAAACTTATGGTTCACCAAATAGAAAGGGATGAGGATTGGATACATTACCATATTAAGGTTAACAGAGATATACAAACCATGTGAAATATATAATCACCAAAGACATAAGGAAGACCAGGAGAAAACTACTCAATACTGTGCCATAACCCACATGGGAAAAGAATGCGAGGAAGAATAGATACACGTATATGTGTGAAAGAACCACATTTGCACACCGAACAAACAAACCATTTTAATCAAATTGGCTTGGATAAAAAATAAAAAGTAAATTATAAATATGAACAAGATGTAATGAGACATAAACATAAAGGGTTTTTTCCTGCCACATTGCATTCTAATTTACAACCTAGAACACCACCTCCATTAAGGCTCTGTTTCCCCAGTTACCAAATTTGGTAAAGGGGAAATGATGCCACCTTGTGGCCGTTTCCTGCAAGAGCAGCTTTAAAATCACAGCTAATGGTCACTTAACATTCACAAGGACTCAGGGCTGTAAAGGACACCTGCCCTAAAAAATTGTGCTGAACTAGGGAATGGACAAAAAAATTCAAAACAGGCAAATGTTTCAAGAAGAGCATATGAAGAGTTACGTTTTACTCACGCTCTTTTGAAAAAAAAAGGAAAATGGATAAAAGCTCAACCTCAGGGAGTGTTAGACCCATGCAATCTAATCTACAAAAAGTTTCAACTTACACCAGTCCACTGACCATCAGCAAAAAGTCTACAAACAATAAATGCTGAAGGGGTTTCAGAGAACTGTGTACCCTCTACCTGCTGGTGAGACGTAAAGGGGTAACAGCCAATAATGAGAAAAGAAAGGAGCTGTGTTTAAAAGTAAAAATGGAGGCACCATTCAATCCAGCAGGCGCGTCATTGGACGTCTCACCTGAGAAGACAAGAATCGAGAAGACACAGGCCGCAAAAGCTGCAGTGCAGCCTTATTCACAATAGCCAAGACAGTGAAGCAATCAAAATGTCCAACAAGAGGTGAATGGATAAAAAAGAAGTGGTCCATGTACACAATGGAATATTAGCCATGGAAAACAATGAACCATTGCTCTTTGAGGCACCACAAATGAGTCTGGAGACAATCACGAAACATGAGGTAAGTCGGAAAGCAAAAGACCTATATTCTATGATATCACTTATAGGCGTTATCTAATAACTGACACAAATGAACATATTTCCACAGAGAAAGACACTCACAGACTTAGAAAACAAACTATGCTCATCTAAAAGGAAAGGTGGGGGGAATGGATAAATTAAGATTAGTGTTACTATATGTATACAAACAAATATTATATACATATCTCAAAAAGACCGACTATATAGCAAGGGAGGTGTGTGGAACCCTCTGTAACATTTTACATGGGAAGAGGATCTGTACTTGAATAGACATATATAATGTACAAATGAACCAGATTGTGTAAACCTAGGACAAACAATATTCTAAGATTTACCACAATTAAAAAAAAAATTTAAAACCAAGAAGAAATAATGAGACATAAACTTATGGGGGTTTCTCCATGCACATTCCAATGTAATTTACAACCTAGGAACACGACTTCCAGAAAGGCTCTGCTGCCCTAATACCCAGATTTGGGAATGGAGAAATGCTGCCTGCTTGAGGCCACTTCCCACAACATCACCTTTAAACCCATTGCTAAAGGTCACTAAATAGTCACCAAACTTGCAGTTCGGGAAATGACACCTGCTCTCTAAAAAAATTCTGGGGTGGAAAATTGACCAAAAAATTAAACAGAGGGCAACCTTCCAAGAAGACAATTTCAAGAGATATATTGTATTCCCAATTGTTTCCTTTTTTTAACAGAAAAGAAAACGGCGGAGAAATATGATGAGTTTTACGAATTTTCAGAGACATGCAAACCCAAATTATAAAAATCTATCAGCTCACAGCAGCCAGAAGGGCCATTAGCATAAATGCTGCAAACAATAAATGCTGAAGCGATTGTGGAGAAATGTGTACCCTCGATTCTAAAGGGGACGTGGTAAGTGCCACTAATGAAAACAAACAGAAGGTGCTTTGAAAAGGGAAAAACGGTGCTACCAGTCAGTCAGTCACACCCAGTGCTGGGCCTATCACCTGAGAAAATGAGAATTAAAAAGTCACAGGCTGGCAATCCTGCACTCCAACAATATGTACCATAGCCAACACTTGGAAGCAATGAAAATGTCCATCAACCGAGGAATGCACAAAGTAGAAGTGGTCCACGTACACAGTGGAAAATTACTCCAATAAAAAATAAAAAGTAAATTTAAAAATCCAACAAAAGTAAGGAGACATCAGCTTCTGTGGGTTTCTCCGGGCACACTCCACTCTAATTTAAAATCGAGAAACACCACAGGCTGCAAGGGCTTTTCCCTAGGTACCAGGGTTGGGAACATAGAAAGGCTGCCACCCTCTGGCAGTTACCTGCGAAAGCAGTTTTAAAGGCTGTGCTAATGGTCTTTTCATAGGAACAAGTACTGCAGAACTGTAAATGAAACCTGCCCTCAAAATGTCTTGAGGGAGGTAATGGCCAAAACATTTCAAAATGTGACACATACTGTAAGAGAACACTTTGAAGAACTAAGGGGTAATCACAGCTTGAAAAGTAAAAAGGACATGCCCTAAAGCTCAATTTCAACGGATTATGTGGCACATGCGAATTCAACCACAAAGAGGTATCAGCTCACACTTGTCAAAATAACCATCAGCAAGAAATCTACAAACAATAAATGCTGAAGGTGTTGTGGAGGAATGCGTACCCTCAACTTTAAGTGGGATGTAACTTGGAAAGAGCCACTAAAGAGAACAGAATGGAGGTGCCCCAAAAATGTAAACATTGAGCTACCATATGACCCAGCAATCCCACTACTGGGTATACACCCAAAGAAAACCATAATTCAAAAATACACATGCACCCGAATGTTTATTACAGCACTATTTACAATAGCCAGGTCATGGAATCAACCTAAATGCCCATCAACAGACGAATGGATAAAGAAGTTGTGGTACATATATAGAATGGAATATTACTCAGCCACAAAAAGGAGCCAAATTGAGTCATTTGTTGAGACGTGGATGGATCTAGAGACTGTCATACAGAGTGAAGTAAGTCAGAAAGAGAAAAACAAATATCGTATATTAACGCAGGTATGTGGAACCTAGAAAATTGGTACAGATGAGCCAGTTTGCAGGGCAGAAGTTGAGACACAGATGTAGAGTGCAGACATTTGGACACCAAGGGGGGGAAAATGCGGTGGGGTGGGGATGGTGTTGTGCTGAATTGGGAGATTTGGATTGACATGTATACACTGATGTGTATAAAATTGATAACTGATAAGAACCTGCAGTAAAAAAAAACAAACAAAACAACTAATACTAAACTTTCATTCGGTTATTTGTATGGAAATATGTTAATATAAATGTTTCAGACATTACATGAAATTTCTAAAAATCTTATATGTTCTGGTATAATGTTATAATTCATAATCCTAGTTATTACTTTAAAATGTATATCTAAGAAATAACTAATTTTCTTGTCAACTGCATTATTATAAACTTTCATAAAATCTTTAACCGTGGTCATTTTTAAGCCTTTTGTCATTTACAGACAGTTCTGGGTGTACTCTGATGCTTTTGCAAATATGTTCCTATAAAAGGGTTTCATCTTCATGAAATTCATGGAAAAGACTCTGACAAGTACAGGTTTCTGGTAACTCTACTGTACTGCTGAACTGAATGAATAAGCATTTTCAGAACTCTAGTGATAAAACTAATGAACTCATAAAAGTGCTAACAAAAGATGACGATGAAAAAAAAAATTAATTACATGGGACTGAGTGAACTGATGACGATAAGTATAATTTTTGTTACTTTCTGTTTGAATTAAAAAAAATCCCACAAGGACTCAGAGGCAAAGAATATACAAATCAATTTTCACTGCAAAGTAAAGCAGCTGCTACAGTGAAGGATTACTGGACTGAATGTCAATATTATGACATAGTATGAGTGTGTTTCATGTTTGGTAATTGCAATCATTGTTGCTTTTGTTGTGATCATCCATGTACAATGCTTGATGTCAGTCTGTTTATCTCTTATAAAAATAAAATACAGTGTGTGTGTTTGGAAAAAAAAACGAATAAGAACTAATGAGACATAAACTTATGGGGATTTCTCCTGGCAAACTCCATTCTAATTTACAACCTAAGACAATGTCTTCCAGAAAGGCTCTGCTGCTCTAGTACCTAGATTGGGGAATGGCGAAATGCTGCCTCCTTTTGGCCGTTGCCCACAACAGCAGCTTTAAACCCACTGCAAACGGTCACTAAATATTCACCAAACTTGCAGTTCTGTAAATGACACCTGCCCTCCAAAAAAATTCTGGGTTCAAAAATCGAAGAAAAAATTCAAAAGAGGGCAACCTTCGAAGAAGATAATTTCAAGAGGTATAATGTGCTCACAGATTTTTCTTTTGATAAAAGAAAAAGATGTGGAAAAATGATGAATTTTAGGAATTTTGAAAGATATGCAAACCCAAATTACAAATACCGATCAGATCACAGCAGTCAGAATGGCCATCAGTAAAAATGGTGCAAACAATAAATGCTGAAGCGATTGTGGAGAAATGCGTACCCTCGGTTCTAAGGGGGACGTTGTAAAAGCCACTAATAAAAACACATTGGAGGTGCTTTGAAAAAGTAAACACTGAGTGACCAGTCCATCAATCACACCCACTGCTGGGCCTATCACCAGAGAAAATGAGAATCAAAAAGTCACAGGCTGGCAATCCTGCACTCCAGCAATATTTACCATAGGCAACACTTGGAAGCAACGAAAATGTCCATCAACAGAGGAATGCACCAAGAAGTGGTCTATGTACAAAATAGAATATTAACTCCAATAATAAATATAAATTAAATTTAAAAATCCAACAAAAGTAAGGAGACATCAGCTTGTGTGGGTTTATCTGGGCACATTCTACTCTAATTTACAACCGAGGAACACCACTGGCCGTAAAGTCTGTTTCCCTAGTATCAGCGTGGGGAATGTAGAAAGGTAGCAGCCCTATGGCCGTTACCTGCAAAAGCAGTTTAAAGCCTGTGCTAATGGTCACTTCATATGAACAAGTACTGTAGGGCTGAAAATGAAACCTGCCCTCAAAATGTCTTGAGGGAGGTAATGGCCAAAACATTTCAAAATTTGACACATACTTTAAGAAACCACTTTGAAGAACTAAGCTGTAATTACAGCTTGAAAAATAAAAATGACTTGCCTTAAAGCTCAATTGCAACGGAATATGAGACACATGCAAATTCAACCGTAAAGAGGTGTCAGCTCACACCCGTCAGAATAACCATCAGCAAAAACTACAAAGAATAAATGCTGAAGGTGCTGTGGAGAAATGCATACCCTAAACTTTAAGTGGGATGTAACCTGGAAAGAGACACTAATGAAAACAGAATGGAGGTACCTTTAAAAGGTAAACACTGAGCTACCATATGACCTAGCAGACCTATTCCTGGACCTATAACCGACGAAGACAGAATTGGAAGAACACAGGCAGGCAAATCTGCAATGCATACTATTACAATAGCCAATATATGGAAGTAACCAAAAAGTCCACTGACAAATGGGTGGACAAAGAAGAGCGGCTACATGTACAGATGGAATATGAGCTAGTGAAAAAAATGAAACAATGCCATTTGCAGCACCATAGATGAGTCTAGAGGTAATCACACAACTTGTAGTAAGTGAGAAAGTGAAAGACACATATCCTATCATATCAGATATAGGTGTTACCTAAAAATTGATACAAACGAAGATATTTCCACAGAGAAAGGCAATCACAGATTCATTAAAGAAACTTATGGTTCACCAGATGGAAAGGTGTGAGGATTGGATACATTACCATATTGAGGTTAACAGAGACATACAAACACATGTGAAATGTATAATCACTAAAGACCTACAGAATACCAAGAGAAGACTACTCTACATTGTGTCATAACCTACATGGGAAAAGGATCCGAAGAAGAATAGATATATGCATATGTGTGAAAGAACCACATCTTGCACACCTAGAACAAAAAAAACATTGTAATCAAGTTTGCTGTGAGAAAAAATAAAAATTAACTTAAAAATACGAACAAGTAGTAATGAGACATAAACTTAAAGGGCTTTTTCCTCGCACATTCCATTCTAATTTGCAACCTAGACCACCACTTCCGGTAAGGCTCTGTTGCCATAGTAACCAGATTTGGTAAAGGAGAAATGCTGCCGCCTTGTGGCCGTTTCCCACAAGAGCGGCTTTAAACCCACAGCTAATGGTCACTTAAAATTCACAAGGACTCAGGGCTGTAAAGGACACCTGCCATCAAAAATTGTGCTGAGGTAGGGAACGGACAGAAAAATTTAATACAGGCAAATTTTTCAATAAAATACTATGAAGAGGTAAATATTACTCACTGTCTTTAAAAAAAAGGAGAATGGATTAAGGTTCAACCTCAGGAATTATTAGACTCATGCAATCTAATCAACAAAAAGGTTTCCAATCACACCAGTCGACTGACCATCAGCAAAAAGTCTACAAACCATAAATGCTGATGCGGTTGTAGAGAATTGTGTATCCTCTAGCTGCTGGTGAGATGCAAAGTGGTTAACAGCCAGTAATGAGAACAGAAAAGAGCTGCGTTTAAAAGTAAAAATTTAGGTACCATTCAATCCAGCAGGTGCACCATTGGACCTTTCACCTGAGAAGACAAGTATCGAGAAGACACAAGTTGCAAAAGCTGCAGTGCAGCATTATTCACAATAGCCAAGGCAGTGAAGCGATAAAAATGTCCATCAACAAGTGAATGGATATAGAATAAGTGGCCCAGGTACACAATGGAATATTAGCCATGGAAGACAATGAAACCCTGCTCTTTGAGGCACCACAAATGAGCCTGGAGATAATCACAAATCATGAGGTAAGTCGGAAAGCAAAAGACTTATATCCTATGATATCACTTATAGGCGTTATCTAATAACTGACACAAATGAACACAATTCACAGAGAAATACACTCACAAACTTAGAAAACCAACTTTGCTCATCTAAAGGGAAAGGTGGGGGGAATGGATAAATGAAGATTAGTGTTACTATATGATATGGATATGATCCAAATACATATTATATACATATTACAAAAAGACCGACCATATAACAAGGGAGGTCTACAGAACACTCTGTAATAATTTACATGGGAAGAGGATCTCTACATAAATAGATATAAATAATGTGTAAATGAACCAGAGTGTGTACACCGTGGACAAACAACATTCTAACCATTACCCTGATTTAAAAAATTAAAACAACGAAAAAGAATTAATCAGACATAAACTTATGGGGCGTTTTCCAGCCCATTCCATTCAAATTTACAACCTAGGAAAACGACTTCCAGAACGGCTCTGCTGCCCTAGTAACCAGATTTGGTAATGGAGAAATGCTGCTGCCTTGTGGCCATTTCGAACAACAGCAGCTTAAACCTAGTGCTAATGGTCCCTAAATATTCACACTCATTGCAGGCCTGTAAATGACACCTACATTTCAAAACAATCCTGGGGTTGAAAATTGACCAAAAAATTCAAAAGAGGGCAACGTTCCAGGAAGACACTTTCAAGACGGATATTGTACTCACACTTTTTTTTTCTTTTAACAGAAAAGAAAAAGGCGTGGAAAAATGATGAATTTTAGAATATTTAACGACATGCATACCCATATTACAAATACCTATCAGCTCACAGCAGTCAGAATGGCCATTAGCAAAAATGCTGCAAAAAATAAATGCTGAAGGGATTGTGGAGAAATGCGTACCCTCGGTTGTAAGGGGGGGGCATGTTAAGAGTCACTAATGAAAGCACAATGTAGGTGCTTTGAAAAGGGAAACATTGAGCTACCAGTCAATCAATCAAAACCACTGCTGGACCTATCACCTGAGAAAATGAGAATCAAAAAGTCACAGGCTGGCAATCCTTCACTCCAGCAATATTTACCATAGCCAACACTTGGAAGCAATGAAAATGTCCATCAACCGAGGAATGCACCAAGAAGAAGTGGTCCATGTACACAATGGAATATTACTCCAATACTAAATATAAATTAAATTTAAAAAAAACAAACAAAAGTAAGGAGACATCAGCATTTGTGGGTTTATCCGGGCACATTGCACTCTAATTTATAACCGAGGAACACCACAGGCCGGAAGGTCTGTTTCCCTAGTTACCAGATTGGGGAACGTAGAAAGGCTGCCGCCCTCTGGCCGTTACTTGCAAAAGCAGCTTTAAAGCCTGTGCTAATGGTCACTTCATATGAACAAGTAATGCAGGGCTGTAAATGAAAACTGCCCTCAAAATGTCTCGAGGGAGGTAATGGCCAAAAATTTTCAAAATGTGACACATACTTTAAGAAAACACCTTGAAGAACTAAGCTGTAATCACTGTTTGATAAATAAAAAGGACATGCTTTAAAGCTCAATTTCAACAGATTATGGGACACATGCAAATTCAACCACAAAGGGGTATCAGCTCACACCTGTCAGAATAACCCTCAGCAAGGAAACTACAAACAGTAAATACTGAAGGTGTTTTGGAGAAATGCATACCCTCAACTTTAAGTTGGACGTAACCTGGAAAGAGCCACTAATGAGAACTGAATGGTGGTGCCTTTAAAACGTACACACTGAGTTACCATATGATACAGCAAGCCCACTCCTTGGACTATAACATAAGAAGATAGAACTGGAAAGACACAGGCAAGCAAGTGTGTATTGCAGCAGTATTACAATAGCCAAGACATGGAGACAACCAAAAAGTCCATCAAGAGGTGCGTGGCCAAAGAAGAACTGGTACACGTACAGATGGAATATTAGCCAGGGAAAAAAATAAAACAATGCCATTTGCAGCACCATGTATGATTCTTGAGGTAATCAGGCAAATTGTACTAAGTCAGAAAGCAAAAGACACATATCCTATAATATCACTTATAGGTCTTAGCTAAAAATTGATACCAATGAAGATATTTCCACAGAGAAATGCAATCACAGATTCACTAAACTAACTTATGGTTCACCAATTGGAAAGGTGTGAGGATTGGATACATTAGGATATTGGGGTTAACATAGATATAGAAACAAATGTGAAATGTGTAATCACCAAAGACCTACGTAATACCAAAAGAAGATTACTCAACATTGTATCATAACCTACATGGGAAAATGATCCAAAGAAGAATAGATATATGTATATGTTTAAAAGAACCACATCTTGCACACCTAGAAGAAACAAAACATTTTAATCAAATTTGCTCTGATAAAAAATAAAAATTAAATTAAAAAAAGAACAAGAAGTAATGAGAAATAAACTTAAGGGGCTTTTTGCTGGCACATTGCATTCTAATTTACAACCAGAACATGACTTCCATTAAGGCTCTGTCATCACTAATAAAGCAGCTTTATAATCAATGTTGAAGGTAGCTTAAAAGAAGTCTCACTAATTATTGATAGTAACAAGAAAACAAAGAAAAGTAAAAATCTCACTGCCAAAAGTATACATGGAGTAAGTCAAGGTAGATCAAACACTTATTAAACTTCTGTAAAGAATAAAAGACAACAGTAGTATTTTTTTTTAAGAAGAGAGGGCCCAAATAAATCTGAAATGAAAGAGTTGATGTTACAACAGACCCCACAGAAATACAAAGTATCCTAAGATACACACAGGGTAACTCAGGGCTCAGATGGGACAGAGCCCACTCTCCAGTCCCCTGTACATGACTTACAGGAGCCTCAGGAACTGAGGAGGGGGTCCCTGAGGAGAGGCTCAAGATAGAATATGGTAGGCATTAACATGGCTCCATTCATCTTAAACATGCCTGAACTACATTCACACGAGATGATTTTGTCCTGTATGTACATCGGCACCTCTAGTCGGAACTGCAGATCTTTGGCTTCACCACCTCTACTGACAGCATTAGCTTCACCTGCTGTGGACCGTCTCCTATAGGATTTCTAGAACCACAAAGCATCGAAGCTTCACAGGACCCAGAGTCTGTGCGACTCCATGCAGAGTCTCAGAGTCTCAACTCCACTCAGATACTCCACTCTTGGAGGGCACACACAAAGTAGTGAGCACATCAGAACCCAGGGGAAGGAGCAGTGACCCCGTAGGAGAATGACCAGAACTACCTGATAGTTTTAGAGGGTCTCCTGCAGAGGCAGGTGGTAGCTGTGGCTGTGGCTCACCATGAGGACAACGACACTGGCAGCAGAAGTTCTGGGAAATACTCCTTGGTGTGAGCCCTCCCAGAGTCTGCCATTAACCCCACCAAGAGCAAGGTAGGCTCCAGTGCTGAGTCACCTCAGGCGAAACTACCAACAGGGAGGGAACCCAGCCCCATGCATCAGCAGATAAGTGGATTAAACTTTTTATTAAAGTTTTATTTAATCTGCAGACAAGCAGATTAAAGCTTTGCCCACCAAAGCAACACCCAGCTCTACCCACCACCAGTCCCCCCCATCAGGAAGCTTGCATAAGCCTCTAAGATAGACTCATCCACTGGAGAGCAGACAGCAGAAGCAAGAAGAACTACAATTCTGCAGCCTGTGGAAGGAAAACCACATTCACAGAAAGATAGACAAAATGAAAAGGCAGAGGACTTTATACCAGATTAAGGAACAAGATAAAACACTAGGAAAAAAAACGAAATGAGGTGGAGATAGGGAACCTTCCAGAAAAAGAATTCAGAATAATGATAGTGAACATGATCCAAGACCTTGGCAAAAGAATGGAGGCAAAGATCGAGAAGATGCAAGAAATGCTTAACAAAGACCTAGAAGAATTAAGGAGCAAACACCTAGAAGAATTAAAGAACAAACAAACAGAGGTGAACAATATAATAACTGAAATGAAAAATACACTAGAAGGAATCAGTAGCAGAATAACTGTGGCAGAAGAACGGATAAGTGACCTGGAAGACAGAAAGGTGGAAATCACTGCCATGGAACAGAATAAAGAAAAAGAATGAAAATAAATGAAGACACCCTAAGAGTCCTCTGGGACAACATTAAACGCAACAACATTCACATCATAGGGGTCCCAGAAGGAGAAGAGAGAGAGAAAGGACCCGAGAATACATTTGAAGAGATTATAGTCGAAAACTTCCCTAGCATGGGAAAAGAAATAGCCACCCAAGTCCAGGAAGTGCAGAGAGTCCCAGTCAGGATAAATCAAAGGAGAAAAATGCCAAGACACATAGTAACCAAATTGACAAAAATTGAAGACAAAGAAAAATTATTGAAAGCAACAAGGGAAAAATGACAAATAACATACAAGGGAACTCCCATAAGGATAACAGCTGATTTCTCAGCAGAAAATCTACAAGCCAGAAGGGAGTGGCATAAATTTAAAGTGATGAAAGGGAAGAACCTACAACCAAGAGTACTCCACCCAGCAAGGATCTCATTCAGATTTGACAGAGAAATCATAAGCCCTACAGACAAGCAAAAGCTAAGAGAATTCAGCACCATGAAACCAGCTCTACACCAAATGCTAAAGGAACTTCTCTAAGTGGGAAACACAAGAGAAGAAAAGGACCCACCAAGACAAACCCATAACAATTACGAAAACAGTAATAGGAACATACATATCAATAATTACCTTAAACGTGAATGGACTAAATGTTCCAACCAAAAGACACAGGCTCTCTGAATGGATACAAAAACAAGACCCATATATATGCTGTCTACAAGAGACCCATTTCAGACCTAGGGACACATACAGACTGAAAGTGAGGCGATGGAAAAATATATTCTATGCAAATGAAAATCAAAAGAAAGCTGGAGTAGCAATACTCATATCAGATAAAATAGACTTTAAAATAAAGAATGTTACAAGAGACAAGGAAATACACTACATAATGGTCAAGGGATCAATCCAAGAAGAAGATATAACAATTACAAATGTATATGTGCCCAACATAGGAGCACCTCAATACATAAGGCAACTGCTAACAGCTATAAAAGAGGAAATCAACAGTAACACAATAATAGCAGGGGACTTTAACAGCTCACTTACACCAGTGGAGATCATCCAGACAGAAAATTAATAAGGAAACACAAGTTTTAAATGACACAATAGACCAGATATAGTTAATTGATATTTATAAGACATTCGATCCAAAACAGCAGATTACACATTCTTCTCAACTGCACACGGAACATTCTCCAGGATAGATCACATCTTGGGTCACAAATAAAGCCTCAGTAAATTTAAGAACACTGAAATCATATCAAGCAGCTGTTCCGACCACAATGCTATGAGATTAGAAATCAATAACAGGGACAAAACCGTAAAAAACACAAACACATGGAGGCTAAACAATACGTTACTAAATAACCAAGAGATCACTGAAGAAATAAAAGAGGAAATCAAAAACTACCTAGAGACAAATGACAAGAAAAACACAATGATCCAAAACCTATGGGATGCAGCAAAAGCAGTTCTAAGAGGGAAGTTTATAGCAATACAAGCCTACCTCAAGAAACAAGAAAAATCTCAAATAAACAATCTAACCTTACACCTAGAGGAACTCGAGAAAGAAGAACAAAACCCAAAGTTAGTAGAATGAAGGAAATCATAAAGATCAAAGCAGAAATAAATGAAACAGAAGCAAAGAAAACGAAAGCAAAGATCAATAAAACTAAAAGCCGGTTCTTTGAGAAGATAAACAAAAATGATAAACCTTTAGCCAGACTCAAGAAAAAGAGGGAGAGGAATCAAATCAACAAAATTAGCAGTGAAAAAGGAGAAGTTACAACAGACACCACAGGAATACAAAGCATCCTAAGAGACTACTACAAGCAACTCTATGCCAATAAAATGGACAACCTGGAAGAAATGGACAAATTCTTAGAAAGGGATAACCTTCCAAGACTGAACCAGGAAGAAATAGAAAATATGAACAAACCTATCACAAGCAATGAAATTGAAACTGTGATTAAAAATCTTCCAACAAACAAAAGTCCAGAACCAGATGGCATCACAGGTGAATTCTGTCAAACATTTAGAGAAGAGCTAACACCCAACCTTCTCAAATTCCTCAAAACAATTGCAGGGGAAGGAACACTCCCAAACTCATTCTATGAGACCACTGTCACCCTGATACCAAAACCAGACAAGGATACTACAAGGAAAGAAAATTATAGACCAATATCACTGATGAATATAGATGTAAAAATCTTCAACAAAATACTAGCAAAGAGAATCGAACAACACATTAAAAGGATCATATACCATGATCAAGTGGGGTTTATCCCAGGAATGCAAGGATTCTTCAATATACACAAATCAATGTGATACACCATATTAACAAATTGTAGAATAAAACCATATGATCATCTCAATAGATGCAGGAAAAAATTTTGAGAAAATTCAACACCCATTTATGATAAAAACTCTGCAGAGTGTGGGCATAGAGGGAAACTACCTCAACATAATAAAGGCCATATATGACAAACCCACAGCAAACATCATTCTCAACAGTGAAAAACTGAAAACGTTTCCTCTAAGATCAGGAACAAGACGAGGATGTCCACTCTCACCACTACTATTCAACATAGTTTTGGAAGTCCTAGCCATGGCAATCAGAGAAGAAAAAGAAATAAAAGAAATACAAAAAGGAAATGAAGAAGTAAAATTGTCACTGTTTGCAAATGACATCATATCATAGATAGAGAATCCTAAAGATGTCACCAGAAAACCACTGGAGCTAATCAATGAATTTGGTAAAGTTGCAGGATACAAAATTAATGCACAGAAATTGCTTGCATTCCTATACACTAACAATGAAAGAACAGAAAGAGAAATTAAGGAAACAATCCCATTACCACTGCAACAAAAATAAAATACCTAGGAATAAACCTACCTAAGGAAGTAAAAGACCTGTACTCAGAAAACTATAAGACACTGATGAAAGAAATCAAAGATGATATAAACAGATGGAGACATATACCATGTTCTTGGATTAGAAGAATCAATATTGTGAAAATGACTATACTACCCAAAGCAATCTACAGATTCAATGCAAACCCTATCAAAATACCTTTGGCATTTTCTACAGAACTAGAAAAAACAAATCTTAAAATTTGTAGGGAGACACAAAAGACCCCGGATAGCCAAAGCAGTCTTGAGGGGGAAAAAAAAGAGCTGGAGGAATCAGACTTCCAGACTTCAGACTATATTACAAAGCTACAGTTATTAAGATAATATGGTACTGGCACAAAAACAGAAATATAGATCAATAGAACAGGATAGAAAGCACAGAGATAAACCCACGTACCTACAGTCCACTAATCTATGACAAAGGAGGCAAGGGTATACAATGGAGAAAAGACAGTGTCTTCAGTAAGTGGTGCTGGGAAAACTGGACAGCTACATGTAAAAGAATGAAATTAGAACACTTCCTAACACCATACACAAAAATAAACTCAAAATGGATTAGAGACCTAAATGTAAGACCAGCCACTATAAAACTCTTAGAGGAAAACATAAGCAGAACAGTCTATGACATAAATCACAGCAAGATCCTTTTTGACCCACCTCCTAGAGAAATGGAAATAAAAACAAAAATAAAAAAATGGGACTTAATGAAATTTAAAATCTTTTGCACAGCAAAGGAAAACATAAGCAAAAGACAACCATCAGAATGGGAGAAAATATTTTCAAATGAAGCAAATGGCAAAGGATTAACCTCCAAAAAGCAGCTCCTGTAGCTCAATATCACAAAACCAAACAACCCAATCCAAAAATGGGCAGAAGACCTAAATAGACATTTCTCCAAAGAAGATATACAGGTTGCCAACAAACACATGAAAGGATGCTGAACATCACTAATTATTAGAGAAATGCAAATCAAAACTACAATGAGGTATCACCTCACACCAGTCAGAATGGCCATCATCAAAAAATCTACCAACAATAAATGTTGGAGAGGCATTTATTGGAGAAAAGGGAACCCTCTTGCACTGTTGGTGGGAATGTAAATTGATATAGCCACTAGGGAGAACGGTATGGGGGTTCCTTAAAAACTAAAAATAGAACAACCGTACAACCCAGCAATCCCACTACTGGACATTTACCCTGAGAAAACCATAATTCAAAAAGAGTCATGTACCACAATGTTCATTGTAGCTCTATTTACAATAGCCAGGACATGGAAGCAACCTAAGTGTCCATCAACAGATAACTGGATAAAGAAGATGTGGCACACATATACAATGGAACATTATTCAGCCATAAAAAGAAACGAAATTGAGTTATTTGTAGTGAGGTGGATGGATCTAGAATCTGTCCTACAGAGTGAAGTAAGTCAGAAAGAGAAAAACAAATACCGTATGCTAACACATATATATGGAATCTAAAAGAAAAAAAGTTTTTGAAGAACCTAGGGGCAGGAAAGGATTAAGGACACAGACGTAGAGAAAGGACTTGAGGACATGGGGAGGGGGAAAGGTAAGCTGGGACAAAGTGAGAGAGTGGTATGGACATATATACACTACCAAATGTAAAATTGATAGCTACTGGGAAGCAGCCACATAGCACAGGGAGATCAGCTCGGTGCTTTGTGACGACCTAAAGGGGTAGGATAAGGGAGTGAGAGGGAGGTGCAAGAGGGAGCGGATATGGTGTTATATGTATACGTATAGCTGATTCACTTTTTTATACAGCAGAAACTAACACACAATTGTAAAGCAATTATACTCCAATAAAGATGTAAAAGGAAAAAAAAGAAAGCCCAGAGATAAACCTACACACCTATGGTCCACTAATCTATGACAAAGGAGGCAAGGATATACAATGGAGAAAAGACAGTCTCTTCAATAAGCGGTGCTGGGAAAAATGGACAGCTACATGTAAAAGAATGAAATTAGAACACTCCCTAACACCATACACAAAAAATAAACTCAAAATGGATTAGAGACCGAAATGTAAGACCGGACACTATAAAACTCTTAGAAGAAAACATAGGAAGAATACTCTTTGACAAAAATCACAACAAGATCTTTTTTGATCCACCTACTAGAGTAATGGAATAAAAAACAAAAATAAACAAATGGGAGCAAATGAAACCTAAAAGCTTTTGCAAAGCAAAGGAAACTACAAACAACACGAAAAGACCACCTCAGAATGGGAGAAAATATTTGCAAACGAATCAATGGACAAAGGATTAATCTCCAATATATATAAACAGCACATGCAGCTCAACAGTAAAAAAACAAACAACCCAATCCAAAAATGGGCAGATGACGTAAATAGACATTTGTCCCGAGAAGACATACAGATGGCCAAGAAGCACATGAAAAGCTGCTCAACATCACTAATTATTAGAGAAATATAAACCAAAACTACAATGAGGTATCACTTCACACAAGTTAGAATGGGCATCATCAGAAAATCTACAAACAACAAATGCTGGAGAGGGTGTGGAGAAAAGGGAACCCTCTTACACTATTTGTGGGGATATAAATTGATACAGTCACTATGGAGAACAGTATGGAGGTTCCTTAAAAAACTAAAAATAGAATTACCACATGACCCAGCAATCCCACTACTGGGCATATACCCAGAGAAAACCATAATTCAAAAAGATATTCACACAATGTTCATTGCAGCACTATTTACAATAGCCAGGTCATGGAAGCAACCTAAATGCCCATAGACAGACGAATGGAAAAGATGTGGTACATATATAAAATGGAATATTACTCAGCCATAAAAAGGAACGAAATTGGGTCATTTGTAGAGACATGGATAGATCTAGAGACTGTCATACAGAGTGAAGTAAGTCAGAAAGAGAAAAACAAATACCATATTTAAGCGCATACATGTGGAACCTAGAAAAGTGGTACAGATGAACCGGGTTGCAAGGCAGAAATAGAGACACAGATGTAGAGAACAAATGTATGGACACCAAGGGGGGAAAGTGGCAGGGTGGTGGTGGTGGGATGAATTGCGAGCCTGGGATCGACATATATACACTTATATGCATAAAATAGATAACCGATAAGAACCTGCTGTATAAAAAAATGAATAAAATTAAAAAATTAAAACATAAATAATATTTAAAAAAAATAAAACAGAAAAAAAGTTCTTTCCTTCCCAAAGACGTATTTATATGAATGAATTATTTCCATGCTTATATCTATAAATACAAAAAGAGGAATAAAACCTACCTTGAACCAAAAAAGAAAAAAAAAAAACAGAACCCACTGGTCATACAGAGGAAATCCCTATCAGGGCACTTGCTCCAGTGGTACACAATTCTGAAGTTGGTCAGAGGTGGGGAATCGTCTCCCATGCAGCCAGCAGCCCCCCCGCAAGAAGCGTCCTCATTGCAAAGCTGGGGGACCGTGAGGAGGCGTCTCTGAGTAAACGTGAGCTGAGCCCCAGGCCAGCTGCTGCTGAACTTTTCCCACCCTTCCCAGGTAAAACACCTGAATGTGTGCAAAGACTTTAAAGCCTAGAGGAAGGGGCTTGGAGTCACACCAGCGACAGCACGCAGGACAACTTGGTGCCTGCAGGTCAGCCAGGATGGTCCTGGCCCCAGGCGCTCTTCTGGAAGCTTTCCATTTCCCTGCCTGAGGTACCCCTCCTGTCCCGGCCCCCACTGCTTTTTTCCTTCCTCACCTCTGCCCGGGTAGAAATTCCAGCAGCAGGTGTCGGTGACACATCCTCTTCTTTAGCAGGTGGCAGCCCGGCAACTCCTGCAGAAAGTCCAGCAGAGCCCCACTCACACGGGGCCACTCATAGAGCTGTAGGCGCTACTCCCTCCCACCAGCACAACCCCGAGACTGCTGACGGGGCAGAGAATATGGCGTCAGGCACAGCTGCAGAGGCTTTTGCTGCCTGGAGGGGTGTTTATATTGACCTCAACCCAGGCACACCTGGGAAGGGCTGGCCGGCCAGGTCAGGCTGCCCAGGTCAGCCAATCCTCGCCCCTCAGGGGCTCAGAGTTACAGAAAATGGGCCTTGCTGCACCGGCCAGATCCAAGGAACAGGTGTAGGGTCCCGAGAGTCAGAATAGACAAGGGGCGGCAGCCCTGGCTTGTTTTCCAATCATTTTATCTGGTCCATGAGTGGAAGACAACTTCAAGAAGACCCTCTCCTAATGAGAGGAACCCAGGAGTCAGGGAGAGGAGGGTTGGTGGGTGGAGACAGAGGCCTGGTGCCCCGGCTGCAGTGGAAGCCCCTGGAAGACCAGGCGGAGGGAGGCCGCACAGAGAGAAGCCTAGGGTCACAGACCTGTCGGAGCTGATGTTTGTTAGTTCAAGCCCTGCTCTGAGGTGCTCTGTGTCAGCTCTGAGCGACAGGTGTGCTGGGGGTGCTCTGGAATAAGGGCTATGTGCACGGTTCCTGTGTGCCCAGCCCTGCCGGGGTACCTGTCCAAGGGAGCTCCATATCCAGGGAGGGGCCTGGCCACGAGAGCCCCGTGAGCTGCTGGGTACCTGCCCAGGTGAGCTCCATATCCTGGGAGGGGCCTGCCCACGAGAGCCCCGTGGGCTGCTGGGTACCTACCCAGGTGAGCTCCATATCCTGGGAGGGGCCTGCACATGAGAGCCCCGTGGGCTGCTGGGTACCTGCCCAGGTGAGCTCCATATCCTGGGAGGGGCCTGACCATGAGAGCCCCGTGGGCTGCTGGGTACCTGCACAGGTGAGCACCATATCTTGGGAGGGGGCCTGACCATGAGAGCCCCGTGGGCTGCTGCGTACCTGCCCAGGTGAGTTCCATATCCTGGGAGGGGCCTGACCATGAGAGCCCCGTGGGCTGCTGGGGACATGGTAAAGGACGCCAGGACAGTCAGTGAAGCCACAGAGGATATACATCCAGTAGTTCCTAATTCCTATACCCTGCTGGTCATTCTACCATCCCCCAGGACATGGTATTCTGTATTAGACTTCAATGATGCCTTCTTCTGTATTCCATTAGTCCCAGAGTCACAAGAAATTTTGGCTATGAGTGGCAGGACTCAACATACAAAAAAAACAATACTGCTGGGCCGTCCTGCCCCAGGGGTTCAAAAATTCCCACACCATCTTTGGGAAAACGTTAGCTAAAGCCCTAAAAGATCTACCTCGGGAGAAGGGAACCCTCCTTCAATATGCAGACGACATTCTGATCGCCAGCCCTACTAAGGAGGCCTCTGGACTACCTAGCCAATAAAAGATAGAAGGTGTCCAAGAAAAAGGCTCAAATATCACAGACTAAGGTGACCTGCCTGGGCTTCATTCTCACAGAAGATCAGAGAAGCCCATCCCAGGAAAGGGAAGAAGCCATTTGCAGCCTCACCCTTCCTAAAACTAGAAGACAGCTTAGGGGTTCCTGGGGAGACCGGGGTTTGCTGCATCTGGATCCCTAACTACAGTCTAATACCTGGGTCTCTATATGAAACACTGAAAGGAAAAGATGATGATCCTTTTGAATAGAATCCAGAAGCGGCCTTTCAAGAAAGGAAAGAGCAGTCAATTCAGACCCTTGCCATGGACCTCCCTAATTTAGCTAAACCCTTTGACCTTTACATTCCTGGTCGAAGGCAAATCGCCCTTGGAGTATTAGTGCAAAAACTGGGACCACTTGAAATGGAACAACGCAAGAATGCCCTCCAGGCATTGGCCAGCCACCCCATCCGACCAGGATACTGGGGGTATCTAAAAACCTGGAAATGAGCAGCCCGCAAGGCCAGCTCCCTCCTAAGGGAAAAGGACGCCACTTGGTGTTCCTAACTACCCACCATGCCCTGAAGTTGCAGGGATCGCTCCGTGGGCACAATGACCTCGAGTGAGGAGGCCCTCCAACTCCAACCTCCAGAGAGACAACCTGGGGCAACGGGCCCCCATGACGACTCGTGTGACCATCACTTGACCTGGAGCTTCTCTCAGAAAACCACAAGAGTGTGCCCCAAAAGAACAGACTATTGCTTGCAGGACTTACTGCACCCAGAGCGGAGCTAATAAACTTGGCAGGGGAACCCTAAATAACGCTGCCACCATAGAAAAGCCTACAGACACCACTGTGATGGCGACCAATGAGACCAGCTGGACTCCCGGCTACTTCAAAAAGCCGTTGACTGAGTGGCCGTCATGGTCCTGGATCACCACCGGCCCTGGACTGTCTGGGAGTTGAGCAGGCTGGGCTCTGACACCTGGTGCTGTTTGTACTTTAATTCAGTGGCCTAACTGAAGAAAGCACAGACTACTGGTCAGAGCATCTAGGCTGGCAGAAACCGTCAGCCTAAGGGGGCCGAACCAATGTGGAGCAGGGTAAAACCGGCCCCCCCAGCGTCCCTGCGCATCTCTTTCCTGGACCCTTAAAGGTCATTAGAATCTAAAAAACTTCCAACGCTGGTGCTCAGGCAGACGAGCAGTGAGGGAGGAGGCCTGGGGACAATCAACCTCACCTGGAGGCTGCTGGGGAGAAGTCCTGCCCCTCCCCCCGGGTATGAGGACACCCAACTCAGCACGAAGCATTTACAGAAGAGGTGTCTGCACCCTCAGGGCCCCAAGAATGTGGAATGGGACAAGAGGCAGAGGAGGGGTTTGTCACCGGCAAAGCCCATTAAAAATTCCTGGGAGATAAAAATAGAATCTGGGCAATAAAATAAAGTCTAACCTTTTTTTCCTTTGTGCTTTTTCTAATTTCACTTGTTCCTAGGTTTCCACAGGCAGAGGTCCCACACCCGGCACTTCAGACCCGATTTCCTAGTGCAAGATGGCTGGGCCGACACCTCAGCTCTCCGGGCCCCGTGCAGACTCTGCCACATAGAGCCTGAGCTCCAGCCAACCCGGCCCTCGAGAGCTCCGCCCCGTCCCTCCCGCTGACGCTGACGGGATCCCTACACAGCAGCCTGGCCCACAGCCCGCAGGGGAGCGCACGCTCTCACCTCTCCATTCTCTGATCAAAATATAAAGTTTTCCTTTGCTTCTGAACCAAACTCAGTCTCGATCTGTTGGCTCCAATGACACTGGGCAGGGGGACCCTTGTTGGGGCCCACTCTGCAGGATCAGTAACAGAACTTGAGAACATTGTAACTTCAAAGAATAGATGCGTGAGCCAAACTGTTATTAACATAGAGCAGTGTATAAGGCTCGTGTAAAATAAGATGTTTTTAACACTTCCATTTGATATTTCCATCACTTTATTATAAGCAAGTTCAGTGGAGGGGTTTGTCATATTTGTCAGGTCAACATTAGAGAAATGCAGTAATTTCTTTCCAAGGATGTGGATCTACTAATCTTGGCTGAAGGTTCAATCTTGTTTTGAATCATTTTCCGTTGAAAATGATACCTCTCTTTCAGCTCCTGGATTTCTACGAAGTATAAAATCTTATATATTTTATTACCAAAGGGTCAAGGTGGGAGGAGAGATAAATTAACAGTTTCGGATTAACATATACACACTTCTATGTATAAAATATATCATCAACAAGGAACTACTGTATAGCACAGGGAACAATACTCAATATTTTGTAATAACCCCTAAGGGGAAATAATCTGAAAAACAATAGATATCTATATCGACATCATGTATCAACTACAGATAAAAAGGAACATAAAGGAGGCCGATGGCGAGCGTTTCTGACCCTGAAGACTTCACTCACCTAAATTTCGGACTCTGCTTATGGCCAAAGTCCCTTAATGAACATACATGTACCAGTGGCTTAAAAATTCGCCAGATTGGGGCTTCCCTGGTGGCGCAGTGGTTGAGAGTCTGCCTGCCGATGCAGGGGACACGGGTTCGAGCCCTGGTCTGGGAAGATCCCACGTGCCGCAGAGCGGCTGGGCCCGTGAGCCACAACTACTGAGCCTGCGCGTCTGGAGCCTGTGCTCTGCAACAGGAGAGGCCGCGATGGTGAGAGGCCCGCGCACCGCGATGAGGAGTGGCCCCCGCTTGCCACTGCTGGAGGAAGCCCTCCCACAGAGGAGAGGACCCAACACAGCCAATAAATAAATAAATGAATAAATAAATAAATAAAATTTAAAAAAAATTCGTCAGATTGGGGTTCGGGGAGACACTGATTTGGAAAAATCCCTGGTGTTCTCCTTACATACATGGGAACTTTCCTACAGCTAAAATATGCCTGTGACACCCAGAAGATGGTACACGGTTGGATCAGGAAGATTTTGGAAAAGGCACCTCATCTCTTAATCTCATGGTGGTCGAGTTCACCCCACCAGCCTCTTTCCTAACAATCTCCCCACTTGAGGATGTCAGCACCTTCTATGTCCTGTTGCACAGAGTTGGGAATTTGTCCACAGGATGAAGGGGAAGGAGGAGAAACAATGAGAGACAAGCCCTAGATGTTCGGACAGGCAAAAGTCACTCTAATTTCCAATCAGGAAGAAGAATTAAGCAAAGGCTTAGCCTGCCGCCCGAAACCACAGTAGGGGCAGAAGCACACCACCGGTTTTGCGGCCAGCTCCCAAAAAAGCGAGTTGACAAATGAAGCTCAGGAAACTTCAATTCACAAATATGCAGAATTATAAATTATGACTCTCCAAGCAAGCCGGAAATGCAAATCAGCAATACAAAGAAGTCTCACTTCCCATCGGTCAAAGGGGACCATGCTGAAAAAAGTATAAAAACCAGAAATGCAGGACAGGCCATGGAGAAAAGGGAGCCTTGTTAGGCTGATGGGGGGGATGTAAACTGCCAACGGCCACTCTGTAGAAGTGTATGGTGTTTCCTAAAACATCTAAAAAACACAGCTAGAGAGCATAGGGCACTTACACTTATGGGCGTATAAATTGGGAAATCTAAAAATCAACAAGACACGGGCACCCCAAAGATTAGGGCTGCTCTGTTGACAAGAAACTCCAATTCGGTACACCTTAAATATCCCAGGAAAGAGAAAAATGGATAAAGAAATTGTGGTAATTAGGTACAATGGAATATCACTCAGCCATGTAATAAATGTTATAAGGCTAGTAGCAGCATGCTGACTGGATTTACGTACGACGTTTAGAAGTGAAATAAGTCACACAAAAAAAGACACTTATCATAAGATATCACTTATAGAGGGAATGTAAAAATCGCTGCACAGGACATATATTACAAAACAGAATAGAGCCACACATTTAGAGAACACACCATGGCTGCTTAACAGAAAGGTGAGGTGGGGTGAGGCATAAAACAAGGGTTTGAAATTAGCACAGATAGCGTTCCATAAACCACATATGTAACAGACAAGCCCTATTCCTTGCTCAGTGAACTGGACTCCAAACCCCCTATTCAACGCACAAAAAATATATCTGACTAGTAGGAATCTTAAAACCTATGTATTAATATCTCTCTGTAAGTGAATCAAGTGGGTGTAAAATGGTATAAACACAGCAGTGAAAATCAGCTAAACCCCAGTATAAAAATAAATTTCAAAAAAAAAAAAAAAACAACAAAGACATTGAAAGAGAGAGAAATTCTTACAGAGATCGTTCAGGGGCATTGAAGCAACCTGGATTGACCATATCTAGACCCACAGCTGGATTAGAAATAAGTCTGGAAACTGTTGGGGCTGAGAGGATTGGTGAGATTGGGTGAACAAACGAAGACACTTTAAAGTAATACTGCATGGTACCCATTCCATTTGTTCCAAATCTCCAGGTTCAAGGATATCATCCTACAGCGAAAACATGCATGGGAAACCGAAATGATGATACACCGTGTGACCTGGAAAGGTTTCTAAAACGAACCTCATTTCACATCTCCTGCTGCTCGGGTTCCCCAGATCCAGCTGCTTCACTAGCAATCTAACCACTTGGAGAATCAGCACCTTTAACCTATTGTTTCATACAGGTTGCAATTTGTCCTGAGGATGAACGGGAAGAGGGGGAACCAATGAGAGACTAGCTCTAGGTGTTGGGACAGGCCCAGGTCAATCTATTTTCCCATCAGGAAGAAGAATCAACCACAGGCTCAGCCTGCCGCCCGGAGCCAGAATAGGGCCTGAAGCAATCCTGCGCTTTTGCGGCCAGCTGCCAAGAAAGCGAGTTGAAAAATGGAGCTCAGGGGCACTGCAATTCACAAACCTGCAGACTTAGAAATGATAACTCTCGTCCACAAATATATGGAGGGAAGGCAACGAAGAGGATTTGAAAGCAAGGCAGAATTGCAGGAAACAGATTTCAGGAGGTAGATTTGAATCGCCTTTAAAGCACAGGAAAAGCGGCAAAACCTCGACAATGATGCCCTTGGCCAAAAAGGGCGTATGCGTTTTTTCCTGAATATATTCAGGAAAAAACGCATACGCCCTTTTTGGCCAACCAAGCAACCTGGAAAGGCAAATCAGCGCTACAAAGAAGTCTCGCTTCCCATCGGTCAAAAGGGCCATGCTGAATAAAGGGTCAAAACCAGAAATGCAGGACAGGCCATGGAGAAATGGGAGCCTTGCTACGCTGATGGGCGGGCTGTAAATTGCCAACAGCCACTCTGGAGAAGTGTACGGTGTGTCCTGAAACATCTAAAAAACTCAGCTTAGAGAGCATAGGGCACTTCCACTCATGGGCGTATAAATTGGGAAAACTAAAAATCAGCAAGACACAGGCACCCCAAGGTTTAGGGCTGCTCCGTTGACAAGAACCTCCACTTCGCTACACCTGAAATATCCCAGGAAAGAGAAGAATGGATAAAGAAGTTGTGGTCCTTATGTACAATGGAATATCACTCAGCCAAGAAATCAACGTCATAAGGCTAGGAGCAGCATGATGAGTGGATTTAGGTACGACGATTCTAAGTGAAATAAGTCACACAGAAAAAGACACTTATCATAAGAAATCACTTATAGAGGGAATGTAAAAACCGCTACCCTTGAACTGAATTACAAAATGGAACAGAGTCGCACGTTTAGAAAACACACTATGGCTGCATAACGGGAAAGGTGAGGTGGGGTGATGCATAAAAGAAGGGTTTCAAATTAGCTCAGATACCATTCCATAAACCCAATATGTAATAGACAAGACCTACTCCTTGCTCAGTGAACTGGACTCAACACCCCCTATTCACCGCCCAAGGATATATCTGACTAGTAAAAATCTTAAAACCTATGTATTGATATCTCTCTGTAAGTGAGTCAAGTGGGTTTAAAGCGGCATAAACACAGCAGTGCAAAGCAGCTAAACCCCATTATAAAAATCAATTACTTTTAAAAACCCGTGAAACAAAGACAGTGAAAGAGAGAGAAATTCTTACAAAATACCTTCAGGGGCTGCGATGCCACCTGGATTGACCATATCTAGACCCACAACTGATTGAGACATAAGGGTGGACACTCTTGGGGCTGAGAGGTGTGGTGAAGTTGGGTGAGCTAACGCAGACCCTTTAAAGTAATACGGCGTGGTTCCCATCCCATGGGTCCCAAATCTCCAGGTTCAAGGACATCTTCCTACATCGAAAACATGCATGAGAAACCCAGAAGATGGTACACCGTGTGATCGGGAAAGGTTTCTAAAACGCACCTCATTTCTCATCTCCTTGTGCTCCGGTTCGCCATTCCAGCCGCTTTACTAGCAATCTCCCTCCTTGGAGAATCAGCACCTTTAACCTCCTGTTCCGTACAGGTTGCAATTTGTCCTGAGGATGAACGGGAAGAGGGGGAACCAATGAGAGACTAGCTCTAGGTGTTGGGACAGGCACAGGTCACGCTAATTTCCCATCAGGAAGAAGAATCAACCACAGGCTCAGCCTGCCGCCCAGAGCCAGAATAGGGCCTGAAGCAATTCTGCGCTTTTGCGGCCAGCTCCCAAGAAAGCGAGTTGAAAAATGGAGCTCAGGGGCACTGCAATTCACAAACCTGCAGAGTTAGAAATGATAACTCTCGTCTACAAATATATTGAGGGAAGGCAATGAAGAGGATTTGAAAGCAAGGCAGAATTGCAGGAAACAGATTTCAGGAGGTAGATTCGAATCGCCTTTAAAGCACAGGAAAAGCAGCAAAACGTCGACAATGATGCCCTTGGCCAAAAAGGGCATATGCGTTTTTTCCTGAATATATTCAGGAAAAAACGCATATGCCCTTTTTGGCCAACCAAGCAACCTGGAAAGGCAAATCAGCGCTACAAAATAGTCTCGCTTCCCATCGGTCAAAAGGGCCATGCTGAATAAAGTGTCAAAGCCAGAAATGCAGGACAGGCCATGGAGAAATGGAAGCCTTGCTACACTGAAGGGCGGGCTGTAAATTGCCAACAGCCACTCTGGAGAAGTGTACGGTGTGTCCTGAAACATCTAAAAAACTCAGCTTAGAGAGCATAGGGCACTTCCACTCATGGGCGTATAAATTGGGAAAACTAAAAATCAGCAAGACACAGGCACCCCAAAGTTTAGGGCTGCTCCGTTGACAAGAACCTCCACTTGGCTACACCTGAAATATCCCAGGAAAGAGAAGAATGGATAAAGAAGTTGTGGTCCTTATGTACAATGGAATATCACTCAGCCAGGAAATCAACGTCATAAGGCTAGGAGCAGCATGATGAGTGGATTTAGGTACGACGATTCTAAGTGAAATAAGTCACACAGAAAAAGACACTTATCGTAAGATATCACTTATAGAGGGAATGTAAAAACCGCTACCCTTGAACTGAATTACAAAACAGAAGAGAGTCGCACGTTTAGAAAACACACTATGGCTGCTTAACGGGAAAGGTGAGGTGGGGTGATGCATAAAACAAGGGTTTCAAATTAGCTCAGATACCGTTCCATAAACCCAATATGTAATAGACAAGACCTACTCCTTGCTCAGTGAACTGGACTCAACACCCCCTATTCACCGCCGAAGAATATATCTGACTAGTAAGAATCTTAAAACCTATGTATTGATATCTCTCTGTAAGTGAGTCAAGTGGGTGTAAAGCGGCATAAACACAGCAGTGCAAAGCAGCTAAACCCCATTTTAAAAATCAATTACTTTTAAAAACCCGTGAAACAAAAACAGTGAAAGAGAGAGAAATTCTTACAAAATTCGTTCAGGGGCTGTGATGCCACCTGGATTGACCATATCTAGACCCACAGCTGATTGAGACATAAGGGTGGACACTCTTGGGTCTGAGAGGTTTGGTGAGGTTGCGTGAGCTAACGCAGACCCTTTAAGGTAATACGGCATGGTACCTATCCCATGGGTCCCAAATCTCCAGGTTCAAGGGCATCTTCCTACATCGAAAACATGCATGAGAAACCCAGATAATGGTACACCGTGTG
Organism: Balaenoptera borealis; assembly: GCF_965194805.1. Lineage (NCBI taxonomy): Eukaryota > Metazoa > Chordata > Mammalia > Artiodactyla > Balaenopteridae > Balaenoptera > Balaenoptera borealis. The sequence continues at coordinate 149,170 of NW_028123825.1, forward strand.
ATCGGGAAAGGTTTCTAAAACGCACCTCATTTCTCATCTCCTTGTTCTCCGGTTCGCCATTCCAGCCGCTTTACTAGCAATCTCCCTCCTTGGAGAATCAGCACCTTTAACCTCCTGTTCCGTACAGGTTGCAATTTGTCCTGAGGATGAACGGGAAGAGGGGGAACCAATGAGAGACTAGCTCTAGGTGTTGGGACAGGGACAGGTCACTCTATTTTCCCATCAGGAAGAAGAATCAACCACAGGCTCAGCCTGCTGCCCGGAGACAGAATAGGGCCTGAAGCAATCCTGCGCTTTTGCGGCCAGCTCCCAAGAAAGCGAGTTGAAAAATGGAGCTCAGGGGCACTGCAATTCACAAACCTCCAGAGTTAGAAAGGAAAACTCTCGTCCACAGATATATGGAGGGAAGGTAACGAAGAGGATTTGAAAGCAAGGCAGAATTGCAGGAAACAGATTTCAGGAGGTAGATTCGAATCGCCTTTAAAGCACAGGAAAAGCGGCAAAACCTCGACAATGATGCCCTTGGCCAAAAAGGGCGTATGCGTTTTTTCCTGAATATATTCAGGAAAAAACGCATACGCCCTTTTTGGCCAACCAAGCAACCTGGAAAGGCAAATCAGCGCTACAAAGAAGTCTCGCTTCCCATCGGTCAAAAGGGCCATGCTGAATAAAGTGTCAAAACCAGAAATGCAGGACAGGCCATGGAGAAATGGGAGCCTTGCTACGCTGATGGGCGGGCTGTAAATTGCCAACAGCCACTCTGAAGAAGTGTACGGTGTGTCCTGAAATATCTACAAAACTCAGCCTAGAGAGCATAGGGCACTTCCACTCATGGGCGTATAAATTGGGAAAACTAAAAATCAGCAAGACACAGGCACCCCAAAGTTTAGGGCTGCTCTGTTGACAAGAACTTCCACTTCGTTACACCTTAAACATCCCAGGAAAGAGAAGAATGGATAAAGAAGTGGTGGTCCTTATGTACAATGGAATATCACTCAGCCATGAAATCAACGTCATAAGGCTAGGAGCAGCATGATGAGTGGATTTAGGTACGACGATTCTAAGTGAAATAAGTCACACAGAAAAAGACACTTATCATAAGATATCACTTACAGAGAGAATGTAAAAACCGCTACCCTTGAACTGAATTACAAAACAGAACAGAGTCGCACGTTTAGAAAACACACTATGGCTGCTTAACGGGAAAGGTGAGGTGGGGTGATGCATAAAACAAGGGTTTCAAATTAGCTCAGATACCGTTCCATAAACCCAATATGTAATAGACAAGACCTACTCCTTGCTCAGTGAACTGGACTCAACACCCCCTATTCACCGCCCAAGAATATATCTGACTAGTAAGAATCTTAAAACCTATGTAGTGATATCTCTCTGTAAGTGAGTCAAGTAGGTGTAAAGCGGCATAAACACAGCAGTGCAAAGCAGCTAAACCCCATTATAAAAATCAATTACTTTTAAAAACCCGTGAAACAAAGACAGTGAAAGAGAGAGAAATTCGTACAAAATTCGTTCAGGTGCTGCGATGCCAGCTGGATTGACCATATCTAGACCCACAGATGACTGAGACATAAGGGTGGACACTCTTGGGGCTGAGAGGTTTGGTGAGGTTGGGTGAGCAAACGCAGACCCTTTAAAGTAATACGGCGTGGTACCCATCCCATGGGTCCCAAATCTCCAGGGTCAAGGGCATCTTCCTACGTCGAAAACATGCACGAGAAACCCAGAAGATGGTACACCGTGTGACCGGGAAAGGTTTCTAAAACGCACCTCATTTCTCATCTCCTTGTGCTCCGGTTCGCCATTCCAGCCGCTTTACTAGCAATCTCCCTCCTTGGAGAATCAGCACCTTTAACCTCCTGTTCCGTACACGTTGCAATTTGTCCTGAGGATGAACGGGAAGAGGGGGAACCAATGAGAGACTAGCTCTAGGTGTTGGGACAGGCACAGGTCACTCTATTTTCCCATCAGGTAGCAGAATTAACCACAGGCTCAGCCTGCCGCCCGGAGCCAGAATAGGGCCTGAAGCAATCCTGCGCTTTTGCGGCCAGCTCCCAAGAAAGCGAGTTGAAAAATGGAGCTCAGGGGCACTGCAATTCACAAACCTGCAGACTTAGAAATGATAACTCTCGTCCACAAATATATGGAGGGAAGGCTACGAAGAGGATTTGAAAGCAAGGCAGAATTGCAGGAAACCGATTTCAGGAGGTAGATTCGAATCGCCTTTAAAGCACAGGAAAAGCGGCAAAACCTCGACGATGATGCCCTTGGCCAAAAAGGGCGTATGCGTTTTTTCCTGAATATATTCAGGAAAAAACGCATACGCCCTTTTTGGCCAACCAAGCAACCTGGAAAGGCAAATCAGCGCTACAAAGAAGTCTCGCTTCCCATCGGTCAAAAGGGCCATGCTGAATAAAGTGTCAAAACCAGAAATGCAGGACAGGCCATGGAGAAATGGGAGCCTTGCTACGCTGATGGGCGGGCTGTAAATGGCCAACAGCCACTCTGGAGAAGTGTACGGTGTGTCCTGAAACATCTAAAAAACTCAGCTTAGAGAGCATAGGGCACTTCCACTCATGGGCGTATAAATTGGGAAAACTAAAAATCAGCAAGACACAGGCACCCCAAAGTTTAGGGCTGCTCTGTTGACAAGAACCTCCACTTCGTTACACCTTAAACATCCCAGGAAAGAGAAGAATGGATAAAGAAGTTGTGGTCCTTATGTACAATGGAATATCACTCAGCCATGAAATCAACGTCATAAGGCTAGGAGCAGCATGATGAGTGGATTTAGGTACGACGATTCTAAGTGAAATAAGTCACACAGAAAAAGACACTTATCATAAGATATCACTTACAGAGGGAATGTAAAAACCGCTACCCTTGAACTGAATTACAAAACAGAACAGAGTTGCACGTTTAGAAAACACACTATGGCTGCTTAACGGGAAAGGTGGGGTGGGGTGATGCATAAAACAAGGGTTTCAAATTAGCTCAGATACCGTTCCATAAACCCAATATGTAATAGACCAGACCTACTCCTTGCTCAGTGAACTGGACTCAACGCCCCCTATTCACCGCCCAAGAATATATCTGACTAGTAAGAATCTTAAAACCTATGTATTGATATCTCTCTGTAAGTGAGTCAAGTGGGTGTAAAGCGGCATAAACACAGCAGTGCAAAGCAGCTAAACCCTATTATAAAAATCAATTACTTTTAAAAACCCGTGAAACAAAGACAGTGAAAGAGAGAGAAATTCTTACAAAATTCGTTCAGGGGCTGCGATGCCACCTGGATTGACCATATCTAGACCCACAGCTGATTGAGACATAAGGGTGGACAGTCTTGGGGCTGAGAGGTTTGGTGAGGTTGGGTGAACTAACGCAGACCCTTTAAAGTAATACGGCGTGGTACCCATCCCATGGGTCCCAAATCTCCAGGTTCAAGGGCATCTTCCTACGTCGAAAACATGCACGAGCAACCCAGAAGATGGTACACCGTGTGACCGGGAAAGGTTTCTAAAACGCACCTCATTTCTCATCTCCTTGTGCTCCGGTTCGCCATTCCAGCCGCTTTACTAGCAATCTCCCTCCTTGGAGAATCAGCACCTTTAACCTCCTGTTCCGAACACGTTGCAATTTGTCCTGAGGATGAACGGGAAGAGGGGGAACCAATGAGAGACTAGCTCTAGGTGTTGGGACAGGCACAGGTCACTCTATTTTCCCATCAGGAAGCAGAATTAACCACAGGCTCAGCCTGCCGCCCGGAGCCAGAATAGGGCCTGAAGCAATCCTGCGCTTTTGCGGCCAGCTCCCAAGAAAGCGAGTTGAAAAATGGAGCTCAGGGGCACTGCAATTCACAAACCTGCAGAGTTAGAAATGATAACTCTCGTCCACAAATATATGGAGGGAAGGCTACGAAGAGGATTTGAAAGCAAGGCAGAATTGCAGGAAACCGATTTCAGGAGGTAGATTCGAATCGCCTTTAAAGCACAGGAAAAGCGGCAAAACCTCGACAATGATGCCCTTGGCCAAAAAGGGCGTATGCGTTTTTTCCTGAATATATTCAGGAAAAAACGCATACGCCCTTTTTGGCCAACCAAGCAACCTGGAAAGGCAAATCAGCGCTACAAAGAAGTCTCGCTTCCCATCGGTTAAAAGGGCCATGCTGAATAAAGTGTCAAAACCAGAAATGCAGGACAGGCCATGGAGAAATGGGAGCCTTGCTACGCTGATGGGCGGGCTGTAAATTGCCAACAGCCACTCTGGAGAAGTGTACGGTGTGTCCTGAAACATCTAAAAAACTCAGCTTAGAGAGCATAGGGCACTTCCACTCATGGGCGTATAAATTGGGAAAACTAAAAATCAGCAAGACACAGGCACCCCAAAGTTTAGGGCTGCTCTGTTGACAAGAACCTCCACTTCGTTACACCTTAAACATCCCAGGAAAGAGAAGAATGGATAAAGAAGTTGTGGTCCTTATGTACAATGGAATATCACTCAGCCATGAAATCAACGTCATAAGGCTAGGAGCAGCATGATGAGTGGATTTAGGTACGACGATTCTAAGTGAAATAAGTCACACAGAAAAAGACGCTTATCATAAGATATCACTTACAGAGAGAATGTAAAAACCGCTACCCTTGAACTGAATTACAAAACAGAACAGAGTAGCACGTTTAGAAAACACACTATGGCTGCTTAACGGGAAAGGTGAGGTGGGGTGATGCATAAAACAAGGGTTTCAAATTAGCTCAGATACCGTTCCATAAACCCAATATGTAATAGACAAGACCTACTCCTTGCTCAGTGAACTGGACTCAACAACCCCTATTCACCGCCCAAGAATATATCTGACTAGTAAGATTCTTAAAACCTATGTAGTGATATCTCTCTGTAAGTGAGTCAAGTAGGTGTAAAGCGGCATAAACACAGCAGTGCAAAGCAGCTAAACCCTATTATAAAAATCAATTACTTTTAAAAACCCGAGAAACAAAGACAGTGAAAGAGAGAGAAATTCTTACAAAATTCGTTCAGGTGCTGCGATGCCAGCTGGATTGACCATATCTAGACCCACAGATGACTGAGACATAAGGGTGGACACTCTTGGGGCTGAGAGGTTTGGTGAGGTTGGGTGAGCAAACGCAGACCCTTTAAAGTAATACGGCGTGGTACCCATCCCATGGGTCCCAAATCTCCAGGGTCAAGGGCATCTTCCTACGTCGAAAACATGCACGAGAAACCCAGAAGATGGTACACCGTGTGACCGGGAAAGGTTTCTAAAACGCACCTCATTTCTCATCTCCTTGTGCTCCGGTTCGCCATTCCAGCTGCTTTACTAGCAATCTCCCTCCTTGGAGAATCAGCACCTTTAACCTCCTGTTCCGTACACGTTGCAATTTGTCCTGAGGATGAACGGGAAGAGGGGGAACCAATGAGAGACTAGCTCTAGGTGTTGGGACAGGCACAGGTCACTCTATTTTCCCATCAGGTAGCAGAATTAACCACAGGCTCAGCCTGCCGCCCGGAGCCAGAATAGGGCCTGAAGCAATCCTGCGCTTTTGCGGCCAGCTCCCAAGAAAGCGAGTTGAAAAATGGAGCTCAGGGGCACTGCAATTCACAAACCTGCAGAGTTAGAAATGATAACTCTCGTCCACAAATATATGGAGGGAAGGCTACGAAGAGGATTTGAAAGCAAGGCAGAATTGCAGGAAACCGATTTCAGGAGGTAGATTCGAATCGCCTTTAAAGCACAGGAAAAGCGGCAAAACCTCGACGATGATGCCCTTGGCCAAAAAGGGCGTATGCGTTTTTTCCTGAATATATTCAGGAAAAAACGCATACGCCCTTTTTGGCCAACCAAGCAACCTGGAAAGGCAAATCAGCGCTACAAAGAAGTCTCGCTTCCCATCGGTCAAAAGGGCCATGCTGAATAAAGTGTCAAAACCAGAAATGCAGGACAGGCCATGGAGAAATGGGAGCCTTGCTACGCTGATGGGCGGGCTGTAAATTGCCAACAGCCACTCTGGAGAAGTGTACGGTGTGTCCTGAAACATCTAAAAAACTCAGCTTAGAGAGCATAGGGCACTTCCACTCATGGGCGTATAAATTGGGAAAACTAAAAATCAGCAAGACACAGGCACCCCAAAGTTTAGGGCTGCTCTGTTGACAAGAACCTCCACTTCGTTACACCTTAAACATCCCAGGAAAGAGAAGAATGGATAAAGAAGTTGTGGTCCTTATGTACAAAGGAATATCACTCAGCCATGAAATCAACGTCATAAGGCTAGGAGCAGCATGATGAGTGGATTTAGGTACGACGATTCTAAGTGAAATAAGTCACACAGAAAAAGACACTTATCATAAGATATCACTTACAGAGGGAATGTAAAAACCGCTACCCTTGAACTGAATTACAAAACAGAACAGAGTAGCACGTTTAGAAAACACACTATGGCTGCTTAACGGGAAAGGTGAGGTGGGGTGATGCATAAAACAAGGGTTTCAAATTAGCTCAGATACCGTTCCATAAACCCAATATGTAATAGACAAGACCTACTCCTTGCTCAGTGAACTGGACTCAACAACCCCTATTCACCGCCCAAGAATATATCTGACTAGTAAGAATCTTAAAACCTATGTAGTGATATCTCTCTGTAAGTGAGTCAAGTAGGTGTAAAGCGGCATAAACACAGCAGTGCAAAGCAGCTAAACCCCATTATACAAATCAATTACTTTTAAAAACCCGTGAAACAAAGACAGTGAAAGAGAGAGAAATTCTTACAAAATTCGTTCAGGGGCTGCGATGCCACCTGGATTGACCATATCTAGACCCACAGATGACTGAGACATAAGGGTGGACACTCTTGGGGCTGAGAGGTTTGGTGAGGTTGGGTGAGCAAACGCAGACCCTTTAAAGTAATACGGCGTGGTACCCATCCCATGGGTCCCAAATCTCCAGGTTCAAGGGCATCTTCCTACGTCGAAAACATGCATGAGAAACCCAGAAGATGGTACACCGTGTGACCGGGAAAGGTTTCTAAAACGCACCTCATTTCTCATCTCCTTGTGCTCCGGTTCGCCATTCCAGCCGCTTTACTAGCAATCTCCCTCCTTGGAGAATCAGCACCTTTAACCTCCTGTTCCGTACACGTTGCAATTTGTCCTGAGGATGAACGGGAAGAGGGGGAACCAATGAGAGACTAGCTCTAGGTGTTGGGACAGGCACAGGTCACTCTATTTTCCCATCAGGAAGAAGAATTAACCACAGGCTCAGCCTGCCGCCCGGAGCCAGAATAGGGCCTGAAGCAATCCTGCGCTTTTGCGGCCAGCTCCCAAGAAAGCGAGTTGAAAAATGGAGCTCAGGGGCACTGCAATTCACAAACCTGCAGACTTAGAAATGATAACTCTCGTCCACAAATATATGGAGGGAAGGCAACGAAGAGGATTTGAAAGCAAGGCAGAATTGCAGGAAACCGATTTCAGGAGGTAGATTCGAATCGCCTTTAAAGCACAGGAAAAGCGGCAAAACCTCGACAATGATGCACTTGGCCAAAAAGGGCGTATGCGTTTTTTCCTGAATATATTCAGGAAAAAACGCATACGCCCTTTTTGGCGAACCAAGCAACCTGGAAAGGCAAATCAGCGCTACAAAGAAGTCTCGCTTCCCATCGGTCAAAAGGGCCATGCTGAATAAAGTGTCAAAACCAGAAATGCAGGACAGGCCATGGAGAAATGGGAGCCTTGCTACGCTGATGGGCGGGCTGTAAATTGCCAACAGCCACTCTGGAGAAGTGTACGGTGTGTCCTGAAACATCTAAAAAACTCAGCTTAGAGAGCATAGGGCACTTCCACTCATGGGCGTATAAATTGGGAAAACTAAAAATCAGCAAGACACAGGCACCCCAAAGTTTAGGGCTGCTCTGTTGACAAGAACCTCCACTTCGTTACACCTTAAACATCCCAGGAAAGAGAAGAATGGATAAAGAAGTTGTGGTCCTTATGTACAATGGAATATCACTCAGCCATGAAATCAACGTCATAAGGCTAGGAGCAGCATTATGAGTGGATTTAGGTACGACGATTCTAAGTGAAATAAGTCACACAGAAAGACACTTATCATAAGATATCACTTACAGAGAGAATGTAAAAACCGCTACCCTTGAACTGAATTACAAAACAGAACAGAGTCGCACGTTTAGAAAACACACTATGGCTGCTTAACGGGAAAGGTGAGGTGGGGTGATGCATAAAACAAGGGTTTCAAATTAGCTCAGATACCGTTCCATAAACCCAATATGTAATAGACAAGACCTACTCCTTGCTCAGTGAACTGGACTCAACGCCCCCTATTCACCGCCCAAGAATATATCTGACTAGTAAGAATCTTAAAACCTATGTATTGATATCTCTCTGTAAGTGAGTCAAGTGGGTGAAAAGCGGCATAAACACAGCAGTGCAAAGCAGCTAAACCCTATTATAAAAATCAATTACTTTTAAAAACCCGTGAAACAAAGACAGTGAAAGAGAGAGAAATTCTTACAAAATTCGTTCAGGGGCTGCGATGCCACCTGGATTGACCATATCTAGACCCACAGATGACTGAGACATAAGGGTGGACACTCTTGGGGCTGAGAGGTTTGGTGAGGTTGGGTGAGCAAACGCAGACCCTGTAAAGTAATACGGCGTGGTACCCATCCCATGGGTCCCAAATCTCCAGGTTCAAGGGCATCTTCCTACGTCGAAAACATGCACGAGCAACCCAGAAGATGGTACACCGTGTGACCGGGAAAGCTTTCTAAAACGCACCTCATTTCTCATCTCCTTGTGCTCCGGTTCGCCATTCCAGCCGCTTTACTAGCAATCTCCCTCCTTGGAGAATCAGCACCTTTAACCTCCTGTTCCGTACACGTTGCAATTTGTCCTGAGGATGAACGGGAAGAGGGGGAACCAATGAGAGACTAGCTCTAGGTGTTGGGACAGGCACAGGTCACTCTATTTTCCCATCAGGAAGAAGAATTAACCACAGGCTCAGCCTGCCGCCCGGAGCCAGAATAGGGCCTGAAGCAATCCTGCGCTTTTGCGGCCAGCTCCCAAGAAAGCGAGTTGAAAAATGGAGCTCAGGGGCACTGCAATTCACAAACCTGCAGACTTAGAAATGATAACTCTCGTCCACAAATATATGGAGGGAAGGCAACGAAGAGGATTTGAAAGCAAGGCAGAATTGCAGGAAACCGATTTCAGGAGGTAGATTCGAATCGCCTTTAAAGCACAGGAAAAGCGGCAAAACCTCGACAATGATGCCCTTGGCCAAAAAGGGCGTATGCGTTTTTTCCTGAATATATTCAGGAAAAAACGCATACGCCCTTTTTGGCCAACCAAGCAACCTGGAAAGGCAAATCAGCGCTACAAAGAAGTCTCGCTTCCCATCGGTCAAAAGGGCCATGCTGAATAAAGTGTCAAAACCAGAAATGCAGGACAGGCCATGGAGAAATGGGAGCCTTGCTACGCTGATGGGCGGGCTGTAAATTGCCAACAGCCACTCTGGAGAAGTGTACGGTGTGTCCTGAAACATCTAAAATACTCAGCTTAGAGAGCATAGGGCACTTCCACTCATGGGCGTATAAATTGGGAAAACTAAAAATCAGCAAGACACAGGCACCCCAAAGTTTAGGGCTGCTCTGTTGACAAGAACCTCCACTTCGTTACACCTTAAACATCCCAGGAAAGAGAAGAATGGATAAAGAAGTTGTGGTCCTTATGTACAATGGAATATCACTCAGCCATGAAATCAACGTCATAAGGCTAGGAGCAGCATTATGAGTGGATTTAGGTACGACGATTCTAAGTGAAATAAGTCACACAGAAAGACACTTATAAGATATCACTTACAGAGAGAATGTAAAAACCGCTACCCTTGAACTGAATTACAAAACAGAACAGAGTCGCACGTTTAGAAAACACACTATGGCTGCTTAACGGGAAAGGTGAGGTGGGGTGATGCATAAAACAAGGGTTTCAAATTAGCTCAGATACCGTTCCATAAACCCAATATGTAATAGACAAGACCTACTCCTTGCTCAGTGAACTGGACTCAACGCCCCCTATTCACCGCCCAAGAATATATCTGACTAGTAAGAATCTTAAAACCTATGTATTGATATCTCTCTGTAAGTGAGTCAAGTGGGTGAAAAGCGGCATAAACACAGCAGTGCAAAGCAGCTAAACCCTATTATAAAAATCAATTACTTTTAAAAACCCGTGAAACAAAGACAGTGAAAGAGAGAGAAATTCTTACAAAATTCGTTCAGGGGCTGCGATGCCACCTGGATTGACCATATCTAGACCCACAGATGACTGAGACATAAGGGTGGACACTCTTGGGGCTGAGAGGTTTGGTGAGGTTGGGTGAGCAAACGCAGACCCTTTAAAGTAATACGGCGTGGTACCCATCCCATGGGTCCCAAATCTCCAGGTTCAAGGGCATCTTCCTACGTCGAAAACATGCACGAGCAACCCAGAAGATGGTACACCGTGTGACCGGGAAAGGTTTCTAAAACGCACCTCATTTCTCATCTCCTTGTGCTCCGGTTCGCCATTCCAGCCGCTATACTAGCAATCTCCCTCCTTGGAGAATCAGCACCTTTAACCTCCTGTTACGTACACGTTGCAATTTGTCCTGAGGATGAACGGGAAGAGGGGGAACCAATGAGAGACTAGCTCTAGGTGTTGGGACAGGCACAGGTCACTCTATTTTCCCATCAGGAAGAAGAATTAACCACAGGCTCAGCCTGCCGCCCAGAGCCAGAATAGGGCCTGAAGCAATCCTGCGCTTTTGCGGCCAGCTCCCAAGAAAGCGAGTTGAAAAATGGAGCTCAGGGGCACTGCAATTCACAAACCTGCAGAGTTAGAAATGATAACTCTCGTCCACAAATATATGGAGGGAAGGCAACGTAGAGGATTTGAAAGCAAGGCAGAATTGCAGGAAACCGATTTCAGGAGGTAGATTCGAATCGCCTTTAAAGCACAGGAAAAGCGGCAAAACCTCGACAATGATGCCCTTGGCCAAAAAGGGCGTATGCGTTTTTTCCTGAATATATTCAGGAAAAAACGCATACGCCCTTTTTGGCCAACCAAGCAACCTGGAAAGGCAAATCAGCGCTACAAAGAAGTCTCGCTTCCCATCGGTCAAAAGGGCCATGCTGAATAAAGTGTCAAAACCAGAAATGCAGGACAGGCCATGGAGAAATGGGAGCCTTGCTACGCTGATGGGCGGGCTGTAAATTGCCAACAGCCACTCTGGAGAAGTGTACGGTGTGTCCTGAAACATCTAAAATACTCAGCTTAGAGAGCATAGGGCACTTCCACTCATGGGCGTATAAATTGGGAAAACTAAAAATCAGCAAGACACAGGCACCCCAAAGTTTAGGGCTGCTCTGTTGACAAGAACCTCCACTTCGTTACACCTTAAACATCCCAGGAAAGAGAAGAATGGATAAAGAAGTTGTGGTCCTTATGTACAATGGAATATCACTCAGCCATGAAATCAACGTCATAAGGCTAGGAGCAGCATGATGAGTGGATTTAGGTACGACGATTCTAAGTGAAATAAGTCACACAGAAAGACACTTATCATAAGATATCACTTACAGAGAGAATGTAAAAACCGCTACCCTTGAACTGAATTACAAAACAGAACAGAGTCGCACGTTTAGAAAACACACTATGGCTGCTTAACGGGAAAGGTGAGGTGGGGTGATGCATAAAACAAGGGTTTCAAATTAGCTCAGATACCGTTCCATAAACCCAATATGTAATAGACAAGACCTACTCCTTGCTCAGTGAACTGGACTCAACGCCCCCTATTCACCACCCAAGAATATATCTGACTAGTAAGAATCTTAAAACCTATGTATTGATATCTCTCTGTAAGTGAGTCAAGTGGGTGAAAAGCGGCATAAACACAGCAGTGCAAAGCAGCTAAACCCTATTATAAAAATCAATTACTTTTAAAAACCCGTGAAACAAAGACAGTGAAAGAGAGAGAAATTCTTACAAAATTCGTTCAGGGGCTGCGATGCCACCTGGATTGACCATATCTAGACCCACAGATGACTTAGACATAAGGGTGGACACTCTTGGGGCTGAGAGGTTTGGTGAGGTTGGGTGAGCAAACGCAGACCCTTTAAAGTAATACGGCGTGGTACCCATCCCATGGGTCCCAAATCTCCAGGTTCAAGGGCATCTTCCTACGTCGAAAACATGCACGAGCAACCCAGAAGATGGTACACCGTGTGACCGGGAAAGCTTTCTAAAACGCACCTCATTTCTCATCTCCTTGTGCTCCGGTTCGCCATTCCAGCCGCTTTACTAGCAATCTCCCTCCTTGGAGAATCAGCACCTTTAACCTCCTGTTCCGTACACGTTGCAATTTGTCCTGAGGATGAACGGGAAGAGGGGGAACCAATGAGAGACTAGCTCTAGGTGTTGGGACAGGCACAGGTCACTCTATTTTCCCATCAGGAAGCAGAATTAACCACAGGCTCAGCCTGCCGCCCGGAGCCAGAATAGGGCCTGAAGCAATCCTGCGCTTTTGCGGCCAGCTCCCAAGAAAGCGAGTTGAAAAATGGAGCTCAGGGGCACTGCAATTCACAAACCTGCAGAGTTAGAAATGATAACTCTCGTCCACAAATATATGGAGGGAAGGCAACGTAGAGGATTTGAAAGCAAGGCAGAATTGCAGGAAACCGATTTCAGGAGGTAGATTCGAATCGCCTTTAAAGCACAGGAAAAGCGGCAAAACCTCGACAATGATGCCCTTGGCCAAAAAGGGCGTATGCGTTTTTTCCTGAATATATTCAGGAAAAAACGCATACGCCCTTTTTGGCCAACCAAGCAACCTGGAAAGGCAAATCAGCGCTACAAAGAAGTCTCGCTTCCCATCGGTCAAAAGGGCCATGCTGAATAAAGTGTCAAAACCAGAAATGCAGGACAGGCCATGGAGAAATGGGAGCCTTGCTACGCTGATGGGCGGGCTGTAAATTGCCAACAGCCACTCTGGAGAAGTGTACGGTGTGTCCTGAAACATCTAAAAAACTCAGCTTAGAGAGCATAGGGCACTTCCACTCATGGGCGTATAAATTGGGAAAACTAAAAATCAGCAAGACACAGGCACCCCAAAGTTTAGGGCTGCTCTGTTGACAAGAACCTCCACTTCGTTACACCTTAAACATCCCAGGAAAGAGAAGAATGGATAAAGAAGTTGTGGTCCTTATGTACAATGGAATATCACTCAGCCATGAAATCAACGTCTTAAGGCTAGGAGCAGCATGATGAGTGGATTTAGGTACGACGATTCTAAGTGAAATAAGTCACACAGAAAAAGACACTTATCATAAGATATCACTTACAGAGGGAATGTAAAAACCGCTACCCTTGAACTGAATTACAAAACAGAACAGAGTCGCACGTTTAGAAAACACACTATGGCTGCTTAACGGGAAAGGTGAGGTGGGGTGATGCATAAAACAAGGGTTTCAAATTAGCTCAGATACCGTTCCATAAACCCAATATGTAATAGACAAGACCTACTCCTTGCTCAGTGAACTGGACTCAACAACCCCTATTCACCGCCCAAGAATATATCTGACTAGTAAGAATCTTAAAACCTATGTATTGATATCTCTCTGTAAGTGAGTCAAGTAGGTGTAAAGCGGCATAAACACAGCAGTGCAAAGGAGCTAAACCCCATTATAAAAATCAATTACTTTTAAAAACCCGTGAAACAAAGACAGTGAAAGAGAGAGAAATTCTTACAAAATTCGTTCAGGGGCTGCGATGCCACCTGGATTGACCATATCTATACCCACAGATGACTGAGACATAAGGGTGGACACTCTTGGGGCTGAGAGGTTTGGTGAGGTTGGGTGAGCAAACGCAGACCCTTTAAAGTAATACGGCGTGGTACCCATCCCATGGGTCCCAATTCTCCAGGTTCAAGGGCATCTTCCTACGTCGAAAACATGCACGAGCAACCCAGAAGATGGTACACCGTGTGACCGGGAAAGGTTTCTAAAACGCACCTCATTTCTCATCTCCTTGTGCTCCGGTTCGCCATTCCAGCCGCTTTACTAGCAATCTCCCTCCTTGGAGAATCAGCACCTTTAACCTCCTGTTCCGTACACGTTGCAATTTGTCCTGAGGATGAACGGGAAGAGGGGGAACCAATGAGAGACTAGCTCTAGGTGTTGGGACAGGCACAGGTCACTCTATTTTCCCATCAGGAAGAAGAATTAACCACAGGCTCAGCCTGCCGCCGGGAGCCAGAATAGGGCCTGAAGCAATCCTGCGCTTTTGCGGCCAGCTCCCAAGAAAGCGAGTTGAAAAATGGAGCTCAGGGGCACTGCAATTCACAAACCTGCAGAGTTAGAAATGATAACTCTCGTCCACAAATATATGGAGGGAAGGCAACGAAGAGGATTTGAAAGCAAGGCAGAATTGCAGGAAACCGATTCCAGGAGGTAGATTCGAATCGCCTTTAAAGCACAGGAAATGCGGCAAAACCTCGACAATGATGCCCTTGGCCAAAAAGGGCGTATGCGTTTTTTCCTGAATATATTCAGGAAAAAACGCATACGCCCTTTTTGGCCAACCAAGCAACCTGGAAAGGCAAATCAGCGCTACAAAGAAGTCTCGCTTCCCATCGGTCAAAAGGGCCATGCTGAATAAAGTGTCAAAACCAGAAATGCAGGACAGGCCATGGAGAAATGGGAGCCTTGCTACGCTGATGGGCGGGCTGTAAATTGCCAACAGCCACTCTGGAGAAGTGTACGGTGTGTCCTGAAACATCTAAAAAACTCAGCTTAGAGAGCATAGGGCACTTCCACTCATGGGCGTATAAATTGGGAAAACTAAAAATCAGCAAGACACAGGCACCCCAAAGTTTAGGGCTGCTCTGTTGACAAGAACCTCCACTTCGTTACACCTTAAACATCCCAGGAAAGAGAAGAATGGATAAAGAAGTTGTGGTCCTTATGTACAATGGAATATCACTCAGCCATGAAATCAACGTCATAAGGCTAGGAGCAGCATGATGAGTGGATTTAGGTACGACGATTCTAAGTGAAATAAGTCACACAGAAAGACACTTATCATAAGATATCACTTACAGAGAGAATGTAAAAACCGCTACCCTTGAACTGAATTACAAAACAGAACAGAGTCGCACGTTTAGAAAACACACTATGGCTGCTTAACGGGAAAGGTGAGGTGGGGTGATGCATAAAACAAGGGTTTCAAATTAGCTCAGATACCGTTCCATAAACCCAATATGTAATAGACAAGACCTACTCCTTGCTCAGTGAACTGGACTCAACGCCCCCTATTCACCGCCCAAGAATATATCTGACTAGTAAGAATCTTAAAACCTATGTATTGATATCTCTCTGTAAGTGAGTCAAGTGGGTGAAAAGCGGCATAAACACAGCAGTGCAAAGCAGCTAAACCCTATTATAAAAATCAATTACTTTTAAAAACCCGTGAAACAAAGACAGTGAAAGAGAGAGAAATTCTTACAAAATTCGTTCAGGGGCTGCGATGCCACCTGGATTGACCATATCTAGACCCACAGCTGATTGAGACATAAGGGTGGACACTCTTGGGGCTGAGAGGTTTGGTGAGGTTGGGTGAGCTAACGCAGACCCTGTAAAGTAATACGGCGTGGTACCCATCCCATGGGTCCCAAATCTCCAGGTTCAAGGGCATCTTCCTACGTCGAAAACATGCACGAGAAACCCAGAAGATGGTACACCGTGTGACCGGGAAAGGTTTCTAAAACGCACCTCATTTCTCATCTCCTTGTGCTCCGGTTCGCCATTCCAGCCGCTTTACTAGCAATCTCCCTCCTGGGAGAATCAGCACCTTTAACCTCCTGTTCCGAACACGTTGCAATTTGTCCTGAGGATGAACGGGAAGAGGGGGAACCAATGAGAGACTAGCTCTAGGTGTTGGGACAGGCACAGGTCACTCTATTTTCCCATCAGGAAGCAGAATTAACCACAGGCTCAGCCTGCCGCCCGGAGCCAGAATAGGGCCTGAAGCAATCCTGCGCTTTTGCGGCCAGCTCCCAAGAAAGCGAGTTGAAAAATGGAGCTCAGGGGCACTGCAATTCACAAACCTGCAGAGTTAGAAATGATAACTCTCGTCCACAAATATATGGAGGGAAGGCAACGAAGAGGATTTGAAAGCAAGGCAGAATTGCAGGAAACCGATTCCAGGAGGTAGATTCGAATCGCCTTTAAAGCACAGGAAAAGCGGCAAAACCTCGACAATGATGCCCTTGGCCAAAAAGGGCGTATGCGTTTTTTCCTGAATATATTCAGGAAAAAACGCATACGCCCTTTTTGGCCAGCCAAGCAACCTGGAAAGGCAAATCAGCGCTACAAAGAAGTCTCGCTTCCCATCGGTCAAAAGGGCCATGCTGAATAAAGTGTCAAAACCAGAAATGCAGGACAGGCCATGGAGAAATGGGAGCCTTGCTACGCTGATGGGCGGGCTGTAAATTGCCAACAGCCACTCTGGAGAAGTGTACGGTGTGTCCTGAAACATCTAAAAAACTCAGCTTAGAGAGCATAGGGCACTTCCACTCATGGGCGTATAAATTGGGAAAACTAAAAATCAGCAAGACACAGGCACCCCAAAGTTTAGGGCTGCTCTGTTGACAAGAACCTCCACTTCGTTACACCTTAAACATCCCAGGAAAGAGAAGAATGGATAAAGAAGTTGTGGTCCTTATGTACAATGGAATATCACTCAGCCATGAAATCAACGTCATAAGGCTAGGAGCAGCATGATGAGTGGATTTAGGTATGACGATTCTAAGTGAAATAAGTCACACAGAAAGACACTTATCATAAGATATCACTTACAGAGAGAATGTAAAAACCGCTACCCTTGAACTGAATTACAAAACAGAACAGAGTCGCACGTTTAGAAAACACACTATGGCTGCTTAACGGGAAAGGTGAGGTGGGGTGATGCATAAAACAAGGGTTTCAAATTAGCTCAGATACCGTTCCATAAACCCAATATGTAATAGACCAGACCTACTCCTTGCTCAGTGAACTGGACTCAACGCCCCCTATTCACCACCCAAGAATATATCTGACTAGTAAGAATCTTAAAACCTATGTATTGATATCTCTCTGTAAGTGAGTCAAGTGGGTGTAAAGCAGCATAAACACAGCAGTGCAAAGCAGCTAAACCCTATTATAAAAATCAATTACTTTTAAAAACCCGTGAAACAAAGACAGTGAAAGAGAGAGAAATTCTTACAAAATTCGTTCAGGGGCTGCGATGCCACCTGGATTGACCATATCTAGACCCACAGCTGATTGAGACATAAGGGTGGACACTCTTGGGGCTGAGAGGTTTGGTGAGGTTGGGTGAGCTAACGCAGACCCTGTAAAGTAATACGGCGTGGTACCCATCCCATGGGTCCCAAATCTCCAGGGTCAAGGGCATCTTCCTACGTCGAAAACATGCACGAGAAACCCAGAAGATGGTACACCGTGTGACCGGGAAAGGTTTCTAAAACGCACCTCATTTCTCATCTCCTTGTGCTCCGGTTCGCCATTCCAGCCGCTTTACTAGCAATCTCCCTCCTTGGAGAATCAGCACCTTTAACCTCCTGTTCCGAACACGTTGCAATTTGTCCTGAGGATGAACGGGAAGAGGGGGAACCAATGAGAGACTAGCTCTAGGTGTTGGGACAGGCACAGGTCACTCTATTTTCCCATCAGGAAGCAGAATTAACCACAGGCTCAGCCTGCCGCCCGGAGCCAGAATAGGGCCTGAAGCAATCCTGCGCTTTTGCGGCCAGCTCCCAAGAAAGCGAGTTGAAAAATGGAGCTCAGGGGCACTGCAATTCACAAACCTGCAGACTTAGAAATGATAACTCTCGTCCACAAATATATGGAGGGAAGGCTACGAAGAGGATTTGAAAGCAAGGCAGAATTGCAGGAAACCGATTTCAGGAGGTAGATTCGAATCGCCTTTAAAGCACAGGAAAAGCGGCAAAACCTCGACGATGATGCCCTTGGCCAAAAAGGGCGTATGCGTTTTTTCCTGAATATATTCAGGAAAAAACGCATACGCCCTTTTTGGCCAACCAAGCAACCTGGAAAGGCAAATCAGCGCTACAAAGAAGTCTCGCTTCCCATCGGTCAAAAGGGCCATGCTGAATAAAGTGTCAAAACCAGAAATGCAGGACAGGCCATGGAGAAATGGGAGCCTTGCTACGCTGATGGGCGGGCTGTAAATGGCCAACAGCCACTCTGGAGAAGTGTACGGTGTGTCCTGAAACATCTAAAAAACTCAGCTTAGAGAGCATAGGGCACTTCCACTCATGGGCGTATAAATTGGGAAAACTAAAAATCAGCAAGACACAGGCACCCCAAAGTTTAGGGCTGCTCTGTTGACAAGAACCTCCACTTCGTTACACCTTAAACATCCCAGGAAAGAGAAGAATGGATAAAGAAGTTGTGGTCCTTATGTACAATGGAATATCACTCAGCCATGAAATCAACGTCATAAGGCTAGGAGCAGCATGATGAGTGGATTTAGGTACGACGATTCTAAGTGAAATAAGTCACACAGAAAAAGACACTTATCATAAGATATCACTTACAGAGGGAATGTAAAAACCGCTACCCTTGAACTGAATTACAAAACAGAACAGAGTTGCACGTTTAGAAAACACACTATGGCTGCTTAACGGGAAAGGTGGGGTGGGGTGATGCATAAAACAAGGGTTTCAAATTAGCTCAGATACCGTTCCATAAACCCAATATGTAATAGACCAGACCTACTCCTTGCTCAGTGAACTGGACTCAACGCCCCCTATTCACCGCCCAAGAATATATCTGACTAGTAAGAATCTTAAAACCTATGTATTGATATCTCTCTGTAAGTGAGTCAAGTGGGTGTAAAGCGGCATAAACACAGCAGTGCAAAGCAGCTAAACCCTATTATAAAAATCAATTACTTTTAAAAACCCGTGAAACAAAGACAGTGAAAGAGAGAGAAATTCTTACAAAATTCGTTCAGGGGCTGCGATGCCACCTGGATTGACCATATCTAGACCCACAGCTGATTGAGACATAAGGGTGGACAGTCTTGGGGCTGAGAGGTTTGGTGAGGTTGGGTGAACTAACGCAGACCCTTTAAAGTAATACGGCGTGGTACCCATCCCATGGGTCCCAAATCTCCAGGTTCAAGGGCATCTTCCTACGTCGAAAACATGCACGAGCAACCCAGAAGATGGTACACCGTGTGACCGGGAAAGGTTTCTAAAACGCACCTCATTTCTCATCTCCTTGTGCTCCGGTTCGCCATTCCAGCCGCTTTACTAGCAATCTCCCTCCTTGGAGAATCAGCACCTTTAACCTCCTGTTCCGAACACGTTGCAATTTGTCCTGAGGATGAACGGGAAGAGGGGGAACCAATGAGAGACTAGCTCTAGGTGTTGGGACAGGCACAGGTCACTCTATTTTCCCATCAGGAAGCAGAATTAACCACAGGCTCAGCCTGCCGCCCGGAGCCAGAATAGGGCCTGAAGCAATCCTGCGCTTTTGCGGCCAGCTCCCAAGAAAGCGAGTTGAAAAATGGAGCTCAGGGGCACTGCAATTCACAAACCTGCAGAGTTAGAAATGATAACTCTCGTCCACAAATATATGGAGGGAAGGCTACGAAGAGGATTTGAAAGCAAGGCAGAATTGCAGGAATCCGATTTCAGGAGGTAGATTCGAATCGCCTTTAAAGCACAGGAAAAGCGGCAAAACCTCGACAATGATGCCCTTGGCCAAAAAGGGCGTATGCGTTTTTTCCTGAATATATTCAGGAAAAAACGCATACGCCCTTTTTGGCCAACCAAGCAACCTGGAAAGGCAAATCAGCGCTACAAAGAAGTCTCGCTTCCCATCGGTCAAAAGGGCCATGCTGAATAAAGTGTCAAAACCAGAAATGCAGGACAGGCCATGGAGAAATGGGAGCCTTGCTACGCTGATGGGCGGGCTGTAAATTGCCAACAGCCACTCTGGAGAAGTGTACGGTGTGTCCTGAAACATCTAAAAAACTCAGCTTAGAGAGCATAGGGCACTTCCACTCATGGGCGTATAAATTGGGAAAACTAAAAATCAGCAAGACACAGGCACCCCAAAGTTTAGGGCTGCTCTGTTGACAAGAACCTCCACTTCGTTACACCTTAAACATCCCAGGAAAGAGAAGAATGGATAAAGAAGTTGTGGTCCTTATGTACAATGGAATATCACTCAGCCATGAAATCAACGTCATAAGGCTAGGAGCAGCATGATGAGTGGATTTAGGTACGACGATTCTAAGTGAAATAAGTCACACAGAAAAAGACGCTTATCATAAGATATCACTTACAGAGAGAATGTAAAAACCGCTACCCTTGAACTGAATTACAAAACAGAACAGAGTAGCACGTTTAGAAAACACACTATGGCTGCTTAACGGGAAAGGTGAGGTGGGGTGATGCATAAAACAAGGGTTTCAAATTAGCTCAGATACCGTTCCATAAACCCAATATGTAATAGACAAGACCTACTCCTTGCTCAGTGAACTGGACTCAACAACCCCTATTCACCGCCCAAGAATATATCTGACTAGTAAGATTCTTAAAACCTATGTAGTGATATCTCTCTGTAAGTGAGTCAAGTAGGTGTAAAGCGGCATAAACACAGCAGTGCAAAGCAGCTAAACCCTATTATAAAAATCAATTACTTTTAAAAACCCGAGAAACAAAGACAGTGAAAGAGAGAGAAATTCTTACAAAATTCGTTCAGGTGCTGCGATGCCAGCTGGATTGACCATATCTAGACCCACAGATGACTGAGACATAAGGGTGGACACTCTTGGGGCTGAGAGGTTTGGTGAGGTTGGGTGAGCAAACGCAGACCCTTTAAAGTAATACGGCGTGGTACCCATCCCATGGGTCCCAAATCTCCAGGGTCAAGGGCATCTTCCTACGTAGAAAACATGCACGAGAAACCCAGAAGATGGTACACCGTGTGACCGGGAAAGGTTTCTAAAACGCACCTCATTTCTCATCTCCTTGTGCTCCGGTTCGCCATTCCAGCTGCTTTACTAGCAATCTCCCTCCTTGGAGAATCAGCACCTTTAACCTCCTGTTCCGTACACGTTGCAATTTGTCCTGAGGATGAACGGGAAGAGGGGGAACCAATGAGAGACTAGCTCTAGGTGTTGGGACAGGCACAGGTCACTCTATTTTCCCATCAGGTAGCAGAATTAACCACAGGCTCAGCCTGCCGCCCGGAGCCAGAATAGGGCCTGAAGCAATCCTGCGCTTTTGCGGCCAGCTCCCAAGAAAGCGAGTTGAAAAATGGAGCTCAGGGGCACTGCAATTCACAAACCTGCAGAGTTAGAAATGATAACTCTCGTCCACAAATATATGGAGGGAAGGCTACGAAGAGGATTTGAAAGCAAGGCAGAATTGCAGGAAACCGATTTCAGGAGGTAGATTCGAATCGCCTTTAAAGCACAGGAAAAGCGGCAAAACCTCGACGATGATGCCCTTGGCCAAAAAGGGCGTATGCGTTTTTTCCTGAATATATTCAGGAAAAAACGCATACGCCCTTTTTGGCCAACCAAGCAACCTGGAAAGGCAAATCAGCGCTACAAAGAAGTCTCGCTTCCCATCGGTCAAAAGGGCCATGCTGAATAAAGTGTCAAAACCAGAAATGCAGGACAGGCCATGGAGAAATGGGAGCCTTGCTACGCTGATGGGCGGGCTGTAAATTGCCAACAGCCACTCTGGAGAAGTGTACGGTGTGTCCTGAAACATCTAAAAAACTCAGCTTAGAGAGCATAGGGCACTTCCACTCATGGGCGTATAAATTGGGAAAACTAAAAATCAGCAAGACACAGGCACCCCAAAGTTTAGGGCTGCTCTGTTGACAAGAACCTCCACTTCGTTACACCTTAAACATCCCAGGAAAGAGAAGAATGGATAAAGAAGTTGTGGTCCTTATGTACAAAGGAATATCACTCAGCCATGAAATCAACGTCATAAGGCTAGGAGCAGCATGATGAGTGGATTTAGGTACGACGATTCTAAGTGAAATAAGTCACACAGAAAAAGACACTTATCATAAGATATCACTTACAGAGGGAATGTAAAAACCGCTACCCTTGAACTGAATTACAAAACAGAACAGAGTAGCACGTTTAGAAAACACACTATGGCTGCTTAACGGGAAAGGTGAGGTGGGGTGATGCATAAAACAAGGGTTTCAAATTAGCTCAGATACCGTTCCATAAACCCAATATGTAATAGACAAGACCTACTCCTTGCTCAGTGAACTGGACTCAACAACCCCTATTCACCGCCCAAGAATATATCTGACTAGTAAGAATCTTAAAACCTATGTAGTGATATCTCTCTGTAAGTGAGTCAAGTAGGTGTAAAGCGGCATAAACACAGCAGTGCAAAGCAGCTAAACCCCATTATACAAATCAATTACTTTTAAAAACCCGTGAAACAAAGACAGTGAAAGAGAGAGAAATTCTTACAAAATTCGTTCAGGGGCTGCGATGCCACCTGGATTGACCATATCTAGACCCACAGATGACTGAGACATAAGGGTGGACACTCTTGGGGCTGAGAGGTTTGGTGAGGTTGGGTGAGCAAACGCAGACCCTTTAAAGTAATACGGCGTGGTACCCATCCCATGGGTCCCAAATCTCCAGGTTCAAGGGCATCTTCCTACGTCGAAAACATGCATGAAAAACCCAGAAGATGGTACACCGTGTGACCGGGAAAGGTTTCTAAAACGCACCTCATTTCTCATCTCCTTGTGCTCCGGTTCGCCATTCCAGCCGCTTTACTAGCAATCTCCCTCCTTGGAGAATCAGCACCTTTAACCTCCTGTTCCGTACACGTTGCAATTTGTCCTGAGGATGAACGGGAAGAGGGGGAACCAATGAGAGACTAGCTCTAGGTGTTGGGACAGGCACAGGTCACTCTATTTTCCCATCAGGAAGAAGAATTAACCACAGGCTCAGCCTGCCGCCCGGAGCCAGAATAGGGCCTGAAGCAATCCTGCGCTTTTGCGGCCAGCTCCCAAGAAAGCGAGTTGAAAAATGGAGCTCAGGGGCACTGCAATTCACAAACCTGCAGACTTAGAAATGATAACTCTCGTCCACAAATATATGGAGGGAAGGCAACGAAGAGGATTTGAAAGCAAGGCAGAATTGCAGGAAACCGATTTCAGGAGGTAGATTCGAATCGCCTTTAAAGCACAGGAAAAGCGGCAAAACCTCGACAATGATGCACTTGGCCAAAAAGGGCGTATGCGTTTTTTCCTGAATATATTCAGGAAAAAACGCATACGCCCTTTTTGGCGAACCAAGCAACCTGGAAAGGCAAATCAGCGCTACAAAGAAGTCTCGCTTCCCATCGGTCAAAAGGGCCATGCTGAATAAAGTGTCAAAACCAGAAATGCAGGACAGGCCATGGAGAAA
The DNA here is from genome assembly GCF_965194805.1 of Balaenoptera borealis. NCBI lineage: Eukaryota > Metazoa > Chordata > Mammalia > Artiodactyla > Balaenopteridae > Balaenoptera > Balaenoptera borealis. The sequence goes on from NW_028123825.1 coordinate 172,747, forward strand.
TGGGAGCCTTGCTACGCTGATGGGCGGGCTGTAAATTGCCAACAGCCACTCTGGAGAAGTGTACGGTGTGTCCTGAAACATCTAAAAAACTCAGCTTAGAGAGCATAGGGCACTTCCACTCATGGGCGTATAAATTGGGAAAACTAAAAATCAGCAAGACACAGGCACCCCAAAGTTTAGGGCTGCTCTGTTGACAAGAACCTCCACTTCGTTACACCTTAAACATCCCAGGAAAGAGAAGAATGGATAAAGAAGTTGTGGTCCTTATGTACAATGGAATATCACTCAGCCATGAAATCAACGTCATAAGGCTAGGAGCAGCATTATGAGTGGATTTAGGTACGACGATTCTAAGTGAAATAAGTCACACAGAAAGACACTTATCATAAGATATCACTTACAGAGAGAATGTAAAAACCGCTACCCTTGAACTGAATTACAAAACAGAACAGAGTCGCACGTTTAGAAAACACACTATGGCTGCTTAACGGGAAAGGTGAGGTGGGGTGATGCATAAAACAAGGGTTTCAAATTAGCTCAGATACCGTTCCATAAACCCAATATGTAATAGACAAGACCTACTCCTTGCTCAGTGAACTGGACTCAACGCCCCCTATTCACCGCCCAAGAATATATCTGACTAGTAAGAATCTTAAAACCTATGTATTGATATCTCTCTGTAAGTGAGTCAAGTGGGTGAAAAGCGGCATAAACACAGCAGTGCAAAGCAGCTAAACCCTATTATAAAAATCAATTACTTTTAAAAACCCGTGAAACAAAGACAGTGAAAGAGAGAGAAATTCTTACAAAATTCGTTCAGGGGCTGCGATGCCACCTGGATTGACCATATCTAGACCCACAGATGACTGAGACATAAGGGTGGACACTCTTGGGGCTGAGAGGTTTGGTGAGGTTGGGTGAGCAAACGCAGACCCTGTAAAGTAATACGGCGTGGTACCCATCCCATGGGTCCCAAATCTCCAGGTTCAAGGGCATCTTCCTACGTCGAAAACATGCACGAGCAACCCAGAAGATGGTACACCGTGTGACCGGGAAAGCTTTCTAAAACGCACCTCATTTCTCATCTCCTTGTGCTCCGGTTCGCCATTCCAGCCGCTTTACTAGCAATCTCCCTCCTTGGAGAATCAGCACCTTTAACCTCCTGTTCCGTACACGTTGCAATTTGTCCTGAGGATGAACGGGAAGAGGGGGAACCAATGAGAGACTAGCTCTAGGTGTTGGGACAGGCACAGGTCACTCTATTTTCCCATCAGGAAGAAGAATTAACCACAGGCTCAGCCTGCCGCCCGGAGCCAGAATAGGGCCTGAAGCAATCCTGCGCTTTTGCGGCCAGCTCCCAAGAAAGCGAGTTGAAAAATGGAGCTCAGGGGCACTGCAATTCACAAACCTGCAGACTTAGAAATGATAACTCTCGTCCACAAATATATGGAGGGAAGGCAACGAAGAGGATTTGAAAGCAAGGCAGAATTGCAGGAAACCGATTTCAGGAGGTAGATTCGAATCGCCTTTAAAGCACAGGAAAAGCGGCAAAACCTCGACAATGATGCCCTTGGCCAAAAAGGGCGTATGCGTTTTTTCCTGAATATATTCAGGAAAAAACGCATACGCCCTTTTTGGCCAACCAAGCAACCTGGAAAGGCAAATCAGCGCTACAAAGAAGTCTCGCTTCCCATCGGTCAAAAGGGCCATGCTGAATAAAGTGTCAAAACCAGAAATGCAGGACAGGCCATGGAGAAATGGGAGCCTTGCTACGCTGATGGGCGGGCTGTAAATTGCCAACAGCCACTCTGGAGAAGTGTACGGTGTGTCCTGAAACATCTAAAATACTCAGCTTAGAGAGCATAGGGCACTTCCACTCATGGGCGTATAAATTGGGAAAACTAAAAATCAGCAAGACACAGGCACCCCAAAGTTTAGGGCTGCTCTGTTGACAAGAACCTCCACTTCGTTACACCTTAAACATCCCAGGAAAGAGAAGAATGGATAAAGAAGTTGTGGTCCTTATGTACAATGGAATATCACTCAGCCATGAAATCAACGTCATAAGGCTAGGAGCAGCATTATGAGTGGATTTAGGTACGACGATTCTAAGTGAAATAAGTCACACAGAAAGACACTTATAAGATATCACTTACAGAGAGAATGTAAAAACCGCTACCCTTGAACTGAATTACAAAACAGAACAGAGTCGCACGTTTAGAAAACACACTATGGCTGCTTAACGGGAAAGGTGAGGTGGGGTGATGCATAAAACAAGGGTTTCAAATTAGCTCAGATACCGTTCCATAAACCCAATATGTAATAGACAAGACCTACTCCTTGCTCAGTGAACTGGACTCAACGCCCCCTATTCACCGCCCAAGAATATATCTGACTAGTAAGAATCTTAAAACCTATGTATTGATATCTCTCTGTAAGTGAGTCAAGTGGGTGAAAAGCGGCATAAACACAGCAGTGCAAAGCAGCTAAACCCTATTATAAAAATCAATTACTTTTAAAAACCCGTGAAACAAAGACAGTGAAAGAGAGAGAAATTCTTACAAAATTCGTTCAGGGGCTGCGATGCCACCTGGATTGACCATATCTAGACCCACAGATGACTGAGACATAAGGGTGGACACTCTTGGGGCTGAGAGGTTTGGTGAGGTTGGGTGAGCAAACGCAGACCCTTTAAAGTAATACGGCGTGGTACCCATCCCATGGGTCCCAAATCTCCAGGTTCAAGGGCATCTTCCTACGTCGAAAACATGCACGAGCAACCCAGAAGATGGTACACCGTGTGACCGGGAAAGGTTTCTAAAACGCACCTCATTTCTCATCTCCTTGTGCTCCGGTTCGCCATTCCAGCCGCTATACTAGCAATCTCCCTCCTTGGAGAATCAGCACCTTTAACCTCCTGTTACGTACACGTTGCAATTTGTCCTGAGGATGAACGGGAAGAGGGGGAACCAATGAGAGACTAGCTCTAGGTGTTGGGACAGGCACAGGTCACTCTATTTTCCCATCAGGAAGAAGAATTAACCACAGGCTCAGCCTGCCGCCCAGAGCCAGAATAGGGCCTGAAGCAATCCTGCGCTTTTGCGGCCAGCTCCCAAGAAAGCGAGTTGAAAAATGGAGCTCAGGGGCACTGCAATTCACAAACCTGCAGAGTTAGAAATGATAACTCTCGTCCACAAATATATGGAGGGAAGGCAACGTAGAGGATTTGAAAGCAAGGCAGAATTGCAGGAAACCGATTTCAGGAGGTAGATTCGAATCGCCTTTAAAGCACAGGAAAAGCGGCAAAACCTCGACAATGATGCCCTTGGCCAAAAAGGGCGTATGCGTTTTTTCCTGAATATATTCAGGAAAAAACGCATACGCCCTTTTTGGCCAACCAAGCAACCTGGAAAGGCAAATCAGCGCTACAAAGAAGTCTCGCTTCCCATCGGTCAAAAGGGCCATGCTGAATAAAGTGTCAAAACCAGAAATGCAGGACAGGCCATGGAGAAATGGGAGCCTTGCTACGCTGATGGGCGGGCTGTAAATTGCCAACAGCCACTCTGGAGAAGTGTACGGTGTGTCCTGAAACATCTAAAATACTCAGCTTAGAGAGCATAGGGCACTTCCACTCATGGGCGTATAAATTGGGAAAACTAAAAATCAGCAAGACACAGGCACCCCAAAGTTTAGGGCTGCTCTGTTGACAAGAACCTCCACTTCGTTACACCTTAAACATCCCAGGAAAGAGAAGAATGGATAAAGAAGTTGTGGTCCTTATGTACAATGGAATATCACTCAGCCATGAAATCAACGTCATAAGGCTAGGAGCAGCATGATGAGTGGATTTAGGTACGACGATTCTAAGTGAAATAAGTCACACAGAAAGACACTTATCATAAGATATCACTTACAGAGAGAATGTAAAAACCGCTACCCTTGAACTGAATTACAAAACAGAACAGAGTCGCACGTTTAGAAAACACACTATGGCTGCTTAACGGGAAAGGTGAGGTGGGGTGATGCATAAAACAAGGGTTTCAAATTAGCTCAGATACCGTTCCATAAACCCAATATGTAATAGACAAGACCTACTCCTTGCTCAGTGAACTGGACTCAACGCCCCCTATTCACCGCCCAAGAATATATCTGACTAGTAAGAATCTTAAAACCTATGTATTGATATCTCTCTGTAAGTGAGTCAAGTGGGTGAAAAGCGGCATAAACACAGCAGTGCAAAGCAGCTAAACCCTATTATAAAAATCAATTACTTTTAAAAACCCGTGAAACAAAGACAGTGAAAGAGAGAGAAATTCTTACAAAATTCGTTCAGGGGCTGCGATGCCACCTGGATTGACCATATCTAGACCCACAGATGACTTAGACATAAGGGTGGACACTCTTGGGGCTGAGAGGTTTGGTGAGGTTGGGTGAGCAAACGCAGACCCTTTAAAGTAATACGGCGTGGTACCCATCCCATGGGTCCCAAATCTCCAGGTTCAAGGGCATCTTCCTACGTCGAAAACATGCACGAGCAACCCAGAAGATGGTACACCGTGTGACCGGGAAAGCTTTCTAAAACGCACCTCATTTCTCATCTCCTTGTGCTCCGGTTCGCCATTCCAGCCGCTTTACTAGCAATCTCCCTCCTTGGAGAATCAGCACCTTTAACCTCCTGTTCCGTACACGTTGCAATTTGTCCTGAGGATGAACGGGAAGAGGGGGAACCAATGAGAGACTAGCTCTAGGTGTTGGGACAGGCACAGGTCACTCTATTTTCCCATCAGGAAGCAGAATTAACCACAGGCTCAGCCTGCCGCCCGGAGCCAGAATAGGGCCTGAAGCAATCCTGCGCTTTTGCGGCCAGCTCCCAAGAAAGCGAGTTGAAAAATGGAGCTCAGGGGCACTGCAATTCACAAACCTGCAGAGTTAGAAATGATAACTCTCGTCCACAAATATATGGAGGGAAGGCAACGTAGAGGATTTGAAAGCAAGGCAGAATTGCAGGAAACCGATTTCAGGAGGTAGATTCGAATCGCCTTTAAAGCACAGGAAAAGCGGCAAAACCTCGACAATGATGCCCTTGGCCAAAAAGGGCGTATGCGTTTTTTCCTGAATATATTCAGGAAAAAACGCATACGCCCTTTTTGGCCAACCAAGCAACCTGGAAAGGCAAATCAGCGCTACAAAGAAGTCTCGCTTCCCATCGGTCAAAAGGGCCATGCTGAATAAAGTGTCAAAACCAGAAATGCAGGACAGGCCATGGAGAAATGGGAGCCTTGCTACGCTGATGGGCGGGCTGTAAATTGCCAACAGCCACTCTGGAGAAGTGTACGGTGTGTCCTGAAACATCTAAAAAACTCAGCTTAGAGAGCATAGGGCACTTCCACTCATGGGCGTATAAATTGGGAAAACTAAAAATCAGCAAGACACAGGCACCCCAAAGTTTAGGGCTGCTCTGTTGACAAGAACCTCCACTTCGTTACACCTTAAACATCCCAGGAAAGAGAAGAATGGATAAAGAAGTTGTGGTCCTTATGTACAATGGAATATCACTCAGCCATGAAATCAACGTCTTAAGGCTAGGAGCAGCATGATGAGTGGATTTAGGTACGACGATTCTAAGTGAAATAAGTCACACAGAAAAAGACACTTATCATAAGATATCACTTACAGAGGGAATGTAAAAACCGCTACCCTTGAACTGAATTACAAAACAGAACAGAGTCGCACGTTTAGAAAACACACTATGGCTGCTTAACGGGAAAGGTGAGGTGGGGTGATGCATAAAACAAGGGTTTCAAATTAGCTCAGATACCGTTCCATAAACCCAATATGTAATAGACAAGACCTACTCCTTGCTCAGTGAACTGGACTCAACAACCCCTATTCACCGCCCAAGAATATATCTGACTAGTAAGAATCTTAAAACCTATGTATTGATATCTCTCTGTAAGTGAGTCAAGTAGGTGTAAAGCGGCATAAACACAGCAGTGCAAAGGAGCTAAACCCCATTATAAAAATCAATTACTTTTAAAAACCCGTGAAACAAAGACAGTGAAAGAGAGAGAAATTCTTACAAAATTCGTTCAGGGGCTGCGATGCCACCTGGATTGACCATATCTATACCCACAGATGACTGAGACATAAGGGTGGACACTCTTGGGGCTGAGAGGTTTGGTGAGGTTGGGTGAGCAAACGCAGACCCTTTAAAGTAATACGGCGTGGTACCCATCCCATGGGTCCCAATTCTCCAGGTTCAAGGGCATCTTCCTACGTCGAAAACATGCACGAGCAACCCAGAAGATGGTACACCGTGTGACCGGGAAAGGTTTCTAAAACGCACCTCATTTCTCATCTCCTTGTGCTCCGGTTCGCCATTCCAGCCGCTTTACTAGCAATCTCCCTCCTTGGAGAATCAGCACCTTTAACCTCCTGTTCCGTACACGTTGCAATTTGTCCTGAGGATGAACGGGAAGAGGGGGAACCAATGAGAGACTAGCTCTAGGTGTTGGGACAGGCACAGGTCACTCTATTTTCCCATCAGGAAGAAGAATTAACCACAGGCTCAGCCTGCCGCCGGGAGCCAGAATAGGGCCTGAAGCAATCCTGCGCTTTTGCGGCCAGCTCCCAAGAAAGCGAGTTGAAAAATGGAGCTCAGGGGCACTGCAATTCACAAACCTGCAGAGTTAGAAATGATAACTCTCGTCCACAAATATATGGAGGGAAGGCAACGAAGAGGATTTGAAAGCAAGGCAGAATTGCAGGAAACCGATTCCAGGAGGTAGATTCGAATCGCCTTTAAAGCACAGGAAATGCGGCAAAACCTCGACAATGATGCCCTTGGCCAAAAAGGGCGTATGCGTTTTTTCCTGAATATATTCAGGAAAAAACGCATACGCCCTTTTTGGCCAACCAAGCAACCTGGAAAGGCAAATCAGCGCTACAAAGAAGTCTCGCTTCCCATCGGTCAAAAGGGCCATGCTGAATAAAGTGTCAAAACCAGAAATGCAGGACAGGCCATGGAGAAATGGGAGCCTTGCTACGCTGATGGGCGGGCTGTAAATTGCCAACAGCCACTCTGGAGAAGTGTACGGTGTGTCCTGAAACATCTAAAAAACTCAGCTTAGAGAGCATAGGGCACTTCCACTCATGGGCGTATAAATTGGGAAAACTAAAAATCAGCAAGACACAGGCACCCCAAAGTTTAGGGCTGCTCTGTTGACAAGAACCTCCACTTCGTTACACCTTAAACATCCCAGGAAAGAGAAGAATGGATAAAGAAGTTGTGGTCCTTATGTACAATGGAATATCACTCAGCCATGAAATCAACGTCATAAGGCTAGGAGCAGCATGATGAGTGGATTTAGGTACGACGATTCTAAGTGAAATAAGTCACACAGAAAGACACTTATCATAAGATATCACTTACAGAGAGAATGTAAAAACCGCTACCCTTGAACTGAATTACAAAACAGAACAGAGTCGCACGTTTAGAAAACACACTATGGCTGCTTAACGGGAAAGGTGAGGTGGGGTGATGCATAAAACAAGGGTTTCAAATTAGCTCAGATACCGTTCCATAAACCCAATATGTAATAGACAAGACCTACTCCTTGCTCAGTGAACTGGACTCAACGCCCCCTATTCACCGCCCAAGAATATATCTGACTAGTAAGAATCTTAAAACCTATGTATTGATATCTCTCTGTAAGTGAGTCAAGTGGGTGAAAAGCGGCATAAACACAGCAGTGCAAAGCAGCTAAACCCTATTATAAAAATCAATTACTTTTAAAAACCCGTGAAACAAAGACAGTGAAAGAGAGAGAAATTCTTACAAAATTCGTTCAGGGGCTGCGATGCCACCTGGATTGACCATATCTAGACCCACAGCTGATTGAGACATAAGGGTGGACACTCTTGGGGCTGAGAGGTTTGGTGAGGTTGGGTGAGCTAACGCAGACCCTGTAAAGTAATACGGCGTGGTACCCATCCCATGGGTCCCAAATCTCCAGGTTCAAGGGCATCTTCCTACGTCGAAAACATGCACGAGAAACCCAGAAGATGGTACACCGTGTGACCGGGAAAGGTTTCTAAAACGCACCTCATTTCTCATCTCCTTGTGCTCCGGTTCGCCATTCCAGCCGCTTTACTAGCAATCTCCCTCCTGGGAGAATCAGCACCTTTAACCTCCTGTTCCGAACACGTTGCAATTTGTCCTGAGGATGAACGGGAAGAGGGGGAACCAATGAGAGACTAGCTCTAGGTGTTGGGACAGGCACAGGTCACTCTATTTTCCCATCAGGAAGCAGAATTAACCACAGGCTCAGCCTGCCGCCCGGAGCCAGAATAGGGCCTGAAGCAATCCTGCGCTTTTGCGGCCAGCTCCCAAGAAAGCGAGTTGAAAAATGGAGCTCAGGGGCACTGCAATTCACAAACCTGCAGAGTTAGAAATGATAACTCTCGTCCACAAATATATGGAGGGAAGGCAACGAAGAGGATTTGAAAGCAAGGCAGAATTGCAGGAAACCGATTCCAGGAGGTAGATTCGAATCGCCTTTAAAGCACAGGAAAAGCGGCAAAACCTCGACAATGATGCCCTTGGCCAAAAAGGGCGTATGCGTTTTTTCCTGAATATATTCAGGAAAAAACGCATACGCCCTTTTTGGCCAACCAAGCAACCTGGAAAGGCAAATCAGCGCTACAAAGAAGTCTCGCTTCCCATCGGTCAAAAGGGCCATGCTGAATAAAGTGTCAAAACCAGAAATGCAGGACAGGCCATGGAGAAATGGGAGCCTTGCTACGCTGATGGGCGGGCTGTAAATTGCCAACAGCCACTCTGGAGAAGTGTACGGTGTGTCCTGAAACATCTAAAAAACTCAGCTTAGAGAGCATAGGGCACTTCCACTCATGGGCGTATAAATTGGGAAAACTAAAAATCAGCAAGACACAGGCACCCCAAAGTTTAGGGCTGCTCTGTTGACAAGAACCTCCACTTCGTTACACCTTAAACATCCCAGGAAAGAGAAGAATGGATAAAGAAGTTGTGGTCCTTATGTACAATGGAATATCACTCAGCCATGAAATCAACGTCATAAGGCTAGGAGCAGCATGATGAGTGGATTTAGGTATGACGATTCTAAGTGAAATAAGTCACACAGAAAGACACTTATCATAAGATATCACTTACAGAGAGAATGTAAAAACCGCTACCCTTGAACTGAATTACAAAACAGAACAGAGTCGCACGTTTAGAAAACACACTATGGCTGCTTAACGGGAAAGGTGAGGTGGGGTGATGCATAAAACAAGGGTTTCAAATTAGCTCAGATACCGTTCCATAAACCCAATATGTAATAGACCAGACCTACTCCTTGCTCAGTGAACTGGACTCAACGCCCCCTATTCACCACCCAAGAATATATCTGACTAGTAAGAATCTTAAAACCTATGTATTGATATCTCTCTGTAAGTGAGTCAAGTGGGTGTAAAGCAGCATAAACACAGCAGTGCAAAGCAGCTAAACCCTATTATAAAAATCAATTACTTTTAAAAACCCGTGAAACAAAGACAGTGAAAGAGAGAGAAATTCTTACAAAATTCGTTCAGGGGCTGCGATGCCACCTGGATTGACCATATCTAGACCCACAGCTGATTGAGACATAAGGGTGGACACTCTTGGGGCTGAGAGGTTTGGTGAGGTTGGGTGAGCTAACGCAGACCCTGTAAAGTAATACGGCGTGGTACCCATCCCATGGGTCCCAAATCTCCAGGGTCAAGGGCATCTTCCTACGTCGAAAACATGCACGAGAAACCCAGAAGATGGTACACCGTGTGACCGGGAAAGGTTTCTAAAACGCACCTCATTTCTCATCTCCTTGTGCTCCGGTTCGCCATTCCAGCCGCTTTACTAGCAATCTCCCTCCTTGGAGAATCAGCACCTTTAACCTCCTGTTCCGAACACGTTGCAATTTGTCCTGAGGATGAACGGGAAGAGGGGGAACCAATGAGAGACTAGCTCTAGGTGTTGGGACAGGCACAGGTCACTCTATTTTCCCATCAGGAAGCAGAATTAACCACAGGCTCAGCCTGCCGCCCGGAGCCAGAATAGGGCCTGAAGCAATCCTGCGCTTTTGCGGCCAGCTCCCAAGAAAGCGAGTTGAAAAATGGAGCTCAGGGGCACTGCAATTCACAAACCTGCAGAGTTAGAAATGATAACTCTCGTCCACAAATATATGGAGGGAAGGCAACGAAGAGGATTTGAAAGCAAGGCAGAATTGCAGGAAACCGATTCCAGGAGGTAGATTCGAATCGCCTTTAAAGCACAGGAAAAGCGGCAAAACCTCGACAATGATGCCCTTGGCCAAAAAGGGCGTATGCGTTTTTTCCTGAATATATTCAGGAAAAAACGCATACGCCCTTTTTGGCCAACCAAGCAACCTGGAAAGGCAAATCAGCGCTACAAAGAAGTCTCGCTTCCCATCGGTCAAAAGGGCCATGCTGAATAAAGTGTCAAAACCAGAAATGCAGGACAGGCCATGGAGAAATGGGAGCCTTGCTACGCTGATGGGCGGGCTGTAAATTGCCAACAGCCACTCTGGAGAAGTGTACGGTGTGTCCTGAAACATCTAAAAAACTCAGCTTAGAGAGCATAGGGCACTTCCACTCATGGGCGTATAAATTGGGAAAACTAAAAATCAGCAAGACACAGGCACCCCAAAGTTTAGGGCTGCTCTGTTGACAAGAACCTCCACTTCGTTACACCTTAAACATCCCAGGAAAGAGAAGAATGGATAAAGAAGTTGTGGTCCTTATGTACAATGGAATATCACTCAGCCATGAAATCAACGTCTTAAGGCTAGGAGCAGCATGATGAGTGGATTTAGGTACGACGATTCTAAGTGAAATAAGTCACACAGAAAAAGACACTTATCATAAGATATCACTTACAGAGGGAATGTAAAAACCGCTACCCTTGAACTGAATTACAAAACAGAACAGAGTCGCACGTTTAGAAAACACACTATGGCTGCTTAACGGGAAAGGTGAGGTGGGGTGATGCATAAAACAAGGGTTTCAAATTAGCTCAGATACCGTTCCATAAACCCAATATGTAATAGACAAGACCTACTCCTTGCTCAGTGAACTGGACTCAACAACCCCTATTCACCGCCCAAGAATATATCTGACTAGTAAGAATCTTAAAACCTATGTAGTGATATCTCTCTGTAAGTGAGTCAAGTAGGTGTAAAGCGGCATAAACACAGCAGTGCAAAGCAGCTAAACCCCATTATAAAAATCAATTACTTTTAAAAACCCGTGAAACAAAGACAGTGAGAGAGAGAGAAATTCTTACAAAATTCGTTCAGGGGCTGCGATGCCACCTGGATTGACCATATCTATACCCACAGATGACTGAGACATAAGGGTGGACACTCTTGGGGCTGAGAGGTTTGGTGAGGTTGGGTGAGCAAACGCAGACCCTTTAAAGTAATACGGCGTGGTACCCATCCCATGGGTCCCAATTCTCCAGGTTCAAGGGCATCTTCCTACGTCGAAAACATGCACGAGCAACCCAGAAGATGGTACACCGTGTGACCGGGAAAGCTTTCTAAAACGCACCTCATTTCTCATCTCCTTGTGCTCCGGTTCGCCATTCCAGCCGCTTTACTAGCAATCTCCCTCCTTGGAGAATCAGCACCTTTAACCTCCTGTTCCGTACACGTTGCAATTTGTCCTGAGGATGAACGGGAAGAGGGGGAACCAATGAGAGACTAGCTCTAGGTGTTGGGACAGGCACAGGTCACTCTATTTTCCCATCAGGAAGAAGAATTAACCACAGGCTCAGCCTGCCGCCGGGAGCCAGAATAGGGCCTGAAGCAATCCTGCGCTTTTGCGGCCAGCTCCCAAGAAAGCGAGTTGAAAAATGGAGCTCAGGGGCACTGCAATTCACAAACCTGCAGAGTTAGAAATGATAACTCTCGTCCACAAATATATGGAGGGAAGGCAACGAAGAGGATTTGAAAGCAAGGCAGAATTGCAGGAAACCGATTCCAGGAGGTAGATTCGAATCGCCTTTAAAGCACAGGAAATGCGGCAAAACCTCGACAATGATGCCCTTGGCCAAAAAGGGCGTATGCGTTTTTTCCTGAATATATTCAGGAAAAAACGCATACGCCCTTTTTGGCCAACCAAGCAACCTGGAAAGGCAAATCAGCGCTACAAAGAAGTCTCGCTTCCCATCGGTCAAAAGGGCCATGCTGAATAAAGTGTCAAAACCAGAAATGCAGGACAGGCCATGGAGAAATGGGAGCCTTGCTACGCTGATGGGCGGGCTGTAAATTGCCAACAGCCACTCTGGAGAAGTGTACGGTGTGTCCTGAAACATCTAAAAAACTCAGCTTAGAGAGCATAGGGCACTTCCACTCATGGGCGTATAAATTGGGAAAACTAAAAATCAGCAAGACACAGGCACCCCAAAGTTTAGGGCTGCTCTGTTGACAAGAACCTCCACTTCGTTACACCTTAAACATCCCAGGAAAGAGAAGAATGGATAAAGAAGTTGTGGTCCTTATGTACAATGGAATATCACTCAGCCATGAAATCAACGTCATAAGGCTAGGAGCAGCATGATGAGTGGATTTAGGTACGACGATTCTAAGTGAAATAAGTCACACAGAAAGACACTTATCATAAGATATCACTTACAGAGAGAATGTAAAAACCGCTACCCTTGAACTGAATTACAAAACAGAACAGAGTCGCACGTTTAGAAAACACACTATGGCTGCTTAACGGGAAAGGTGAGGTGGGGTGATGCATAAAACAAGGGTTTCAAATTAGCTCAGATACCGTTCCATAAACCCAATATGTAATAGACAAGACCTACTCCTTGCTCAGTGAACTGGACTCAACGCCCCCTATTCACCGCCCAAGAATATATCTGACTAGTAAGAATCTTAAAACCTATGTATTGATATCTCTCTGTAAGTGAGTCAAGTGGGTGAAAAGCGGCATAAACACAGCAGTGCAAAGCAGCTAAACCCTATTATAAAAATCAATTACTTTTAAAAACCCGTGAAACAAAGACAGTGAAAGAGAGAGAAATTCTTACAAAATTCGTTCAGGGGCTGCGATGCCACCTGGATTGACCATATCTAGACCCACAGCTGATTGAGACATAAGGGTGGACACTCTTGGGGCTGAGAGGTTTGGTGAGGTTGGGTGAGCTAACGCAGACCCTGTAAAGTAATACGGCGTGGTACCCATCCCATGGGTCCCAAATCTCCAGGTTCAAGGGCATCTTCCTACGTCGAAAACATGCACGAGAAACCCAGAAGATGGTACACCGTGTGACCGGGAAAGGTTTCTAAAACGCACCTCATTTCTCATCTCCTTGTGCTCCGGTTCGCCATTCCAGCCGCTTTACTAGCAATCTCCCTCCTGGGAGAATCAGCACCTTTAACCTCCTGTTCCGAACACGTTGCAATTTGTCCTGAGGATGAACGGGAAGAGGGGGAACCAATGAGAGACTAGCTCTAGGTGTTGGGACAGGCACAGGTCACTCTATTTTCCCATCAGGAAGCAGAATTAACCACAGGCTCAGCCTGCCGCCCGGAGCCAGAATAGGGCCTGAAGCAATCCTGCGCTTTTGCGGCCAGCTCCCAAGAAAGCGAGTTGAAAAATGGAGCTCAGGGGCACTGCAATTCACAAACCTGCAGAGTTAGAAATGATAACTCTCGTCCACAAATATATGGAGGGAAGGCAACGAAGAGGATTTGAAAGCAAGGCAGAATTGCAGGAAACCGATTCCAGGAGGTAGATTCGAATCGCCTTTAAAGCACAGGAAAAGCGGCAAAACCTCGACAATGATGCCCTTGGCCAAAAAGGGCGTATGCGTTTTTTCCTGAATATATTCAGGAAAAAACGCATACGCCCTTTTTGGCCAACCAAGCAACCTGGAAAGGCAAATCAGCGCTACAAAGAAGTCTCGCTTCCCATCGGTCAAAAGGGCCATGCTGAATAAAGTGTCAAAACCAGAAATGCAGGACAGGCCATGGAGAAATGGGAGCCTTGCTACGCTGATGGGCGGGCTGTAAATTGCCAACAGCCACTCTGGAGAAGTGTACGGTGTGTCCTGAAACATCTAAAAAACTCAGCTTAGAGAGCATAGGGCACTTCCACTCATGGGCGTATAAATTGGGAAAACTAAAAATCAGCAAGACACAGGCACCCCAAAGTTTAGGGCTGCTCTGTTGACAAGAACCTCCACTTCGTTACACCTTAAACATCCCAGGAAAGAGAAGAATGGATAAAGAAGTTGTGGTCCTTATGTACAATGGAATATCACTCAGCCATGAAATCAACGTCTTAAGGCTAGGAGCAGCATGATGAGTGGATTTAGGTACGACGATTCTAAGTGAAATAAGTCACACAGAAAAAGACACTTATCATAAGATATCACTTACAGAGGGAATGTAAAAACCGCTACCCTTGAACTGAATTACAAAACAGAACAGAGTCGCACGTTTAGAAAACACACTATGGCTGCTTAACGGGAAAGGTGAGGTGGGGTGATGCATAAAACAAGGGTTTCAAATTAGCTCAGATACCGTTCCATAAACCCAATATGTAATAGACAAGACCTACTCCTTGCTCAGTGAACTGGACTCAACAACCCCTATTCACCGCCCAAGAATATATCTGACTAGTAAGAATCTTAAAACCTATGTAGTGATATCTCTCTGTAAGTGAGTCAAGTAGGTGTAAAGCGGCATAAACACAGCAGTGCAAAGCAGCTAAACCCCATTATAAAAATCAATTACTTTTAAAAACCCGTGAAACAAAGACAGTGAGAGAGAGAGAAATTCTTACAAAATTCGTTCAGGGGCTGCGATGCCACCTGGATTGACCATATCTATACCCACAGATGACTGAGACATAAGGGTGGACACTCTTGGGGCTGAGAGGTTTGGTGAGGTTGGGTGAGCAAACGCAGACCCTTTAAAGTAATACGGCGTGGTACCCATCCCATGGGTCCCAATTCTCCAGGTTCAAGGGCATCTTCCTACGTCGAAAACATGCACGAGCAACCCAGAAGATGGTACACCGTGTGACCGGGAAAGCTTTCTAAAACGCACCTCATTTCTCATCTCCTTGTGCTCCGGTTCGCCATTCCAGCCGCTTTACTAGCAATCTCCCTCCTTGGAGAATCAGCACCTTTAACCTCCTGTTCCGTACACGTTGCAATTTGTCCTGAGGATGAACGGGAAGAGGGGGAACCAATGAGAGACTAGCTCTAGGTTTTGGGACAGGCACAGGTCACTCTATTTTCCCATCAGGTAGCAGAATTAACCACAGGCTCAGCCTGCCGCCCGGAGCCAGAATAGGGCCTGAAGCAATCCTGCGCTTTTGCGGCCAGCTCCCAAGAAAGCGAGCTGAAAAATGGAGCTCAGGGGCACTGCAATTCACAAACCTGCAGAGTTAGAAATGATAACTCTCGTCCACAAATATATGGAGGGAAGGCTACGAAGAGGATTTGAAAGCAAGGCAGAATTGCAGGAAACCGATTTCAGGAGGTAGATTCGAATCGCCTTTAAAGCACAGGAAAAGCGGCAAAACCTCGACAATGATGCCCTTGGACAAAAAGGGCGTATGCGTTTTTTCCTGAATATATTCAGGAAAAAACGCATACGCCCTTTTTGGCCAACCAAGCAACCTGGAAAGGCAAATCAGCGCTACAAAGAAGTCTCGCTTCCCATCGGTCAAAAGGGCCATGCTGAATAAAGTGTCAAAACCAGAAATGCAGGACAGGCCATGGAGAAATGGGAGCCTTGCTACGCTGATGGGCGGGCTGTAAATTGCCAACAGCCACTCTGGAGAAGTGTACGGTGTGTCCTGAAACATCTAAAAAACTCAGCTTAGAGAGCATAGGGCACTTCCACTCATGGGCGTATAAATTGGGAAAACTAAAAATTAGCAAGACACAGGCACCCCAAAGTTTAGGGCTGCTCTGTTGACAAGAACCTCCACTTCGTTACACCTTAAACATCCCAGGAAAGAGAAGAATGGATAAAGAAGTTGTGGTCCTTATGTACAATGGAATATCACTCAGCCATGAAATCAACGTCTTAAGGCTAGGAGCAGCATGATGAGTGGATTTAGGTACGACGATTCTAAGTGAAATAAGTCACACAGAAAAAGACACTTATCATAAGATATCACTTACAGAGGGAATGTAAAAACCGCTACCCTTGAACTGAATTACAAAACAGAACAGAGTAGCACGTTTAGAAAACACACTATGGCTGCTTAACGGGAAAGGTGAGGTGGGGTGATGCATAAAACAAGGGTTTCAAATTAGCTCAGATACCGTTCCATAAACCCAATATGTAATAGACAAGACCTACTCCTTGCTCAGTGAACTGGACTCAACGCCCCCTATTCACCGCCCAAGAATATATCTGACTAGTAAGAATCTTAAAACCTATGTATTGATATCTCTCTGTAAGTGAGTCAAGTGGGTGAAAAGCGGCATAAACACAGCAGTGCAAAGCAGCTAAACCCTATTATAAAAATCAATTACTTTTAAAAACCCGTGAAACAAAGACAGTGAAAGAGAGAGAAATTCTTACAAAATTCGTTCAGGGGCTGCGATGCCACCTGGATTGACCATATCTAGACCCACAGATGACTGAGACATAAGGGTGGACACTCTTGGGGCTGAGAGGTTTGGTGAGGTTGGGTGAGCAAATGCAGACCCTTTAAAGTAATACGGCGTGGTACCCATCCCATGGGTCCCAAATCTCCAGGTTCAAGGGCATCTTCCTACGTCGAAAACATGCATGAGAAACCCAGAAGATGGTACACCGTGTGAACGGGAAAGGTTTCTAAAACGCACCTCATTTCTCATCTCCTTGTGCTCCGGTTCGCCATTCCAGCCGCTTTACTAGCAATCTCCCTCCTTGGAGAATCAGCACCTTTAACCTCCTGTTCCGTACACGTTGCAATTTGTCCTGAGGATGAACGGGAAGAGGGGGAACCAATGAGAGACTAGCTCTAGGTGTTGGGACAGGCACAGGTCACTCTATTTTCCCATCAGGAAGAAGAATTAACCACAGGCTCAGCCTGCCGCCCGGAGCCAAAATAGGGCCTGAAGCAATCCTGCGCTTTTGCGGCCAGCTCCCAAGAAAGCGAGTTGAAAAATGGAGCTCAGGGGCACTGCAATTCACAAACCTGCAGTTAGAAATGATAACTCTCGTCCACAAATATATGGAGGGAAGGCAACGAAGAGGATTTGAAAGCAAGGCAGAATTGCAGGAAACCGATTTCAGGAGGTAGATTCGAATCGCCTTTAAAGCACAGGAAAAGCGGCAAAACCTCGACAATGATGCCCTTGGCCAAAAAGGGCGTATGCGTTTTTTCCTGAATATATTCAGGAAAAAACGCATACGCCCTTTTTGGCCAACCAAGCAACCTGGAAAGGCAAATCAGCGCTACAAAGAAGTCTCGCTTCCCATCGGTCAAAAGGGCCATGCTGAATAAAGTGTCAAAACCAGAAATGCAGGACAGGCCATGGAGAAATGGGAGCCTTGCTACGCTGATGGGCGGGCTGTAAATTGCCAACAGCCACTCTGGAGAAGTGTACGGTGTGTCCTGAAACATCTAAAATACTCAGCTTAGAGAGCATAGGGCACTTCCACTCATGGGCGTATAAATTGGGAAAACTAAAAATCAGCAAGACACAGGCACCCCAAAGTTTAGGGCTGCTCTGTTGACAAGAACCTCCACTTCGTTACACCTTAAACATCCCAGGAAAGAGAAGAATGGATAAAGAAGTTGTGGTCCTTATGTACAATGGAATATCACTCAGCCATGAAATCAACGTCATAAGGCTAGGAGCAGCATGATGAGTGGATTTAGGTACGACGATTCTAAGTGAAATAAGTCACACAGAAAGACACTTATCATAAGATATCACTTACAGAGAGAATGTAAAAACCGCTACCCTTGAACTGAATTACAAAACAGAACAGAGTCGCACGTTTAGAAAACACACTATGGCTGCTTAACGGGAAAGGTGAGGTGGGGTGATGCATAAAACAAGGGTTTCAAATTAGCTCAGATACCGTTCCATAAACCCAATATGTAATAGACAAGACCTACTCCTTGCTCAGTGAACTGGACTCAACGCCCCCTATTCACCGCCCAAGAATATATCTGACTAGTAAGAATCTTAAAACCTATGTATTGATATCTCTCTGTAAGTGAGTCAAGTGGGTGAAAAGCGGCATAAACACAGCAGTGCAAAGCAGCTAAACCCTATTATAAAAATCAATTACTTTCAAAAACCCGTGAAACAAAGACAGTGAAAGAGAGAGAAATTCTTACAAAATTCGTTCAGGGGCTGCGATGCCACCTGGATTGACCATATCTAGACCCACAGATGACTGAGACATAAGGGTGGACACTCTTGGGGCTGAGAGGTTTGGTGAGGTTGGGTGAGCAAACGCAGACCCTTTAAAGTAATACGGCGTGGTACCCATCCCATGGGTCCCAAATCTCCAGGTTCAAGGGCATCTTCCTACGTCGAAAACATGCACGAGAAACCCAGAAGATGGTACACCGTGTGACCGGGAAAGGTTTCTAAAACGCACCTCATTTCTCATCTCCTTGTGCTCCGGTTCGCCATTCCAGCCGCTTTACTAGCAATCTCCCTCCTGGGAGAATCAGCACCTTTAACCTCCTGTTCCGAACACGTTGCAATTTGTCCTGAGGATGAACGGGAAGAGGGGGAACCAATGAGAGACTAGCTCTAGGTGTTGGGACAGGCACAGGTCACTCTATTTTCCCATCAGGAAGCAGAATTAACCACAGGCTCAGCCTGCCGCCCGGAGCCAGAATAGGGCCTGAAGCAATCCTGCGCTTTTGCGGCCAGCTCCCAAGAAAGCGAGTTGAAAAATGGAGCTCAGGGGCACTGCAATTCACAAACCTGCAGAGTTAGAAATGATAACTCTCGTCCACAAATATATGGAGGGAAGGCAACGAAGAGGATTTGAAAGCAAGGCAGAATTGCAGGAAACCGATTTCAGGAGGTAGATTCGAATCGCCTTTAAAGCACAGGAAAAGCGGCAAAACCTCGACAATGATGCCCTTGGCCAAAAAGGGCGTATGCGTTTTTTCCTGAATATATTCAGGAAAAAACGCATACGCCCTTTTTGGCCAACCAAGCAACCTGGAAAGGCAAATCAGCGCTACAAAGAAGTCTCGCTTCCCATCGGTCAAAAGGGCCATGCTGAATAAAGTGTCAAAACCAGAAATGCAGGACAGGCCATGGAGAAATGGGAGCCTTGCTACGCTGATGGGCGGGCTGTAAATTGCCAACAGCCACTCTGGAGAAGTGTACGGTGTGTCCTGAAACATCTAAAAAACTCAGCTTAGAGAGCATAGGGCACTTCCACTCATGGGCGTATAAATTGGGAAAACTAAAAATCAGCAAGACACAGGCACCCCAAAGTTTAGGGCTGCTCTGTTGACAAGAACCTCCACTTCGTTACACCTTAAACATCCCAGGAAAGAGAAGAATGGATAAAGAAGTTGTGGTCCTTATGTACAATGGAATATCACTCAGCCATGAAATCAACGTCTTAAGGCTAGGAGCAGCATGATGAGTGGATTTAGGTACGACGATTCTAAGTGAAATAAGTCACACAGAAAAAGACACTTATCATAAGATATCACTTACAGAGGGAATGTAAAAACCGCTACCCTTGAACTGAATTACAAAACAGAACAGAGTCGCACGTTTAGAAAACACACTATGGCTGCTTAACGGGAAAGGTGAGGTGGGGTGATGCATAAAACAAGGGTTTCAAATTAGCTCAGATACCGTTCCATAAACCCAATATGTAATAGACAAGACCTACTCCTTGCTCAGTGAACTGGACTCAACAACCCCTATTCACCGCCCAAGAATATATCTGACTAGTAAGAATCTTAAAACCTATGTATTGATATCTCTCTGTAAGTGAGTCAAGTGGGTGAAAAGCGGCATAAACACAGCAGTGCAAAGCAGCTAAACCCTATTATAAAAATCAATTACTTTTAAAAACCCGTGAAACAAAGACAGTGAAAGAGAGAGAAATTCTTACAAAATTCGTTCAGGGGCTGCGATGCCACCTGGATTGACCATATCTAGACCCACAGATGACTGAGACATAAGGGTGGACACTCTTGGGGCTGAGAGGTTTGGTGAGGTTGGGTGAGCAAATGCAGACCCTTTAAAGTAATACGGCGTGGTACCCATCCCATGGGTCCCAAATCTCCAGGTTCAAGGGCATCTTCCTACGTCGAAAACATGCATGAGAACCCCAGAAGATGGTACACCGTGTGACCGGGAAAGGTTTCTAAAACGCACCTCATTTCTCATCTCCTTGTGCTCCGGTTCGCCATTCCAGCCGCTTTACTAGCAATCTCCCTCCTTGGAGAATCAGCACCTTTAACCTCCTGTTCCGTACACGTTGCAATTTGTCCTGAGGATGAACGGGAAGAGGGGGAACCAATGAGAGACTAGCTCTAGGTGTTGGGACAGGCACAGGTCACTCTATTTTCCCATCAGGAAGAAGAATTAACCACAGGCTCAGCCTGCCGCCCGGAGCCAAAA
The DNA here is from genome assembly GCF_965194805.1 of Balaenoptera borealis. Taxonomy (NCBI): domain Eukaryota; kingdom Metazoa; phylum Chordata; class Mammalia; order Artiodactyla; family Balaenopteridae; genus Balaenoptera; species Balaenoptera borealis. The sequence continues at coordinate 193,409 of NW_028123825.1, forward strand.
TAGGGCCTGAAGCAATCCTGCGCTTTTGCGGCCAGCTCCCAAGAAAGCGAGTTGAAAAATGGAGCTCAGGGGCACTGCAATTCACAAACCTGCAGTTAGAAATGATAACTCTCGTCCACAAATATATGGAGGGAAGGCAACGAAGAGGATTTGAAAGCAAGGCAGAATTGCAGGAAACCGATTTCAGGAGGTAGATTCGAATCGCCTTTAAAGCACAGGAAAAGCGGCAAAACCTCGACAATGATGCCCTTGGCCAAAAAGGGCGTATGCGTTTTTTCCTGAATATATTCAGGAAAAAACGCATACGCCCTTTTTGGCCAACCAAGCAACCTGGAAAGGCAAATCAGCGCTACAAAGAAGTCTCGCTTCCCATCGGTCAAAAGGGCCATGCTGAATAAAGTGTCAAAACCAGAAATGCAGGACAGGCCATGGAGAAATGGGAGCCTTGCTACGCTGATGGGCGGGCTGTAAATTGCCAACAGCCACTCTGGAGAAGTGTACGGTGTGTCCTGAAACATCTAAAATACTCAGCTTAGAGAGCATAGGGCACTTCCACTCATGGGCGTATAAATTGGGAAAACTAAAAATCAGCAAGACACAGGCACCCCAAAGTTTAGGGCTGCTCTGTTGACAAGAACCTCCACTTCGTTACACCTTAAACATCCCAGGAAAGAGAAGAATGGATAAAGAAGTTGTGGTCCTTATGTACAATGGAATATCACTCAGCCATGAAATCAACGTCATAAGGCTAGGAGCAGCATGATGAGTGGATTTAGGTACGACGATTCTAAGTGAAATAAGTCACACAGAAAGACACTTATCATAAGATATCACTTACAGAGAGAATGTAAAAACCGCTACCCTTGAACTGAATTACAAAACAGAACAGAGTCGCACGTTTAGAAAACACACTATGGCTGCTTAACGGGAAAGGTGAGGTGGGGTGATGCATAAAACAAGGGTTTCAAATTAGCTCAGATACCGTTCCATAAACCCAATATGTAATAGACAAGACCTACTCCTTGCTCAGTGAACTGGACTCAACGCCCCCTATTCACCGCCCAAGAATATATCTGACTAGTAAGAATCTTAAAACCTATGTATTGATATCTCTCTGTAAGTGAGTCAAGTGGGTGAAAAGCGGCATAAACACAGCAGTGCAAAGCAGCTAAACCCTATTATAAAAATCAATTACTTTCAAAAACCCGTGAAACAAAGACAGTGAAAGAGAGAGAAATTCTTACAAAATTCGTTCAGGGGCTGCGATGCCACCTGGATTGACCATATCTAGACCCACAGATGACTGAGACATAAGGGTGGACACTCTTGGGGCTGAGAGGTTTGGTGAGGTTGGGTGAGCAAACGCAGACCCTTTAAAGTAATACGGCGTGGTACCCATCCCATGGGTCCCAAATCTGCAGGTTCAAGGGCATCTTCCTACGTCGAAAACATGCACGAGAAACCCAGAAGATGGTACACCGTGTGACCGGGAAAGGTTTCTAAAACGCACCTCATTTCTCATCTCCTTGTGCTCCGGTTCGCCATTCCAGCTGCTTTACTAGCAATCTCCCTCCTGGGAGAATCAGCACCTTTAACCTCCTGTTCCGAACACGTTGCAATTTGTCCTGAGGATGAACGGGAAGAGGGGGAACCAATGAGAGACTAGCTCTAGGTGTTGGGACAGGCACAGGTCACTCTATTTTCCCATCAGGAAGCAGAATTAACCACAGGCTCAGCCTGCCGCCCGGAGCCAGAATAGGGCCTGAAGCAATCCTGCGCTTTTGCGGCCAGCTCCCAAGAAAGCGAGTTGAAAAATGGAGCTCAGGGGCACTGCAATTCACAAACCTGCAGAGTTAGAAATGATAACTCTCGTCCACAAATATATGGAGGGAAGGCAACGAAGAGGATTTGAAAGCAAGGCAGAATTGCAGGAAACCGATTTCAGGAGGTAGATTCGAATCGCCTTTAAAGCACAGGAAAAGCGGCAAAACCTCGACAATGATGCCCTTGGCCAAAAAGGGCGTATGCGTTTTTTCCTGAATATATTCAGGAAAAAACGCATACGCCCTTTTTGGCCAACCAAGCAACCTGGAAAGGCAAATCAGCGCTACAAAGAAGTCTCGCTTCCCATCGGTCAAAAGGGCCATGCTGAATAAAGTGTCAAAACCAGAAATGCAGGACAGGCCATGGAGAAATGGGAGCCTTGCTACGCTGATGGGCGGGCTGTAAATTGCCAACAGCCACTCTGGAGAAGTGTACGGTGTGTCCTGAAACATCTAAAAAACTCAGCTTAGAGAGCATAGGGCACTTCCACTCATGGGCGTATAAATTGGGAAAACTAAAAATCAGCAAGACACAGGCACCCCAAAGTTTAGGGCTGCTCTGTTGACAAGAACCTCCACTTCGTTACACCTTAAACATCCCAGGAAAGAGAAGAATGGATAAAGAAGTTGTGGTCCTTATGTACAATGGAATATCACTCAGCCATGAAATCAACGTCTTAAGGCTAGGAGCAGCATGATGAGTGGATTTAGGTACGACGATTCTAAGTGAAATAAGTCACACAGAAAAAGACACTTATCATAAGATATCACTTACAGAGGGAATGTAAAAACCGCTACCCTTGAACTGAATTACAAAACAGAACAGAGTCGCACGTTTAGAAAACACACTATGGCTGCTTAACGGGAAAGGTGAGGTGGGGTGATGCATAAAACAAGGGTTTCAAATTAGCTCAGATACCGTTCCATAAACCCAATATGTAATAGACAAGACCTACTCCTTGCTCAGTGAACTGGACTCAACAACCCCTATTCACCGCCCAAGAATATATCTGACTAGTAAGAATCTTAAAACCTATGTATTGATATCTCTCTGTAAGTGAGTCAAGTAGGTGTAAAGCGGCATAAACACAGCAGTGCAAAGCAGCTAAACCCCATTATAAAAATCAATTACTTTTAAAAACCCGTGAAACAAAGACAGTGAAAGAGAGAGAAATTCTTACAAAATTCGTTCAGGGGCTGCGATGCCACCTGGATTGACCATATCTATACCCACAGATGACTGAGACATAAGGGTGGACACTCTTGGGGCTGAGAGGTTTGGTGAGGTTGGGTGAGCAAACGCAGACCCTTTAAAGTAATACGGCGTGGTACCCATCCCATGGGTCCCAATTCTCCAGGTTCAAGGGCATCTTCCTACGTCGAAAACATGCACGAGCAACCCAGAAGATGGTACACCGTGTGACCGGGAAAGGTTTCTAAAACGCACCTCATTTCTCATCTCCTTGTGCTCCGGTTCGCCATTCCAGCCGCTTTACTAGCAATCTCCCTCCTTGGAGAATCAGCACCTTTAACCTCCTGTTCCGTACACGTTGCAATTTGTCCTGAGGATGAACGGGAAGAGGGGGAACCAATGAGAGACTAGCTCTAGGTGTTGGGACAGGCACAGGTCACTCTATTTTCCCATCAGGAAGAAGAATTAACCACAGGCTCAGCCTGCCGCCGGGAGCCAGAATAGGGCCTGAAGCAATCCTGCGCTTTTGCGGCCAGCTCCCAAGAAAGCGAGTTGAAAAATGGAGCTCAGGGGCACTGCAATTCACAAACCTGCAGAGTTAGAAATGATAACTCTCGTCCACAAATATATGGAGGGAAGGCAACGAAGAGGATTTGAAAGCAAGGCAGAATTGCAGGAAACCGATTTCAGGAGGTAGATTCGAATCGCCTTTAAAGCACAGGAAATGCGGCAAAACCTCGACAATGATGCCCTTGGCCAAAAAGGGCGTATGCGTTTTTTCCTGAATATATTCAGGAAAAAACGCATACGCCCTTTTTGGCCAACCAAGCAACCTGGAAAGGCAAATCAGCGCTACAAAGAAGTCTCGCTTCCCATCGGTCAAAAGGGCCATGCTGAATAAAGTGTCAAAACCAGAAATGCAGGACAGGCCATGGAGAAATGGGAGCCTTGCTACGCTGATGGGCGGGCTGTAAATTGCCAACAGCCACTCTGGAGAAGTGTACGGTGTGTCCTGAAACATCTAAAAAACTCAGCTTAGAGAGCATAGGGCACTTCCACTCATGGGCGTATAAATTGGGAAAACTAAAAATCAGCAAGACACAGGCACCCCAAAGTTTAGGGCTGCTCTGTTGACAAGAACCTCCACTTCGTTACACCTTAAACATCCCAGGAAAGAGAAGAATGGATAAAGAAGTTGTGGTCCTTATGTACAATGGAATATCACTCAGCCATGAAATCAACGTCATAAGGCTAGGAGCAGCATGATGAGTGGATTTAGGTACGACGATTCTAAGTGAAATAAGTCACACAGAAAGACACTTATCATAAGATATCACTTACAGAGAGAATGTAAAAACCGCTACCCTTGAACTGAATTACAAAACAGAACAGAGTCGCACGTTTAGAAAACACACTATGGCTGCTTAACGGGAAAGGTGAGGTGGGGTGATGCATAAAACAAGGGTTTCAAATTAGCTCAGATACCGTTCCATAAACCCAATATGTAATAGACAAGACCTACTCCTTGCTCAGTGAACTGGACTCAACGCCCCCTATTCACCGCCCAAGAATATATCTGACTAGTAAGAATCTTAAAACCTATGTATTGATATCTCTCTGTAAGTGAGTCAAGTGGGTGAAAAGCGGCATAAACACAGCAGTGCAAAGCAGCTAAACCCTATTATAAAAATCAATTACTTTTAAAAACCCGTGAAACAAAGACAGTGAAAGAGAGAGAAATTCTTACAAAATTCGTTCAGGGGCTGCGATGCCACCTGGATTGACCATATCTAGACCCACAGCTGATTGAGACATAAGGGTGGACACTCTTGGGGCTGAGAGGTTTGGTGAGGTTGGGTGAGCTAACGCAGACCCTGTAAAGTAATACGGCGTGGTACCCATCCCATGGGTCCCAAATCTCCAGGTTCAAGGGCATCTTCCTACGTCGAAAACATGCACGAGAAACCCAGAAGATGGTACACCGTGTGACCGGGAAAGGTTTCTAAAACGCACCTCATTTCTCATCTCCTTGTGCTCCGGTTCGCCATTCCAGCCGCTTTACTAGCAATCTCCCTCCTGGGAGAATCAGCACCTTTAACTTCCTGTTCTGAACACGTTGCAATTTGTCCTGAGGATGAACGGGAAGAGGGGGAACCAATGAGAGACTAGCTCTAGGTGTTGGGACAGGCACAGGTCACTCTATTTTCCCATCAGGAAGCAGAATTAACCACAGGCTCAGCCTGCCGCCCGGAGCCAGAATAGGGCCTGAAGCAATCCTGCGCTTTTGCGGCCAGCTCCCAAGAAAGCGAGTTGAAAAATGGAGCTCAGGGGCACTGCAATTCACAAACCTGCAGAGTTAGAAATGATAACTCTCGTCCACAAATATATGGAGGGAAGGCAACGAAGAGGATTTGAAAGCAAGGCAGAATTGCAGGAAACCGATTCCAGGAGGTAGATTCGAATCGCCTTTAAAGCACAGGAAAAGCGGCAAAACCTCGACAATGATGCCCTTGGCCAAAAAGGGCGTATGCGTTTTTTCCTGAATATATTCAGGAAAAAACGCATACGCCCTTTTTGGCCAACCAAGCAACCTGGAAAGGCAAATCAGCGCTACAAAGAAGTCTCGCTTCCCATCGGTCAAAAGGGCCATGCTGAATAAAGTGTCAAAACCAGAAATGCAGGACAGGCCATGGAGAAATGGGAGCCTTGCTACGCTGATGGGCGGGCTGTAAATTGCCAACAGCCACTCTGGAGAAGTGTACGGTGTGTCCTGAAACATCTAAAAAACTCAGCTTAGAGAGCATAGGGCACTTCCACTCATGGGCGTATAAATTGGGAAAACTAAAAATCAGCAAGACACAGGCACCCCAAAGTTTAGGGCTGCTCTGTTGACAAGAACCTCCACTTCGTTACACCTTAAACATCCCAGGAAAGAGAAGAATGGATAAAGAAGTTGTGGTCCTTATGTACAATGGAATATCACTCAGCCATGAAATCAACGTCATAAGGCTAGGAGCAGCATGATGAGTGGATTTAGGTATGACGATTCTAAGTGAAATAAGTCACACAGAAAGACACTTATCATAAGATATCACTTACAGAGAGAATGTAAAAACCGCTACCCTTGAACTGAATTACAAAACAGAACAGAGTCGCACGTTTAGAAAACACACTATGGCTGCTTAACGGGAAAGGTGAGGTGGGGTGATGCATAAAACAAGGGTTTCAAATTAGCTCAGATACCGTTCCATAAACCCAATATGTAATAGACCAGACCTACTCCTTGCTCAGTGAACTGGACTGAACGCCCCCTATTCACCACCCAAGAATATATCTGACTAGTAAGAATCTTAAAACCTATGTATTGATATCTCTCTGTAAGTGAGTCAAGTGGGTGTAAAGCAGCATAAACACAGCAGTGCAAAGCAGCTAAACCCTATTATAAAAATCAATTACTTTTAAAAACCCGTGAAACAAAGACAGTGAAAGAGAGAGAAATTCTTACAAAATTCGTTCAGGGGCTGCGATGCCACCTGGATTGACCATATCTAGACCCACAGCTGATTGAGACATAAGGGTGGACACTCTTGGGGCTGAGAGGTTTGGTGAGGTTGGGTGAGCTAACGCAGACCCTGTAAAGTAATACGGCGTGGTACCCATCCCATGGGTCCCAAATCTCCAGGGTCAAGGGCATCTTCCTACGTCGAAAACATGCACGAGAAACCCAGAAGATGGTACACCGTGTGACCGGGAAAGGTTTCTAAAACGCACCTCATTTCTCATCTCCTTGTGCTCCGGTTCGCCATTCCAGCCGCTTTACTAGCAATCTCCCTCCTTGGAGAATCAGCACCTTTAACCTCCTGTTCCGAACACGTTGCAATTTGTCCTGAGGATGAACGGGAAGAGGGGGAACCAATGAGAGACTAGCTCTAGGTGTTGGGACAGGCACAGGTCACTCTATTTTCCCATCAGGAAGCAGAATTAACCACAGGCTCAGCCTGCCGCCCGGAGCCAGAATAGGGCCTGAAGCAATCCTGCGCTTTTGCGGCCAGCTCCCAAGAAAGCGAGTTGAAAAATGGAGCTCAGGGGCACTGCAATTCACAAACCTGCAGAGTTAGAAATGATAACTCTCGTCCACAAATATATGGAGGGAAGGCAACGAAGAGGATTTGAAAGCAAGGCAGAATTGCAGGAAACCGATTCCAGGAGGTAGATTCGAATCGCCTTTAAAGCACAGGAAAAGCGGCAAAACCTCGACAATGATGCCCTTGGCCAAAAAGGGCGTATGCGTTTTTTCCTGAATATATTCAGGAAAAAACGCATACGCCCTTTTTGGCCAACCAAGCAACCTGGAAAGGCAAATCAGCGCTACAAAGAAGTCTCGCTTCCCATCGGTCAAAAGGGCCATGCTGAATAAAGTGTCAAAACCAGAAATGCAGGACAGGCCATGGAGAAATGGGAGCCTTGCTACGCTGATGGGCGGGCTGTAAATGGCCAACAGCCACTCTGGAGAAGTGTACGGTGTGTCCTGAAACATCTAAAAAACTCAGCTTAGAGAGCATAGGGCACTTCCACTCATGGGCGTATAAATTGGGAAAACTAAAAATCAGCAAGACACAGGCACCCCAAAGTTTAGGGCTGCTCTGTTGACAAGAACCTCCACTTCGTTACACCTTAAACATCCCAGGAAAGAGAAGAATGGATAAAGAAGTTGTGGTCCTTATGTACAATGGAATATCACTCAGCCATGAAATCAACGTCTTAAGGCTAGGAGCAGCATGATGAGTGGATTTAGGTACGACGATTCTAAGTGAAATAAGTCACACAGAAAAAGACACTTATCATAAGATATCACTTACAGAGGGAATGTAAAAACCGCTACCCTTGAACTGAATTACAAAACAGAACAGAGTCGCACGTTTAGAAAACACACTATGGCTGCTTAACGGGAAAGGTGAGGTGGGGTGATGCATAAAACAAGGGTTTCAAATTAGCTCAGATACCGTTCCATAAACCCAATATGTAATAGACAAGACCTACTCCTTGCTCAGTGAACTGGACTCAACAACCCCTATTCACCGCCCAAGAATATATCTGACTAGTAAGAATCTTAAAACCTATGTAGTGATATCTCTCTGTAAGTGAGTCAAGTAGGTGTAAAGCGGCATAAACACAGCAGTGCAAAGCAGCTAAACCCCATTATAAAAATCAATTACTTTTAAAAACCCGTGAAACAAAGACAGTGAGAGAGAGAGAAATTCTTACAAAATTCGTTCAGGGGCTGCGATGCCACCTGGATTGACCATATCTATACCCACAGATGACTGAGACATAAGGGTGGACACTCTTGGGGCTGAGAGGTTTGGTGAGGTTGGGTGAGCAAACGCAGACCCTTTAAAGTAATACGGCGTGGTACCCATCCCATGGGTCCCAATTCTCCAGGTTCAAGGGCATCTTCCTACGTCGAAAACATGCACGAGCAACCCAGAAGATGGTACACCGTGTGACCGGGAAAGCTTTCTAAAACGCACCTCATTTCTCATCTCCTTGTGCTCCGGTTCGCCATTCCAGCCGCTTTACTAGCAATCTCCCTCCTTGGAGAATCAGCACCTTTAACCTCCTGTTCCGTACAGGTTGCAATTTGTCCTGAGGATGAACGGGAAGAGGGGGAACCAATGAGAGACTAGCTCTAGGTGTTGGGACAGGCACAGGTCACTCTATTTTCCCATCAGGAAGAAGAATTAACCACAGGCTCAGCCTGCCGCCGGGAGCCAGAATAGGGCCTGAAGCAATCCTGCGCTTTTGCGGCCAGCTCCCAAGAAAGCGAGTTGAAAAATGGAGCTCAGGGGCACTGCAATTCACAAACCTGCAGAGTTAGAAATGATAACTCTCGTCCACAAATATATGGAGGGAAGGCAACGAAGAGGATTTGAAAGCAAGGCAGAATTGCAGGAAACCGATTCCAGGAGGTAGATTCGAATCGCCTTTAAAGCACAGGAAATGCGGCAAAACCTCGACAATGATGCCCTTGGCCAAAAAGGGCGTATGCGTTTTTTCCTGAATATATTCAGGAAAAAACGCATACGCCCTTTTTGGCCAACCAAGCAACCTGGAAAGGCAAATCAGCGCTACAAAGAAGTCTCGCTTCCCATCGGTCAAAAGGGCCATGCTGAATAAAGTGTCAAAACCAGAAATGCAGGACAGGCCATGGAGAAATGGGAGCCTTGCTACGCTGATGGGCGGGCTGTAAATTGCCAACAGCCACTCTGGAGAAGTGTACGGTGTGTCCTGAAACATCTAAAAAACTCAGCTTAGAGAGCATAGGGCACTTCCACTCATGGGCGTATAAATTGGGAAAACTAAAAATCAGCAAGACACAGGCACCCCAAAGTTTAGGGCTGCTCTGTTGACAAGAACCTCCACTTCGTTACACCTTAAACATCCCAGGAAAGAGAAGAATGGATAAAGAAGTTGTGGTCCTTATGTACAATGGAATATCACTCAGCCATGAAATCAACGTCATAAGGCTAGGAGCAGCATGATGAGTGGATTTAGGTACGACGATTCTAAGTGAAATAAGTCACACAGAAAGACACTTATCATAAGATATCACTTACAGAGAGAATGTAAAAACCGCTACCCTTGAACTGAATTACAAAACAGAACAGAGTCGCACGTTTAGAAAACACACTATGGCTGCTTAACGGGAAAGGTGAGGTGGGGTGATGCATAAAACAAGGGTTTCAAATTAGCTCAGATACCGTTCCATAAACCCAATATGTAATAGACAAGACCTACTCCTTGCTCAGTGAACTGGACTCAACGCCCCCTATTCACCGCCCAAGAATATATCTGACTAGTAAGAATCTTAAAACCTATGTATTGATATCTCTCTGTAAGTGAGTCAAGTGGGTGAAAAGCGGCATAAACACAGCAGTGCAAAGCAGCTAAACCCTATTATAAAAATCAATTACTTTTAAAAACCCGTGAAACAAAGACAGTGAAAGAGAGAGAAATTCTTACAAAATTCGTTCAGGGGCTGCGATGCCACCTGGATTGACCATATCTAGACCCACAGCTGATTGAGACATAAGGGTGGACACTCTTGGGGCTGAGAGGTTTGGTGAGGTTGGGTGAGCTAACGCAGACCCTGTAAAGTAATACGGCGTGGTACCCATCCCATGGGTCCCAAATCTCCAGGTTCAAGGGCATCTTCCTACGTCGAAAACATGCACGAGAAACCCAGAAGATGGTACACCGTGTGACCGGGAAAGGTTTCTAAAACGCACCTCATTTCTCATCTCCTTGTGCTCCGGTTCGCCATTCCAGCCGCTTTACTAGCAATCTCCCTCCTGGGAGAATCAGCACCTTTAACCTCCTGTTCCGAACACGTTGCAATTTGTCCTGAGGATGAACGGGAAGAGGGGGAACCAATGAGAGACTAGCTCTAGGTGTTGGGACAGGCACAGGTCACTCTATTTTCCCATCAGGAAGCAGAATTAACCACAGGCTCAGCCTGCCGCCCGGAGCCAGAATAGGGCCTGAAGCAATCCTGCGCTTTTGCGGCCAGCTCCCAAGAAAGCGAGTTGAAAAATGGAGCTCAGGGGCACTGCAATTCACAAACCTGCAGAGTTAGAAATGATAACTCTCGTCCACAAATATATGGAGGGAAGGCAACGAAGAGGATTTGAAAGCAAGGCAGAATTGCAGGAAACCGATTCCAGGAGGTAGATTCGAATCGCCTTTAAAGCACAGGAAAAGCGGCAAAACCTCGACAATGATGCCCTTGGCCAAAAAGGGCGTATGCGTTTTTTCCTGAATATATTCAGGAAAAAACGCATACGCCCTTTTTGGCCAACCAAGCAACCTGGAAAGGCAAATCAGCGCTACAAAGAAGTCTCGCTTCCCATCGGTCAAAAGGGCCATGCTGAATAAAGTGTCAAAACCAGAAATGCAGGACAGGCCATGGAGAAATGGGAGCCTTGCTACGCTGATGGGCGGGCTGTAAATTGCCAACAGCCACTCTGGAGAAGTGTACGGTGTGTCCTGAAACATCTAAAAAACTCAGCTTAGAGAGCATAGGGCACTTCCACTCATGGGCGTATAAATTGGGAAAACTAAAAATCAGCAAGACACAGGCACCCCAAAGTTTAGGGCTGCTCTGTTGACAAGAACCTCCACTTCGTTACACCTTAAACATCCCAGGAAAGAGAAGAATGGATAAAGAAGTTGTGGTCCTTATGTACAATGGAATATCACTCAGCCATGAAATCAACGTCATAAGGCTAGGAGCAGCATGATGAGTGGATTTAGGTATGACGATTCTAAGTGAAATAAGTCACACAGAAAGACACTTATCATAAGATATCACTTACAGAGAGAATGTAAAAACCGCTACCCTTGAACTGAATTACAAAACAGAACAGAGTCGCACGTTTAGAAAACACACTATGGCTGCTTAACGGGAAAGGTGAGGTGGGGTGATGCATAAAACAAGGGTTTCAAATTAGCTCAGATACCGTTCCATAAACCCAATATGTAATAGACCAGACCTACTCCTTGCTCAGTGAACTGGACTCAACGCCCCCTATTCACCACCCAAGAATATATCTGACTAGTAAGAATCTTAAAACCTATGTATTGATATCTCTCTGTAAGTGAGTCAAGTGGGTGTAAAGCAGCATAAACACAGCAGTGCAAAGCAGCTAAACCCTATTATAAAAATCAATTACTTTTAAAAACCCGTGAAACAAAGACAGTGAAAGAGAGAGAAATTCTTACAAAATTCGTTCAGGGGCTGCGATGCCACCTGGATTGACCATACCTAGACCCACAGCTGATTGAGACATAAGGGTGGACACTCTTGGGGCTGAGAGGTTTGGTGAGGTTGGGTGAGCTAACGCAGACCCTGTAAAGTAATACGGCGTGGTACCCATCCCATGGGTCCCAAATCTCCAGGGTCAAGGGCATCTTCCTACGTCGAAAACATGCACGAGAAACCCAGAAGATGGTACACCGTGTGACCGGGAAAGGTTTCTAAAACGCACCTCATTTCTCATCTCCTTGTGCTCCGGTTCGCCATTCCAGCCGCTTTACTAGCAATCTCCCTCCTTGGAGAATCAGCACCTTTAACCTCCTGTTCCGAACACGTTGCAATTTGTCCTGAGGATGAACGGGAAGAGGGGGAACCAATGAGAGACTAGCTCTAGGTGTTGGGACAGGCACACGTCACTCTATTTTCCCATCAGGAAGAAGAATTAACCACAGGCTCAGCCTGCCGCCCGGAGCCAGAATAGGGCCTGAAGCAATCCTGTGCTTTTGCGGCCAGCTCCCAAGAAAGCGAGTTGAGAAATGGAGCTCAGGGGCACTGCAATTCACAGACCTGCACAGTTAGAAATGATAACTCTCGTCCACAAATATATTGAGGGAAGGCAACGAAGAGGATTTGAAAGCAAGGCAGAATTGCAGGAAACAGATTTCAGGAGGTAGATTCGAATCGCCTTTAAAGCACAGGAAAAGCGGCAAAACCTCGACAATGATGCCCTTGGCCAAAAAGGGCGTATGCGTTTTTTCCTGAATATATTCAGGAAAAAACGCATACGCCCTTTTTGGCCAACCAAGCAACCTGCAAAGGCAAATCAGCGCTACAAAGAAGTCTCGCTTCCCATCGGTCAAAAGGGCCATGCTGAATAAAGTGTCAAAACCAGAAATGCAGGACAGGCCATGGAGAAATGGGAGCCTTGCTACGCTGATGGGCGGGCTGTAAATTGCCAACAGCCACTCTGGAGAAGTGTACGGTGTGTCCTGAAACATCTAAAAAACTCAGCTTAGAGAGCATAGGGCACTTCCACTCATGGGCGTATAAATTGGGAAAACTAAAAATCAGCAAGACACAGGCACCCCAAAGTTTAGGGCTGCTCTGTTGACAAGAACCTCCACTTCGTTACACCTGAAACATCCCAGGAAAGAGAAGAATGGATAAAGAAGTTGTGGTCCTTATGTACAATGGAATATCACTCAGCCATGAAATCAACGTCATAAGGCTAGGAGCAGCATGATGAGTGGATATAGGTACGACGATTCTAAGTGAAATAGGTCACACAGAAAAAGACCCTTATCATAAGATATCACTTACAGAGGGAATGTAAAAACCGCTACCCTTGAACTGAATTACAAAACAGAACAGAGTCGCACGTTTAGAAAACACACTATGGCTGCTTAACGGGAAAGGTGAGGTGGGGTGATGCATAAAACAAGGGTTTCAAATTAGCTCAGATACCGTTCCATAAACCCAATATGTAATAGACAAGACCTACTCCTTGCTCAGTGAACTGGACTCAACACCCCCTAGTCACCGCCCAAGAATATATTTGACTAGTAAGAATCTTAAAACCTATGTATTGCTATCTCTCTGTAAGTGAGTCAAGTGGGTGTAAAGCGGCATAAACACAGCAGTGCAAAGCAGCTAAACCCCATTATAAAAATCAATTACTTTTAAAAACCCGTGAAACAAAGACAGTGAAAGACAGAGAAATTCTTACAAAATTCGTTCAGGGGCTGCGATGCCACCTGGATTGACCATATCTAGACCCACAGCTGACTGAGCCATAAGGGTGGACACTCTTGGGGCTGAGAGGTTTGGTGAGTTTTGGTGACCTAACGCAGACCCTTTAAAGTAATACGGCGTGGTACCCATCCCATGGGTCCCAAATCTCCAGGTTCAAGGGCATCTTCCTACATCGAAAACATGCATGAGAAACCCAGAAGATGGTACACCGTGTGATCGGGAAAGGTTTCTAAAACGCACCTCATTTCTCATCTCCTTGTGCTCCGGTTCGCCATTCCAGCCGCTTTACTAGCAATCTCCCTCCTTGGAGAATCAGCACCTTTAACCTCCTGTTCCTTACAGGTTGCAATTTGTCCTGAGGATGAACGGGAAGAGGGGGAACCAATGAGAGACTAGCTCTAGGTGTTGGGACAGGCACAGGTCACTCTATTTTCCCATCAGGAAGCAGAATTAACCACAGGCTCAGCCTGCCGCCCCGAGCCAGAATAGGGCCTGAAGCAATCCTGCGCTTTTGCGGCCAGCTCCCAAGAAAGCGAGTTGAGAAATGGAGCGCAGGGGCACTGCAATTCACAGACCTGCACAGTTAGAAATGATAACTCTCGTCCACAAATATATTGAGGGAAGGCAACGAAGAGAATTTGAAAGCAAGGCAGAATTGCAGGAAACAGATTTCAGGAGGTAGATTCGAATCGCCTTTAAAGCACAGGAAAAGCGGCAAAACCTCGACAATGATGCCCTTGGCCAAAAAGGGCGTATGCGTTTTTTCCTGAATATATTCAGGAAAAAACGCATACGCCCTTTTTGGCCAACCAAGCAACCTGGAAAGGCAAATCAGCGCTACAAAGAAGTCTCGCTTCCCATCGGTCAAAAGGGCCATGCTGAATAAAGTGTCAAAACCAGAAATGCAGGACAGGCCATGGAGAAATGGGAGCCTTGCTACGCTGATGGGCGGGCTGTAAATTGCCAACAGCCACTCTGGAGAAGTGTACGGTGTGTCCTGAAACATCGAAAAAACTCAGCTTAGAGAGCATAGGGCACTTCCACTCATGGGCGTATAAATTGGGAAAACTAAAAATCAGCAAGACACAGGCACCCCAAAGTTTAGGGCTGCTCTGTTGACAAGAACCTCCACTTCGTTACACCTGAAACATCCCAGGAAAGAGAAGAATGGATAAAGAAGTTGTGGTCCTTATGTACAATGGAATATCACTCAGCCATGAAATCAACGTCATAAGGCTAGGAGCAGCATGATGAGTGGATATAGGTACGACGATTCTAAGTGAAATAGGTCACACAGAAAAAGACACTTATCATAAGATATCACTTATAGAGGGAATGTAAAAACCGCTACCCTTGAACTGAATTACAAAACAGAACAGAGTCGCACGTTTAGAAAACACACTATGGCTGCTTAACGGGAAAGGTGAGGTGGGGTGATGCATAAAACAAGGGTTTCAATTTAGCTCAGCTACCGTTCCATAAACCCAATATGTAATAGACAAGACCTACTCCTTGCTCAGTGAACTGGACTCAACACCCCCTATTCACCGCTCAAGAATATATTTGACTAGTAAGAATCTTAAAACCTATGTATTGCTATCTCTCTGTAAGTGAGTCAAGTAGGTGTAAAGCGGCATAAACACAGCAGTGCAAAGCAGCTAAACCCCATTATAAAAATCAATTACTTTTAAAAACCCGTGAAACAAAGACAGTGAAAGAGAGAGAAATTCTTACAAAATTCGTTCAGGGGCTGCGATGCCACCTGGATTGACCATATCTAGACCCACAGCTGACTGAGCCATAAGGGTGGACACTCTTGGGGCTGAGAGGTTTGGTGAGGTTGGGTGAGCTAACGCAGACCCTTTAAAGTATTACGGCGTGGTACCCATCCCATGGGTCCCAAATCCCCAAATCTCCAGGTTCAAGGGCATATTCCTACATCGAAAACATGCATGAGAAACCCAGAAGATGGTACACCGTGTGATCGGGAAAGGTTTCTAAAACGCACCTCATTTCTCATCTCCTTGTGCTCCAGTTCGCCATTCCAGCCGCTTTACTAGCAATCTCCCTCCTGGGAGAATCAGCACCTTTAACCTCCTGTTCCGAACACGTTGCAATTTGTCCTGAGGATGAACGGGAAGAGGGGGAACCAATGAGAGACTAGCTCTAGGTGTTGGGACAGGCACAGGTCACTCTATTTTCCCATCAGGAAGCAGAATTAACCACAGGCTCAGCCTGCCGCCCGGAGCCAGAATAGGGCCTGAAGCAATCCTGCGCTTTTGCGGCCAGCTCCCAAGAAAGCGAGTTGAAAAATGGAGCTCAGGGGCACTGCAATTCACAAACCTGCAGAGTTAGAAATGATAACTCTCGTCCACAAATATATGGAGGGAAGGCAACGAAGAGGATTTGAAAGCAAGGCAGAATTGCAGGAAACCGATTTCAGGAGGTAGATTCGAATCGCCTTTAAAGCACAGGAAAAGCGGCAAAACCTCGACAATGATGCCCTTGGCCAAAAAGGGCGTATGCGTTTTTTCCTGAATATATTCAGGAAAAAACGCATACGCCCTTTTTGGCCAACCAAGCAACCTGGAAAGGCAAATCAGCGCTACAAAGAAGTCTCGCTTCCCATCGGTCAAAAGGGCCATGCTGAATAAAGTGTCAAAACCAGAAATGCAGGACAGGCCATGGAGAAATGGGAGCCTTGCTACGCTGATGGGCGGGCTGTAAATTGCCAACAGCCACTCTGGAGAAGTGTACGGTGTGTCCTGAAACATCTAAAAAACTCAGCTTAGAGAGCATAGGGCACTTCCACTCATGGGCGTATAAATTGGGAAAACTAAAAATCAGCAAGACACAGGCACCCCAAAGTTTAGGGCTGCTCTGTTGACAAGAACCTCCACTTCGTTACACCTTAAACATCCCAGGAAAGAGAAGAATGGATAAAGAAGTTGTGGTCCTTATGTACAATGGAATATCACTCAGCCATGAAATCAACGTCTTAAGGCTAGGAGCAGCATGATGAGTGGATTTAGGTACGACGATTCTAAGTGAAATAAGTCACACAGAAAAAGACACTTATCATAAGATATCACTTACAGAGGGAATGTAAAAACCGCTACCCTTGAACTGAATTACAAAACAGAACAGAGTCGCACGTTTAGAAAACACACTATGGCTGCTTAACGGGAAAGGTGAGGTGGGGTGATGCATAAAACAAGGGTTTCAAATTAGCTCAGATACCGTTCCATAAACCCAATATGTAATAGACAAGACCTACTCCTTGCTCAGTGAACTGGACTCAACAACCCCTATTCACCGCCCAAGAATATATCTGACTAGTAAGAATCTTAAAACCTATGTATTGATATCTCTCTGTAAGTGAGTCAAGTAGGTGTAAAGCGGCATAAACACAGCAGTGCAAAGCAGCTAAACCCCATTATAAAAATCAATTACTTTTAAAAACCCGTGAAACAAAGACAGTGAAAGAGAGAGAAATTCTTACAAAATTCGTTCAGGGGCTGCGATGCCACCTGGATTGACCATATCTATACCCACAGATGACTGAGACATAAGGGTGGACACTCTTGGGGCTGAGAGGTTTGGTGAGGTTGGGTGAGCAAACGCAGACCCTTTAAAGTAATACGGCGTGGTACCCATCCCATGGGTCCCAATTCTCCAGGTTCAAGGGCATCTTCCTACGTCGAAAACATGCACGAGCAACCCAGAAGATGGTACACCGTGTGACCGGGAAAGGTTTCTAAAACGCACCTCATTTCTCATCTCCTTGTGCTCCGGTTCGCCATTCCAGCCGCTTTACTAGCAATCTCCCTCCTTGGAGAATCAGCACCTTTAACCTCCTGTTCCGTACACGTTGCAATTTGTCCTGAGGATGAACGGGAAGAGGGGGAACCAATGAGAGACTAGCTCTAGGTGTTGGGACAGGCACAGGTCACTCTATTTTCCCATCAGGAAGAAGAATTAACCACAGGCTCAGCCTGCCGCCGGGAGCCAGAATAGGGCCTGAAGCAATCCTGCGCTTTTGCGGCCAGCTCCCAAGAAAGCGAGTTGAAAAATGGAGCTCAGGGGCACTGCAATTCACAAACCTGCAGAGTTAGAAATGATAACTCTCGTCCACAAATATATGGAGGGAAGGCAACGAAGAGGATTTGAAAGCAAGGCAGAATTGCAGGAAACCGATTCCAGGAGGTAGATTCGAATCGCCTTTAAAGCACAGGAAATGCGGCAAAACCTCGACAATGATGCCCTTGGCCAAAAAGGGCGTATGCGTTTTTTCCTGAATATATTCAGGAAAAAACGCATACGCCCTTTTTGGCCAACCAAGCAACCTGGAAAGGCAAATCAGCGCTACAAAGAAGTCTCGCTTCCCATCGGTCAAAAGGGCCATGCTGAATAAAGTGTCAAAACCAGAAATGCAGGACAGGCCATGGAGAAATGGGAGCCTTGCTACGCTGATGGGCGGGCTGTAAATTGCCAACAGCCACTCTGGAGAAGTGTACGGTGTGTCCTGAAACATCTAAAAAACTCAGCTTAGAGAGCATAGGGCACTTCCACTCATGGGCGTATAAATTGGGAAAACTAAAAATCAGCAAGACACAGGCACCCCAAAGTTTAGGGCTGCTCTGTTGACAAGAACCTCCACTTCGTTACACCTTAAACATCCCAGGAAAGAGAAGAATGGATAAAGAAGTTGTGGTCCTTATGTACAATGGAATATCACTCAGCCATGAAATCAACGTCATAAGGCTAGGAGCAGCATGATGAGTGGATTTAGGTACGACGATTCTAAGTGAAATAAGTCACACAGAAAGACACTTATCATAAGATATCACTTACAGAGAGAATGTAAAAACCGCTACCCTTGAACTGAATTACAAAACAGAACAGAGTCGCACGTTTAGAAAACACACTATGGCTGCTTAACGGGAAAGGTGAGGTGGGGTGATGCATAAAACAAGGGTTTCAAATTAGCTCAGATACCGTTCCATAAACCCAATATGTAATACACAAGACCTACTCCTTGCTCAGTGAACTGGACTCAACGCCCCCTATTCACCGCCCAAGAATATATCTGACTAGTAAGAATCTTAAAACCTATGTATTGATATCTCTCTGTAAGTGAGTCAAGTGGGTGAAAAGCGGCATAAACACAGCAGTGCAAAGCAGCTAAACCCTATTATAAAAATCAATTACTTTTAAAAACCCGTGAAACAAAGACAGTGAAAGAGAGAGAAATTCTTACAAAATTCGTTCAGGGGCTGCGATGCCACCTGGATTGACCATATCTAGACCCACAGCTGATTGAGACATAAGGGTGGACACTCTTGGGGCTGAGAGGTTTGGTGAGGTTGGGTGAGCTAACGCAGACCCTGTAAAGTAATACGGCGTGGTACCCATCCCATGGGTCCCAAATCTCCAGGTTCAAGGGCATCTTCCTACGTCGAAAACATGCACGAGAAACCCAGAAGATGGTACACCGTGTGACCGGGAAAGGTTTCTAAAACGCACCTCATTTCTCATCTCCTTGTGCTCCGGTTCGCCATTCCAGCCGCTTTACTAGCAATCTCCCTCCTGGGAGAATCAGCACCTTTAACTTCCTGTTCCGAACACGTTGCAATTTGTCCTGAGGATGAACGGGAAGAGGGGGAACCAATGAGAGACTAGCTCTAGGTGTTGGGACAGGCA
The DNA here is from genome assembly GCF_965194805.1 of Balaenoptera borealis. NCBI lineage: Eukaryota > Metazoa > Chordata > Mammalia > Artiodactyla > Balaenopteridae > Balaenoptera > Balaenoptera borealis. Next base: position 212,694 of record NW_028123825.1, read on the forward strand.
CAGGTCACTCTATTTTCCCATCAGGAAGCAGAATTAACCACAGGCTCAGCCTGCCGCCCGGAGCCAGAATAGGGCCTGAAGCAATCCTGCGCTTTTGCGGCCAGCTCCCAAGAAAGCGAGTTGAAAAATGGAGCTCAGGGGCACTGCAATTCACAAACCTGCAGAGTTAGAAATGATAACTCTCGTCCACAAATATATGGAGGGAAGGCAACGAAGAGGATTTGAAAGCAAGGCAGAATTGCAGGAAACCGATTCCAGGAGGTAGATTCGAATCGCCTTTAAAGCACAGGAAAAGCGGCAAAACCTCGACAATGATGCCCTTGGCCAAAAAGGGCGTATGCGTTTTTTCCTGAATATATTCAGGAAAAAACGCATACGCCCTTTTTGGCCAACCAAGCAACCTGGAAAGGCAAATCAGCGCTACAAAGAAGTCTCGCTTCCCATCGGTCAAAAGGGCCATGCTGAATAAAGTGTCAAAACCAGAAATGCAGGACAGGCCATGGAGAAATGGGAGCCTTGCTACGCTGATGGGCGGGCTGTAAATTGCCAACAGCCACTCTGGAGAAGTGTACGGTGTGTCCTGAAACATCTAAAAAACTCAGCTTAGAGAGCATAGGGCACTTCCACTCATGGGCGTATAAATTGGGAAAACTAAAAATCAGCAAGACACAGGCACCCCAAAGTTTAGGGCTGCTCTGTTGACAAGAACCTCCACTTCGTTACACCTTAAACATCCCAGGAAAGAGAAGAATGGATAAAGAAGTTGTGGTCCTTATGTACAATGGAATATCACTCAGCCATGAAATCAACGTCATAAGGCTAGGAGCAGCATGATGAGTGGATTTAGGTATGACGATTCTAAGTGAAATAAGTCACACAGAAAGACACTTATCATAAGATATCACTTACAGAGAGAATGTAAAAACCGCTACCCTTGAACTGAATTACAAAACAGAACAGAGTCGCACGTTTAGAAAACACACTATGGCTGCTTAACGGGAAAGGTGAGGTGGGGTGATGCATAAAACAAGGGTTTCAAATTAGCTCAGATACCGTTCCATAAACCCAATATGTAATAGACCAGACCTACTCCTTGCTCAGTGAACTGGACTGAACGCCCCCTATTCACCACCCAAGAATATATCTGACTAGTAAGAATCTTAAAACCTATGTATTGATATCTCTCTGTAAGTGAGTCAAGTGGGTGTAAAGCAGCATAAACACAGCAGTGCAAAGCAGCTAAACCCTATTATAAAAATCAATTACTTTTAAAAACCCGTGAAACAAAGACAGTGAAAGAGAGAGAAATTCTTACAAAATTCGTTCAGGGGCTGCGATGCCACCTGGATTGACCATATCTAGACCCACAGCTGATTGAGACATAAGGGTGGACACTCTTGGGGCTGAGAGGTTTGGTGAGGTTGGGTGAGCTAACGCAGACCCTGTAAAGTAATACGGCGTGGTACCCATCCCATGGGTCCCAAATCTCCAGGGTCAAGGGCATCTTCCTACGTCGAAAACATGCACGAGAAACCCAGAAGATGGTACACCGTGTGACCGGGAAAGGTTTCTAAAACGCACCTCATTTCTCATCTCCTTGTGCTCCGGTTCGCCATTCCAGCCGCTTTACTAGCAATCTCCCTCCTTGGAGAATCAGCACCTTTAACCTCCTGTTCCGAACACGTTGCAATTTGTCCTGAGGATGAACGGGAAGAGGGGGAACCAATGAGAGACTAGCTCTAGGTGTTGGGACAGGCACAGGTCACTCTATTTTCCCATCAGGAAGCAGAATTAACCACAGGCTCAGCCTGCCGCCCGGAGCCAGAATAGGGCCTGAAGCAATCCTGCGCTTTTGCGGCCAGCTCCCAAGAAAGCGAGTTGAAAAATGGAGCTCAGGGGCACTGCAATTCACAAACCTGCAGAGTTAGAAATGATAACTCTCGTCCACAAATATATGGAGGGAAGGCAACGAAGAGGATTTGAAAGCAAGGCAGAATTGCAGGAAACCGATTCCAGGAGGTAGATTCGAATCGCCTTTAAAGCACAGGAAAAGCGGCAAAACCTCGACAATGATGCCCTTGGCCAAAAAGGGCGTATGCGTTTTTTCCTGAATATATTCAGGAAAAAACGCATACGCCCTTTTTGGCCAACCAAGCAACCTGGAAAGGCAAATCAGCGCTACAAAGAAGTCTCGCTTCCCATCGGTCAAAAGGGCCATGCTGAATAAAGTGTCAAAACCAGAAATGCAGGACAGGCCATGGAGAAATGGGAGCCTTGCTACGCTGATGGGCGGGCTGTAAATTGCCAACAGCCACTCTGGAGAAGTGTACGGTGTGTCCTGAAACATCTAAAAAACTCAGCTTAGAGAGCATAGGGCACTTCCACTCATGGGCGTATAAATTGGGAAAACTAAAAATCAGCAAGACACAGGCACCCCAAAGTTTAGGGCTGCTCTGTTGACAAGAACCTCCACTTCGTTACACCTTAAACATCCCAGGAAAGAGAAGAATGGATAAAGAAGTTGTGGTCCTTATGTACAATGGAATATCACTCAGCCATGAAATCAACGTCTTAAGGCTAGGAGCAGCATGATGAGTGGATTTAGGTACGACGATTCTAAGTGAAATAAGTCACACAGAAAAAGACACTTATCATAAGATATCACTTACAGAGGGAATGTAAAAACCGCTACCCTTGAACTGAATTACAAAACAGAACAGAGTCGCACGTTTAGAAAACACACTATGGCTGCTTAACGGGAAAGGTGAGGTGGGGTGATGCATAAAACAAGGGTTTCAAATTAGCTCAGATACCGTTCCATAAACCCAATATGTAATAGACAAGACCTACTCCTTGCTCAGTGAACTGGACTCAACAACCCCTATTCACCGCCCAAGAATATATCTGACTAGTAAGAATCTTAAAACCTATGTAGTGATATCTCTCTGTAAGTGAGTCAAGTAGGTGTAAAGCGGCATAAACACAGCAGTGCAAAGCAGCTAAACCCCATTATAAAAATCAATTACTTTTAAAAACCCGTGAAACAAAGACAGTGAGAGAGAGAGAAATTCTTACAAAATTCGTTCAGGGGCTGCGATGCCACCTGGATTGACCATATCTATACCCACAGATGACTGAGACATAAGGGTGGACACTCTTGGGGCTGAGAGGTTTGGTGAGGTTGGGTGAGCAAACGCAGACCCTTTAAAGTAATACGGCGTGGTACCCATCCCATGGGTCCCAATTCTCCAGGTTCAAGGGCATCTTCCTACGTCGAAAACATGCACGAGCAACCCAGAAGATGGTACACCGTGTGACCGGGAAAGCTTTCTAAAACGCACCTCATTTCTCATCTCCTTGTGCTCCGGTTCGCCATTCCAGCCGCTTTACTAGCAATCTCCCTCCTTGGAGAATCAGCACCTTTAACCTCCTGTTCCGTACACGTTGCAATTTGTCCTGAGGATGAACGGGAAGAGGGGGAACCAATGAGAGACTAGCTCTAGGTGTTGGGACAGGCACAGGTCACTCTATTTTCCCATCAGGAAGAAGAATTAACCACAGGCTCAGCCTGCCGCCGGGAGCCAGAATAGGGCCTGAAGCAATCCTGCGCTTTTGCGGCCAGCTCCCAAGAAAGCGAGTTGAAAAATGGAGCTCAGGGGCACTGCAATTCACAAACCTGCAGAGTTAGAAATGATAACTCTCGTCCACAAATATATGGAGGGAAGGCAACGAAGAGGATTTGAAAGCAAGGCAGAATTGCAGGAAACCGATTCCAGGAGGTAGATTCGAATCGCCTTTAAAGCACAGGAAATGCGGCAAAACCTCGACAATGATGCCCTTGGCCAAAAAGGGCGTATGCGTTTTTTCCTGAATATATTCAGGAAAAAACGCATACGCCCTTTTTGGCCAACCAAGCAACCTGGAAAGGCAAATCAGCGCTACAAAGAAGTCTCGCTTCCCATCGGTCAAAAGGGCCATGCTGAATAAAGTGTCAAAACCAGAAATGCAGGACAGGCCATGGAGAAATGGGAGCCTTGCTACGCTGATGGGCGGGCTGTAAATTGCCAACAGCCACTCTGGAGAAGTGTACGGTGTGTCCTGAAACATCTAAAAAACTCAGCTTAGAGAGCATAGGGCACTTCCACTCATGGGCGTATAAATTGGGAAAACTAAAAATCAGCAAGACACAGGCACCCCAAAGTTTAGGGCTGCTCTGTTGACAAGAACCTCCACTTCGTTACACCTTAAACATCCCAGGAAAGAGAAGAATGGATAAAGAAGTTGTGGTCCTTATGTACAATGGAATATCACTCAGCCATGAAATCAACGTCATAAGGCTAGGAGCAGCATGATGAGTGGATTTAGGTACGACGATTCTAAGTGAAATAAGTCACACAGAAAGACACTTATCATAAGATATCACTTACAGAGAGAATGTAAAAACCGCTACCCTTGAACTGAATTACAAAACAGAACAGAGTCGCACGTTTAGAAAACACACTATGGCTGCTTAACGGGAAAGGTGAGGTGGGGTGATGCATAAAACAAGGGTTTCAAATTAGCTCAGATACCGTTCCATAAACCCAATATGTAATAGACAAGACCTACTCCTTGCTCAGTGAACTGGACTCAACGCCCCCTATTCACCGCCCAAGAATATATCTGACTAGTAAGAATCTTAAAACCTATGTATTGATATCTCTCTGTAAGTGAGTCAAGTGGGTGAAAAGCGGCATAAACACAGCAGTGCAAAGCAGCTAAACCCTATTATAAAAATCAATTACTTTTAAAAACCCGTGAAACAAAGACAGTGAAAGAGAGAGAAATTCTTACAAAATTCGTTCAGGGGCTGCGATGCCACCTGGATTGACCATATCTAGACCCACAGCTGATTGAGACATAAGGGTGGACACTCTTGGGGCTGAGAGGTTTGGTGAGGTTGGGTGAGCTAACGCAGACCCTGTAAAGTAATACGGCGTGGTACCCATCCCATGGGTCCCAAATCTCCAGGTTCAAGGGCATCTTCCTACGTCGAAAACATGCACGAGAAACCCAGAAGATGGTACACCGTGTGACCGGGAAAGGTTTCTAAAACGCACCTCATTTCTCATCTCCTTGTGCTCCGGTTCGCCATTCCAGCCGCTTTACTAGCAATCTCCCTCCTGGGAGAATCAGCACCTTTAACCTCCTGTTCCGAACACGTTGCAATTTGTCCTGAGGATGAACGGGAAGAGGGGGAACCAATGAGAGACTAGCTCTAGGTGTTGGGACAGGCACAGGTCACTCTATTTTCCCATCAGGAAGCAGAATTAACCACAGGCTCAGCCTGCCGCCCGGAGCCAGAATAGGGCCTGAAGCAATCCTGCGCTTTTGCGGCCAGCTCCCAAGAAAGCGAGTTGAAAAATGGAGCTCAGGGGCACTGCAATTCACAAACCTGCAGAGTTAGAAATGATAACTCTCGTCCACAAATATATGGAGGGAAGGCAACGAAGAGGATTTGAAAGCAAGGCAGAATTGCAGGAAACCGATTCCAGGAGGTAGATTCGAATCGCCTTTAAAGCACAGGAAAAGCGGCAAAACCTCGACAATGATGCCCTTGGCCAAAAAGGGCGTATGCGTTTTTTCCTGAATATATTCAGGAAAAAACGCATACGCCCTTTTTGGCCAACCAAGCAACCTGGAAAGGCAAATCAGCGCTACAAAGAAGTCTCGCTTCCCATCGGTCAAAAGGGCCATGCTGAATAAAGTGTCAAAACCAGAAATGCAGGACAGGCCATGGAGAAATGGGAGCCTTGCTACGCTGATGGGCGGGCTGTAAATTGCCAACAGCCACTCTGGAGAAGTGTACGGTGTGTCCTGAAACATCTAAAAAACTCAGCTTAGAGAGCATAGGGCACTTCCACTCATGGGCGTATAAATTGGGAAAACTAAAAATCAGCAAGACACAGGCACCCCAAAGTTTAGGGCTGCTCTGTTGACAAGAACCTCCACTTCGTTACACCTTAAACATCCCAGGAAAGAGAAGAATGGATAAAGAAGTTGTGGTCCTTATGTACAATGGAATATCACTCAGCCATGAAATCAACGTCATAAGGCTAGGAGCAGCATGATGAGTGGATTTAGGTATGACGATTCTAAGTGAAATAAGTCACACAGAAAGACACTTATCATAAGATATCACTTACAGAGAGAATGTAAAAACCGCTACCCTTGAACTGAATTACAAAACAGAACAGAGTCGCACGTTTAGAAAACACACTATGGCTGCTTAACGGGAAAGGTGAGGTGGGGTGATGCATAAAACAAGGGTTTCAAATTAGCTCAGATACCGTTCCATAAACCCAATATGTAATAGACCAGACCTACTCCTTGCTCAGTGAACTGGACTCAACGCCCCCTATTCACCACCCAAGAATATATCTGACTAGTAAGAATCTTAAAACCTATGTATTGATATCTCTCTGTAAGTGAGTCAAGTAGGTGTAAAGCGGCATAAACACAGCAGTGCAAAGCAGCTAAACCCCATTATAAAAATCAATTACTTTTAAAAACCCGTGAAACAAAGACAGTGAGAGAGAGAGAAATTCTTACAAAATTCGTTCAGGGGCTGCGATGCCACCTGGATTGACCATATCTATACCCACAGATGACTGAGACATAAGGGTGGACACTCTTGGGGCTGAGAGGTTTGGTGAGGTTGGGTGAGCAAACGCAGACCCTTTAAAGTAATACGGCGTGGTACCCATCCCATGGGTCCCAATTCTCCAGGTTCAAGGGCATCTTCCTACGTCGAAAACATGCACGAGCAACCCAGAAGATGGTACACCGTGTGACCGGGAAAGCTTTCTAAAACGCACCTCATTTCTCATCTCCTTGTGCTCCGGTTCGCCATTCCAGCCGCTTTACTAGCAATCTCCCTCCTTGGAGAATCAGCACCTTTAACCTCCTGTTCCGTACACGTTGCAATTTGTCCTGAGGATGAACGGGAAGAGGGGGAACCAATGAGAGACTAGCTCTAGGTGTTGGGACAGGCACAGGTCACTCTATTTTCCCATCAGGAAGAAGAATTAACCACAGGCTCAGCCTGCCGCCGGGAGCCAGAATAGGGCCTGAAGCAATCCTGCGCTTTTGCGGCCAGCTCCCAAGAAAGCGAGTTGAAAAATGGAGCTCAGGGGCACTGCAATTCACAAACCTGCAGAGTTAGAAATGATAACTCTCGTCCACAAATATATGGAGGGAAGGCAACGAAGAGGATTTGAAAGCAAGGCAGAATTGCAGGAAACCGATTCCAGGAGGTAGATTCGAATCGCCTTTAAAGCACAGGAAAAGCGGCAAAACCTCGACAATGATGCCCTTGGCCAAAAAGGGCGTATGCGTTTTTTCCTGAATATATTCAGGAAAAAACGCATACGCCCTTTTTGGCCAACCAAGCAACCTGCAAAGGCAAATCAGCGCTACAAAGAAGTCTCGCTTCCCATCGGTCAAAAGGGCCATGCTGAATAAAGTGTCAAAACCAGAAATGCAGGACAGGCCATGGAGAAATGGGAGCCTTGCTACGCTGATGGGCGGGCTGTAAATTGCCAACAGCCACTCTGGAGAAGTGTACGGTGTGTCCTGAAACATCTAAAAAACTCAGCTTAGAGAGCATAGGGCACTTCCACTCATGGGCGTATAAATTGGGAAAACTAAAAATCAGCAAGACACAGGCACCCCAAAGTTTAGGGCTGCTCTGTTGACAAGAACCTCCACTTCGTTACACCTTAAACATCCCAGGAAAGAGAAGAATGGATAAAGAAGTTGTGGTCCTTATGTACAATGGAATATCACTCAGCCATGAAATCAACGTCATAAGGCTAGGAGCAGCATGATGAGTGGATTTAGGTACGACGATTCTAAGTGAAATAAGTCACACAGAAAGACACTTATCATAAGATATCACTTACAGAGAGAATGTAAAAACCGCTACCCTTGAACTGAATTACAAAACAGAACAGAGTCGCACGTTTAGAAAACACACTATGGCTGCTTAACGGGAAAGGTGAGGTGGGGTGATGCATAAAACAAGGGTTTCAAATTAGCTCAGATACCGTTCCATAAACCCAATATGTAATAGACAAGACCTACTCCTTGCTCAGTGAACTGGACTCAACGCCCCCTATTCACTGCCCAAGAATATATCTGACTAGTAAGAATCTTAAAACCTATGTATTGATATCTCTCTGTAAGTGAGTCAAGTGGGTGAAAAGCGGCATAAACACAGCAGTGCAAAGCAGCTAAACCCTATTATAAAAATCAATTACTTTTAAAAACCCGTGAAACAAAGACAGTGAAAGAGAGAGAAATTCTTACAAAATTCGTTCAGGGGCTGCGATGCCACCTGGATTGACCATATCTAGACCCACAGCTGATTGAGACATAAGGGTGGACACTCTTGTGGCTGAGAGGTTTGGTGAGGTTGGGTGAGCTAACGCAGACCCTGTAAAGTAATACAGCGTGGTACCCATCCCATGGGTCCCAAATCTCCAGGTTCAAGGGCATCTTCCTACGTCGAAAACATGCACGAGAAACCCAGAAGATGGTACACCGTGTGACCGGGAAAGGTTTCTAAAACGCACCTCATTTCTCATCTCCTTGTGCTCCGGTTCGCCATTCCAGCCGCTTTACTAGCAATCTCCCTCCTTGGAGAATCAGCACCTTTAACCTCCTGTTCCGTACACGTTGCAATTTGTCCTGAGGATGAACGGGAAGAGGGGGAACCAATGAGAGACTAGCTCTAGGTTTTGGGACAGGCACAGGTCACTCTATTTTCCCATCAGGTAGCAGAATTAACCACAGGCTCAGCCTGCCGCCCGGAGCCAGAATAGGGCCTGAAGCAATCCTGCGCTTTTGCGGCCAGCTCCCAAGAAAGCGAGCTGAAAAATGGAGCTCAGGGGCACTGCAATTCACAAACCTGCAGAGTTAGAAATGATAACTCTCGTCCACAAATATATGGAGGGAAGGCTACGAAGAGGATTTGAAAGCAAGGCAGAATTGCAGGAAACCGATTTCAGGAGGTAGATTCGAATCGCCTTTAAAGCACAGGAAAAGCGGCAAAACCTCGACAATGATGCCCTTGGCCAAAAAGGGCGTATGCGTTTTTTCCTGAATATATTCAGGAAAAAACGCATACGCCCTTTTTGGCCAACCAAGCAACCTGGAAAGGCAAATCAGCGCTACAAAGAAGTCTCGCTTCCCATCGGTCAAAAGGGCCATGCTGAATAAAGTGTCAAAACCAGAAATGCAGGACAGGCCATGGAGAAATGGGAGCCTTGCTACGCTGATGGGCGGGCTGTAAATTGCCAACAGCCACTCTGGAGAAGTGTACGGTGTGTCCTGAAACATCTAAAAAACTCAGCTTAGAGAGCATAGGGCACTTCCACTCATGGGCGTATAAATTGGGAAAACTAAAAATTAGCAAGACACAGGCACCCCAAAGTTTAGGGCTGCTCTGTTGACAAGAACCTCCACTTCGTTACACCTTAAACATCCCAGGAAAGAGAAGAATGGATAAAGAAGTTGTGGTCCTTATGTACAATGGAATATCACTCAGCCATGAAATCAACGTCTTAAGGCTAGGAGCAGCATGATGAGTGGATTTAGGTACGACGATTCTAAGTGAAATAAGTCACACAGAAAAAGACACTTATCATAAGATATCACTTACAGAGGGAATGTAAAAACCGCTACCCTTGAACTGAATTACAAAACAGAACAGAGTAGCACGTTTAGAAAACACACTATGGCTGCTTAACGGGAAAGGTGAGGTGGGGTGATGCATAAAACAAGGGTTTCAAATTAGCTCAGATACCGTTCCATAAACCCAATATGTAATAGACAAGACCTACTCCTGGCTCAGTGAACTGGACTCAACGCCCCCTATTCACCGCCCAAGAATATATCTGACTAGTAAGAATCTTAAAACCTATGTATTGATATCTCTCTGTAAGTGAGTCAAGTGGGTGAAAAGCGGCATAAACACAGCAGTGCAAAGCAGCTAAACCCTATTATAAAAATCAATTACTTTTAAAAACCCGTGAAACAAAGACAGTGAAAGAGAGAGAAATTCTTACAAAATTCGTTCAGGGGCTGCGATGCCACCTGGATTGACCATATCTAGACCCACAGATGACTGAGACATAAGGGTGGACACTCTTGGGGCTGAGAGGTTTGGTGAGGTTGGGTGAGCAAATGCAGACCCTTTAAAGTAATACGGCGTGGTACCCATCCCATGGGTCCCAAATCTCCAGGTTCAAGGGCATCTTCCTACGTCGAAAACATGCATGAGAAACCCAGAAGATGGTACACCGTGTGAACGGGAAAGGTTTCTAAAACGCACCTCATTTCTCATCTCCTTGTGCTCCGGTTCGCCATTCCAGCCGCTTTACTAGCAATCTCCCTCCTTGGAGAATCAGCACCTTTAACCTCCTGTTCCGTACACGTTGCAATTTGTCCTGAGGATGAACGGGAAGAGGGGGAACCAATGAGAGACTAGCTCTAGGTGTTGGGACAGGCACAGGTCACTCTATTTTCCCATCAGGAAGAAGAATTAACCACAGGCTCAGCCTGCCGCCCGGAGCCAAAATAGGGCCTGAAGCAATCCTGCGCTTTTGCGGCCAGCTCCCAAGAAAGCGAGTTGAAAAATGGAGCTCAGGGGCACTGCAATTCACAAACCTGCAGTTAGAAATGATAACTCTCGTCCACAAATATATGGAGGGAAGGCAACGAAGAGGATTTGAAAGCAAGGCAGAATTGCAGGAAACCGATTTCAGGAGGTAGATTCGAATCGCCTTTAAAGCACAGGAAAAGCGGCAAAACCTCGACAATGATGCCCTTGGCCAAAAAGGGCGTATGCGTTTTTTCCTGAATATATTCAGGAAAAAACGCATACGCCCTTTTTGGCCAACCAAGCAACCTGGAAAGGCAAATCAGCGCTACAAAGAAGTCTCGCTTCCCATCGGTCAAAAGGGCCATGCTGAATAAAGTGTCAAAACCAGAAATGCAGGACAGGCCATGGAGAAATGGGAGCCTTGCTACGCTGATGGGCGGGCTGTAAATTGCCAACAGCCACTCTGGAGAAGTGTACGGTGTGTCCTGAAACATCTAAAATACTCAGCTTAGAGAGCATAGGGCACTTCCACTCATGGGCGTATAAATTGGGAAAACTAAAAATCAGCAAGACACAGGCACCCCAAAGTTTAGGGCTGCTCTGTTGACAAGAACCTCCACTTCGTTACACCTTAAACATCCCAGGAAAGAGAAGAATGGATAAAGAAGTTGTGGTCCTTATGTACAATGGAATATCACTCAGCCATGAAATCAACGTCATAAGGCTAGGAGCAGCATGATGAGTGGATTTAGGTACGACGATTCTAAGTGAAATAAGTCACACAGAAAGACACTTATCATAAGATATCACTTACAGAGAGAATGTAAAAACCGCTACCCTTGAACTGAATTACAAAACAGAACAGAGTCGCACGTTTAGAAAACACACTATGGCTGCTTAACGGGAAAGGTGAGGTGGGGTGATGCATAAAACAAGGGTTTCAAATTAGCTCAGATACCGTTCCATAAACCCAATATGTAATAGACAAGACCTACTCCTTGCTCAGTGAACTGGACTCAACGCCCCCTATTCACCGCCCAAGAATATATCTGACTAGTAAGAATCTTAAAACCTATGTATTGATATCTCTCTGTAAGTGAGTCAAGTGGGTGAAAAGCGGCATAAACACAGCAGTGCAAAGCAGCTAAACCCTATTATAAAAATCAATTACTTTCAAAAACCCGTGAAACAAAGACAGTGAAAGAGAGAGAAATTCTTACAAAATTCGTTCAGGGGCTGCGATGCCACCTGGATTGACCATATCTAGACCCACAGATGACTGAGACATAAGGGTGGACACTCTTGGGGCTGAGAGGTTTGGTGAGGTTGGGTGAGCAAACGCAGACCCTTTAAAGTAATACGGCGTGGTACCCATCCCATGGGTCCCAAATCTCCAGGTTCAAGGGCATCTTCCTACGTCGAAAACATGCACGAGAAACCCAGAAGATGGTACACCGTGTGACCGGGAAAGGTTTCTAAAACGCACCTCATTTCTCATCTCCTTGTGCTCCGGTTCGCCATTCCAGCCGCTTTACTAGCAATCTCCCTCCTGGGAGAATCAGCACCTTTAACCTCCTGTTCCGAACACGTTGCAATTTGTCCTGAGGATGAACGGGAAGAGGGGGAACCAATGAGAGACTAGCTCTAGGTGTTGGGACAGGCACAGGTCACTCTATTTTCCCATCAGGAAGCAGAATTAACCACAGGCTCAGCCTGCCGCCCGGAGCCAGAATAGGGCCTGAAGCAATCCTGCGCTTTTGCGGCCAGCTCCCAAGAAAGCGAGTTGAAAAATGGAGCTCAGGGGCACTGCAATTCACAAACCTGCAGAGTTAGAAATGATAACTCTCGTCCACAAATATATGGAGGGAAGGCAACGAAGAGGATTTGAAAGCAAGGCAGAATTGCAGGAAACAGATTTCAGGAGGTAGATTCGAATCGCCTTTAAAGCACAGGAAAAGCGGCAAAACCTCGACAATGATGCCCTTGGCCAAAAAGGGCGTATGCGTTTTTTCCTGAATATATTCAGGAAAAAACGCATACGCCCTTTTTGGCCAACCAAGCAACCTGGAAAGGCAAATCAGCGCTACAAAGAAGTCTCGCTTCCCATCGGTCAAAAGGGCCATGCTGAATAAAGTGTCAAAACCAGAAATGCAGGACAGGCCATGGAGAAATGGGAGCCTTGCTACGCTGATGGGCGGGCTGTAAATTGCCAACAGCCACTCTGGAGAAGTGTACGGTGTGTCCTGAAACATCTAAAAAACTCAGCTTAGAGAGCATAGGGCACTTCCACTCATGGGCGTATAAATTGGGAAAACTAAAAATCAGCAAGACACAGGCACCCCAAAGTTTAGGGCTGCTCTGTTGACAAGAACCTCCACTTCGTTACACCTTAAACATCCCAGGAAAGAGAAGAATGGATAAAGAAGTTGTGGTCCTTATGTACAATGGAATATCACTCAGCCATGAAATCAACGTCTTAAGGCTAGGAGCAGCATGATGAGTGGATTTAGGTACGACGATTCTAAGTGAAATAAGTCACACAGAAAAAGACACTTATCATAAGATATCACTTACAGAGGGAATGTAAAAACCGCTACCCTTGAACTGAATTACAAAACAGAACAGAGTCGCACGTTTAGAAAACACACTATGGCTGCTTAACGGGAAAGGTGAGGTGGGGTGATGCATAAAACAAGGGTTTCAAATTAGCTCAGATACCGTTCCATAAACCCAATATGTAATAGACAAGACCTACTCCTTGCTCAGTGAACTGGACTCAACAAGCCCTATTCACCGCCCAAGAATATATCTGACTAGTAAGAATCTTAAAACCTATGTATTGATATCTCTCTGTAAGTGAGTCAAGTAGGTGTAAAGCGGCATAAACACAGCAGTGCAAAGCAGCTAAACCCCATTATAAAAATCAATTACTTTTAAAAACCCGTGAAACAAAGACAGTGAAAGAGAGAGAAATTCTTACAAAATTCGTTCAGGGGCTGCGATGCCAGCTGGATTGACCATATCTATACCCACAGATGACTGAGACATAAGGGTGGACACTCTTGGGGCTGAGAGGTTTGGTGAGGTTGGGTGAGCAAACGCAGACCCTTTAAAGTAATACGGCGTGGTACCCATCCCATGGGTCCCAATTCTCCAGGTTCAAGGGCATCTTCCTACGTCGAAAACATGCACGAGCAACCCAGAAGATGGTACACCGTGTGACCGGGAAAGCTTTCTAAAACGCACCTCATTTCTCATCTCCTTGTGCTCCGGTTCGCCATTCCAGCCGCTTTACTAGCAATCTCCCTCCTTGGAGAATCAGCACCTTTAACCTCCTGTTCCGTACACGTTGCAATTTGTCCTGAGGATGAACGGGAAGAGGGGGAACCAATGAGAGACTAGCTCTAGGTGTTGGGACAGGCACAGGTCACTCTATTTTCCCATCAGGAAGAAGAATTAACCACAGGCTCAGCCTGCCGCCGGGAGCCAGAATAGGGCCTGAAGAAATCCTGCGCTTTTGCGGCCAGCTCCCAAGAAAGCGAGTTGAAAAATGGAGCTCAGGGGCACTGCAATTCACAAACCTGCAGAGTTAGAAATGATAACTCTCGTCCACAAATATATGGAGGGAAGGCAACGAAGAGGATTTGAAAGCAAGGCAGAATTGCAGGAAACCGATTCCAGGAGGTAGATTCGAATCGCCTTTAAAGCACAGGAAATGCGGCAAAACCTCGACAATGATGCCCTTGGCCAAAAAGGGCGTATGCGTTTTTTCCTGAATATATTCAGGAAAAAACGCATACGCCCTTTTTGGCCAACCAAGCAACCTGGAAAGGCAAATCAGCGCTACAAAGAAGTCTCGCTTCCCATCGGTCAAAAGGGCCATGCTGAATAAAGTGTCAAAACCAGAAATGCAGGACAGGCCATGGAGAAATGGGAGCCTTGCTACGCTGATGGGCGGGCTGTAAATTGCCAACAGCCACTCTGGAGAAGTGTACGGTGTGTCCTGAAACATCTAAAATACTCAGCTTAGAGAGCATAGGGCACTTCCACTCATGGGCGTATAAATTGGGAAAACTAAAAATCAGCAAGACACAGGCACCCCAAAGTTTAGGGCTGCTCTGTTGACAAGAACCTCCACTTCGTTACACCTTAAACATCCCAGGAAAGAGAAGAATGGATAAAGAAGTTGTGGTTCTTATGTACAATGGAATATCACTCAGCCATGAAATCAACGTCATAAGGCTAGGAGCAGCATGATGAGTGGATTTAGGTACGACGATTCTAAGTGAAATAAGTCACACAGAAAGACACTTATCATAAGATATCACTTACAGAGAGAATGTAAAAACCGCTACCCTTGAACTGAATTACAAAACAGAACAGAGTCGCACGTTTAGAAAACACACTATGGCTGCTTAACGGGAAAGGTGAGGTGGGGTGATGCATAAAACAAGGGTTTCAAATTAGCTCAGATACCGTTCCATAAACCCAATATGTAATAGACAAGACCTACTCCTTGCTCAGTGAACTGGACTCAACGCCCCCTATTCACCGCCCAAGAATATATCTGACTAGTAAGAATCTTAAAACCTATGTATTGATATCTCTCTGTAAGTGAGTCAAGTGGGTGAAAAGCGGCATAAACACAGCAGTGCAAAGCAGCTAAACCCTATTATAAAAATCAATTACTTTCAAAAACCCGTGAAACAAAGACAGTGAAAGAGAGAGAAATTCTTACAAAATTCGTTCAGGGGCTGCGATGCCACCTGGATTGACCATATCTAGACCCACAGATGACTGAGACATAAGGGTGGACACTCTTGGGGCTGAGAGGTTTGGTGAGGTTGGGTGAGCAAACGCAGACCCTTTAAAGTAATACGGCGTGGTACCCATCCCATGGGTCCCAAATCTGCAGGTTCAAGGGCATCTTCCTACGTCGAAAACATGCACGAGAAACCCAGAAGATGGTACACCGTGTGACCGGGAAAGGTTTCTAAAACGCACCTCATTTCTCATCTCCTTGTGCTCCGGTTCGCCATTCCAGCCGCTTTACTAGCAATCTCCCTCCTGGGAGAATCAGCACCTTTAACCTCCTGTTCCGAACACGTTGCAATTTGTCCTGAGGATGAACGGGAAGAGGGGGAACCAATGAGAGACTAGCTCTAGGTGTTGGGACAGGCACAGGTCACTCTATTTTCCCATCAGGAAGCAGAATTAACCACAGGCTCAGCCTGCCGCCCGGAGCCAGAATAGGGCCTGAAGCAATCCTGCGCTTTTGCGGCCAGCTCCCAAGAAAGCGAGTTGAAAAATGGAGCTCAGGGGCACTGCAATTCACAAACCTGCAGAGTTAGAAATGATAACTCTCGTCCACAAATATATGGAGGGAAGGCAACGAAGAGGATTTGAAAGCAAGGCAGAATTGCAGGAAACCGATTTCAGGAGGTAGATTCGAATCGCCTTTAAAGCACAGGAAAAGCGGCAAAACCTCGACAATGATGCCCTTGGCCAAAAAGGGCGTATGCGTTTTTTCCTGAATATATTCAGGAAAAAACGCATACGCCCTTTTTGGCCAACCAAGCAACCTGGAAAGGCAAATCAGCGCTACAAAGAAGTCTCGCTTCCCATCGGTCAAAAGGGCCATGCTGAATAAAGTGTCAAAACCAGAAATGCAGGACAGGCCATGGAGAAATGGGAGCCTTGCTACGCTGATGGGCGGGCTGTAAATTGCCAACAGCCACTCTGGAGAAGTGTACGGTGTGTCCTGAAACATCTAAAAAACTCAGCTTAGAGAGCATAGGGCACTTCCACTCATGGGCGTATAAATTGGGAAAACTAAAAATCAGCAAGACACAGGCACCCCAAAGTTTAGGGCTGCTCTGTTGACAAGAACCTCCACTTCGTTACACCTTAAACATCCCAGGAAAGAGAAGAATGGATAAAGAAGTTGTGGTCCTTATGTACAATGGAATATCACTCAGCCATGAAATCAACGTCTTAAGGCTAGGAGTAGCATGATGAGTGGATTTAGGTACGACGATTCTAAGTGAAATAAGTCACACAGAAAAAGACACTTATCATAAGATATCACTTACAGAGGGAATGTAAAAACCGCTACCCTTGAACTGAATTACAAAACAGAACAGAGTCGCACGTTTAGAAAACACACTATGGCTGCTTAACGGGAAAGGTGAGGTGGGGTGATGCATAAAACAAGGGTTTCAAATTAGCTCAGATACCGTTCCATAAACCCAATATGTAATAGACAAGACCTACTCCTTGCTCAGTGAACTGGACTCAACAACCCCTATTCACCGCCCAAGAATATATCTGACTAGTAAGAATCTTAAAACCTATATATTGATATCTCTCTGTAAGTGAGTCAAGTAGGTGTAAAGCGGCATAAACACAGCAGTGCAAAGCAGCTAAACCCCATTATAAAAATCAATTACTTTTAAAAACCCGTGAAACAAAGACAGTGAAAGAGAGAGAAATTCTTACAAAATTCGTTCAGGGGCTGCGATGCCACCTGGATTGACCATATCTATACCCACAGATGACTGAGACATAAGGGTGGACACTCTTGGGGCTGAGAGGTTTGGTGAGGTTGGGTGAGCAAACGCAGACCCTTTAAAGTAATACGGCGTGGTACCCATCCCATGGGTCCCAATTCTCCAGGTTCAAGGGCATCTTCCTACGTCGAAAACATGCACGAGCAACCCAGAAGATGGTACACCGTGTGACCGGGAAAGGTTTCTAAAACGCACCTCATTTCTCATCTCCTTGTGCTCCGGTTCGCCATTCCAGCCGCTTTACTAGCAATCTCCCTCCTGGGAGAATCAGCACCTTTAACCTCCTGTTCCGAACACGTTGCAATTTGTCCTGAGGATGAACGGGAAGAGGGGGAACCAATGAGAGACTAGCTCTAGGTGTTGGGACAGGCACAGGTCACTCTATTTTCCCATCAGGAAGAAGAATTAACCACAGGCTCAGCCTGCCGCCGGGAGCCAGAATAGGGCCTGAAGCAATCCTGCGCTTTTGCGGCCAGCTCCCAAGAAAGCGAGTTGAAAAATGGAGCTCAGGGGCACTGCAATTCACAAACCTGCAGAGTTAGAAATGATAACTCTCGTCCACAAATATATGGAGGGAAGGCAACGAAGAGGATTTGAAAGCAAGGCAGAATTGCAGGAAACCGATTCCAGGAGGTAGATTCGAATCGCCTTTAAAGCACAGGAAAAGCGGCAAAACCTCGACAATGATGCCCTTGGCCAAAAAGGGCGTATGCGTTTTTTCCTGAATATATTCAGGAAAAAACGCATACGCCCTTTTTGGCCAACCAAGCAACCTGGAAAGGCAAATCAGCGCTACAAAGAAGTCTCGCTTCCCATCGGTCAAAAGGGCCATGCTGAATAAAGTGTCAAAACCAGAAATGCAGGACAGGCCATGGAGAAATGGGAGCCTTGCTACGCTGATGGGCGGGCTGTAAATTGCCAACAGCCACTCTGGAGAAGTGTACGGTGTGTCCTGAAACATCTAAAAAACTCAGCTTAGAGAGCATAGGGCACTTCCACTCATGGGCGTATAAATTGGGAAAACTAAAAATCAGCAAGACACAGGCACCCCAAAGTTTAGGGCTGCTCTGTTGACAAGAACCTCCACTTCGTTACACCTTAAACATCCCAGGAAAGAGAAGAATGGATAAAGAAGTTGTGGTCCTTATGTACAATGGAATATCACTCAGCCATGAAATCAACGTCATAAGGCTAGGAGCAGCATGATGAGTGGATTTAGGTACGACGATTCTAAGTGAAATAAGTCACACAGAAAGACACTTATCATAAGATATCACTTACAGAGAGAATGTAAAAACCGCTACCCTTGAACTGAATTACAAAACAGAACAGAGTCGCACGTTTAGAAAACACACTATGGCTGCTTAACGGGAAAGGTGAGGTGGGGTGATGCATAAAACAAGGGTTTCAAATTAGCTCAGATACCGTTCCATAAACCCAATATGTAATAGACAAGACCTACTCCTTGCTCAGTGAACTGGACTCAACGCCCCCTATTCACCACCCAAGAATATATCTGACTAGTAAGAATCTTAAAACCTATGTATTGATATCTCTCTGTAAGTGAGTCAAGTGGGTGAAAAGCGGCATAAACACAGCAGTGCAAAGCAGCTAAACCCTATTATAAAAATCAATTACTTTTAAAAACCCGTGAAACAAAGACAGTGAAAGAGAGAGAAATTCTTACAAAATTCGTTCAGGGGCTGCGATGCCACCTGGATTGACCATATCTAGACCCACAGCTGATTGAGACATAAGGGTGGACACTCTTGGGGCTGAGAGGTTTGGTGAGGTTGGGTGAGCTAACGCAGACCCTGTAAAGTAATACGGCGTGGTACCCATCCCATGGGTCCCAAATCTCCAGGTTCAAGGGCATCTTCCTACGTCGAAAACATGCACGAGAAACCCAGAAGATGGTACACCGTGTGACCGGGAAAGGTTTCTAAAACGCACCTCATTTCTCATCTCCTTGTGCTCCGGTTCGCCATTCCAGCCGCTTTACTAGCAATCTCCCTCCTGGGAGAATCAGCACCTTTAACCTCCTGTTCCGAACACGTTGCAATTTGTCCTGAGGATGAACGGGAAGAGGGGGAACCAATGAGAGACTAGCTCTAGGTGTTGGGACAGGCACAGGTCACTCTATTTTCCCATCAGGAAGCAGAATTAACCACAGGCTCAGCCTGCCGCCCGGAGCCAGAATAGGGCCTGAAGCAATCCTGCGCTTTTGCGGCCAGCTCCCAAGAAAGCGAGTTGAAAAATGGAGCTCAGGGGCACTGCAATTCACAAACCTGCAGAGTTAGAAATGATAACTCTCGTCCACAAATATATGGAGGGAAGGCAACGAAGAGGATTTGAAAGCAAGGCAGAATTGCAGGAAACCGATTCCAGGAGGTAGATTCGAATCGCCTTTAAAGCACAGGAAAAGCGGCAAAACCTCGACAATGATGCCCTTGGCCAAAAAGGGCGTATGCGTTTTTTCCTGAATATATTCAGGAAAAAACGCATACGCCCTTTTTGGCCAACCAAGCAACCTGGAAAGGCAAATCAGCGCTACAAAGAAGTCTCGCTTCCCATCGGTCAAAAGGGCCATGCTGAATAAAGTGTCAAAACCAGAAATGCAGGACAGGCCATGGAGAAATGGGAGCCTTGCTACGCTGATGGGCGGGCTGTAAATTGCCAACAGCCACTCTGGAGAAGTGTACGGTGTGTCCTGAAACATCTAAAAAACTCAGCTTAGAGAGCATAGGGCACTTCCACTCATGGGCGTATAAATTGGGAAAACTAAAAATCAGCAAGACACAGGCACCCCAAAGTTTAGGGCTGCTCTGTTGACAAGAACCTCCACTTCGTTACACCTTAAACATCCCAGGAAAGAGAAGAATGGATAAAGAAGTTGTGGTCCTTATGTACAATGGAATATCACTCAGCCATGAAATCAACGTCATAAGGCTAGGAGCAGCATGATGAGTGGATTTAGGTATGACGATTCTAAGTGAAATAAGTCACACAGAAAGACACTTATCATAAGATATCACTTACAGAGAGAATGTAAAAACCGCTACCCTTGAACTGAATTACAAAACAGAACAGAGTCGCACGTTTAGAAAACACACTATGGCTGCTTAACGGGAAAGGTGAGGTGGGGTGATGCATAAAACAAGGGTTTCAAATTAGCTCAGATACCGTTCCATAAACCCAATATGTAATAGACCAGACCTACTCCTTGCTCAGTGAACTGGACTCAACGCCCCCTATTCACCACCCAAGAATATATCTGACTAGTAAGAATCTTAAAACCTATGTATTGATATCTCTCTGTAAGTGAGTCAAGTGGGTGTAAAGCGGCATAAACACAGCAGTGCAAAGCAGCTAAACCCTATTATAAAAATCAATTACTTTTAAAAACCCGTGAAACAAAGACAGTGAAAGAGAGAGAAATTCTTACAAAATTCGTTCAGGGGCTGCGATGCCACCTGGATTGACCATATCTAGACCCACAGCTGATTGAGACATAAGGGTGGACACTCTTGGGGCTGAGAGGTTTGGTGAGGTTGGGTGAGCTAACGCAGACCCTGTAAAGTAATACGGCGTGGTACGCATCCCATGGGTCCCAAATCTCCAGGGTCAAGGGCATCTTCCTACGTCGAAAACATGCACGAGAAACCCAGAAGATGGTACACCGTGTGACCGGGAAAGGTTTCTAAAACGCACCTCATTTCTCATCTCCTTGTGCTCCGGTTCGCCATTCCAGCCGCTTTACTAGCAATCTCCCTCCTGGGAGAATCAGCACCTTTAACCTCCTGTTCCGAACACGTTGCAATTTGTCCTGAGGATGAACGGGAAGAGGGGGAACCAATGAGAGACTAGCTCTAGGTGTTGGGACAGGCACAGGTCACTCTATTTTCCCATCAGGAAGCAGAATTAACCACAGGCTCAGCCTGCCGCCCGGAGCCAGAATAGGGCCTGAAGCAATCCTGCGCTTTTGCGGCCAGCTCCCAAGAAAGCGAGTTGAAAAATGGAGCTCAGGGGCACTGCAATTCACAAACCTGCAGAGTTAGAAATGATAACTCTCGTCCACAAATATATGGAGGGAAGGCAACGAAGAGGATTTGAAAGCAAGGCAGAATTGCAGGAAACCGATTCCAGGAGGTAGATTCGAATCGCCTTTAAAGCACAGGAAAAGCGGCAAAACCTCGACAATGATGCCCTTGGCCAAAAAGGGCGTATGCGTTTTTTCCTGAATATATTCAGGAAAAAACGCATACGCCCTTTTTGGCCAACCAAGCAACCTGGAAAGGCAAATCAGCGCTACAAAGAAGTCTCGCTTCCCATCGGTCAAAAGGGCCATGCTGAATAAAGTGTCAAAACCAGAAATGCAGGACAGGCCATGGAGAAATGGGAGCCTTGCTACGCTGATGGGCGGGCTGTAAATTGCCAACAGCCACTCTGGAGAAGTGTACGGTGTGTCCTGAAACATCTAAAAAACTCAGCTTAGAGAGCATAGGGCACTTCCACTCATGGGCGTATAAATTGGGAAAACTAAAAATCAGCAAGACACAGGCACCCCAAAGTTTAGGGCTGCTCTGTTGACAAGAACCTCCACTTCGTTACACCTTAAACATCCCAGGAAAGAGAAGAATGGATAAAGAAGTTGTGGTCCTTATGTACAATGGAATATCACTCAGCCATGAAATCAACGTCATAAGGCTAGGAGCAGCATGATGAGTGGATTTAGGTATGACGATTCTAAGTGAAATAAGTCACACAGAAAGACACTTATCATAAGATATCACTTACAGAGAGAATGTAAAAACCGCTACCCTTGAACTGAATTACAAAACAGAACAGAGTCGCACGTTTAGAAAACACACTATGGCTGCTTAACGGGAAAGGTGAGGTGGGGTGATGCATAAAACAAGGGTTTCAAATTAGCTCAGATACCGTTCCATAAACCCAATATGTAATAGACCAGACCTACTCCTTGCTCAGTGAACTGGACTCAACGCCCCCTATTCACCACCCAAGAATATATCTGACTAGTAAGAATCTTAAAACCTATGTATTGATATCTCTCTGTAAGTGAGTCAAGTGGGTGTAAAGCGGCATAAACACAGCAGTGCAAAGCAGCTAAACCCTATTATAAAAATCAATTACTTTTAAAAACCCGTGAAACAAAGACAGTGAAAGAGAGAGAAATTCTTACAAAATTCGTTCAGGGGCTGCGATGCCACCTGGATTGACCATATCTAGACCCACAGCTGATTGAGACATAAGGGTGGACACTCTTGGGGCTGAGAGGTTTGGTGAGGTTGGGTGAGCTAACGCAGACCCTGTAAAGTAATACGGCGTGGTACGCATCCCATGGGTCCCAAATCTCCAGGGTCAAGGGCATCGTCCTACGTCGAAAACATGCACGAGAAACCCAGAAGATGGTACACCGTGTGACCGGGAAAGGTTTCTAAAACGCACCTCATTTCTCATCTCCTTGTGCTCCGGTTCGCCATTCCAGCCGCTTTACTAGCAATCTCCCTCCTTGGAGAATCAGCACCTTTAACCTCCTGTTCCGAACACGTTGCAATTTGTCCTGAGGATGAACGGGAAGAGGGGGAACCAATGAGAGACTAGCTCTAGGTGTTGGGACAGGCACAGGTCACTCTATTTTCCCATCAGGAAGCAGAATTAACCACAGGCTCAGCCTGCCGCCCGGAGCCAGAATAGGGCCTGAAGCAATCCTGCGCTTTTGCGGCCAGCTCCCAAGAAAGCGAGTTGAAAAATGGAGCTCAGGGGCACTGCAATTCACAAACCTGCAGAGTTAGAAATGATAACTCTCGTCCACAAATATATGGAGGGAAGGCAACGAAGAGGATTTGAAAGCAAGGCAGAATTGCAGGAAACCGATTCCAGGAGGTAGATTCGAATCGCCTTTAAAGCACAGGAAAAGCGGCAAAACCTCGACAATGATGCCCTTGGCCAAAAAGGGCGTATGCGTTTTTTCCTGAATATATTCAGGAAAAAACGCATACGCCCTTTTTGGCCAACCAAGCAACCTGGAAAGGCAAATCAGCGCTACAAAGAAGTCTCGCTTCCCATCGGTCAAAAGGGCCATGCTGAATAAAGTGTCAAAACCAGAAATGCAGGACAGGCCATGGAGAAATGGGAGCCTTGCTACGCTGATGGGCGGGCTGTAAATTGCCAACAGCCACTCTGGAGAAGTGTACGGTGTGTCCTGAAACATCTAAAAAACTCAGCTTAGAGAGCATAGGGCACTTCCACTCATGGGCGTATAAATTGGGAAAACTAAAAATCAGCAAGACACAGGCACCCCAAAGTTTAGGGCTGCTCTGTTGACAAGAACCTCCACTTCGTTACACCTTAAACATCCCAGGAAAGAGAAGAATGGATAAAGAAGTTGTGGTCCTTATGTACAATGGAATATCACTCAGCCATGAAATCAACGTCTTAAGGCTAGGAGCAGCATGATGAGTGGATTTAGGTACGACGATTCTAAGTGAAATAAGTCACACAGAAAAAGACACTTATCATAAGATATCACTTACAGAGGGAATGTAAAAACCGCTACCCTTGAACTGAATTACAAAACAGAACAGAGTCGCACGTTTAGAAAACACACTATGGCTGCTTAACGGGAAAGGTGAGGTGGGGTGATGCATAAAACAAGGGTTTCAAATTAGCTCAGATACCGTTCCATAAACCCAATATGTAATAGACAAGACCTACTCCTTGCTCAGTGAACTGGACTCAACAACCCCTATTCACCGCCCAAGAATATATCTGACTAGTAAGAATCTTAAAACCTATGTATTGATATCTCTCTGTAAGTGAGTCAAGTAGGTGTAAAGCGGCATAAACACAGCAGTGCAAAGCAGCTAAACCCCATTATAAAAATCAATTACTTTTAAAAACCCGTGAAACAAAGACAGTGAGAGAGAGAGAAATTCTTACAAAATTCGTTCAGGGGCTGCGATGCCACCTGGATTGACCATATCTATACCCACAGATGACTGAGACATAAGGGTGGACACTCTTGGGGCTGAGAGGTTTGGTGAGGTTGGGTGAGCAAACGCAGACCCTTTAAAGTAATACGGCGTGGTACCCATCTCATGGGTCCCAAATCTCCAGGTTCAAGGGCATCTTCCTACGTCGAAAACATGCACGAGCAACCCAGAAGATGGTACACCGTGTGACCGGGAAAGGTTTCTAAAACGCACCTCATTTCTCATCTCCTTGTGCTCCGGTTCGCCATTCCAGCCGCTTTACTAGCAATCTCCCTCCTTGGAGAATCAGCACCTTTAACCTCCTGTTCCGTACACGTTGCAATTTGTCCTGAGGATGAACGGGAAGAGGGGGAACCAATGAGAGACTAGCTCTAGGTGTTGGGACAGGCACAGGTCACTCTATTTTCCCATCAGGAAGAAGAATTAACCACAGGCTCAGCCTGCCGCCGGGAGCCAGAATAGGGCCTGAAGCAATCCTGCGCTTTTGCGGCCAGCTCCCAAGAAAGCGAGTTGAAAAATGGAGCTCAGGGGCACTGCAATTCACAAACCTGCAGAGTTAGAAATGATAACTCTCGTCCACAAATATATGGAGGGAAGGCAACGAAGAGGATTTGAAAGCAAGGCAGAATTGCAGGAAACCGATTCCAGGAGGTAGATTCGAATCGCCTTTAAAGCACAGGAAAAGCGGCAAAACCTCGACAATGATGCCCTTGGCCAAAAAGGGCGTATGCGTTTTTTCCTGAATATATTCAGGAAAAAACGCATACGCCCTTTTTGGCCAACCAAGCAACCTGCAAAGGCAAATCAGCGCTACAAAGAAGTCTCGCTTCCCATCGGTCAAAAGGGCCATGCTGAATAAAGTGTCAAAACCAGAAATGCAGGACAGGCCATGGAGAAATGGGAGCCTTGCTACGCTGATGGGCGGGCTGTAAATTGCCAACAGCCACTCTGGAGAAGTGTACGGTGTGTCCTGAAACATCTAAAAAACTCAGCTTAGAGAGCATAGGGCACTTCCACTCATGGGCGTATAAATTGGGAAAACTAAAAATCAGCAAGACACAGGCACCCCAAAGTTTAGGGCTGCTCTGTTGACAAGAACCTCCACTTCGTTACACCTTAAACATCCCAGGAAAGAGAAGAATGGATAAAGAAGTTGTGGTCCTTATGTACAATGGAATATCACTCAGCCATGAAATCAACGTCATAAGGCTAGGAGCAGCATGATGAGTGGATTTAGGTACGACGATTCTAAGTGAAATAAGTCACACAGAAAGACACTTATCATAAGATATCACTTACAGAGAGAATGTAAAAACCGCTACCCTTGAACTGAATTACAAAACAGAACAGAGTCGCACGTTTAGAAAACACACTATGGCTGCTTAACGGGAAAGGTGAGGTGGGGTGATGCATAAAACAAGGGTTTCAAATTAGCTCAGATACCGTTCCATAAACCCAATATGTAATAGACAAGACCTACTCCTTGCTCAGTGAACTGGACTCAACGCCCCCTATTCACTGCCCAAGAATATATCTGACTAGTAAGAATCTTAAAACCTATGTATTGATATCTCTCTGTAAGTGAGTCAAGTGGGTGAAAAGCGGCATAAACACAGCAGTGCAAAGCAGCTAAACCCTATTATAAAAATCAATTACTTTTAAAAACCCGTGAAACAAAGACAGTGAAAGAGAGAGAAATTCTTACAAAATTCGTTCAGGGGCTGCGATGCCACCTGGATTGACCATATCTAGACCCACAGATGACTGAGACATAAGGGTGGACACTCTTGGGGCTGAGAGGTTTGGTGAGGTTGGGTGAGCAAATGCAGACCCTTTAAAGTAATACGGCGTGGTACCCATCCCATGGGTCCCAAATCTCCAGGTTCAAGGGCATCTTCCTACGTCGAAAACATGCACGAGAAACCCAGAAGATGGTACACCGTGTGACCGGGAAAGGTTTCTAAAACGCACCTCATTTCTCATCTCCTTGTGCTCCGGTTCGCCATTCCAGCCGCTTTACTAGCAATCTCCCTCCTGGGAGAATCAGCACCTTTAACCTCCTGTTCCGAACACGTTGCAATTTGTCCTGAGGATGAACGGGAAGAGGGGGAACCAATGAGAGACTAGCTCTAGGTGTTGGGACAGGCACAGGTCACTCTATTTTCCCATCAGGAAGCAGAATTAACCACAGGCTCAGCCTGCCGCCCGGAGCCAGAATAGGGCCTGAAGCAATCCTGCGCTTTTGCGTCCAGCTCCCAAGAAAGCGAGTTGAAAAATGGAGCTCAGGGGCACTGCAATTCACAAACCTGCAGAGTTAGAAATGATAACTCTCGTCCACAAATATATGGAGGGAAGGCAACGAAGAGGATTTGAAAGCAAGGCAGAATTGCAGGAAACCGATTCCAGGAGGTAGATTCGAATCGCCTTTAAAGCACAGGAAAAGCGGCAAAACCTCGACAATGATGCCCTTGGCCAAAAAGGGCGTATGCGTTTTTTCCTGAATATATTCAGGAAAAAACGCATACGCCCTTTTTGGCCAACCAAGCAACCTGGAAAGGCAAATCAGCGCTACAAAGAAGTCTCGCTTCCCATCGGTCAAAAGGGCCATGCTGAATAAAGTGTCAAAACCAGAAATGCAGGACAGGCCATGGAGAAATGGGAGCCTTGCTACGCTGATGGGCGGGCTGTAAATTGCCAACAGCCACTCTGGAGAAGTGTACGGTGTGTCCTGAAACATCTAAAAAACTCAGCTTAGAGAGCATAGGGCACTTCCACTCATGGGCGTATAAATTGGGAAAACTAAAAATCAGCAAGACACAGGCACCCCAAAGTTTAGGGCTGCTCTGTTGACAAGAACCTCCACTTCGTTACACCTTAAACATCCCAGGAAAGAGAAGAATGGATAAAGAAGTTGTGGTCCTTATGTACAATGGAATATCACTCAGCCATGAAATCAACGTCTTAAGGCTAGGAGCAGCATGATGAGTGGATTTAGGTACGACGATTCTAAGTGAAATAAGTCACACAGAAAAAGACACTTATCATAAGATATCACTTACAGAGGGAATGTAAAAACCGCTACCCTTGAAC
Organism: Balaenoptera borealis; assembly: GCF_965194805.1. Classification (NCBI taxonomy): domain Eukaryota; kingdom Metazoa; phylum Chordata; class Mammalia; order Artiodactyla; family Balaenopteridae; genus Balaenoptera; species Balaenoptera borealis. The sequence goes on from NW_028123825.1 coordinate 240,014, forward strand.
TGAATTACAAAACAGAACAGAGTCGCACGTTTAGAAAACACACTATGGCTGCTTAACGGGAAAGGTGAGGTGGGGTGATGCATAAAACAAGGGTTTCAAATTAGCTCAGATACCGTTCCATAAACCCAATATGTAATAGACAAGACCTACTCCTTGCTCAGTGAACTGGACTCAACAACCCCTATTCACCGCCCAAGAATATATCTGACTAGTAAGAATCTTAAAACCTATGTATTGATATCTCTCTGTAAGTGAGTCAAGTGGGTGAAAAGCGGCATAAACACAGCAGTGCAAAGCAGCTAAACCCTATTATAAAAATCAATTACTTTCAAAAACCCGTGAAACAAAGACAGTGAAAGAGAGAGAAATTCTTACAAAATTCGTTCAGGGGCTGCGATGCCACCTGGATTGACCATATCTAGACCCACAGATGACTGAGACATAAGGGTGGACACTCTTGGGGCTGAGAGGTTTGGTGAGGTTGGGTGAGCAAACGCAGACCCTTTAAAGTAATACGGCGTGGTACCCATCCCATGGGTCCCAAATCTGCAGGTTCAAGGGCATCTTCCTACGTCGAAAACATGCACGAGAAACCCAGAAGATGGTACACCGTGTGACCGGGAAAGGTTTCTAAAACGCACCTCATTTCTCATCTCCTTGTGCTCCGGTTCGCCATTCCAGCCGCTTTACTAGCAATCTCCCTCCTGGGAGAATCAGCACCTTTAACCTCCTGTTCCGAACACGTTGCAATTTGTCCTGAGGATGAACGGGAAGAGGGGGAACCAATGAGAGACTAGCTCTAGGTGTTGGGACAGGCACAGGTCACTCTATTTTCCCATCAGGAAGCAGAATTAACCACAGGCTCAGCCTGCCGCCCGGAGCCAGAATAGGGCCTGAAGCAATCCTGCGCTTTTGCGGCCAGCTCCCAAGAAAGCGAGTTGAAAAATGGAGCTCAGGGGCACTGCAATTCACAAACCTGCAGAGTTAGAAATGATAACTCTCGTCCACAAATATATGGAGGGAAGGCAACGAAGAGGATTTGAAAGCAAGGCAGAATTGCAGGAAACCGATTTCAGGAGGTAGATTCGAATCGCCTTTAAAGCACAGGAAAAGCGGCAAAACCTCGACAATGATGCCCTTGGCCAAAAAGGGCGTATGCGTTTTTTCCTGAATATATTCAGGAAAAAACGCATACGCCCTTTTTGGCCAACCAAGCAACCTGGAAAGGCAAATCAGCGCTACAAAGAAGTCTCGCTTCCCATCGGTCAAAAGGGCCATGCTGAATAAAGTGTCAAAACCAGAAATGCAGGACAGGCCATGGAGAAATGGGAGCCTTGCTACGCTGATGGGCGGGCTGTAAATTGCCAACAGCCACTCTGGAGAAGTGTACGGTGTGTCCTGAAACATCTAAAAAACTCAGCTTAGAGAGCATAGGGCACTTCCACTCATGGGCGTATAAATTGGGAAAACTAAAAATCAGCAAGACACAGGCACCCCAAAGTTTAGGGCTGCTCTGTTGACAAGAACCTCCACTTCGTTACACCTTAAACATCCCAGGAAAGAGAAGAATGGATAAAGAAGTTGTGGTCCTTATGTACAATGGAATATCACTCAGCCATGAAATCAACGTCTTAAGGCTAGGAGTAGCATGATGAGTGGATTTAGGTACGACGATTCTAAGTGAAATAAGTCACACAGAAAAAGACACTTATCATAAGATATCACTTACAGAGGGAATGTAAAAACCGCTACCCTTGAACTGAATTACAAAACAGAACAGAGTCGCACGTTTAGAAAACACACTATGGCTGCTTAACGGGAAAGGTGAGGTGGGGTGATGCATAAAACAAGGGTTTCAAATTAGCTCAGATACCGTTCCATAAACCCAATATGTAATAGACAAGACCTACTCCTTGCTCAGTGAACTGGACTCAACAACCCCTATTCACCGCCCAAGAATATATCTGACTAGTAAGAATCTTAAAACCTATATATTGATATCTCTCTGTAAGTGAGTCAAGTAGGTGTAAAGCGGCATAAACACAGCAGTGCAAAGCAGCTAAACCCCATTATAAAAATCAATTACTTTTAAAAACCCGTGAAACAAAGACAGTGAAAGAGAGAGAAATTCTTACAAAATTCGTTCAGGGGCTGCGATGCCACCTGGATTGACCATATCTATACCCACAGATGACTGAGACATAAGGGTGGACACTCTTGGGGCTGAGAGGTTTGGTGAGGTTGGGTGAGCAAACGCAGACCCTTTAAAGTAATACGGCGTGGTACCCATCCCATGGGTCCCAATTCTCCAGGTTCAAGGGCATCTTCCTACGTCGAAAACATGCACGAGCAACCCAGAAGATGGTACACCGTGTGACCGGGAAAGATTTCTAAAACGCACCTCATTTCTCATCTCCTTGTGCTCCGGTTCGCCATTCCAGCCGCTTTACTAGCAATCTCCCTCCTTGGAGAATCAGCACCTTTAACCTCCTGTTCCGAACACGTTGCAATTTGTCCTGAGGATGAACGGGAAGAGGGGGAACCAATGAGAGACTAGCTCTAGGTGTTGGGACAGGCACAGGTCACTCTATTTTCCCATCAGGAAGAAGAATTAACCACAGGCTCAGCCTGCCGCCGGGAGCCAGAATAGGGCCTGAAGCAATCCTGCGCTTTTGCGGCCAGCTCCCAAGAAAGCGAGTTGAAAAATGGAGCTCAGGGGCACTGCAATTCACAAACCTGCAGAGTTAGAAATGATAACTCTCGTCCACAAATATATGGAGGGAAGGCAACGAAGAGGATTTGAAAGCAAGGCAGAATTGCAGGAAACCGATTCCAGGAGGTAGATTCGAATCGCCTTTAAAGCACAGGAAAAGCGGCAAAACCTCGACAATGATGCCCTTGGCCAAAAAGGGCGTATGCGTTTTTTCCTGAATATATTCAGGAAAAAACGCATACGCCCTTTTTGGCCAACCAAGCAACCTGGAAAGGCAAATCAGCGCTACAAAGAAGTCTCGCTTCCCATCGGTCAAAAGGGCCATGCTGAATAAAGTGTCAAAACCAGAAATGCAGGACAGGCCATGGAGAAATGGGAGCCTTGCTACGCTGATGGGCGGGCTGTAAATTGCCAACAGCCACTCTGGAGAAGTGTACGGTGTGTCCTGAAACATCTAAAAAACTCAGCTTAGAGAGCATAGGGCACTTCCACTCATGGGCGTATAAATTGGGAAAACTAAAAATCAGCAAGACACAGGCACCCCAAAGTTTAGGGCTGCTCTGTTGACAAGAACCTCCACTTCGTTACACCTTAAACATCCCAGGAAAGAGAAGAATGGATAAAGAAGTTGTGGTCCTTATGTACAATGGAATATCACTCAGCCATGAAATCAACGTCATAAGGCTAGGAGCAGCATGATGAGTGGATTTAGGTACGACGATTCTAAGTGAAATAAGTCACACAGAAAGACACTTATCATAAGATATCACTTACAGAGAGAATGTAAAAACCGCTACCCTTGAACTGAATTACAAAACAGAATAGAGTCGCACGTTTAGAAAACACACTATGGCTGCTTAACGGGAAAGGTGAGGTGGGGTGATGCATAAAACAAGGGTTTCAAATTAGCTCAGATACCGTTCCATAAACCCAATATGTAATAGACAAGACCTACTCCTTGCTCAGTGAACTGGACTCAACGCCCCCTATTCACCACCCAAGAATATATCTGACTAGTAAGAATCTTAAAACCTATGTATTGATATCTCTCTGTAAGTGAGTCAAGTGGGTGAAAAGCGGCATAAACACAGCAGTGCAAAGCAGCTAAACCCTATTATAAAAATCAATTACTTTTAAAAACCCGTGAAACAAAGACAGTGAAAGAGAGAGAAATTCTTACAAAATTCGTTCAGGGGCTGCGATGCCACCTGGATTGACCATATCTAGACCCACAGCTGATTGAGACATAAGGGTGGACACTCTTGGGGCTGAGAGGTTTGGTGAGGTTGGGTGAGCTAACGCAGACCCTGTAAAGTAATACGGCGTGGTACCCATCCCATGGGTCCCAAATCTCCAGGTTCAAGGGCATCTTCCTACGTCGAAAACATGCACGAGAAACCCAGAAGATGGTACACCGTGTGACCGGGAAAGGTTTCTAAAACGCACCTCATTTCTCATCTCCTTGTGCTCCGGTTCGCCATTCCAGCCGCTTTACTAGCAATCTCCCTCCTGGGAGAATCAGCACCTTTAACCTCCTGTTCCGAACACGTTGCAATTTGTCCTGAGGATGAACGGGAAGAGGGGGAACCAATGAGAGACTAGCTCTAGGTGTTGGGACAGGCACAGGTCACTCTATTTTCCCATCAGGAAGCAGAATTAACCACAGGCTCAGCCTGCCGCCCGGAGCCAGAATAGGGCCTGAAGCAATCCTGCGCTTTTGCGGCCAGCTCCCAAGAAAGCGAGTTGAAAAATGGAGCTCAGGGGCACTGCAATTCACAAACCTGCAGAGTTAGAAATGATAACTCTCGTCCACAAATATATGGAGGGAAGGCAACGAAGAGGATTTGAAAGCAAGGCAGAATTGCAGGAAACCGATTCCAGGAGGTAGATTCGAATCGCCTTTAAAGCACAGGAAAAGCGGCAAAACCTCGACAATGATGCCCTTGGCCAAAAAGGGCGTATGCGTTTTTTCCTGAATATATTCAGGAAAAAACGCATACGCCCTTTTTGGCCAACCAAGCAACCTGGAAAGGCAAATCAGCGCTACAAAGAAGTCTCGCTTCCCATCGGTCAAAAGGGCCATGCTGAATAAAGTGTCAAAACCAGAAATGCAGGACAGGCCATGGAGAAATGGGAGCCTTGCTACGCTGATGGGCGGGCTGTAAATTGCCAACAGCCACTCTGGAGAAGTGTACGGTGTGTCCTGAAACATCTAAAAAACTCAGCTTAGAGAGCATAGGGCACTTCCACTCATGGGCGTATAAATTGGGAAAACTAAAAATCAGCAAGACACAGGCACCCCAAAGTTTAGGGCTGCTCTGTTGACAAGAACCTCCACTTCGTTACACCTTAAACATCCCAGGAAAGAGAAGAATGGATAAAGAAGTTGTGGTCCTTATGTACAATGGAATATCACTCAGCCATGAAATCAACGTCATAAGGCTAGGAGCAGCATGATGAGTGGATTTAGGTATGACGATTCTAAGTGAAATAAGTCACACAGAAAGACACTTATCATAAGATATCACTTACAGAGAGAATGTAAAAACCGCTACCCTTGAACTGAATTACAAAACAGAACAGAGTCGCACGTTTAGAAAACACACTATGGCTGCTTAACGGGAAAGGTGAGGTGGGGTGATGCATAAAACAAGGGTTTCAAATTAGCTCAGATACCGTTCCATAAACCCAATATGTAATAGACCAGACCTACTCCTTGCTCAGTGAACTGGACTCAACGCCCCCTATTCACCACCCAAGAATATATCTGACTAGTAAGAATCTTAAAACCTATGTATTGATATCTCTCTGTAAGTGAGTCAAGTGGGTGTAAAGCGGCATAAACACAGCAGTGCAAAGCAGCTAAACCCTATTATAAAAATCAATTACTTTTAAAAACCCGTGAAACAAAGACAGTGAAAGAGAGAGAAATTCTTACAAAATTCGTTCAGGGGCTGCGATGCCACCTGGATTGACCATATCTAGACCCACAGCTGATTGAGACATAAGGGTGGACACTCTTGGGGCTGAGAGGTTTGGTGAGGTTGGGTGAGCTAACGCAGACCCTGTAAAGTAATACGGCGTGGTACGCATCCCATGGGTCCCAAATCTCCAGGGTCAAGGGCATCTTCCTACGTCGAAAACATGCACGAGAAACCCAGAAGATGGTACACCGTGTGACCGGGAAAGGTTTCTAAAACGCACCTCATTTCTCATCTCCTTGTGCTCCGGTTCGCCATTCCAGCCGCTTTACTAGCAATCTCCCTCCTGGGAGAATCAGCACCTTTAACCTCCTGTTCCGAACACGTTGCAATTTGTCCTGAGGATGAACGGGAAGAGGGGGAACCAATGAGAGACTAGCTCTAGGTGTTGGGACAGGCACAGGTCACTCTATTTTCCCATCAGGAAGCAGAATTAACCACAGGCTCAGCCTGCCGCCCGGAGCCAGAATAGGGCCTGAAGCAATCCTGCGCTTTTGCGGCCAGCTCCCAAGAAAGCGAGTTGAAAAATGGAGCTCAGGGGCACTGCAATTCACAAACCTGCAGAGTTAGAAATGATAACTCTCGTCCACAAATATATGGAGGGAAGGCAACGAAGAGGATTTGAAAGCAAGGCAGAATTGCAGGAAACCGATTCCAGGAGGTAGATTCGAATCGCCTTTAAAGCACAGGAAAAGCGGCAAAACCTCGACAATGATGCCCTTGGCCAAAAAGGGCGTATGCGTTTTTTCCTGAATATATTCAGGAAAAAACGCATACGCCCTTTTTGGCCAACCAAGCAACCTGGAAAGGCAAATCAGCGCTACAAAGAAGTCTCGCTTCCCATCGGTCAAAAGGGCCATGCTGAATAAAGTGTCAAAACCAGAAATGCAGGACAGGCCATGGAGAAATGGGAGCCTTGCTACGCTGATGGGCGGGCTGTAAATTGCCAACAGCCACTCTGGAGAAGTGTACGGTGTGTCCTGAAACATCTAAAAAACTCAGCTTAGAGAGCATAGGGCACTTCCACTCATGGGCGTATAAATTGGGAAAACTAAAAATCAGCAAGACACAGGCACCCCAAAGTTTAGGGCTGCTCTGTTGACAAGAACCTCCACTTCGTTACACCTTAAACATCCCAGGAAAGAGAAGAATGGATAAAGAAGTTGTGGTCCTTATGTACAATGGAATATCACTCAGCCATGAAATCAACGTCATAAGGCTAGGAGCAGCATGATGAGTGGATTTAGGTATGACGATTCTAAGTGAAATAAGTCACACAGAAAGACACTTATCATAAGATATCACTTACAGAGAGAATGTAAAAACCGCTACCCTTGAACTGAATTACAAAACAGAACAGAGTCGCACGTTTAGAAAACACACTATGGCTGCTTAACGGGAAAGGTGAGGTGGGGTGATGCATAAAACAAGGGTTTCAAATTAGCTCAGATACCGTTCCATAAACCCAATATGTAATAGACCAGACCTACTCCTTGCTCAGTGAACTGGACTCAACGCCCCCTATTCACCACCCAAGAATATATCTGACTAGTAAGAATCTTAAAACCTATGTATTGATATCTCTCTGTAAGTGAGTCAAGTGGGTGTAAAGCGGCATAAACACAGCAGTGCAAAGCAGCTAAACCCTATTATAAAAATCAATTACTTTTAAAAACCCGTGAAACAAAGACAGTGAAAGAGAGAGAAATTCTTACAAAATTCGTTCAGGGGCTGCGATGCCACCTGGATTGACCATATCTAGACCCACAGCTGATTGAGACATAAGGGTGGACACTCTTGGGGCTGAGAGGTTTGGTGAGGTTGGGTGAGCTAACGCAGACCCTGTAAAGTAATACGGCGTGGTACGCATCCCATGGGTCCCAAATCTCCAGGGTCAAGGGCATCTTCCTACGTCGAAAACATGCACGAGAAACCCAGAAGATGGTACACCGTGTGACCGGGAAAGGTTTCTAAAACGCACCTCATTTCTCATCTCCTTGTGCTCCGGTTCGCCATTCCAGCCGCTTTACTAGCAATCTCCCTCCTTGGAGAATCAGCACCTTTAACCTCCTGTTCCGAACACGTTGCAATTTGTCCTGAGGATGAACGGGAAGAGGGGGAACCAATGAGAGACTAGCTCTAGGTGTTGGGACAGGCACAGGTCACTCTATTTTCCCATCAGGAAGCAGAATTAACCACAGGCTCAGCCTGCCGCCCGGAGCCAGAATAGGGCCTGAAGCAATCCTGCGCTTTTGCGGCCAGCTCCCAAGAAAGCGAGTTGAAAAATGGAGCTCAGGGGCACTGCAATTCACAAACCTGCAGAGTTAGAAATGATAACTCTCGTCCACAAATATATGGAGGGAAGGCAACGAAGAGGATTTGAAAGCAAGGCAGAATTGCAGGAAACCGATTCCAGGAGGTAGATTCGAATCGCCTTTAAAGCACAGGAAAAGCGGCAAAACCTCGACAATGATGCCCTTGGCCAAAAAGGGCGTATGCGTTTTTTCCTGAATATATTCAGGAAAAAACGCATACGCCCTTTTTGGCCAACCAAGCAACCTGGAAAGGCAAATCAGCGCTACAAAGAAGTCTCGCTTCCCATCGGTCAAAAGGGCCATGCTGAATAAAGTGTCAAAACCAGAAATGCAGGACAGGCCATGGAGAAATGGGAGCCTTGCTACGCTGATGGGCGGGCTGTAAATTGCCAACAGCCACTCTGGAGAAGTGTACGGTGTGTCCTGAAACATCTAAAAAACTCAGCTTAGAGAGCATAGGGCACTTCCACTCATGGGCGTATAAATTGGGAAAACTAAAAATCAGCAAGACACAGGCACCCCAAAGTTTAGGGCTGCTCTGTTGACAAGAACCTCCACTTCGTTACACCTTAAACATCCCAGGAAAGAGAAGAATGGATAAAGAAGTTGTGGTCCTTATGTACAATGGAATATCACTCAGCCATGAAATCAACGTCTTAAGGCTAGGAGCAGCATGATGAGTGGATTTAGGTACGACGATTCTAAGTGAAATAAGTCACACAGAAAAAGACACTTATCATAAGATATCACTTACAGAGGGAATGTAAAAACCGCTACCCTTGAACTGAATTACAAAACAGAACAGAGTCGCACGTTTAGAAAACACACTATGGCTGCTTAACGGGAAAGGTGAGGTGGGGTGATGCATAAAACAAGGGTTTCAAATTAGCTCAGATACCGTTCCATAAACCCAATATGTAATAGACAAGACCTACTCCTTGCTCAGTGAACTGGACTCAACAACCCCTATTCACCGCCCAAGAATATATCTGACTAGTAAGAATCTTAAAACCTATGTATTGATATCTCTCTGTAAGTGAGTCAAGTAGGTGTAAAGCGGCATAAACACAGCAGTGCAAAGCAGCTAAACCCCATTATAAAAATCAATTACTTTTAAAAACCCGTGAAACAAAGACAGTGAGAGAGAGAGAAATTCTTACAAAATTCGTTCAGGGGCTGCGATGCCACCTGGATTGACCATATCTATACCCACAGATGACTGAGACATAAGGGTGGACACTCTTGGGGCTGAGAGGTTTGGTGAGGTTGGGTGAGCAAACGCAGACCCTTTAAAGTAATACGGCGTGGTACCCATCTCATGGGTCCCAAATCTCCAGGTTCAAGGGCATCTTCCTACGTCGAAAACATGCACGAGCAACCCAGAAGATGGTACACCGTGTGACCGGGAAAGGTTTCTAAAACGCACCTCATTTCTCATCTCCTTGTGCTCCGGTTCGCCATTCCAGCCGCTTTACTAGCAATCTCCCTCCTTGGAGAATCAGCACCTTTAACCTCCTGTTCCGTACACGTTGCAATTTGTCCTGAGGATGAACGGGAAGAGGGGGAACCAATGAGAGACTAGCTCTAGGTGTTGGGACAGGCACAGGTCACTCTATTTTCCCATCAGGAAGAAGAATTAACCACAGGCTCAGCCTGCCGCCGGGAGCCAGAATAGGGCCTGAAGCAATCCTGCGCTTTTGCGGCCAGCTCCCAAGAAAGCGAGTTGAAAAATGGAGCTCAGGGGCACTGCAATTCACAAACCTGCAGAGTTAGAAATGATAACTCTCGTCCACAAATATATGGAGGGAAGGCAACGAAGAGGATTTGAAAGCAAGGCAGAATTGCAGGAAACCGATTCCAGGAGGTAGATTCGAATCGCCTTTAAAGCACAGGAAAAGCGGCAAAACCTCGACAATGATGCCCTTGGCCAAAAAGGGCGTATGCGTTTTTTCCTGAATATATTCAGGAAAAAACGCATACGCCCTTTTTGGCCAACCAAGCAACCTGCAAAGGCAAATCAGCGCTACAAAGAAGTCTCGCTTCCCATCGGTCAAAAGGGCCATGCTGAATAAAGTGTCAAAACCAGAAATGCAGGACAGGCCATGGAGAAATGGGAGCCTTGCTACGCTGATGGGCGGGCTGTAAATTGCCAACAGCCACTCTGGAGAAGTGTACGGTGTGTCCTGAAACATCTAAAAAACTCAGCTTAGAGAGCATAGGGCACTTCCACTCATGGGCGTATAAATTGGGAAAACTAAAAATCAGCAAGACACAGGCACCCCAAAGTTTAGGGCTGCTCTGTTGACAAGAACCTCCACTTCGTTACACCTTAAACATCCCAGGAAAGAGAAGAATGGATAAAGAAGTTGTGGTCCTTATGTACAATGGAATATCACTCAGCCATGAAATCAACGTCATAAGGCTAGGAGCAGCATGATGAGTGGATTTAGGTACGACGATTCTAAGTGAAATAAGTCACACAGAAAGACACTTATCATAAGATATCACTTACAGAGAGAATGTAAAAACCGCTACCCTTGAACTGAATTACAAAACAGAACAGAGTCGCACGTTTAGAAAACACACTATGGCTGCTTAACGGGAAAGGTGAGGTGGGGTGATGCATAAAACAAGGGTTTCAAATTAGCTCAGATACCGTTCCATAAACCCAATATGTAATAGACAAGACCTACTCCTTGCTCAGTGAACTGGACTCAACGCCCCCTATTCACTGCCCAAGAATATATCTGACTAGTAAGAATCTTAAAACCTATGTATTGATATCTCTCTGTAAGTGAGTCAAGTGGGTGAAAAGCGGCATAAACACAGCAGTGCAAAGCAGCTAAACCCTATTATAAAAATCAATTACTTTTAAAAACCCGTGAAACAAAGACAGTGAAAGAGAGAGAAATTCTTACAAAATTCGTTCAGGGGCTGCGATGCCACCTGGATTGACCATATCTAGACCCACAGATGACTGAGACATAAGGGTGGACACTCTTGGGGCTGAGAGGTTTGGTGAGGTTGGGTGAGCAAATGCAGACCCTTTAAAGTAATACGGCGTGGTACCCATCCCATGGGTCCCAAATCTCCAGGTTCAAGGGCATCTTCCTACGTCGAAAACATGCACGAGAAACCCAGAAGATGGTACACCGTGTGACCGGGAAAGGTTTCTAAAACGCACCTCATTTCTCATCTCCTTGTGCTCCGGTTCGCCATTCCAGCCGCTTTACTAGCAATCTCCCTCCTGGGAGAATCAGCACCTTTAACCTCCTGTTCCGAACACGTTGCAATTTGTCCTGAGGATGAACGGGAAGAGGGGGAACCAATGAGAGACTAGCTCTAGGTGTTGGGACAGGCACAGGTCACTCTATTTTCCCATCAGGAAGCAGAATTAACCACAGGCTCAGCCTGCCGCCCGGAGCCAGAATAGGGCCTGAAGCAATCCTGCGCTTTTGCGTCCAGCTCCCAAGAAAGCGAGTTGAAAAATGGAGCTCAGGGGCACTGCAATTCACAAACCTGCAGAGTTAGAAATGATAACTCTCGTCCACAAATATATGGAGGGAAGGCAACGAAGAGGATTTGAAAGCAAGGCAGAATTGCAGGAAACCGATTCCAGGAGGTAGATTCGAATCGCCTTTAAAGCACAGGAAAAGCGGCAAAACCTCGACAATGATGCCCTTGGCCAAAAAGGGCGTATGCGTTTTTTCCTGAATATATTCAGGAAAAAACGCATACGCCCTTTTTGGCCAACCAAGCAACCTGGAAAGGCAAATCAGCGCTACAAAGAAGTCTCGCTTCCCATCGGTCAAAAGGGCCATGCTGAATAAAGTGTCAAAACCAGAAATGCAGGACAGGCCATGGAGAAATGGGAGCCTTGCTACGCTGATGGGCGGGCTGTAAATTGCCAACAGCCACTCTGGAGAAGTGTACGGTGTGTCCTGAAACATCTAAAAAACTCAGCTTAGAGAGCATAGGGCACTTCCACTCATGGGCGTATAAATTGGGAAAACTAAAAATCAGCAAGACACAGGCACCCCAAAGTTTAGGGCTGCTCTGTTGACAAGAACCTCCACTTCGTTACACCTTAAACATCCCAGGAAAGAGAAGAATGGATAAAGAAGTTGTGGTCCTTATGTACAATGGAATATCACTCAGCCATGAAATCAACGTCTTAAGGCTAGGAGCAGCATGATGAGTGGATTTAGGTACGACGATTCTAAGTGAAATAAGTCACACAGAAAAAGACACTTATCATAAGATATCACTTACAGAGGGAATGTAAAAACCGCTACCCTTGAACTGAATTACAAAACAGAACAGAGTCGCACGTTTAGAAAACACACTATGGCTGCTTAACGGGAAAGGTGAGGTGGGGTGATGCATAAAACAAGGGTTTCAAATTAGCTCAGATACCGTTCCATAAACCCAATATGTAATAGACAAGACCTACTCCTTGCTCAGTGAACTGGACTCAACAACCCCTATTCACCGCCCAAGAATATATCTGACTAGTAAGAATCTTAAAACCTATGTATTGATATCTCTCTGTAAGTGAGTCAAGTAGGTGTAAAGCGGCATAAACACAGCAGTGCAAAGCAGCTAAACCCCATTATAAAAATCAATTACTTTTAAAAACCCGTGAAACAAAGACAGTGAGAGAGAGAGAAATTCTTACAAAATTCGTTCAGGGGCTGCGATGCCACCTGGATTGACCATATCTATACCCACAGATGACTGAGACATAAGGGTGGACACTCTTGGGGCTGAGAGGTTTGGTGAGGTTGGGTGAGCAAACGCAGACCCTTTAAAGTAATACGGCGTGGTACCCATCTCATGGGTCCCAAATCTCCAGGTTCAAGGGCATCTTCCTACGTCGAAAACATGCACGAGCAACCCAGAAGATGGTACACCGTGTGACCGGGAAAGGTTTCTAAAACGCACCTCATTTCTCATCTCCTTGTGCTCCGGTTCGCCATTCCAGCCGCTTTACTAGCAATCTCCCTCCTTGGAGAATCAGCACCTTTAACCTCCTGTTCCGTACACGTTGCAATTTGTCCTGAGGATGAACGGGAAGAGGGGGAACCAATGAGAGACTAGCTCTAGGTGTTGGGACAGGCACAGGTCACTCTATTTTCCCATCAGGAAGAAGAATTAACCACAGGCTCAGCCTGCCGCCGGGAGCCAGAATAGGGCCTGAAGCAATCCTGCGCTTTTGCGGCCAGCTCCCAAGAAAGCGAGTTGAAAAATGGAGCTCAGGGGCACTGCAATTCACAAACCTGCAGAGTTAGAAATGATAACTCTCGTCCACAAATATATGGAGGGAAGGCAACGAAGAGGATTTGAAAGCAAGGCAGAATTGCAGGAAACCGATTCCAGGAGGTAGATTCGAATCGCCTTTAAAGCACAGGAAAAGCGGCAAAACCTCGACAATGATGCCCTTGGCCAAAAAGGGCGTATGCGTTTTTTCCTGAATATATTCAGGAAAAAACGCATACGCCCTTTTTGGCCAACCAAGCAACCTGCAAAGGCAAATCAGCGCTACAAAGAAGTCTCGCTTCCCATCGGTCAAAAGGGCCATGCTGAATAAAGTGTCAAAACCAGAAATGCAGGACAGGCCATGGAGAAATGGGAGCCTTGCTACGCTGATGGGCGGGCTGTAAATTGCCAACAGCCACTCTGGAGAAGTGTACGGTGTGTCCTGAAACATCTAAAAAACTCAGCTTAGAGAGCATAGGGCACTTCCACTCATGGGCGTATAAATTGGGAAAACTAAAAATCAGCAAGACACAGGCACCCCAAAGTTTAGGGCTGCTCTGTTGACAAGAACCTCCACTTCGTTACACCTTAAACATCCCAGGAAAGAGAAGAATGGATAAAGAAGTTGTGGTCCTTATGTACAATGGAATATCACTCAGCCATGAAATCAACGTCATAAGGCTAGGAGCAGCATGATGAGTGGATTTAGGTACGACGATTCTAAGTGAAATAAGTCACACAGAAAGACACTTATCATAAGATATCACTTACAGAGAGAATGTAAAAACCGCTACCCTTGAACTGAATTACAAAACAGAACAGAGTCGCACGTTTAGAAAACACACTATGGCTGCTTAACGGGAAAGGTGAGGTGGGGTGATGCATAAAACAAGGGTTTCAAATTAGCTCAGATACCGTTCCATAAACCCAATATGTAATAGACAAGACCTACTCCTTGCTCAGTGAACTGGACTCAACGCCCCCTATTCACTGCCCAAGAATATATCTGACTAGTAAGAATCTTAAAACCTATGTATTGATATCTCTCTGTAAGTGAGTCAAGTGGGTGAAAAGCGGCATAAACACAGCAGTGCAAAGCAGCTAAACCCTATTATAAAAATCAATTACTTTTAAAAACCCGTGAAACAAAGACAGTGAAAGAGAGAGAAATTCTTACAAAATTCGTTCAGGGGCTGCGATGCCACCTGGATTGACCATATCTAGACCCACAGATGACTGAGACATAAGGGTGGACACTCTTGGGGCTGAGAGGTTTGGTGAGGTTGGGTGAGCAAATGCAGACCCTTTAAAGTAATACGGCGTGGTACCCATCCCATGGGTCCCAAATCTCCAGGTTCAAGGGCATCTTCCTACGTCGAAAACATGCACGAGAAACCCAGAAGATGGTACACCGTGTGACCGGGAAAGGTTTCTAAAACGCACCTCATTTCTCATCTCCTTGTGCTCCGGTTCGCCATTCCAGCCGCTTTACTAGCAATCTCCCTCCTGGGAGAATCAGCACCTTTAACCTCCTGTTCCGAACACGTTGCAATTTGTCCTGAGGATGAACGGGAAGAGGGGGAACCAATGAGAGACTAGCTCTAGGTGTTGGGACAGGCACAGGTCACTCTATTTTCCCATCAGGAAGCAGAATTAACCACAGGCTCAGCCTGCCGCCCGGAGCCAGAATAGGGCCTGAAGCAATCCTGCGCTTTTGCGTCCAGCTCCCAAGAAAGCGAGTTGAAAAATGGAGCTCAGGGGCACTGCAATTCACAAACCTGCAGAGTTAGAAATGATAACTCTCGTCCACAAATATATGGAGGGAAGGCAACGAAGAGGATTTGAAAGCAAGGCAGAATTGCAGGAAACCGATTCCAGGAGGTAGATTCGAATCGCCTTTAAAGCACAGGAAAAGCGGCAAAACCTCGACAATGATGCCCTTGGCCAAAAAGGGCGTATGCGTTTTTTCCTGAATATATTCAGGAAAAAACGCATACGCCCTTTTTGGCCAACCAAGCAACCTGGAAAGGCAAATCAGCGCTACAAAGAAGTCTCGCTTCCCATCGGTCAAAAGGGCCATGCTGAATAAAGTGTCAAAACCAGAAATGCAGGACAGGCCATGGAGAAATGGGAGCCTTGCTACGCTGATGGGCGGGCTGTAAATTGCCAACAGCCACTCTGGAGAAGTGTACGGTGTGTCCTGAAACATCTAAAAAACTCAGCTTAGAGAGCATAGGGCACTTCCACTCATGGGCGTATAAATTGGGAAAACTAAAAATCAGCAAGACACAGGCACCCCAAAGTTTAGGGCTGCTCTGTTGACAAGAACCTCCACTTCGTTACACCTTAAACATCCCAGGAAAGAGAAGAATGGATAAAGAAGTTGTGGTCCTTATGTACAATGGAATATCACTCAGCCATGAAATCAACGTCTTAAGGCTAGGAGCAGCATGATGAGTGGATTTAGGTACGACGATTCTAAGTGAAATAAGTCACACAGAAAAAGACACTTATCATAAGATATCACTTACAGAGGGAATGTAAAAACCGCTACCCTTGAACTGAATTACAAAACAGAACAGAGTCGCACGTTTAGAAAACACACTATGGCTGCTTAACGGGAAAGGTGAGGTGGGGTGATGCATAAAACAAGGGTTTCAAATTAGCTCAGATACCGTTCCATAAACCCAATATGTAATAGACAAGACCTACTCCTTGCTCAGTGAACTGGACTCAACAACCCCTATTCACCGCCCAAGAATATATCTGACTAGTAAGAATCTTAAAACCTATGTATTGATATCTCTCTGTAAGTGAGTCAAGTAGGTGTAAAGCGGCATAAACACAGCAGTGCAAAGCAGCTAAACCCCATTATAAAAATCAATTACTTTTAAAAACCCGTGAAACAAAGACAGTGAAAGAGAGAGAAATTCTTACAAAATTCGTTCAGGGGCTGCGATGCCAGCTGGATTGACCATATCTATACCCACAGATGACTGAGACATAAGGGTGGACACTCTTGGGGCTGAGAGGTTTGGTGAGGTTGGGTGAGCAAACGCAGACCCTTTAAAGTAATACGGCGTGGTACCCATCCCATGGGTCCCAATTCTCCAGGTTCAAGGGCATCTTCCTACGTCGAAAACATGCACGAGCAACCCAGAAGATGGTACACCGTATGACCGGGAAAGGTTTCTAAAACGCACCTCATTTCTCATCTCCTTGTGCTCCGGTTCGCCATTCCAGCCGCTTTACTAGCAATCTCCCTCCTTGGAGAATCAGCACCTTTAACCTCCTGTTCCGTACACGTTGCAATTTGTCCTGAGGATGAACGGGAAGAGGGGGAACCAATGAGAGACTAGCTCTAGGTGTTGGGACAGGCACAGGTCACTCTATTTTCCCATCAGGAAGAAGAATTAACCACAGGCTCAGCCTGCCGCCGGGAGCCAGAATAGGGCCTGAAGAAATCCTGCGCTTTTGCGGCCAGCTCCCAAGAAAGCGAGTTGAAAAATGGAGCTCAGGGGCACTGCAATTCACAAACCTGCAGAGTTAGAAATGATAACTCTCGTCCACAAATATATGGAGGGAAGGCAACGAAGAGGATTTGAAAGCAAGGCAGAATTGCAGGAAACCGATTCCAGGAGGTAGATTCGAATCGCCTTTAAAGCACAGGAAATGCGGCAAAACCTCGACAATGATGCCCTTGGCCAAAAAGGGCGTATGCGTTTTTTCCTGAATATATTCAGGAAAAAACGCATACGCCCTTTTTGGCCAACCAAGCAACCTGGAAAGGCAAATCAGCGCTACAAAGAAGTCTCGCTTCCCATCGGTCAAAAGGGCCATGCTGAATAAAGTGTCAAAACCAGAAATGCAGGACAGGCCATGGAGAAATGGGAGCCTTGCTACGCTGATGGGCGGGCTGTAAATTGCCAACAGCCACTCTGGAGAAGTGTACGGTGTGTCCTGAAACATCTAAAATACTCAGCTTAGAGAGCATAGGGCACTTCCACTCATGGGCGTATAAATTGGGAAAACTAAAAATCAGCAAGACACAGGCACCCCAAAGTTTAGGGCTGCTCTGTTGACAAGAACCTCCACTTCGTTACACCTTAAACATCCCAGGAAAGAGAAGAATGGATAAAGAAGTTGTGGTCCTTATGTACAATGGAATATCACTCAGCCATGAAATCAACGTCATAAGGCTAGGAGCAGCATGATGAGTGGATTTAGGTACGACGATTCTAAGTGAAATAAGTCACACAGAAAGACACTTATCATAAGATATCACTTACAGAGAGAATGTAAAAACCGCTACCCTTGAACTGAATTACAAAACAGAACAGAGTCGCACGTTTAGAAAACACACTATGGCTGCTTAACGGGAAAGGTGAGGTGGGGTGATGCATAAAACAAGGGTTTCAAATTAGCTCAGATACCGTTCCATAAACCCACTATGTAATAGACAAGACCTACTCCTTGCTCAGTGAACTGGACTCAACGCCCCCTATTCACCGCCCAAGAATATATCTGACTAGTAAGAATCTTAAAACCTATGTATTGATATCTCTCTGTAAGTGAGTCAAGTGGGTGAAAAGCGGCATAAACACAGCAGTGCAAAGCAGCTAAACCCTATTATAAAAATCAATTACTTTTAAAAACCCGTGAAACAAAGACAGTGAAAGAGAGAGAAATTCTTACAAAATTCGTTCAGGGGCTGCGATGCCACCTGGATTGACCATATCTAGACCCACAGCTGATTGAGACATAAGGGTGGACACTCTTGGGGCTGAGAGGTTTGGTGAGGTTGGGTGAGCTAACGCAGACCCTGTAAAGTAATATGGCGTGGTACGCATCCCATGGGTCCCAAATCTCCAGGGTCAAGGGCATCTTCCTACGTCGAAAACATGCACGAGAAACCCAGAAGATGGTACACCGTGTGACCGGGAAAGGTTTCTAAAACGCACCTCATTTCTCATCTCCTTGTGCTCCGGTTCGCCATTCCAGCCGCTTTACTAGCAATCTCCCTCCTTGGAGAATCAGCACCTTTAACCTCCTGTTCCGAACACGTTGCAATTTGTCCTGAGGATGAACGGGAAGAGGGGGAACCAATGAGAGACTAGCTCTAGGTGTTGGGACAGGCACAGGTCACTCTATTTTCCCATCAGGAAGCAGAATTAACCACAGGCTCAGCCTGCCGCCCGGAGCCAGAATAGGGCCTGAAGCAATCCTGCGCTTTTGCGGCCAGCTCCCAAGAAAGCGAGTTGAAAAATGGAGCTCAGGGGCACTGCAATTCACAAACCTGCAGAGTTAGAAATGATAACTCTCGTCCACAAATATATGGAGGGAAGGCAACGAAGAGGATTTGAAAGCAAGGCAGAATTGCAGGAAACCGATTCCAGGAGGTAGATTCGAATCGCCTTTAAAGCACAGGAAAAGCGGCAAAACCTCGACAATGATGCCCTTGGCCAAAAAGGGCGTATGCGTTTTTTCCTGAATATATTCAGGAAAAAACGCATACGCCCTTTTTGGCCAACCAAGCAACCTGGAAAGGCAAATCAGCGCTACAAAGAAGTCTCGCTTCCCATCGGTCAAAAGGGCCATGCTGAATAAAGTGTCAAAACCAGAAATGCAGGACAGGCCATGGAGAAATGGGAGCCTTGCTACGCTGATGGGCGGGCTGTAAATTGCCAACAGCCACTCTGGAGAAGTGTACGGTGTGTCCTGAAACATCTAAAAAACTCAGCTTAGAGAGCATAGGGCACTTCCACTCATGGGCGTATAAATTGGGAAAACTAAAAATCAGCAAGACACAGGCACCCCAAAGTTTAGGGCTGCTCTGTTGACAAGAACCTCCACTTCGTTACACCTTAAACATCCCAGGAAAGAGAAGAATGGATAAAGAAGTTGTGGTCCTTATGTACAATGGAATATCACTCAGCCATGAAATCAACGTCTTAAGGCTAGGAGCAGCATGATGAGTGGATTTAGGTACGACGATTCTAAGTGAAATAAGTCACACAGAAAAAGACACTTATCATAAGATATCACTTACAGAGGGAATGTAAAAACCGCTACCCTTGAACTGAATTACAAAACAGAACAGAGTCGCACGTTTAGAAAACACACTATGGCTGCTTAACGGGAAAGGTGAGGTGGGGTGATGCATAAAACAAGGGTTTCAAATTAGCTCAGATACCGTTCCATAAACCCAATATGTAATAGACAAGACCTACTCCTTGCTCAGTGAACTGGACTCAACAACCCCTATTCACCGCCCAAGAATATATCTGACTAGTAAGAATCTTAAAACCTATGTATTGATATCTCTCTGTAAGTGAGTCAAGTAGGTGTAAAGCGGCATAAACACAGCAGTGCAAAGCAGCTAAACCCCATTATAAAAATCAATTACTTTTAAAAACCCGTGAAACAAAGACAGTGAGAGAGAGAGAAATTCTTACAAAATTCGTTCAGGGGCTGCGATGCCACCTGGATTGACCATATCTATACCCACAGATGACTGAGACATAAGGGTGGACACTCTTGGGGCTGAGAGGTTTGGTGAGGTTGGGTGAGCAAACGCAGACCCTTTAAAGTAATACGGCGTGGTACCCATCTCATGGGTCCCAAATCTCCAGGTTCAAGGGCATCTTCCTACGTCGAAAACATGCACGAGCAACCCAGAAGATGGTACACCGTGTGACCGGGAAAGGTTTCTAAAACGCACCTCATTTCTCATCTCCTTGTGCTCCGGTTCGCCATTCCAGCCGCTTTACTAGCAATCTCCCTCCTTGGAGAATCAGCACCTTTAACCTCCTGTTCCGTACACGTTGCAATTTGTCCTGAGGATGAACGGGAAGAGGGGGAACCAATGAGAGACTAGCTCTAGGTGTTGGGACAGGCACAGGTCACTCTATTTTCCCATCAGGAAGAAGAATTAACCACAGGCTCAGCCTGCCGCCGGGAGCCAGAATAGGGCCTGAAGCAATCCTGCGCTTTTGCGGCCAGCTCCCAAGAAAGCGAGTTGAAAAATGGAGCTCAGGGGCACTGCAATTCACAAACCTGCAGAGTTAGAAATGATAACTCTCGTCCACAAATATATGGAGGGAAGGCAACGAAGAGGATTTGAAAGCAAGGCAGAATTGCAGGAAACCGATTCCAGGAGGTAGATTCGAATCGCCTTTAAAGCACAGGAAAAGCGGCAAAACCTCGACAATGATGCCCTTGGCCAAAAAGGGCGTATGCGTTTTTTCCTGAATATATTCAGGAAAAAACGCATACGCCCTTTTTGGCCAACCAAGCAACCTGCAAAGGCAAATCAGCGCTACAAAGAAGTCTCGCTTCCCATCGGTCAAAAGGGCCATGCTGAATAAAGTGTCAAAACCAGAAATGCAGGACAGGCCATGGAGAAATGGGAGCCTTGCTACGCTGATGGGCGGGCTGTAAATTGCCAACAGCCACTCTGGAGAAGTGTACGGTGTGTCCTGAAACATCTAAAAAACTCAGCTTAGAGAGCATAGGGCACTTCCACTCATGGGCGTATAAATTGGGAAAACTAAAAATCAGCAAGACACAGGCACCCCAAAGTTTAGGGCTGCTCTGTTGACAAGAACCTCCACTTCGTTACACCTTAAACATCCCAGGAAAGAGAAGAATGGATAAAGAAGTTGTGGTCCTTATGTACAATGGAATATCACTCAGCCATGAAATCAACGTCATAAGGCTAGGAGCAGCATGATGAGTGGATTTAGGTACGACGATTCTAAGTGAAATAAGTCACACAGAAAGACACTTATCATAAGATATCACTTACAGAGAGAATGTAAAAACCGCTACCCTTGAACTGAATTACAAAACAGAACAGAGTCGCACGTTTAGAAAACACACTATGGCTGCTTAACGGGAAAGGTGAGGTGGGGTGATGCATAAAACAAGGGTTTCAAATTAGCTCAGATACCGTTCCATAAACCCAATATGTAATAGACAAGACCTACTCCTTGCTCAGTGAACTGGACTCAACGCCCCCTATTCACTGCCCAAGAATATATCTGACTAGTAAGAATCTTAAAACCTATGTATTGATATCTCTCTGTAAGTGAGTCAAGTGGGTGAAAAGCGGCATAAACACAGCAGTGCAAAGCAGCTAAACCCTATTATAAAAATCAATTACTTTTAAAAACCCGTGAAACAAAGACAGTGAAAGAGAGAGAAATTCTTACAAAATTCGTTCAGGGGCTGCGATGCCACCTGGATTGACCATATCTAGACCCACAGATGACTGAGACATAAGGGTGGACACTCTTGGGGCTGAGAGGTTTGGTGAGGTTGGGTGAGCAAATGCAGACCCTTTAAAGTAATACGGCGTGGTACCCATCCCATGGGTCCCAAATCTCCAGGTTCAAGGGCATCTTCCTACGTCGAAAACATGCACGAGAAACCCAGAAGATGGTACACCGTGTGACCGGGAAAGGTTTCTAAAACGCACCTCATTTCTCATCTCCTTGTGCTCCGGTTCGCCATTCCAGCCGCTTTACTAGCAATCTCCCTCCTGGGAGAATCAGCACCTTTAACCTCCTGTTCCGAACACGTTGCAATTTGTCCTGAGGATGAACGGGAAGAGGGGGAACCAATGAGAGACTAGCTCTAGGTGTTGGGACAGGCACAGGTCACTCTATTTTCCCATCAGGAAGCAGAATTAACCACAGGCTCAGCCTGCCGCCCGGAGCCAGAATAGGGCCTGAAGCAATCCTGCGCTTTTGCGTCCAGCTCCCAAGAAAGCGAGTTGAAAAATGGAGCTCAGGGGCACTGCAATTCACAAACCTGCAGAGTTAGAAATGATAACTCTCGTCCACAAATATATGGAGGGAAGGCAACGAAGAGGATTTGAAAGCAAGGCAGAATTGCAGGAAACCGATTCCAGGAGGTAGATTCGAATCGCCTTTAAAGCACAGGAAAAGCGGCAAAACCTCGACAATGATGCCCTTGGCCAAAAAGGGCGTATGCGTTTTTTCCTGAATATATTCAGGAAAAAACGCATACGCCCTTTTTGGCCAACCAAGCAACCTGGAAAGGCAAATCAGCGCTACAAAGAAGTCTCGCTTCCCATCGGTCAAAAGGGCCATGCTGAATAAAGTGTCAAAACCAGAAATGCAGGACAGGCCATGGAGAAATGGGAGCCTTGCTACGCTGATGGGCGGGCTGTAAATTGCCAACAGCCACTCTGGAGAAGTGTACGGTGTGTCCTGAAACATCTAAAAAACTCAGCTTAGAGAGCATAGGGCACTTCCACTCATGGGCGTATAAATTGGGAAAACTAAAAATCAGCAAGACACAGGCACCCCAAAGTTTAGGGCTGCTCTGTTGACAAGAACCTCCACTTCGTTACACCTTAAACATCCCAGGAAAGAGAAGAATGGATAAAGAAGTTGTGGTCCTTATGTACAATGGAATATCACTCAGCCATGAAATCAACGTCTTAAGGCTAGGAGCAGCATGATGAGTGGATTTAGGTACGACGATTCTAAGTGAAATAAGTCACACAGAAAAAGACACTTATCATAAGATATCACTTACAGAGGGAATGTAAAAACCGCTACCCTTGAACTGAATTACAAAACAGAACAGAGTCGCACGTTTAGAAAACACACTATGGCTGCTTAACGGGAAAGGTGAGGTGGGGTGATGCATAAAACAAGGGTTTCAAATTAGCTCAGATACCGTTCCATAAACCCAATATGTAATAGACAAGACCTACTCCTTGCTCAGTGAACTGGACTCAACAACCCCTATTCACCGCCCAAGAATATATCTGACTAGTAAGAATCTTAAAACCTATGTATTGATATCTCTCTGTAAGTGAGTCAAGTAGGTGTAAAGCGGCATAAACACAGCAGTGCAAAGCAGCTAAACCCCATTATAAAAATCAATTACTTTTAAAAACCCGTGAAACAAAGACAGTGAGAGAGAGAGAAATTCTTACAAAATTCGTTCAGGGGCTGCGATGCCAGCTGGATTGACCATATCTATACCCACAGATGACTGAGACATAAGGGTGGACACTCTTGGGGCTGAGAGGTTTGGTGAGGTTGGGTGAGCAAACGCAGACCCTTTAAAGTAATACGGCGTGGTACCCATCCCATGGGTCCCAATTCTCCAGGTTCAAGGGCATCTTCCTACGTCGAAAACATGCACGAGCAACCCAGAAGATGGTACACCGTATGACCGGGAAAGGTTTCTAAAACGCACCTCATTTCTCATCTCCTTGTGCTCCGGTTCGCCATTCCAGCCGCTTTACTAGCAATCTCCCTCCTTGGAGAATCAGCACCTTTAACCTCCTGTTCCGTACACGTTGCAATTTGTCCTGAGGATGAACGGGAAGAGGGGGAACCAATGAGAGACTAGCTCTAGGTGTTGGGACAGGCACAGGTCACTCTATTTTCCCATCAGGAAGAAGAATTAACCACAGGCTCAGCCTGCCGCCGGGAGCCAGAATAGGGCCTGAAGAAATCCTGCGCTTTTGCGGCCAGCTCCCAAGAAAGCGAGTTGAAAAATGGAGCTCAGGGGCACTGCAATTCACAAACCTGCAGAGTTAGAAATGATAACTCTCGTCCACAAATATATGGAGGGAAGGCAACGAAGAGGATTTGAAAGCAAGGCAGAATTGCAGGAAACCGATTCCAGGAGGTAGATTCGAATCGCCTTTAAAGCACAGGAAATGCGGCAAAACCTCGACAATGATGCCCTTGGCCAAAAAGGGCGTATGCGTTTTTTCCTGAATATATTCAGGAAAAAACGCATACGCCCTTTTTGGCCAACCAAGCAACCTGGAAAGGCAAATCAGCGCTACAAAGAAGTCTCGCTTCCCATCGGTCAAAAGGGCCATGCTGAATAAAGTGTCAAAACCAGAAATGCAGGACAGGCCATGGAGAAATGGGAGCCTTGCTACGCTGATGGGCGGGCTGTAAATTGCCAACAGCCACTCTGGAGAAGTGTACGGTGTGTCCTGAAACATCTAAAATACTCAGCTTAGAGAGCATAGGGCACTTCCACTCATGGGCGTATAAATTGGGAAAACTAAAAATCAGCAAGACACAGGCACCCCAAAGTTTAGGGCTGCTCTGTTGACAAGAACCTCCACTTCGTTACACCTTAAACATCCCAGGAAAGAGAAGAATGGATAAAGAAGTTGTGGTCCTTATGTACAATGGAATATCACTCAGCCATGAAATCAACGTCATAAGGCTAGGAGCAGCATGATGAGTGGATTTAGGTACGACGATTCTAAGTGAAATAAGTCACACAGAAAGACACTTATCATAAGATATCACTTACAGAGAGAATGTAAAAACCGCTACCCTTGAACTGAATTACAAAACAGAACAGAGTCGCACGTTTAGAAAACACACTATGGCTGCTTAACGGGAAAGGTGAGGTGGGGTGATGCATAAAACAAGGGTTTCAAATTAGCTCAGATACCGTTCCATAAACCCACTATGTAATAGACAAGACCTACTCCTTGCTCAGTGAACTGGACTCAACGCCCCCTATTCACCGCCCAAGAATATATCTGACTAGTAAGAATCTTAAAACCTATGTATTGATATCTCTCTGTAAGTGAGTCAAGTGGGTGAAAAGCGGCATAAACACAGCAGTGCAAAGCAGCTAAACCCTATTATAAAAATCAATTACTTTTAAAAACCCGTGAAACAAAGACAGTGAAAGAGAGAGAAATTCTTACAAAATTCGTTCAGGGGCTGCGATGCCACCTGGATTGACCATATCTAGACCCACAGCTGATTGAGACATAAGGGTGGACACTCTTGGGGCTGAGAGGTTTGGTGAGGTTGGGTGAGCTAACGCAGACCCTGTAAAGTAATACGGCGTGGTACCCATCCCATGGGTCCCAAATCTCCAGGTTCAAGGGCATCGTCCTACGTCGAAAACATGCACGAGAAACCCAGAAGATGGTACACCGTGTGACCGGGAAAGGTTTCTAAAACGCACCTCATTTCTCATCTCCTTGTGCTCCGGTTCGCCATTCCAGCCGCTTTACTAGCAATCTCCCTCCTTGGAGAATCAGCACCTTTAACCTCCTGTTCCGAACACGTTGCAATTTGTCCTGAGGATGAACGGGAAGAGGGGGAACCAATGAGAGACTAGCTCTAGGTGTTGGGACAGGCACAGGTCACTCTATTTTCCCATCAGGAAGCAGAATTAACCACAGGCTCAGCCTGCCGCCCGGAGCCAGAATAGGGCCTGAAGCAATCCTGCGCTTTTGCGGCCAGCTCCCAAGAAAGCGAGTTGAAAAATGGAGCTCAGGGGCACTGCAATTCACAAACCTGCAGAGTTAGAAATGATAACTCTCGTCCACAAATATATGGAGGGAAGGCAACGAAGAGGATTTGAAAGCAAGGCAGAATTGCAGGAAACCGATTTCAGGAGGTAGATTCGAATCGCCTTTAAAGCACAGGAAAAGCGGCAAAACCTCGACAATGATGCCCTTGGCCAAAAAGGGCGTATGCGTTTTTTCCTGAATATATTCAGGAAAAAACGCATACGCCCTTTTTGGCCAACCAAGCAACCTGGAAAGGCAAATCAGCGCTACAAAGAAGTCTCGCTTCCCATCGGTCAAAAGGGCCATGCTGAATAAAGTGTCAAAACCAGAAATGCAGGACAGGCCATGGAGAAATGGGAGCCTTGCTACGCTGATGGGCGGGCTGTAAATTGCCAACAGCCACTCTGGAGAAGTGTACGGTGTGTCCTGAAACATCTAAAAAACTCAGCTTAGAGAGCATAGGGCACTTCCACTCATGGGCGTATAAATTGGGAAAACTAAAAATCAGCAAGACACAGGCACCCCAAAGTTTAGGGCTGCTCTGTTGACAAGAACCTCCACTTCGTTACACCTTAAACATCCCAGGAAAGAGAAGAATGGATAAAGAAGTTGTGGTCCTTATGTACAATGGAATATCACTCAGCCATGAAATCAACGTCATAAGGCTAGGAGCAGCATGATGAGTGGATTTAGGTATGACGATTCTAAGTGAAATAAGTCACACAGAAAGACACTTATCATAAGATATCACTTACAGAGAGAATGTAAAAACCGCTACCCTTGAACTGAATTACAAAACAGAACAGAGTCGCACGTTTAGAAAACACACTATGGCTGCTTAACGGGAAAGGTGAGGTGGGGTGATGCATAAAACAAGGGTTTCAAATTAGCTCAGATACCGTTCCATAAACCCAATATGTAATAGACCAGACCTACTCCTTGCTCAGTGAACTGGACTCAACGCCCCCTATTCACCACCCAAGAATATATCTGACTAGTAAGAATCTTAAAACCTATGTATTGATATCTCTCTGTAAGTGAGTCAAGTGGGTGTAAAGCGGCATAAACACAGCAGTGCAAAGCAGCTAAACCCTATTATAAAAATCAATTACTTTTAAAAACCCGTGAAACAAAGACAGTGAAAGAGAGAGAAATTCTTACAAAATTCGTTCAGGGGCTGCGATGCCACCTGGATTGACCATATCTAGACCCACAGCTGATTGAGACATAAGGGTGGACACTCTTGGGGCTGAGAGGTTTGGTGAGGTTGGGTGAGCTAACGCAGACCCTGTAAAGTAATACGGCGTGGTACCCATCCCATGGGTCCCAAATCTCCAGGGTCAAGGGCATCTTCCTACGTCGAAAACATGCACGAGAAACCCAGAAGATGGTACACCGTGTGACCGGGAAAGGTTTCTAAAACGCACCTCATTTCTCATCTCCTTGTGCTCCGGTTCGCCATTCCAGCCGCTTTACTAGCAATCTCCCTCCTTGGAGAATCAGCACCTTTAACCTCCTGTTCCGAACACGTTGCAATTTGTCCTGAGGATGAACGGGAAGAGGGGGAACCAATGAGAGACTAGCTCTAGGTGTTGGGACAGGCAGAGGTCACTCTATTTTCCCATCAGGAAGCAGAATTAACCACAGGCTCAGCCTGCCGCCCGGAGCCAGAATAGGGCCTGAAGCAATCCTGCGCTTTTGCGGCCAGCTCCCAAGAAAGCGAGTTGAAAAATGGAGCTCAGGGGCACTGCAATTCACAAACCTGCAGAGTTAGAAATGATAACTCTCGTCCACAAATATATGGAGGGAAGGCAACGAAGAGGATTTGAAAGCAAGGCAGAATTGCAGGAAACCGATTCCAGGAGGTAGATTCGAATCGCCTTTAAAGCACAGGAAAAGCGGCAAAACCTCGACAATGATGCCCTTGGCCAAAAAGGGCGTATGCGTTTTTTCCTGAATATATTCAGGAAAAAACGCATACGCCCTTTTTGGCCAACCAAGCAACCTGGAAAGGCAAATCAGCGCTACAAAGAAGTCTCGCTTCCCATCGGTCAAAAGGGCCATGCTGAATAAAGTGTCAAAACCAGAAATGCAGGACAGGCCATGGAGAAATGGGAGCCTTGCTACGCTGATGGGCGGGCTGTAAATTGCCAACAGCCACTCTGGAGAAGTGTACGGTGTGTCCTGAAACATCTAAAATACTCAGCTTAGAGAGCATAGGGCACTTCCACTCATGGGCGTATAAATTGGGAAAACTAAAAATCAGCAAGACACAGGCACCCCAAAGTTTAGGGCTGCTCTGTTGACAAGAACCTCCACTTCGTTACACCTTAAACATCCCAGGAAAGAGAAGAATGGATAAAGAAGTTGTGGTCCTTATGTACAATGGAATATCACTCAGCCATGAAATCAACGTCTTAAGGCTAGGAGCAGCATGATGAGTGGATTTAGGTACGACGATTCTAAGTGAAATAAGTCACACAGAAAGACACTTATCATAAGATATCACTTACAGAGAGAATGTAAAAACCGCTACCCTTGAACTGAATTACAAAACAGAACAGAGTCGCACGTTTAGAAAACACACTATGGCTGCTTAACGGGAAAGGTGAGGTGGGGTGATGCATAAAACAAGGGTTTCAAATTAGCTCAGATACCGTTCCATAAACCCAATATGTAATAGACAAGACCTACTCCTTGCTCAGTGAACTGGACTCAACAACCCCTATTCACCGCCCAAGAATATATCTGACTAGTAAGAATCTTAAAACCTATGTAGTGATATCTCTCTGTAAGTGAGTCAAGTAGGTGTAAAGCGGCATAAACACAGCAGTGCAAAGCAGCTAAACCCCATTATAAAAATCAATTACTTTTAAAAACCCGTGAAACAAAGACAGTGAAAGAGAGAGAAATTCTTACAAAATTCGTTCAGGGGCTGCGATGCCACCTGGATTGACCATATCTAGACCCACAGATGACTGAGACATAAGGGTGGACACTCTTGGGGCTGAGAGGTTTGGTGAGGTTGGGTGAGCAAACGCAGACCCTTTAAAGTAATACGGCGTGGTACCCATCCCATGGGTCCCAAATCTCCAGGGTCAAGGGCATCTTCCTACGTCGAAAACATGCACGAGAAACCCAGAAGATGGTACACCGTGTGACCGGGAAAGGTTTCTGAAACGCACCTCATTTCTCATCTCCTTGTGCTCCGGTTCGCCATTCCAGCCGCTTTACTAGCAATCTCCCTCCTTGGAGAATCAGCACCTTTAACCTCCTGTTCCGTACACGTTGCAATTTGTCCTGAGGATGAACGGGAAGAGGGGGAACCAATGAGAGACTAGCTCTAGGTGTTGGGACAGGCACAGGTCACTCTATTTTCCCATCAGGTAGCAGAATTAACCACAGGCTCAGCCTGCCGCCCGGAGCCAGAATAGGGCCTGAAGCAATCCTGCGCTTTTGCGGCCAGCTCCCAAGAAAGCGAGTTGAAAAATGGAGCTCAGGGGCACTGCAATTCACAAACCTGCAGAGTTAGAAATGATAACTCTCGTCCACAAATATATGGAGGGAAGGCAACGAAGAGGATTTGAAAGCAAGGCAGAATTGCAGGAAACCGATTTCAGGAGGTAGATTCGAATCCCCTTTAAAGCACAGGAAAAGCGGCAAAACCTCGA
The DNA here is from genome assembly GCF_965194805.1 of Balaenoptera borealis. Taxonomy (NCBI): domain Eukaryota; kingdom Metazoa; phylum Chordata; class Mammalia; order Artiodactyla; family Balaenopteridae; genus Balaenoptera; species Balaenoptera borealis. Next base: position 269,281 of record NW_028123825.1, read on the forward strand.
CAATGATGCCCTTGGCCAAAAAGGGCGTATGCGTTTTTTCCTGAATATATTCAGGAAAAAACGCATACGCCCTTTTTGGCCAACCAAGCAACCTGGAAAGGCAAATCAGCGCTACAAAGAAGTCTCGCTTCCCATCGGTCAAAAGGGCCATGCTGAATAAAGTGTCAAAACCAGAAATGCAGGACAGGCCATGGAGAAATGGGAGCCTTGCTACGCTGATGGGCGGGCTGTAAATTGCCAACAGCCACTCTGGAGAAGTGTACGGTGTGTCCTGAAACATCTAAAAAACTCAGCTTAGAGAGCATAGGGCACTTCCACTCATGGGCGTATAAATTGGGAAAACTAAAAATCAGCAAGACACAGGCACCCCAAAGTTTAGGGCTGCTCTGTTGACAAGAACCTCCACTTCGTTACACCTTAAACATCCCAGGAAAGAGAAGAATGGATAAAGAAGTTGTGGTCCTTATGTACAATGGAATATCACTCAGCCATGAAATCAACGTCTTAAGGCTAGGAGCAGCATGATGAGTGGATTTAGGTACGACGATTCTAAGTGAAATAAGTCACACAGAAAAAGACACTTATCATAAGATATCACTTACAGAGGGAATGTAAAAACCGCTACCCTTGAACTGAATTACAAAACAGAACAGAGTCGCACGTTTAGAAAACACACTATGGCTGCTTAACGGGAAAGGTGAGGTGGGGTGATGCATAAAACAAGGGTTTCAAATTAGCTCAGATACCGTTCCATAAACCCAATATGTAATAGACAAGACCTACTCCTTGCTCAGTGAACTGGACTCAACAACCCCTATTCACCGCCCAAGAATATATCTGACTAGTAAGAATCTTAAAACCTATGTAGTGATATCTCTCTGTAAGTGAGTCAAGTAGGTGTAAAGCGGCATAAACACAGCAGTGCAAAGCAGCTAAACCCCATTATAAAAATCAATTACTTTTAAAAACCCATGAAACAAAGACAGTGAGAGAGAGAGAAATTCTTACAAAATTCGTTCAGGGGCTGCGATGCCACCTGGATTGACCATATCTATACCCACAGATGACTGAGACATAAGGGTGGACACTCTTGGGGCTGAGAGGTTTGGTGAGGTTGGGTGAGCAAACGCAGACCCTTTAAAGTAATACGGCGTGGTACCCATCCCATGGGTCCCAAATCTCCAGGTTCAAGGGCATCTTCCTACGTCGAAAACATGCACGAGAAACCCAGAAGATGGTACACCGTGTGACCGGGAAAGGTTTCTAAAACGCACCTCATTTCTCATCTCCTTGTGCTCCGGTTCGCCATTCCAGCCGCTTTACTAGCAATCTCCCTCCTTGGAGAATCAGCACCTTTAACCTCCTGTTCCGTACACGTTGCAATTTGTCCTGAGGATGAACGGGAAGAGGGGGAACCAATGAGAGACTAGCTCTAGGTGTTGGGACAGGCACAGGTCACTCTATTTTCCCATCAGGAAGAAGAATTAACCACAGGCTCAGCCTGCCGCCGGGAGCCAGAATAGGGCCTGAAGCAATCCTGCGCTTTTGCGGCCAGCTCCCAAGAAAGCGAGTTGAAAAATGGAGCTCAGGGGCACTGCAATTCACAAACCTGCAGAGTTAGAAATGATAACTCTCGTCCACAAATATATGGAGGGAAGGCAACGAAGAGGATTTGAAAGCAAGGCAGAATTGCAGGAAACCGATTCCAGGAGGTAGATTCGAATCGCCTTTAAAGCACAGGAAAAGCGGCAAAACCTCGACAATGATGCCCTTGGCCAAAAAGGGCGTATGCGTTTTTTCCTGAATATATTCAGGAAAAAACGCATACGCCCTTTTTGGCCAACCAAGCAACCTGGAAAGGCAAATCAGCGCTACAAAGAAGTCTCGCTTCCCATCGGTCAAAAGGGCCATGCTGAATAAAGTGTCAAAACCAGAAATGCAGGACAGGCCATGGAGAAATGGGAGCCTTGCTACGCTGATGGGCGGGCTGTAAATTGCCAACAGCCACTCTGGAGAAGTGTACGGTGTGTCCTGAAACATCTAAAAAACTCAGCTTAGAGAGCATAGGGCACTTCCACTCATGGGCGTATAAATTGGGAAAACTAAAAATCAGCAAGACACAGGCACCCCAAAGTTTAGGGCTGCTCTGTTGACAAGAAACTCCACTTCGTTACACCTTAAACATCCCAGGAAAGAGAAGAATGGATAAAGAAGTTGTGGTCCTTATGTACAATGGAATATCACTCAGCCATGAAATCAACGTCTTAAGGCTAGGAGCAGCATGATGAGTGGATTTAGGTACGACGATTCTAAGTGAAATAAGTCACACAGAAAGACACTTATCATAAGATATCACTTACAGAGAGAATGTAAAAACCGCTACCCTTGAACTGAATTACAAAACAGAACAGAGTCGCACGTTTAGAAAACACACTATGGCTGCTTAACGGGAAAGGTGAGGTGGGGTGATGCATAAAACAAGGGTTTCAAATTAGCTCAGATACCGTTCCATAAACCCAATATGTAATAGACAAGACCTACTCCTTGCTCAGTGAACTGGACTCAACAACCCCTATTCACCGCCCAAGAATATATCTGACTAGTAAGAATCTTAAAACCTATGTATTGATATCTCTCTGTAAGTGAGTCAAGTGGGTGAAAAGCGGCATAAACACAGCAGTGCAAAGCAGCTAAACCCTATTATAAAAATCAATTACTTTTAAAAACCCGTGAAACAAAGACAGTGAAAGAGAGAGAAATTCTTACAAAATTCGTTCAGGGGCTGCGATGCCACCTGGATTGACCATATCTAGACCCACAGCTGATTGAGACATAAGGGTGGACACTCTTGGGGCTGAGAGGTTTGGTGAGGTTGGGTGAGCTAACGCAGACCCTGTAAAGTAATATGGCGTGGTACCCATCCCATGGGTCCCAAATCTCCAGGTTCAAGGGCATCTTCCTACGTCGAAAACATGCACGAGAAACCCAGAAGATGGTACACCGTGTGACCGGGAAAGGTTTCTAAAACGCACCTCATTTCTCATCTCCTTGTGCTCCGGTTCGCCATTCCAGCCGCTTTACTAGCATTCTCCCTCCTTGGAGAATCAGCACCTTTAACCTCCTGTTCCGAACACGTTGCAATTTGTCCTGAGGATGAACGGGAAGAGGGGGAACCAATGAGAGACTAGCTCTAGGTGTTGGGACAGGCACAGGTCACTCTATTTTCCCATCAGGAAGCAGAATTAACCACAGGCTCAGCCTGCCGCCCGGAGCCAGAATAGGGCCTGAAGCAATCCTGCGCTTTTGCGGCCAGCTCCCAAGAAAGCGAGTTGAAAAATGGAGCTCAGGGGCACTGCAATTCACAAACCTGCAGAGTTAGAAATGATAACTCTCGTCCACAAATATATGGAGGGAAGGCAACGAAGAGGATTTGAAAGCAAGGCAGAATTGCAGGAAACCGATTTCAGGAGGTAGATTCGAATCGCCTTTAAAGCACAGGAAAAGCGGCAAAACCTCGACAATGATGCCCTTGGCCAAAAAGGGCGTATGCGTTTTTTCCTGAATATATTCAGGAAAAAACGCATACGCCCTTTTTGGCCAACCAAGCAACCTGGAAAGGCAAATCAGCGCTACAAAGAAGTCTCGCTTCCCATCGGTCAAAAGGGCCATGCTGAATAAAGTGTCAAAACCAGAAATGCAGGACAGGCCATGGAGAAATGGGAGCCTTGCTACGCTGATGGGCGGGCTGTAAATTGCCAACAGCCACTCTGGAGAAGTGTACGGTGTGTCCTGAAACATCTAAAAAACTCAGCTTAGAGAGCATAGGGCACTTCCACTCATGGGCGTATAAACTGGGAAAACTAAAAATCAGCAAGACACAGGCACCCCAAAGTTTAGGGCTGCTCTGTTGACAAGAACCTCCACTTCGTTACACCTTAAACATCCCAGGAAAGAGAAGAATGGATAAAGAAGTTGTGGTCCTTATGTACAATGGAATATCACTCAGCCATGAAATCAACGTCATAAGGCTAGGAGCAGCATGATGAGTGGATTTAGGTACGACGATTCTAAGTGAAATAAGTCACACAGAAAGACACTTATCATAAGATATCACTTACAGAGAGAATGTAAAAACCGCTACCCTTGAACTGAATTACAAAACAGAACAGAGTCGCACGTTTAGAAAACACACTATGGCTGCTTAACGGGAAAGGTGAGGTGGGGTGATGCATAAAACAAGGGTTTCAAATTAGCTCAGATACCGTTCCATAAACCCAATATGTAATAGACAAGACCTACTCCTTGCTCAGTGAACTGGACTCAACGCCCCCTATTCACCGCCCAAGAATATATCTGACTAGTAAGAATCTTAAAACCTATGTATTGATATCTCTCTGTAAGTGAGTCAAGTGGGTGAAAAGCGGCATAAACACAGCAGTGCAAAGCAGCTAAACCCTATTATAAAAATCAATTACTTTTAAAAACCCGTGAAACAAAGACAGTGAAAGAGAGAGAAATTCTTACAAAATTCGTTCAGGGGCTGCGATGCCACCTGGATTGACCATATCTAGACCCACAGCTGATTGAGACATAAGGGTGGACACTCTTGGGGCTGAGAGGTTTGGTGAGGTTGGGTGAGCTAACGCAGACCCTGTAAAGTAATACGGCGTGGTACCCATCCCATGGGTCCCAAATCTCCAGGGTCAAGGGCATCTTCCTACGTCGAAAACATGCACGAGAAACCCAGAAGATGGTACACCATGTGACCGGGAAAGGTTTCTAAAACGCACCTCATTTCTCATCTCCTTGTGCTCCGGTTCGCCATTCCAGCCGCTTTACTAGCAATCTCCCTCCTTGGAGAATCAGCACCTTTAACCTCCTGTTCCGAACACGTTGCAATTTGTCCTGAGGATGAACGGGAAGAGGGGGAACCAATGAGAGACTAGCTCTAGGTGTTGGGACAGGCACAGGTCACTCTATTTTCCCATCAGGAAGAAGAATTAACCACAGGCTCAGCCTGCCGCCCGGAGCCAGAATAGGGCCTGAAGCAATCCTGCGCTTTTGCGGCCAGCTCCCAAGAAAGCGAGTTGAAAAATGGAGCTCAGGGGCACTGCAATTCACAAACCTGCAGAGTTAGAAATGATAACTCTCGTCCACAAATATATGGAGGGAAGGCTACGAAGAGGATTTGAAAGCAAGGCAGAATTGCAGGAAACCGATTTCAGGAGGTAGATTCGAATCGCCTTTAAAGCACAGGAAAAGCGGCAAAACCTCGACAATGATGCCCTTGGCCAAAAAGGGCGTATGCGTTTTTTCCTGAATATATTCAGGAAAAAACGCATACGCCCTTTTTGGCCAACCAAGCAACCTGGAAAGGCAAATCAGCGCTACAAAGAAGTCTCGCTTCCCATCGGTCAAAAGGGCCATGCTGAATAAAGTGTCAAAACCAGAAATGCAGGACAGGCCATGGAGAAATGGGAGCCTTGCTACGCTGATGGGCGGGCTGTAAATTGCCAACAGCCACTCTGGAGAAGTGTACGGTGTGTCCTGAAACATCTAAAAAACTCAGCTTAGAGAGCATAGGGCACTTCCACTCATGGGCGTATAAATTGGGAAAACTAAAAATCAGCAAGACACAGGCACCCCAAAGTTTAGGGCTGCTCTGTTGACAAGAACCTCCACTTCGTTACACCTTAAACATCCCAGGAAAGAGAAGAATGGATAAAGAAGTTGTGGTCCTTATGTACAATGGAATATCACTCAGCCATGAAATCAACGTCTTAAGGCTAGGAGCAGCATGATGAGTGGATTTAGGTACGACGATTCTAAGTGAAATAAGTCACACAGAAAAAGACACTTATCATAAGATATCACTTACAGAGGGAATGTAAAAACCGCTACCCTTGAACTGAATTACAAAACAGAACAGAGTCGCACATTTAGAAAACACACTATGGCTGCTTAACGGGAAAGGTGAGGTGGGGTGATGCATAAAACAAGGGTTTCAAATTAGCTCAGATACCGTTCCATAAACCCAATATGTAATAGACAAGACCTACTCCTTGCTCAGTGAACTGGACTCAACGCCCCCTATTCACCGCCCAAGAATATATCTGACTAGTAAGAATCTTAAAACCTATGTAGTGATATCTCTCTGTAAGTGAGTCAAGTAGGTGTAAAGCGGCATAAACACAGCAGTGCAAAGCAGCTAAACCCCATTATAAAAATCAATTACTTTTAAAAACCCGTGAAACAAAGACAGTGAAAGAGAGAGAAATTCTTACAAAATTCGTTCAGGGGCTGCGATGCCACCTGGATTGACCATATCTAGACCCACAGATGACTGAGACATAAGGGTGGACACTCTTGGGGCTGAGAGGTTTGGTGAGGTTGGGTGAGCAAACGCAGACCCTTTAAAGTAATACGGCGTGGTACCCATTCCATGGGTCCCAAATCTCCAGGGTCAAGGGCATCTTCCTACGTCGAAAACATGCACGAGAAACCCAGAAGATGGTACACCGTGTGACCGGGAAAGGTTTCTGAAACGCACCTCATTTCTCATCTCCTTGTGCTCCGGTTCGCCATTCCAGCCGCTTTACTAGCAATCTCCCTCCTTGGAGAATCAGCACCTTTAACCTCCTGTTCCGTACACGTTGCAATTTGTCCTGAGGATGAACGGGAAGAGGGGGAACCAATGAGAGACTAGCTCTAGGTGTTGGGACAGGCACAGGTCACTCTATTTTCCCATCAGGTAGCAGAATTAACCACAGGCTCAGCCTGCCGCCCGGAGCCAGAATAGGGCCTGAAGCAATCCTGCGCTTTTGCGGCCAGCTCCCAAGAAAGCGAGTTGAAAAATGGAGCTCAGGGGCACTGCAATTCACAAACCTGCAGAGTTAGAAATGATAACTCTCGTCCACAAATATATGGAGGGAAGGCAACGAAGAGGATTTGAAAGCAAGGCAGAATTGCAGGAAACCGATTTCAGGAGGTAGATTCGAATCGCCTTTAAAGCACAGGAAAAGCGGCAAAACCTCGACAATGATGCCCTTGGCCAAAAAGGGCGTATGCGTTTTTTCCTGAATATATTCAGGAAAAAACGCATACGCCCTTTTTGGCCAACCAAGCAACCTGGAAAGGCAAATCAGCGCTACAAAGAAGTCTCGCTTCCCATCGGTCAAAAGGGCCATGCTGAATAAAGTGTCAAAACCAGAAATGCAGGACAGGCCATGGAGAAATGGGAGCCTTGCTACGCTGATGGGCGGGCTGTAAATTGCCAACAGCCACTCTGGAGAAGTGTACGGTGTGTCCTGAAACATCTAAAAAACTCAGCTTAGAGAGCATAGGGCACTTCCACTCATGGGCGTATAAATTGGGAAAACTAAAAATCAGCAAGACACAGGCACCCCAAAGTTTAGGGCTGCTCTGTTGACAAGAACCTCCACTTCGTTACACCTTAAACATCCCAGGAAAGAGAAGAATGGATAAAGAAGTTGTGGTCCTTATGTACAATGGAATATCACTCAGCCATGAAATCAACGTCTTAAGGCTAGGAGCAGCATGATGAGTGGATTTAGGTACGACGATTCTAAGTGAAATAAGTCACACAGAAAAAGACACTTATCATAAGATATCACTTACAGAGGGAATGTAAAAACCGCTACCCTTGAACTGAATTACAAAACAGAACAGAGTCGCACGTTTAGAAAACACACTATGGCTGCTTAACGGGAAAGGTGAGGTGGGGTGATGCATAAAACAAGGGTTTCAAATTAGCTCAGATACCGTTCCATAAACCCAATATGTAATAGACAAGACCTACTCCTTGCTCAGTGAACTGGACTCAACAACCCCTATTCACCGCCCAAGAATATATCTGACTAGTAAGAATCTTAAAACCTATGTAGTGATATCTCTCTGTAAGTGAGTCAAGTAGGTGTAAAGCGGCATAAACACAGCAGTGCAAAGCAGCTAAACCCCATTATAAAAATCAATTACTTTTAAAAACCCATGAAACAAAGACAGTGAGAGAGAGAGAAATTCTTACAAAATTCGTTCAGGGGCTGCGATGCCACCTGGATTGACCATATCTATACCCACAGATGACTGAGACATAAGGGTGGACACTCTTGGGGCTGAGAGGTTTGGTGAGGTTGGGTGAGCAAACGCAGACCCTTTAAAGTAATACGGCGTGGTACCCATCCCATGGGTCCCAAATCTCCAGGTTCAAGGGCATCTTCCTACGTCGAAAACATGCACGAGAAACCCAGAAGATGGTACACCGTGTGACCGGGAAAGGTTTCTAAAACGCACCTCATTTCTCATCTCCTTGTGCTCCGGTTCGCCATTCCAGCCGCTTTACTAGCAATCTCCCTCCTTGGAGAATCAGCACCTTTAACCTCCTGTTCCGTACACGTTGCAATTTGTCCTGAGGATGAACGGGAAGAGGGGGAACCAATGAGAGACTAGCTCTAGGTGTTGGGACAGGCACAGGTCACTCTATTTTCCCATCAGGAAGAAGAATTAACCACAGGCTCAGCCTGCCGCCGGGAGCCAGAATAGGGCCTGAAGCAATCCTGCGCTTTTGCGGCCAGCTCCCAAGAAAGCGAGTTGAAAAATGGAGCTCAGGGGCACTGCAATTCACAAACCTGCAGAGTTAGAAATGATAACTCTCGTCCACAAATATATGGAGGGAAGGCAACGAAGAGGATTTGAAAGCAAGGCAGAATTGCAGGAAACCGATTCCAGGAGGTAGATTCGAATCGCCTTTAAAGCACAGGAAAAGCGGCAAAACCTCGACAATGATGCCCTTGGCCAAAAAGGGCGTATGCGTTTTTTCCTGAATATATTCAGGAAAAAACGCATACGCCCTTTTTGGCCAACCAAGCAACCTGGAAAGGCAAATCAGCGCTACAAAGAAGTCTCGCTTCCCATCGGTCAAAAGGGCCATGCTGAATAAAGTGTCAAAACCAGAAATGCAGGACAGGCCATGGAGAAATGGGAGCCTTGCTACGCTGATGGGCGGGCTGTAAATTGCCAACAGCCACTCTGGAGAAGTGTACGGTGTGTCCTGAAACATCTAAAAAACTCAGCTTAGAGAGCATAGGGCACTTCCACTCATGGGCGTATAAATTGGGAAAACTAAAAATCAGCAAGACACAGGCACCCCAAAGTTTAGGGCTGCTCTGTTGACAAGAACCTCCACTTCGTTACACCTTAAACATCCCAGGAAAGAGAAGAATGGATAAAGAAGTTGTGGTCCTTATGTACAATGGAATATCACTCAGCCATGAAATCAACGTCTTAAGGCTAGGAGCAGCATGATGAGTGGATTTAGGTACGACGATTCTAAGTGAAATAAGTCACACAGAAAGACACTTATCATAAGATATCACTTACAGAGAGAATGTAAAAACCGCTACCCTTGAACTGAATTACAAAACAGAACAGAGTCGCACGTTTAGAAAACACACTATGGCTGCTTAACGGGAAAGGTGAGGTGGGGTGATGCATAAAACAAGGGTTTCAAATTAGCTCAGATACCGTTCCATAAACCCAATATGTAATAGACAAGACCTACTCCTTGCTCAGTGAACTGGACTCAACAACCCCTATTCACCGCCCAAGAATATATCTGACTAGTAAGAATCTTAAAACCTATGTATTGATATCTCTCTGTAAGTGAGTCAAGTGGGTGAAAAGCGGCATAAACACAGCAGTGCAAAGCAGCTAAACCCTATTATAAAAATCAATTACTTTTAAAAACCCGTGAAACAAAGACAGTGAAAGAGAGAGAAATTCTTACAAAATTCGTTCAGGGGCTGCGATGCCACCTGGATTGACCATATCTAGACCCACAGCTGATTGAGACATAAGGGTGGACACTCTTGGGGCTGAGAGGTTTGGTGAGGTTGGGTGAGCTAACGCAGACCCTGTAAAGTAATATGGCGTGGTACCCATCCCATGGGTCCCAAATCTCCAGGTTCAAGGGCATCTTCCTACGTCGAAAACATGCACGAGAAACCCAGAAGATGGTACACCGTGTGACCGGGAAAGGTTTCTAAAACGCACCTCATTTCTCATCTCCTTGTGCTCCGGTTCGCCATTCCAGCCGCTTTACTAGCATTCTCCCTCCTTGGAGAATCAGCACCTTTAACCTCCTGTTCCGAACACGTTGCAATTTGTCCTGAGGATGAACGGGAAGAGGGGGAACCAATGAGAGACTAGCTCTAGGTGTTGGGACAGGCACAGGTCACTCTATTTTCCCATCAGGAAGAAGAATTAACCACAGGCTCAGCCTGCCGCCGGGAGCCAGAATAGGGCCTGAAGCAATCCTGCGCTTTTGCGGCCAGCTCCCAAGAAAGCGAGTTGAAAAATGGAGCTCAGGGGCACTGCAATTCACAAACCTGCAGAGTTAGAAATGATAACTCTCGTCCACAAATATATGGAGGGAAGGCAACGAAGAGGATTTGAAAGCAAGGCAGAATTGCAGGAAACCGATTCCAGGAGGTAGATTCGAATCGCCTTTAAAGCACAGGAAAAGCGGCAAAACCTCGACAATGATGCCCTTGGCCAAAAAGGGCGTATGCGTTTTTTCCTGAATATATTCAGGAAAAAACGCATACGCCCTTTTTGGCCAACCAAGCAACCTGGAAAGGCAAATCAGCGCTACAAAGAAGTCTCGCTTCCCATCGGTCAAAAGGGCCATGCTGAATAAAGTGTCAAAACCAGAAATGCAGGACAGGCCATGGAGAAATGGGAGCCTTGCTACGCTGATGGGCGGGCTGTAAATTGCCAACAGCCACTCTGGAGAAGTGTACGGTGTGTCCTGAAACATCTAAAAAACTCAGCTTAGAGAGCATAGGGCACTTCCACTCATGGGCGTATAAATTGGGAAAACTAAAAATCAGCAAGACACAGGCACCCCAAAGTTTAGGGCTGCTCTGTTGACAAGAACCTCCACTTCGTTACACCTTAAACATCCCAGGAAAGAGAAGAATGGATAAAGAAGTTGTGGTCCTTATGTACAATGGAATATCACTCAGCCATGAAATCAACGTCATAAGGCTAGGAGCAGCATGATGAGTGGATTTAGGTACGACGATTCTAAGTGAAATAAGTCACACAGAAAGACACTTATCATAAGATATCACTTACAGAGAGAATGTAAAAACCGCTACCCTTGAACTGAATTACAAAACAGAACAGAGTCGCACGTTTAGAAAACACACTATGGCTGCTTAACGGGAAAGGTGAGGTGGGGTGATGCATAAAACAAGGGTTTCAAATTAGCTCAGATACCGTTCCATAAACCCAATATGTAATAGACAAGACCTACTCCTTGCTCAGTGAACTGGACTCAACGCCCCCTATTCACCGCCCAAGAATATATCTGACTAGTAAGAATCTTAAAACCTATGTATTGATATCTCTCTGTAAGTGAGTCAAGTGGGTGAAAAGCGGCATAAACACAGCAGTGCAAAGCAGCTAAACCCTATTATAAAAATCAATTACTTTTAAAAACCCGTGAAACAAAGACAGTGAAAGAGAGAGAAATTCTTACAAAATTCGTTCAGGGGCTGCGATGCCACCTGGATTGACCATATCTAGACCCACAGCTGATTGAGACATAAGGGTGGACACTCTTGGGGCTGAGAGGTTTGGTGAGGTTGGGTGAGCTAACGCAGACCCTGTAAAGTAATACGGCGTGGTACCCATCCCATGGGTCCCAAATCTCCAGGGTCAAGGGCATCTTCCTACGTCGAAAACATGCACGAGAAACCCAGAAGATGGTACACCATGTGACCGGGAAAGGTTTCTAAAACACACCTCATTTCTCATCTCCTTGTGCTCCGGTTCGCCATTCCAGCCGCTTTACTAGCAATCTCCCTCCTTGGAGAATCAGCACCTTTAACCTCCTGTTCCGAACACGTTGCAATTTGTCCTGAGGATGAACGGGAAGAGGGGGAACCAATGAGAGACTAGCTCTAGGTGTTGGGACAGGCACAGGTCACTCTATTTTCCCATCAGGAAGAAGAATTAACCACAGGCTCAGCCTGCCGCCCGGAGCCAGAATAGGGCCTGAAGCAATCCTGCGCTTTTGCGGCCAGCTCCCAAGAAAGCGAGTTGAAAAATGGAGCTCAGGGGCACTGCAATTCACAAACCTGCAGAGTTAGAAATGATAACTCTCGTCCACAAATATATGGAGGGAAGGCTACGAAGAGGATTTGAAAGCAAGGCAGAATTGCAGGAAACCGATTTCAGGAGGTAGATTCGAATCGCCTTTAAAGCACAGGAAAAGCGGCAAAACCTCGACAATGATGCCCTTGGCCAAAAAGGGCGTATGCGTTTTTTCCTGAATATATTCAGGAAAAAACGCATACGCCCTTTTTGGCCAACCAAGCAACCTGGAAAGGCAAATCAGCGCTACAAAGAAGTCTCGCTTCCCATCGGTCAAAAGGGCCATGCTGAATAAAGTGTCAAAACCAGAAATGCAGGACAGGCCATGGAGAAATGGGAGCCTTGCTACGCTGATGGGCGGGCTGTAAATTGCCAACAGCCACTCTGGAGAAGTGTACGGTGTGTCCTGAAACATCTAAAAAACTCAGCTTAGAGAGCATAGGGCACTTCCACTCATGGGCGTATAAATTGGGAAAACTAAAAATCAGCAAGACACAGGCACCCCAAAGTTTAGGGCTGCTCTGTTGACAAGAACCTCCACTTCGTTACACCTTAAACATCCCAGGAAAGAGAAGAATGGATAAAGAAGTTGTGGTCCTTATGTACAATGGAATATCACTCAGCCATGAAATCAACGTCTTAAGGCTAGGAGCAGCATGATGAGTGGATTTAGGTACGACGATTCTAAGTGAAATAAGTCACACAGAAAAAGACACTTATCATAAGATATCACTTACAGAGGGAATGTAAAAACCGCTACCCTTGAACTGAATTACAAAACAGAACAGAGTCGCACATTTAGAAAACACACTATGGCTGCTTAACGGGAAAGGTGAGGTGGGGTGATGCATAAAACAAGGGTTTCAAATTAGCTCAGATACCGTTCCATAAACCCAATATGTAATAGACAAGACCTACTCCTTGCTCAGTGAACTGGACTCAACGCCCCCTATTCACCGCCCAAGAATATATCTGACTAGTAAGAATCATAAAACCTATGTATTGATATCTCTCTGTAAGTGAGTCAAGTAGGTGTAAAGCGGCATAAACACAGCAGTGCAAAGCAGCTAAACCCCATTATAAAAATCAATTACTTTTAAAAACCCGTGAAACAAAGACAGTGAAAGAGAGAGAAATTCTTACAAAATTCGTTCAGGGGCTGCGATGCCACCTGGATTGACCATATCTAGACCCACAGCTGATTGAGACATAAGGGTGGACACTCTTGGGGCTGAGAGGTTTGGTGAGGTTGGGTGAGCTAACGCAGACCCTGTAAAGTAATACGGCGTGGTACCCATCCCATGGGTCCCAAATCTCCAGGTTCAAGGGCATCTTCCTACGTCGAAAACATGCACGAGAAACCCAGAAGATGGTACACCGTGTGACCGGGAAAGGTTTCTAAAACGCACCTCATTTCTCATCTCCTTGTGCTCCGGTTCGCCATTCCAGCCGCTTTACTAGCAATCTCCCTCCTTGGAGAATCAGCACCTTTAACCTCCTGTTCCGAACACGTTGCAATTTGTCCTGAGGATGAACGGGAAGAGGGGGAACCAATGAGAGACTAGCTCTAGGTGTTGGGACAGGCACAGGTCACTCTATTTTCCCATCAGGAAGAAGAATTAACCACAGGCTCAGCCTGCCGCCGGGAGCCAGAATAGGGCCTGAAGCAATCCTGCGCTTTTGCGGCCAGCTCCCAAGAAAGCGAGTTGAAAAATGGAGCTCAGGGGCACTGCAATTCACAAACCTGCAGAGTTAGAAATGATAACTCTCGTCCACAAATATATGGAGGAAAGGCAACGAAGAGGATTTGAAAGCAAGGCAGAATTGCAGGAAACCGATTTCAGGAGGTAGATTCGAATCGCCTTTAAAGCACAGGAAAAGCGGCAAAACCTCGACAATGATGCCCTTGGCCAAAAAGGGCGTATGCGTTTTTTCCTGAATATATTCAGGAAAAAACGCATACGCCCTTTTTGGCCAACCAAGCAACCTGGAAAGGCAAATCAGCGCTACAAAGAAGTCTCGCTTCCCATCGGTCAAAAGGGCCATGCTGAATAAAGTGTCAAAACCAGAAATGCAGGACAGGCCATGGAGAAGTGGGAGCCTTGCTACGCTGATGGGCGGGCTGTAAATTGCCAACAGCCACTCTGGAGAAGTGTACGGTGTGTCCTGAAACATCTAAAAAACTCAGCTTAGAGAGCATAGGGCACTTCCACTCATGGGCGTATAAATTGGGAAAACTAAAAATCAGCAAGACACAGGCACCCCAAAGTTTAGGGCTGCTCTGTTGACAAGAACCTCCACTTCGTTACACCTTAAACATCCCAGGAAAGAGAAGAATGGATAAAGAAGTTGTGGTCCTTATGTACAATGGAATATCACTCAGCCATGAAATCAACGTCATAAGGCTAGGAGCAGCATGATGAGTGGATTTAGGTACGACGATTCTAAGTGAAATAAGTCACACAGAAAAAGACACTTATCATAAGATATCACTTACAGAGGGAATGTAAAAACCGCTACCCTTGAACTGAATTACAAAACAGAACAGAGTCGCACGTTTAGAAAACACACTATGGCTGCTTAACGGGAAAGGTGAGGTGGGGTGATGCATAAAACAAGGGTTTCAAATTAGCTCAGATACCGTTCCATAAACCCAATATGTAATAGACAAGACCTACTCCTTGCTCAGTGAACTGGACTCAACAACCCCTATTCACCGCCCAAGAATATATCTGACTAGTAAGAATCTTAAAACCTATGTAGTGATATCTCTCTGTAAGTGAGTCAAGTAGGTGTAAAGCGGCATAAACACAGCAGTGCAAAGCAGCTAAACCCCATTATAAAAATCAATTACTTTTAAAAACCCGTGAAACAAAGACAGTGAAAGAGAGAGAAATTCTTACAAAATTCGTTCAGGGGCTGCGATGCCACCTGGATTGACCATATCTATACCCACAGATGACTGAGACATAAGGGTGGACACTCTTGGGGCTGAGAGGTTTGGTGAGGTTGGGTGAGCAAACGCAGACCCTTTAAAGTAATACGGCGTGGTACCCATCCCATGGGTCCCAAATCTCCAGGTTCAAGGGCATCTTCCTAAGTCGAAAACATGCACGAGCAACCCAGAAGATGGTACACCGTGTGACCGGGAAAGGTTTCTAAAACGCACCTCATTTCTCATCTCCTTGGGCTCTGGTTCGCCATTCCAGCCGCTTTACTAGCAATCTCCCTCCTTGGAGAATCAGCACCTTTAACCTCCTGTTCCGTACACGTTGCAATTTGTCCTGAGGATGAACGGGAAGAGGGTGAACCAATGAGAGACTAGCTCTAGGTGTTGGGACAGGCACAGGTCACTATTTTCCCATCAGGAAGAAGAATCAACCACAGGCTCAGCCTGCCGCCCGGAGCCAGAATAGGGCCTGAAGCAATCCTGCGCTTTTGCGGCCAGCTCCCAAGAAAGCGAGTTGAAAAATGGAGCTCAGGGGCACTGCAATTCACAAACCTGCAGAGTTAGAAATGATAACTCTCGTCCACAAATATATGGAGGGAAGGCAACGAAGAGGATTTGAAAGCAAGGCAGAATTGCAGGAAACCGATTTCAGGAGGTAGATTCGAATCGCCTTTAAAGCACAGGAAAAGCGGCAAAACCTCGACAATGATGCCCTTGGCCAAAAAGGGCGTATGCGTTTTTTCCTGAATATATTCAGGAAAAAACGCATACGCCCTTTTTGGCCAACCAAGCAACCTGGAAAGGCAAATCAGCGCTACAAAGAAGTCTCGCTTCCCATCGGTCAAAAGGGCCATGCTGAATAAAGTGTCAAAACCAGAAATGCAGGACAGGCCATGGAGAAATGGGAGCCTTGCTACGCTGATGGGCGGGCTGTAAATTGCCAACAGCCACTCTGGAGAAGTGTACGGTGTGTCCTGAAACATCTAAAAAACTCAGCTTAGAGAGCATAGGGCACTTCCACTCATGGGCGTATAAATTGGGAAAACTAAAAATCAGCAAGACACAGGCACCCCAAAGTTTAGGGCTGCTCTGTTGACAAGAACCTCCACTTCGTTACACCTTAAACATCCCAGGAAAGAGAAGAATGGATAAAGAAGTTGTGGTCCTTATGTACAATGGAATATCACTCAGCCATGAAATCAACGTCATAAGGCTAGGAGCAGCATGATGAGTGGATTTAGGTACGACGATTCTAAGTGAAATAAGTCACACAGAAAAAGACACTTATCATAAGATATCACTTACAGAGGGAATGTAAAAACCGCTACCCTTGAACTGAATTACAAAACAGAACAGAGTCGCACGTTTAGAAAACACACTATGGCTGCTTAACGGGAAAGGTGAGGTGGGGTGATGCATAAAACAAGGGTTTCAAATTAGCTCAGATACCGTTCCATAAACCCAATATGTAATAGACAAGACCTACTCCTTGCTCAGTGAACTGGACTCAACAACCCCTATTCACCGCCCAAGAATATATCTGACTAGTAAGAATCTTAAAACCTATGTAGTGATATCTCTCTGTAAGTGAGTCAAGTAGGTGTAAAGCGGCATAAACACAGCAGTGCAAAGCAGCTAAACCCCATTATAAAAATCAATTACTTTTAAAAACCCGTGAAACAAAGACAGTGAAAGAGAGAGAAATTCTTACAAAATTCGTTCAGGGGCTGCGATGCCACCTGGATTGACCATATCTAGACCCACAGATGACTGAGACATAAGGGTGGACACTCTTGGGGCTGAGAGGTTTGGTGAGGTTGGGTGAGCAAACGCAGACCCTTTAAAGTAATACGGCGTGGTACCCATCCCATGGGTCCCAAATCTCCAGGTTCAAGGGCATCTTCCTACGTCAAAAACATGCACGAGCAACCCAGAAGATGGTACACCGTGTGACCGGGAAAGGTTTCTAAAACGCACCTCATTTCTCATCTCCTTGTGCTCCGGTTCGCCATTCCAGCCACTTTACTAGCAATCTCCCTCCTTGGAGAATCAGCACCTTTAACCTCCTGTTCCGTACACGTTGCAATTTGTCCTGAGGATTAACGGGAAGAGGGTGAACCAATGAGAGACTAGCTCTAGGTGTTGGGACAGGCACAGGTCACTATTTTCCCATCAGGAAGAAGAATTAACCACAGGCTCAGCCTGCCGCCCGGAGCCAGAATAGGGCCTGAAGCAATCCTGCGCTTTTGCGGCCAGCTCCCAAGAAAGCGAGTTGAAAAATGGAGCTCAGGGGCACTGCAATTCACAAACCTGCAGAGTTAGAAATGATAACTCTCGTCCACAAATATATGGAGGGAAGGCAACGAAGAGGATTTGAAAGCAAGGCAGAATTGCAGGAAACCGATTTCAGGAGGTAGATTCGAATCGCCTTTAAAGCACAGGAAAAGCGGCAAAACCTCGACAATGATGCCCTTGGCCAAAAAGGGCGTATGCGTTTTTTCCTGAATATATTCAGGAAAAAACGCATACGCCCTTTTTGGCCAACCAAGCAACCTGGAAAGGCAAATCAGCGCTACAAAGAAGTCTCGCTTCCCATCGGTCAAAAGGGCCATGCTGAATAAAGTGTCAAAACCAGAAATGCAGGACAGGCCATGGAGAAATGGGAGCCTTGCTACGCTGATGGGCGGGCTGTAAATTGCCAACAGCCACTCTGGAGAAGTGTACGGTGTGTCCTGAAACATCTAAAAAACTCAGCTTAGAGAGCATAGGGCACTTCCACTCATGGGCGTATAAATTGGGAAAACTAAAAATCAGCAAGACACAGGCACCCCAAAGTTTAGGGCTGCTCTGTTGACAAGAACCTCCACTTCGTTACACCTTAAACATCCCAGGAAAGAGAAGAATGGATAAAGAAGTTGTGGTCCTTATGTACAATGGAATATCACTCAGCCATGAAATCAACGTCATAAGGCTAGGAGCAGCATGATGAGTGGATTTAGGTACGACGATTCTAAGTGAAATAAGTCACACAGAAAAAGACACTTATCATAAGATATCACTTATAGAGGGAATGTAGAAACCGCTACCCTTGAACTGAATTACAAAACAGAACAGAGTCGCACGTTTAGAAAACACACTATGGCTGCTTAACGGGAAAGGTGAGGTGGGGTGATGCATAAAACAAGGGTTTCAAATTAGCTCAGATACCGTTCCATAAACCCAATATGTAATAGACAAGACCTACTCCTTGCTCAGTGAACTGGACTCAACGCCCCCTATTCACCGCCCAAGAATATATCTGACTAGTAAGAATCTTAAAACCTATGTATTGATATCTCTCTGTAAGTGAGTCAAGTGGGTGAAAAGCGGCATAAACACAGCAGTGCAAAGCAGCTAAACCCTATTATAAAAATCAATTACTTTTAAAAACCCGTGAAACAAAGACAGTGAAAGAGAGAGAAATTCTTACAAAATTCGTTCAGGGGCTGCGATGCCACCTGGATTGACCATATCTAGACCCACAGCTGATTGAGACATAAGGGTGGACACTCTTGGGGCTGAGAGGTTTGGTGAGGTTGGGTGAGCTAACGCAGACCCTGTAAAGTAATACGGCGTGGTACCCATCCCATGGGTCCCAAATCTCCAGGGTCAAGGGCATCTTCCTACGTCGAAAACATGCACGAGAAACCCAGAAGATGGTACACCGTGTGACCGGGAAAGGTTTCTAAAACGCACCTCATTTCTCATCTCCTTGTGCTCCGGTTCGCCATTCCAGCCGCTTTACTAGCAATCTCCCTCCTTGGAGAATCAGCACCTTTAACCTCCTGTTCCGAACACGTTGCAATTTGTCCTGAGGATGAACGGGAAGAGGGGGAACCAATGAGAGACTAGCTCTAGGTGTTGGGACAGGCACAGGTCACTCTATTTTCCCATCAGGAAGCAGAATTAACCACAGGCTCAGCCTGCCGCCCGGAGCCAGAATAGGGCCTGAAGCAATCCTGCGCTTTTGCGGCCAGCTCCCAAGAAAGCGAGTTGAAAAATGGAGCTCAGGGGCACTGCAATTCACAAACCTGCAGAGTTAGAAATGATAACTCTCGTCCACAAATATATGGAGGGAAGGCTACGAAGAGGATTTGAAAGCAAGGCAGAATTGCAGGAAACCGATTTCAGGAGGTAGATTCGAATCGCCTTTAAAGCACAGGAAAAGCGGCAAAACCTCGACAATGATGCCCTTGGCCAAAAAGGGCGTATGCGTTTTTTCCTGAATATATTCAGGAAAAAACGCATACGCCCTTTTTGGCCAACCAAGCAACCTGGAAAGGCAAATCAGCGCTACAAAGAAGTCTCGCTTCCCATCGGTCAAAAGGGCCATGCTGAATAAAGTGTCAAAACCAGAAATGCAGGACAGGCCATGGAGAAATGGGAGCCTTGCTACGCTGATGGGCGGGCTGTAAATTGCCAACAGCCACTCTGGAGAAGTGTACGGTGTGTCCTGAAACATCTAAAAAACTCAGCTTAGAGAGCATAGGGCACTTCCACTCATGGGCGTATAAATTGGGAAAACTAAAAATCAGCAAGACACAGGCACCCCAAAGTTTAGGGCTGCTCTGTTGACAAGAACCTCCACTTCGTTACACCTTAAACATCCCAGGAAAGAGAAGAATGGATAAAGAAGTTGTGGTCCTTATGTACAATGGAATATCACTCAGCCATGAAATCAACGTCATAAGGCTAGGAGCAGCATGATGAGTGGATTTAGGTACGACGATTCTAAGTGAAATAAGTCACACAGAAAAAGACACTTATCATAAGATATCACTTACAGAGGGAATGTAAAAACCGCTACCCTTGAACTGAATTACAAAACAGAACAGAGTCGCACGTTTAGAAAACACACTATGGCTGCTTAACGGGAAAGGTGAGGTGGGGTGATGCATAAAACAAGGGTTTCAAATTAGCTCAGATACCGTTCCATAAACCCAATATGTAATAGACAAGACCTACTCCTTGCTCAGTGAACTGGACTCAACAACCCCTATTCACCGCCCAAGAATATATCTGACTAGTAAGAATCATAAAACCTATGTATTGATATCTCTCTGTAAGTGAGTCAAGTAGGTGTAAAGCGGCATAAACACAGCAGTGCAAAGCAGCTAAACCCCATTATAAAAATCAATTACTTTTAAAAACCCGTGAAACAAAGACAGTGAAAGAGAGAGAAATTCTTACAAAATTCGTTCAGGGGCTGCGATGCCACCTGGATTGACCATATCTAGACCCACAGATGACTGAGACATAAGGGTGGACACTCTTGGGGCTGAGAGGTTTGGTGAGGTTGGGTGAGCAAACGCAGACCCTTTAAAGTAATACGGCGTGGTACCCATCCCATGGGTCCCAAATCTCCAGGTTCAAGGGCATCTTCCTACGTCGAAAACATGCACGAGCAACCCAGAAGATGGTACACCGTGTGACCGGGAAAGGTTTCTAAAACGCACCTCATTTCTCATCTCCTTGTGCTCTGGTTCGCCATTCCAGCCACTTTACTAGCAATCTCCCTCCTTGGAGAATCAGCACCTTTAACCTCCTGTTCCGTACACGTTGCAATTTGTCCTGAGGATGAACGGGAAGAGGGTGAACCAATGAGAGACTAGCTCTAGGTGTTGGGACAGGCACAGGTCACTATTTTCCCATCAGGAAGAAGAATTAACCACAGGCTCAGCCTGCCGCCCGTAGCCAGAATAGGGCCTGAAGCAATCCTGCGCTTTTGCGGCCAGCTCCCAAGAAAGCGAGTTGAAAAATGGAGCTCAGGGGCACTGCAATTCACAAACCTGCAGAGTTAGAAATGATAACTCTCGTCCACAAATATATGGAGGGAAGGCAACGAAGAGGATTTGAAAGCAAGGCAGAATTGCAGGAAACCGATTTCAGGAGGTAGATTCGAATCGCCTTTAAAGCACAGGAAAAGCGGCAAAACCTCGACAATGATGCCCTTGGCCAAAAAGGGCGTATGCGTTTTTTCCTGAATATATTCAGGAAAAAACGCATACGCCCTTTTTGGCCAACCAAGCAACCTGGAAAGGCAAATCAGCGCTACAAAGAAGTCTCGCTTCCCATCGGTCAAAAGGGCCATGCTGAATAAAGTGTCAAAACCAGAAATGCAGGACAGGCCATGGAGAAATGGGAGCCTTGCTACGCTGATGGGCGGGCTGTAAATTGCCAACAGCCACTCTGGAGAAGTGTACGGTGTGTCCTGAAACATCTAAAAAACTCAGCTTAGAGAGCATAGGGCACTTCCACTCATGGGCGTATAAATTGGGAAAACTAAAAATCAGCAAGACACAGGCACCCCAAAGTTTAGGGCTGCTCTGTTGACAAGAACCTCCACTTCGTTACACCTTAAACATCCCAGGAAAGAGAAGAATGGATAAAGAAGTTGTGGTCCTTATGTACAATGGAATATCACTCAGCCATGAAATCAACGTCATAAGGCTAGGAGCAGCATGATGAGTGGATTTAGGTACGACGATTCTAAGTGAAATAAGTCACACAGAAAAAGACACTTATCATAAGATATCACTTACAGAGGGAATGTAAAAACCGCTACCCTTGAACTGAATTACAAAACAGAACAGAGTCGCACGTTTAGAAAACACACTATGGCTGCTTAACGGGAAAGGTGAGGTGGGGTGATGCATAAAACAAGGGTTTCAAATTAGCTCAGATACCGTTCCATAAACCCAATATGTAATAGACAAGACCTACTCCTTGCTCAGTGAACTGGACTCAACAACCCCTATTCACCGCCCAAGAATATATCTGACTAGTAAGAATCATAAAACCTATGTATTGATATCTCTCTGTAAGTGAGTCAAGTAGGTGTAAAGCGGCATAAACACAGCAGTGCAAAGCAGCTAAACCCCATTATAAAAATCAATTACTTTTAAAAACCCGTGAAACAAAGACAGTGAAAGAGAGAGAAATTCTTACAAAATTCGTTCAGGGGCTGCGATGCCACCTGGATTGACCATATCTAGACCCACAGCTGATTGAGACATAAGGGTGGACACTCTTGGGGCTGAGAGGTTTGGTGAGGTTGGGTGAGCTAACGCAGACCCTGTAAAGTAATACGGCGTGGTACCCATCCCATGGGTCCCAAATCTCCAGGTTCAAGGGCATCTTCCTACGTCGAAAACATGCACGAGAAACCCAGAAGATGGTACACCGTGTGACCGGGAAAGGTTTCTAAAACGCACCTCATTTCTCATCTCCTTGTGCTCCGGTTCGCCATTCCAGCCGCTTTACTAGCAATCTCCCTCCTTGGAGAATCAGCACCTTTAACCTCCTGTTCCGAACACGTTGCAATTTGTCCTGAGGATGAACGGGAAGAGGGGGAACCAATGAGAGACTAGCTCTAGGTGTTGGGACAGGCACAGGTCACTCTATTTTCCCATCAGGAAGAAGAATTAACCACAGGCTCAGCCTGCCGCCGGGAGCCAGAATAGGGCCTGAAGCAATCCTGCGCTTTTGCGGCCAGCTCCCAAGAAAGCGAGTTGAAAAATGGAGCTCAGGGGCACTGCAATTCACAAACCTGCAGAGTTAGAAATGATAACTCTCGTCCACAAATATATGGAGGGAAGGCAACGAAGAGGATTTGAAAGCAAGGCAGAATTGCAGGAAACCGATTTCAGGAGGTAGATTCGAATCGCCTTTAAAGCACAGGAAAAGCGGCAAAACCTCGACAATGATGCCCTTGGCCAAAAAGGGCGTATGCGTTTTTTCCTGAATATATTCAGGAAAAAACACATACGCCCTTTTTGGCCAACCAAGCAACCTGGAAAGGCAAATCAGCGCTACAAAGAAGTCTCGCTTCCCATCGGTCAAAAGGGCCATGCTGAATAAAGTGTCAAAACCAGAAATGCAGGACAGGCCATGGAGAAATGGGAGCCTTGCTACGCTGATGGGCGGGCTGTAAATTGCCAACAGCCACTCTGGAGAAGTGTACGGTGTGTCCTGAAACATCTAAAAAACTCAGCTTAGAGAGCATAGGGCACTTCCACTCATGGGCGTATAAATTGGGAAAACTAAAAATCAGCAAGACACAGGCACCCCAAAGTTTAGGGCTGCTCTGTTGACAAGAACCTCCACTTCGTTACACCTTAAACATCCCAGGAAAGAGAAGAATGGATAAAGAAGTTGTGGTCCTTATGTACAATGGAATATCACTCAGCCATGAAATCAACGTCATAAGGCTAGGAGCAGCATGATGAGTGGATTTAGGTACGACGATTCTAAGTGAAATAAGTCACACAGAAAAAGACACTTATCATAAGATATCACTTACAGAGGGAATGTAAAAACCGCTACCCTTGAACTGAATTACAAAACAGAACAGAGTCGCACGTTTAGAAAACACACTATGGCTGCTTAACGGGAAAGGTGAGGTGGGGTGATGCATAAAACAAGGGTTTCAAATTAGCTCAGATACCGTTCCATAAACCCAATATGTAATAGACAAGACCTACTCCTTGCTCAGTGAACTGGACTCAACAACCCCTATTCACCGCCCAAGAATATATCTGACTAGTAAGAATCATAAAACCTATGTATTGATATCTCTCTGTAAGTGAGTCAAGTAGGTGTAAAGCGGCATAAACACAGCAGTGCAAAGCAGCTAAACCCCATTATAAAAATCAATTACTTTTAAAAACCCGTGAAACAAAGACAGTGAAAGAGAGAGAAATTCTTACAAAATTCGTTCAGGGGCTGCGATGCCACCTGGATTGACCATATCTATACCCACAGATGACTGAGACATAAGGGTGGACACTCTTGGGGCTGAGAGGTTTGGTGAGGTTGGGTGAGCAAACGCAGACCCTTTAAAGTAATACGGCGTGGTACCCATCCCATGGGTCCCAAATCTCCAGGTTCAAGGGCATCTTCCTACGTCGAAAACATGCACGAGCAACCCAGAAGATGGTACACCGTGTGACCGGGAAAGGTTTCTAAAACGCACCTCATTTCTCATCTCCTTGTGCTCTGGTTCGCCATTCCAGCCGCTTTACTAGCAATCTCCCTCCTTGGAGAATCAGCACCTTTAACCTCCTGTTCCGTACACGTTGCAATTTGTCCTGAGGATGAACGGGAAGAGGGTGACCAATGAGAGACTAGCTCTAGGTGTTGGGACAGGCACAGGTCACTATTTTCCCATCAGGAAGAAGAATTAACCACAGGCTCAGCCTGCCGCCCGGAGCCAGAATAGGGCCTGAAGCAATCCTGCGCTTTTGCGGCCAGCTCCCAAGAAAGCGAGTTGAAAAATGGAGCTCAGGGGCACTGCAATTCACAAACCTGCAGAGTTAGAAATGATAACTCTCGTCCACAAATATATGGAGGGAAGGCAACGAAGAGGATTTGAAAGCAAGGCAGAATTGCAGGAAACCGATTTCAGGAGGTAGATTCGAATCGCCTTTAAAGCACAGGAAAAGCGGCAAAACCTCGACAATGATGCCCTTGGCCAAAAAGGGCGTATGCGTTTTTTCCTGAATATATTCAGGAAAAAACGCATACGCCCTTTTTGGCCAACCAAGCAACCTGGAAAGGCAAATCAGCGCTACAAAGAAGTCTCGCTTCCCATCGGTCAAAAGGGCCATGCTGAATAAAGTGTCAAAACCAGAAATGCAGGACAGGCCATGGAGAAATGGGAGCCTTGCTACGCTGATGGGCGGGCTGTAAATTGCCAACAGCCACTCTGGAGAAGTGTACGGTGTGTCCTGAAACATCTAAAAAACTCAGCTTAGAGAGCATAGGGCACTTCCACTCATGGGCGTATAAATTGGGAAAACTAAAAATCAGCAAGACACAGGCACCCCAAAGTTTAGGGCTGCTCTGTTGACAAGAACCTCCACTTCGTTACACCTTAAACATCCCAGGAAAGAGAAGAATGGATAAAGAAGTTGTGGTCCTTATGTACAATGGAATATCACTCAGCCATGAAATCAACGTCATAAGGCTAGGAGCAGCATGATGAGTGGATTTAGGTACGACGATTCTAAGTGAAATAAGTCACACAGAAAGACACTTATCATAAGATATCACTTACAGAGAGAATGTAAAAACCGCTACCCTTGAACTGAATTACAAAACAGAACAGAGTCGCACGTTTAGAAAACACACTATGGCTGCTTAACGGGAAAGGTGAGGTGGGGTGATGCATAAAACAAGGGTTTCAAATTAGCTCAGATACCGTTCCATAAACCCAATATGTAATAGACAAGACCTACTCCTTGCTCAGTGAACTGGACTCAACGCCCCCTATTCACCGCCCAAGAATATATCTGACTAGTAAGAATCTTAAAACCTATGTATTGATATCTCTCTGTAAGTGAGTCAAGTGGGTGAAAAGCGGCATAAACACAGCAGTGCAAAGCAGCTAAACCCTATTATAAAAATCAATTACTTTTAAAAACCCGTGAAACAAAGACAGTGAAAGAGAGAGAAATTCTTACAAAATTCGTTCAGGGGCTGCGATGCCACCTGGATTGACCATATCTAGACCCACAGCTGATTGAGACATAAGGGAGGACACTCTTGGGGCTGAGAGGTTTGGTGAGGTTGGGTGAGCTAACGCAGACCCTGTAAAGTAATACGGCGTGGTACCCATTCCATGGGTCCCAAATCTCCAGGTTCAAGGGCATCTTCCTACGTCGAAAACATGCACGAGAAACCCAGAAGATGGTACACCGTGTGACCGGGAAAGGTTTCTAAAACGCACCTCATTTCTCATCTCCTTGTGCTCCGGTTCACCATTCCAGCCGCTTTACTAGCAATCTCCCTCCTTGGAGAATCAGCACCTTTAACCTCCTGTTCCGAACACGTTGCAATTTGTCCTGAGGATGAACGGGAAGAGGTGGAACCAATGAGAGACTAGCTCTAGGTGTTGGGACAGGCACAGGTCACTCTATTTTCCCATCAGGAAGCAGAATTAACCACAGGCTCAGCCTGCCGCCCGGAGCCAGAATAGGGCCTGAAGCAATCCTGCGCTTTTGCGTCCAGCTCCCAAGAAAGCGAGTTGAAAAATGGAGCTCAGGGGCACTGCAATTCACAAACCTGCAGAGTTAGAAATGATAACTCTCGTCCACAAATATATGGAGGGAAGGCTACGAAGAGGATTTGAAAGCAAGGCAGAATTGCAGGAAACCGATTTCAGGAGGTAGATTCGAATCGCCTTTAAAGCACAGGAAAAGCGGCAAAACCTCGACAATGATGCCCTTGGCCAAAAAGGGCGTATGCGTTTTTTCCTGAATATATTCAGGAAAAAACGCATACGCCCTTTTTGGCCAACCAAGCAACCTGGAAAGGCAAATCAGCGCTACAAAGAAGTCTCGCTTCCCATCGGTCAAAAGGGCCATGCTGAATAAAGTGTCAAAACCAGAAATGCAGGACAGGCCATGGAGAAATGGGAGCCTTGCTACGCTGATGGGCGGGCTGTAAATTGCCAACAGCCACTCTGGAGAAGTGTACGGTGTGTCCTGAAACATCTAAAAAACTCAGCTTAGAGAGCATAGGGCACTTCCACTCATGGGCGTATAAATTGGGAAAACTAAAAATCAACAAGACACAGGCACCCCAAAGTTTAGGGCTGCTCTGTTGACAAGAACCTCCACTTCGTTACACCTTAAACATCCCAGGAAAGAGAAGAATGGATAAAGAAGTTGTGGTCCTTATGTACAATGGAATATCACTCAGCCATGAAATCAACGTCATAAGGCTAGGAGCAGCATGATGAGTGGATTTAGGTACGACGATTCTAAGTGAAATAAGTCACACAGAAAAAGACACTTATCATAAGATATCACTTACAGAGGGAATGTAAAAACCGCTACCCTTGAACTGAATTACAAAACAGAACAGAGTTGCACGTTTAGAAAACACACTATGGCTGCTTAACGGGAAAGGTGAGGTGGGGTGATGCATAAAACAAGGGTTTCAAATTAGCTCAGATACCGTTCCATAAACCCAATATGTAATAGACAAGACCTACTCCTTGCTCAGTGAACTGGACTCAACAACCCCTATTCACCGCCCAAGAATATATCTGACTAGTAAGAATCTTAAAACCTATGTAGTGATATCTCTCTGTAAGTGAGTCAAGTAGGTGTAAAGCGGCATAAACACAGCAGTGCAAAGCAGCTAAACCCCATTATAAAAATCAATTACTTTTAAAAACCCGTGAAACAAAGACAGTGAAAGAGAGAGAAATTCTTACAAAATTCGTTCAGGGGCTGCGATGCCACCTGGATTGACCATATCTAGACCCACAGATGACTGAGACATAAGGGTGGACACTCTTGGGGCTGAGAGGTTTGGTGAGGTTGGGTGAGCAAACGCAGACCCTTTAAAGTAATACGGCGTGGTACCCATCCCATGGGTCCCAAATCTCCAGGTTCAAGGGCATCTTCGTACGTCGAAAACATGCACGAGCAACCCAGAAGATGGTACACCGTGTGACCGGGAAAGGTTTCTAAAACGCACCTCATTTCTCATCTCCTTGTGCTCCGGTTCGCCATTCCAGCCGCTTTACTAGCAATCTCCCTCCTTGGAGAATCAGCACCTTTAACCTCCTGTTCCGTACACGTTGCAATTTGTCCTGAGGATGAACGGGAAGAGGGTGAACCAATGAGAGACTAGCTCTAGGTGTTGGGACAGGCACAGGTCACTATTTTCCCATCAGGAAGAAGAATTAACCACAGGCTCAGCCTGCCGCCCGGAGCCAGAATAGGGCCTGAAGCAATCCTGCGCTTTTGCGGCCAGCTCCCAAGAAAGCGAGTTGAAAAATGGAGCTCAGGGGCACTGCAATTCACAAACCTGCAGAGTTAGAAATGATAACTCTCGTCCACAAATATATGGAGGGAAGGCAACGAAGAGGATTTGAAAGCAAGGCAGAATTGCAGGAAACCGATTTCAGGAGGTAGATTCGAATCGCCTTTAAAGCACAGGAAAAGCGGCAAAACCTCGACAATGATGCCCTTGGCCAAAAAGGGCGTATGCGTTTTTTCCTGAATATATTCAGGAAAAAACGCATACGCCCTTTTTGGCCAACCAAGCAACCTGGAAAGGCAAATCAGCGCTACAAAGAAGTCTCGCTTCCCATCGGTCAAAAGGGCCATGCTGAATAAAGTGTCAAAACCAGAAATGCAGGACAGGCCATGGAGAAATGGGAGCCTTGCTACGCTGATGGGCGGGCTGTAAATTGCCAACAGCCACTCTGGAGAAGTGTACGGTGTGTCCTGAAACATCTAAAAAACTCAGCTTAGAGAGCATAGGGCACTTCCACTCATGGGCGTATAAATTGGGAAAACTAAAAATCAGCAAGACACAGGCACCCCAAAGTTTAGGGCTGCTCTGTTGACAAGAACCTCCACTTCGTTACACCTTAAACATCCCAGGAAAGAGAAGAATGGATAAAGAAGTTGTGGTCCTTATGTACAATGGAATATCACTCAGCCATGAAATCAACGTCATAAGGCTAGGAGCAGCATGATGAGTGGATTTAGGTACGACGATTCTAAGTGAAATAAGTCACACAGAAAGACACTTATCATAAGATATCACTTACAGAGAGAATGTAAAAACCGCTACCCTTGAACTGAATTACAAAACAGAACAGAGTCGCACGTTTAGAAAACACACTATGGCTGCTTAACGGGAAAGGTGAGGTGGGGTGATGCATAAAACAAGGGTTTCAAATTAGCTCAGATACCGTTCCATAAACCCAATATGTAATAGACCAGACCTACTCCTTGCTCAGTGAACTGGACTCAACGCCCCCTATTCACCGCCCAAGAATATATCTGACTAGTAAGAATCTTAAAACCTATGTATTGATATCTCTCTGTAAGTGAGTCAAGTGGGTGTAAAGCGGCATAAACACAGCAGTGCAAAGCAGCTAAACCCTATTATAAAAATCAATTACTTTTAAAAACCCGTGAAACAAAGACAGTGAAAGAGAGAGAAATTCTTACAAAATTCGTTCAGGGGCTGCGATGCCACCTGGATTGACCATATCTAGACCCACAGCTGATTGAGACATAAGGGTGGACACTCTTGGGGCTGAGAGGTTTGGTGAGGTTGGGTGAGCAAACGCAGACCCTGTAAAGTAATACGGCGTGGTACCCATCCCATGGGTCCCAAATCTCCAGGGTCAAGGGCATCTTCCTACGTCGAAAACATGCACGAGAAACCCAGAAGATGGTACACCGTGTGACCGGGAAAGGTTTCTAAAACGCACCTCATTTCTCATCTCCTTGTGCTCCGGTTCGCCATTCCAGCCGCTTTACTAGCAATCTCCCTCCTTGGAGAATCAGCACCTTTAACCTCCTGTTCCGAACACGTTGCAATTTGTCCTGAGGATGAACGGGAAGAGGGGGAACCAATGAGAGACTAGCTCTAGGTGTTGGGACAGGCACAGGTCACTCTATTTTCCCATCAGGAAGCAGAATTAACCACAGGCTCAGCCTGCCGCCCGGAGCCAGAATAGGGCCTGAAGCAATCCTGCGCTTTTGCGGCCAGCTCCCAAGAAAGCGAGTTGAAAAATGGAGCTCAGGGGCACTGCAATTCACAAACCTGCAGAGTTAGAAATGATAACTCTCGTCCACAAATATATGGAGGGAAGGCAACGAAGAGGATTTGAAAGCAAGGCAGAATTGCAGGAAACCGATTTCAGGAGGTAGATTCGAATCGCCTTTAAAGCACAGGAAAAGCGGCAAAACCTCGACAATGATGCCCTTGGCCAAAAAGGGCGTATGCGTTTTTTCCTGAATATATTCAGGAAAAAACGCATACGCCCTTTTTGGCCAACCAAGCAACCTGGAAAGGCAAATCAGCGCTACAAAGAAGTCTCGCTTCCCATCGGTCAAAAGGGCCATGCTGAATAAAGTGTCAAAACCAGAAATGCAGGACAGGCCATGGAGAAATGGGAGCCTTGCTACGCTGAT
Organism: Balaenoptera borealis; assembly: GCF_965194805.1. Classification (NCBI taxonomy): domain Eukaryota; kingdom Metazoa; phylum Chordata; class Mammalia; order Artiodactyla; family Balaenopteridae; genus Balaenoptera; species Balaenoptera borealis. The sequence goes on from NW_028123825.1 coordinate 299,398, forward strand.
GGGCGGGCTGTAAATTGCCAACAGCCACTCTGGAGAAGTGTACGGTGTGTCCTGAAACATCTAAAAAACTCAGCTTAGAGAGCATAGGGCACTTCCACTCATGGGCGTATAAATTGGGAAAACTAAAAATCAGCAAGACACAGGCACCCCAAAGTTTAGGGCTGCTCTGTTGACAAGAACCTCCACTTCGTTACACCTTAAACATCCCAGGAAAGAGAAGAATGGATAAAGAAGTTGTGGTCCTTATGTACAATGGAATATCACTCAGCCATGAAATCAACGTCATAAGGCTAGGAGCAGCATGATGAGTGGATTTAGGTACGACGATTCTAAGTGAAATAAGTCACACAGAAAAAGACACTTATCATAAGATATCACTTACAGAGAGAATGTAAAAACCGCTACCCTTGAACTGAATTACAAAACAGAACAGAGTCGCACGTTTAGAAAACACACTATGGCTGCTTAACGGGAAAGGTGAGGTGGGGTGATGCATAAAACAAGGGTTTCAAATTAGCTCAGATACCGTTCCATAAACCCAATATGTAATAGACAAGACCTACTCCTTGCTCAGTGAACTGGACTCAACGCCCCCTATTCACCGCCCAAGAATATATCTGACTAGTAAGAATCTTAAAACCTATGTATTGATATCTCTCTGTAAGTGAGTCAAGTGGGTGAAAAGCGGCATAAACACAGCAGTGCAAAGCAGCTAAACCCTATTATAAAAATCAATTACTTTTAAAAACCCGTGAAACAAAGACAGTGAAAGAGAGAGAAATTCTTACAAAATTCTTTCAGGGGCTGCGATGCCACCTGGATTGACCATATCTAGACCCACAGCTGATTGAGACATAAGGGTGGACACTCTTGGGGCTGAGAGGTTTGGTGAGGTTGGGTGAGCTAACGCAGACCCTGTAAAGTAATACGGCGTGGTACCCATCCCATGGGTCCCAAATCTCCAGGTTCAAGGGCATCTTCCTACGTCGAAAACATGCACGAGAAACCCAGAAGATGGTACACCGTGTGACCGGGAAAGGTTTCTAAAACGCACCGCATTTCTCATCTCCTTGTGCTCCGGTTCGCCATTCCAGCCGCTTTACTAGCAATCTCCCTCCTTGGAGAATCAGCACCTTTAACCTCCTGTTCCGAACACGTTGCAATTTGTCCTGAGGATGAACGGGAAGAGGGGGAACCAATGAGAGACTAGCTCTAGGTGTTGGGACAGGCACAGGTCACTCTATTTTCCCATCAGGAAGCAGAATTAACCACAGGCTCAGCCTGCCGCCTGGAGCCAGAATAGGGCCTGAAGCAATCCTGCGCTTTTGCGGCCAGCTCCCAAGAAAGCGAGTTGAAAAATGGAGCTCAGGGGCACTGCAATTCACAAACCTGCAGAGTTAGAAATGATAACTCTCGTCCATAAATATATGGAGGGAAGGCTACGAAGAGGATTTGAAAGCAAGGCAGAATTGCAGGAAACAGATTTCAGGAGGTAGATTCGAATCGCCTTTAAAGCACAGGAAAAGCGGCAAAACCTCGACGATGATGCCCTTGGCCAAAAAGGGCGTATGCGTTTTTTCCTGAATATATTCAGGAAAAAACGCATACGCCCTTTTTGGCCAACCAAGCAACCTGGAAAGGCAAATCAGCGCTACAAAGAAGTCTCGCTTCCCATCGGTCAAAAGGGCCATGCTGAATAAAGTGTCAAAACCAGAAATGCAGGACAGGCCATGGAGAAATGGGAGCCTTGCTACGCTGATGGGCGGGCTGTAAATTGCCAACAGCCACTCTGGAGAAGTGTACGGTGTGTCCTGAAACATCTAAAAAACTCAGCTTAGAGAGCATAGGGCACTTCCACTCATGGGCGTATAAATTGGGAAAACTAAAAATCAGCAAGACACAGGCACCCCAAAGTTTAGGGCTGCTCTGTTGACAAGAACCTCCACTTCGTTACACCTTAAACATCCCAGGAAAGAGAAGAATGGATAAAGAAGTTGTGGTCCTTATGTACAATGGAATATCACTCAGCCATGAAATCAACGTCATAAGGCTAGGAGCAGCATGATGAGTGGATTTAGGTACGACGATTCTAAGTGAAATAAGTCACACAGAAAAAGACACTTATCATAAGATATCACTTACAGAGAGAATGTAAAAACCGCTACCCTTGAACTGAATTACAAAACAGAACAGAGTCGCACGTTTAGAAAACACACTATGGCTGCTTAACGGGAAAGGTGAGGTGGGGTGATGCATAAAACAAGGGTTTCAAATTAGCTCAGATACCGTTCCATAAACCCAATATGTAATAGACAAGACCTACTCTTGCTCAGTGAACTGGACTCAACGCCCCCTATTCACGGCCCAAGAATATATCTGACTAGTAAGAATCTTAAAACCTATGTATTGATATCTCTCTGTAAGTGAGTCAAGTAGGTGTAAAGCGGCATAAACACAGCAGTGCAAAGCAGCTAAACCCCATTATAAAAATCAATTACTTTAAAAAACCCGTGAAACAAAGACAGTGAAAGAGAGAGAAATACTTACAAAATTCGTTAAGGGGCTGCGATGCCACCTGGATTGACCATATCTAGACCCACAGATGACTGAGACATAAGGGTGGACACTCTTGGGGCTGAGAGGTTTGGTGAGGTTGGGTGAGCAAACGCAGACCCTTTAAAGTAATACGGCGTGGTACCCATCCCATGGGTCCCAAATCTCCAGGTTCAAGGGCATCTTCCTACGTCAAAAACATGCACGAGCAACCCAGAAGATGGTACACCGTGTGACCGGGAAAGGTTTCTAAAACGCACCTCATTTCTCATCTCCTTGTGCTCCGGTTCGCCATTCCAGCCGCTTTACTAGCAATCTCCCTCCTTGGAGAATCAGCACCTTTAACCTCCTGTTCCGAACACGTTGCAATTTGTCCTGAGGATGAACGGGAAGAGGGGGAACCAATGAGAGACTAGCTCTAGGTGTTGGGACAGGCACAGGTCACTCTATTTTCCCATCAGGAAGAAGAATTAACCACAGGCTCAGCCTGCCGCCCGGAGCCAGAATAGGGCCTGAAGCAATCCTGCGCTTTTGCGGCCAGCTCCCAAGAAAGCGAGTTGAAAAATGGAGCTCAGGGGCACTGCAATTCACAAACCTGCAGAGTTAGAAATGATAACTCTCGTCCACAAATATATGGAGGGAAGGCTACGAAGAGGATTTGAAAGCAAGGCAGAATTGCAGGAAACCGATTTCAGGAGGTAGATTCGAATCGCCTTTAAAGCACAGGAAAAGCGGCAAAACCTCGACAATGATGCCCTTGGCCAAAAAGGGCGTATGCGTTTTTTCCTGAATATATTCAGGAAAAAACGCATACGCCCTTTTTGGCCAACCAAGCAACCTGGAAAGGCAAATCAGCGCTACAAAGAAGTCTCGCTTCCCATCGGTCAAAAGGGCCATGCTGAATAAAGTGTCAAAACCAGAAATGCAGGACAGGCCATGGAGAAATGGGAGCCTTGCTACGCTGATGGGCGGGCTGTAAATTGCCAACAGCCACTCTGGAGAAGTGTACGGTGTGTCCTGAAACATCTAAAAAACTCAGCTTAGAGAGCATAGGGCACTTCCACTCATGGGCGTATAAATTGGGAAAACTAAAAATCAGCAAGACACAGGCACCCCAAAGTTTAGGGCTGCTCTGTTGACAAGAACCTCCACTTCGTTACACCTTAAACATCCCAGGAAAGAGAAGAATGGATAAAGAAGTTGTGGTCCTTATGTACAATGGAATATCACTCAGCCATGAAATCAACGTCATAAGGCTAGGAGCAGCATGATGAGTGGATTTAGGTACGACGATTCTAAGTGAAATAAGTCACACAGAAAAAGACACTTATCATAAGATATCACTTACAGAGGGAATGTAAAAACCGCTACCCTTGAACTGAATTACAAAACAGAACAGAGTCGCACGTTTAGAAAACACACTATGGCTGCTTAACGGGAAAGGTGAGGTGGGGTGATGCATAAAACAAGGGTTTCAAATTAGCTCAGATACCGTTCCATAAACCCAATATGTAATAGACAAGACCTACTCCTTGCTCAGTGAACTGGACTCAACAACCCCTATTCACCGCCCAAGAATATATCTGACTAGTAAGAATCATAAAACCTATGTATTGATATCTCTCTGTAAGTGAGTCAAGTAGGTGTAAAGCGGCATAAACACAGCAGTGCAAAGCAGCTAAACCCCATTATAAAAATCAATTACTTTTAAAAACCCGTGAAACAAAGACAGTGAAAGAGAGAGAAATTCTTACAAAATTCGTTCAGGGGCTGCGATGCCACCTGGATTGACCATATCTATACCCACAGATGACTGAGACATAAGGGTGGACACTCTTGGGGCTGAGAGGTTTGGTGAGGTTGGGTGAGCAAACGCAGACCCTTTAAAGTAATACGGCGTGGTACCCATCCCATGGGTCCCAAATCTCCAGGTTCAAGGGCATCTTCCTACGTCGAAAACATGCACGAGCAACCCAGAAGATGGTACACCGTGTGACCGGGAAAGGTTTCTAAAACGCACCTCATTTCTCATCTCCTTGTGCTCTGGTTCGCCATTCCAGCCGCTTTACTATCAATCTCCCTCCTTGGAGAATCAGCACCTTTAACCTCCTGTTCCGTACACGTTGCAATTTGTCCTGAGGATGAACGGGAAGAGGGTGAACCAATGAGAGACTAGCTCTAGGTGTTGGGACAGGCACAGGTCACTATTTTCCCATCAGGAAGAAGAATTAACCACAGGCTCAGCCTGCCGCCCGGAGCCAGAATAGGGCCTGAAGCAATCCTGCGCTTTTGCGGCCAGCTCCCAAGAAAGCGAGTTGAAAAATGGAGCTCAGGGGCACTGCAATTCACAAACCTGCAGAGTTAGAAATGATAACTCTCGTCCACAAATATATGGAGGGAAGGCAACGAAGAGGATTTGAAAGCAAGGCAGAATTGCAGGAAACCGATTTCAGGAGGTAGATTCGAATCGCCTTTAAAGCACAGGAAAAGCGGCAAAACCTCGACAATGATGCCCTTGGCCAAAAAGGGCGTATGCGTTTTTTCCTGAATATATTCAGGAAAAAACGCATACGCCCTTTTTGGCCAACCAAGCAACCTGGAAAGGCAAATCAGCGCTACAAAGAAGTCTCGCTTCCCATCGGTCAAAAGGGCCATGCTGAATAAAGTGTCAAAACCAGAAATGCAGGACAGGCCATGGAGAAATGGGAGCCTTGCTACGCTGATGGGCGGGCTGTAAATTGCCAACAGCCACTCTGGAGAAGTGTACGGTGTGTCCTGAAACATCTAAAAAACTCAGCTTAGAGAGCATAGGGCACTTCCACTCATGGGCGTATAAATTGGGAAAACTAAAAATCAGCAAGACACAGGCACCCCAAAGTTTAGGGCTGCTCTGTTGACAAGAACCTCCACTTCGTTACACCTTAAACATCCCAGGAAAGAGAAGAATGGATAAAGAAGTTGTGGTCCTTATGTACAATGGAATATCACTCAGCCATGAAATCAACGTCATAAGGCTAGGAGCAGCATGATGAGTGGATTTAGGTACGACGATTCTAAGTGAAATAAGTCACACAGAAAGACACTTATCATAAGATATCACTTACAGAGAGAATGTAAAAACCGCTACCCTTGAACTGAATTACAAAACAGAACAGAGTCGCACGTTTAGAAAACACACTATGGCTGCTTAACGGGAAAGGTGAGGTGGGGTGATGCATAAAACAAGGGTTTCAAATTAGCTCAGATACCGTTCCATAAACCCAATATGTAATAGACAAGACCTACTCCTTGCTCAGTGAACTGGACTCAACGCCCCCTATTCACCGCCCAAGAATATATCTGACTAGTAAGAATCTTAAAACCTATGTATTGATATCTCTCTGTAAGTGAGTCAAGTGGGTGAAAAGCGGCATAAACACAGCAGTGCAAAGCAGCTAAACCCTATTATAAAAATCAATTACTTTTAAAAACCCGTGAAACAAAGACAGTGAAAGAGAGAGAAATTCTTACAAAATTCGTTCAGGGGCTGCGATGCCACCTGGATTGACCATATCTAGACCCACAGCTGATTGAGACATAAGGGTGGACACTCTTGGGGCTGAGAGGTTTGGTGAGGTTGGGTGAGCTAACGCAGACCCTGTAAAGTAATACGGCGTGGTACCCATTCCATGGGTCCCAAATCTCCAGGTTCAAGGGCATCTTCCTACGTCGAAAACATGCACGAGAAACCCAGAAGATGGTACACCGTGTGACCGGGAAAGGTTTCTAAAACGCACCTCATTTCTCATCTCCTTGTGCTCCGGTTCGCCATTCCAGCCGCTTTACTAGCAATCTCCCTCCTTGGAGAATCAGCACCTTTAACCTCCTGTTCCGAACACGTTGCAATTTGTCCTGAGGATGAACGGGAAGAGGTGGAACCAATGAGAGACTAGCTCTAGGTGTTGGGACAGGCACAGGTCACTCTATTTTCCCATCAGGAAGCAGAATTAACCACAGGCTCAGCCTGCCGCCCGGAGCCAGAATAGGGCCTGAAGCAATCCTGCGCTTTTGCGGCCAGCTCCCAAGAAAGCGAGTTGAAAAATGGAGCTCAGGGGCACTGCAATTCACAAACCTGCAGAGTTAGAAATGATAACTCTCGTCCACAAATATATGGAGGGAAGGCTACGAAGAGGATTTGAAAGCAAGGCAGAATTGCAGGAAACCGATTTCAGGAGGTAGATTCGAATCGCCTTTAAAGCACAGGAAAAGCGGCAAAACCTCGACAATGATGCCCTTGGCCAAAAAGGGCGTATGCGTTTTTTCCTGAATATATTCAGGAAAAAACGCATACGCCCTTTTTGGCCAACCAAGCAACCTGGAAAGGCAAATCAGCGCTACAAAGAAGTCTCGCTTCCCATCGGTCAAAAGGGCCATGCTGAATAAAGTGTCAAAACCAGAAATGCAGGACAGGCCATGGAGAAATGGGAGCCTTGCTACGCTGATGGGCGGGCTGTAAATTGCCAACAGCCACTCTGGAGAAGTGTACGGTGTGTCCTGAAACATCTAAAAAACTCAGCTTAGAGAGCATAGGGCACTTCCACTCATGGGCGTATAAATTGGGAAAACTAAAAATCAACAAGACACAGGCACCCCAAAGTTTAGGGCTGCTCTGTTGACAAGAACCTCCACTTCGTTACACCTTAAACATCCCAGGAAAGAGAAGAATGGATAAAGAAGTTGTGGTCCTTATGTACAATGGAATATCACTCAGCCATGAAATCAACGTCATAAGGCTAGGAGCAGCATGATGAGTGGATTTAGGTACGACGATTCTAAGTGAAATAAGTCACACAGAAAAAGACACTTATCATAAGATATCACTTACAGAGGGAATGTAAAAACCGCTACCCTTGAACTGAATTACAAAACAGAACAGAGTTGCACGTTTAGAAAACACACTATGGCTGCTTAACGGGAAAGGTGAGGTGGGGTGATGCATAAAACAAGGGTTTCAAATTAGCTCAGATACCGTTCCATAAACCCAATATGTAATAGACAAGACCTACTCCTTGCTCAGTGAACTGGACTCAACAACCCCTATTCACCGCCCAAGAATATATCTGACTAGTAAGAATCTTAAAACCTATGTAGTGATATCTCTCTGTAAGTGAGTCAAGTAGGTGTAAAGCGGCATAAACACAGCAGTGCAAAGCAGCTAAACCCCATTATAAAAATCAATTACTTTTAAAAACCCGTGAAACAAAGACAGTGAAAGAGAGAGAAATTCTTACAAAATTCGTTCAGGGGCTGCGATGCCACCTGGATTGACCATATCTAGACCCACAGATGACTGAGACATAAGGGTGGACACTCTTGGGGCTGAGAGGTTTGGTGAGGTTGGGTGAGCAAACGCAGACCCTTTAAAGTAATACGGCGTGGTACCCATCCCATGGGTCCCAAATCTCCAGGTTCAAGGGCATCTTCCTACGTCGAAAACATGCACGAGCAACCCAGAAGATGGTACACCGTGTGACCGGGAAAGGTTTCTAAAACGCACCTCATTTCTCATCTCCTTGTGCTCCGGTTCGCCATTCCAGCCGCTTTACTAGCAATCTCCCTCCTTGGAGAATCAGCACCTTTAACCTCCTGTTCCGTACACGTTGCAATTTGTCCTGAGGATGAACGGGAAGAGGGTGAACCAATGAGAGACTAGCTCTAGGTGTTGGGACAGGCACAGGTCACTATTTTCCCATCAGGAAGAAGAATTAACCACAGGCTCAGCCTGCCGCCCGGAGCCAGAATAGGGCCTGAAGCAATCCTGCGCTTTTGCGGCCAGCTCCCAAGAAAGCGAGTTGAAAAATGGAGCTCAGGGGCACTGCAATTCACAAACCTGCAGAGTTAGAAATGATAACTCTCGTCCACAAATATATGGAGGGAAGGCAACGAAGAGGATTTGAAAGCAAGGCAGAATTGCAGGAAACCGATTTCAGGAGGTAGATTCGAATCGCCTTTAAAGCACAGGAAAAGCGGCAAAACCTCGACAATGATGCCCTTGGCCAAAAAGGGCGTATGCGTTTTTTCCTGAATATATTCAGGAAAAAACGCATACGCCCTTTTTGGCCAACCAAGCAACCTGGAAAGGCAAATCAGCGCTACAAAGAAGTCTCGCTTCCCATCGGTCAAAAGGGCCATGCTGAATAAAGTGTCAAAACCAGAAATGCAGGACAGGCCATGGAGAAATGGGAGCCTTGCTACGCTGATGGGCGGGCTGTAAATTGCCAACAGCCACTCTGGAGAAGTGTACGGTGTGTCCTGAAACATCTAAAAAACTCAGCTTAGAGAGCATAGGGCACTTCCACTCATGGGCGTATAAATTGGGAAAACTAAAAATCAGCAAGACACAGGCACCCCAAAGTTTAGGGCTGCTCTGTTGACAAGAACCTCCACTTCGTTACACCTTAAACATCCCAGGAAAGAGAAGAATGGATAAAGAAGTTGTGGTCCTTATGTACAATGGAATATCACTCAGCCATGAAATCAACGTCATAAGGCTAGGAGCAGCATGATGAGTGGATTTAGGTACGACGATTCTAAGTGAAATAAGTCACACAGAAAGACACTTATCATAAGATATCACTTACAGAGAGAATGTAAAAACCGCTACCCTTGAACTGAATTACAAAACAGAACAGAGTCGCACGTTTAGAAAACACACTATGGCTGCTTAACGGGAAAGGTGAGGTGGGGTGATGCATAAAACAAGGGTTTCAAATTAGCTCAGATACCGTTCCATAAACCCAATATGTAATAGACCAGACCTACTCCTTGCTCAGTGAACTGGACTCAACGCCCCCTATTCACCGCCCAAGAATATATCTGACTAGTAAGAATCTTAAAACCTATGTATTGATATCTCTCTGTAAGTGAGTCAAGTGGGTGTAAAGCGGCATAAACACAGCAGTGCAAAGCAGCTAAACCCTATTATAAAAATCAATTACTTTTAAAAACCCGTGAAACAAAGACAGTGAAAGAGAGAGAAATTCTTACAAAATTCGTTCAGGGGCTGCGATGCCACCTGGATTGACCATATCTAGACCCACAGCTGATTGAGACATAAGGGTGGACACTCTTGGGGCTGAGAGGTTTGGTGAGGTTGGGTGAGCAAACGCAGACCCTGTAAAGTAATACGGCGTGGTACCCATCCCATGGGTCCCAAATCTCCAGGGTCAAGGGCATCTTCCTACGTCGAAAACATGCACGAGAAACCCAGAAGATGGTACACCGTGTGACCGGGAAAGGTTTCTAAAACGCACCTCATTTCTCATCTCCTTGTGCTCCGGTTCGCCATTCCAGCCGCTTTACTAGCAATCTCCCTCCTTGGAGAATCAGCACCTTTAACCTCCTGTTCCGAACACGTTGCAATTTGTCCTGAGGATGAACGGGAAGAGGGGGAACCAATGAGAGACTAGCTCTAGGTGTTGGGACAGGCACAGGTCACTCTATTTTCCCATCAGGAAGCAGAATTAACCACAGGCTCAGCCTGCCGCCCGGAGCCAGAATAGGGCCTGAGGCAATCCTGCGCTTTTGCGGCCAGCTCCCAAGAAAGCGAGTTGAAAAATGGAGCTCAGGGGCACTGCAATTCACAAACCTGCAGAGTTAGAAATGATAACTCTCGTCCACAAATATATGGAGGGAAGGCAACGAAGAGGATTTGAAAGCAAGGCAGAATTGCAGGAAACCGATTTCAGGAGGTAGATTCGAATCGCCTTTAAAGCACAGGAAAAGCGGCAAAACCTCGACAATGATGCCCTTGGCCAAAAAGGGCGTATGCGTTTTTTCCTGAATATATTCAGGAAAAAACGCATACGCCCTTTTTGGCCAACCAAGCAACCTGGAAAGGCAAATCAGCGCTACAAAGAAGTCTCGCTTCCCATCGGTCAAAAGGGCCATGCTGAATAAAGTGTCAAAACCAGAAATGCAGGACAGGCCATGGAGAAATGGGAGCCTTGCTACGCTGATGGGCGGGCTGTAAATTGCCACCAGCCACTCTGGAGAAGTGTACGGTGTGTCCTGAAACATCTAAAAAACTCAGCTTAGAGAGCATAGGGCACTTCCACTCATGGGCGTATAAATTGGGAAAACTAAAAATCAGCAAGACACAGGCACCCCAAAGTTTAGGGCTGCTCTGTTGACAAGAACCTCCACTTCGTTACACCTTAAACATCCCAGGAAAGAGAAGAATGGATAAAGAAGTTGTGGTCCTTATGTACAATGGAATATCACTCAGCCATGAAATCAACGTCATAAGGCTAGGAGCAGCATGATGAGTGGATTTAGGTACGACGATTCTAAGTGAAATAAGTCACACAGAAAAAGACACTTATCATAAGATATCACTTACAGAGAGAATGTAAAAACCGCTACCCTTGAACTGAATTACAAAACAGAACAGAGTCGCACGTTTAGAAAACACACTATGGCTGCTTAACGGGAAAGGTGAGGTGGGGTGATGCATAAAACAAGGGTTTCAAATTAGCTCAGATACCGTTCCATAAACCCAATATGTAATAGACAAGACCTACTCCTTGCTCAGTGAACTGGACTCAACGCCCCCTATTCACCGCCCAAGAATATATCTGACTAGTAAGAATCTTAAAACCTATGTATTGATATCTCTCTGTAAGTGAGTCAAGTGGGTGAAAAGCGGCATAAACACAGCAGTGCAAAGCAGCTAAACCCTATTATAAAAATCAATTACTTTTAAAAACCCGTGAAACAAAGACAGTGAAAGAGAGAGAAATTCTTACAAAATTCTTTCAGGGGCTGCGATGCCACCTGGATTGACCATATCTAGACCCACAGCTGATTGAGACATAAGGGTGGACACTCTTGGGGCTGAGAGGTTTGGTGAGGTTGGGTGAGCTAACGCAGACCCTGTAAAGTAATACGGCGTGGTACCCATCCCATGGGTCCCAAATCTCCAGGTTCAAGGGCATCTTCCTACGTCGAAAACATGCACGAGAAACCCAGAAGATGGTACACCGTGTGACCGGGAAAGGTTTCTAAAACGCACCGCATTTCTCATCTCCTTGTGCTCCGGTTCGCCATTCCAGCCGCTTTACTAGCAATCTCCCTCCTTGGAGAATCAGCACCTTTAACCTCCTGTTCCGAACACGTTGCAATTTGTCCTGAGGATGAACGGGAAGAGGGGGAACCAATGAGAGACTAGCTCTAGGTGTTGGGACAGGCACAGGTCACTCTATTTTCCCATCAGGAAGCAGAATTAACCACAGGCTCAGCCTGCCGCCTGGAGCCAGAATAGGGCCTGAAGCAATCCTGCGCTTTTGCGGCCAGCTCCCAAGAAAGCGAGTTGAAAAATGGAGCTCAGGGGCACTGCAATTCACAAACCTGCAGAGTTAGAAATGATAACTCTCGTCCATAAATATATGGAGGGAAGGCTACGAAGAGGCTTTGAAAGCAAGGCAGAATTGCAGGAAACAGATTTCAGGAGGTAGATTCGAATCGCCTTTAAAGCACAGGAAAAGCGGCAAAACCTCGACGATGATGCCCTTGGCCAAAAAGGGCGTATGCGTTTTTTCCTGAATATATTCAGGAAAAAACGCATACGCCCTTTTTGGCCAACCAAGCAACCTGGAAAGGCAAATCAGCGCTACAAAGAAGTCTCGCTTCCCATCGGTCAAAAGGGCCATGCTGAATAAAGTGTCAAAACCAGAAATGCAGGACAGGCCATGGAGAAATGGGAGCCTTGCTACGCTGATGGGCGGGCTGTAAATTGCCAACAGCCACTCTGGAGAAGTGTACGGTGTGTCCTGAAACATCTAAAAAACTCAGCTTAGAGAGCATAGGGCACTTCCACTCATGGGCGTATAAATTGGGAAAACTAAAAATCAGCAAGACACAGGCACCCCAAAGTTTAGGGCTGCTCTGTTGACAAGAACCTCCACTTCGTTACACCTTAAACATCCCAGGAAAGAGAAGAATGGATAAAGAAGTTGTGGTCCTTATGTACAATGGAATATCACTCAGCCATGAAATCAACGTCATAAGGCTAGGAGCAGCATGATGAGTGGATTTAGGTACGACGATTCTAAGTGAAATAAGTCACACAGAAAAAGACACTTATCATAAGATATCACTTACAGAGAGAATGTAAAAACCGCTACCCTTGAACTGAATTACAAAACAGAACAGAGTCGCACGTTTAGAAAACACACTATGGCTGCTTAACGGGAAAGGTGAGGTGGGGTGATGCATAAAACAAGGGTTTCAAATTAGCTCAGATACCGTTCCATAAACCCAATATGTAATAGACAAGACCTACTCTTGCTCAGTGAACTGGACTCAACGCCCCCTATTCACGGCCCAAGAATATATCTGACTAGTAAGAATCTTAAAACCTATGTATTGATATCTCTCTGTAAGTGAGTCAAGTAGGTGTAAAGCGGCATAAACACAGCAGTGCAAAGCAGCTAAACCCCATTATAAAAATCAATTACTTTAAAAAACCCGTGAAACAAAGACAGTGAAAGAGAGAGAAATACTTACAAAATTCGTTAAGGGGCTGCGATGCCACCTGGATTGACCATATCTAGACCCACAGATGACTGAGACATAAGGGTGGACACTCTTGGGGCTGAGAGGTTTGGTGAGGTTGGGTGAGCAAACGCAGACCCTTTAAAGTAATACGGCGTGGTACCCATCCCATGGGTCCCAAATCTCCAGGTTCAAGGGCATCTTCCTACGTCAAAAACATGCACGAGCAACCCAGAAGATGGTACACCGTGTGACCGGGAAAGGTTTCTAAAACGCACCTCATTTCTCATCTCCTTGTGCTCCGGTTCGCCATTCCAGCCGCTTTACTAGCAATCTCCCTCCTTGGAGAATCAGCACCTTTAACCTCCTGTTCCGAACACGTTGCAATTTGTCCTGAGGATGAACGGGAAGAGGGGGAACCAATGAGAGACTAGCTCTAGGTGTTGGGACAGGCACAGGTCACTCTATTTTCCCATCAGGAAGCAGAATTAACCACAGGCTCAGCCTGCCGCCCGGAGCCAGAATAGGGCCTGAAGCAATCCTGCGCTTTTGCGGCCAGCTCCCAAGAAAGCGAGTTGAAAAATGGAGCTCAGGGGCACTGCAATTCACAAACCTGCAGAGTTAGAAATGATAACTCTCGTCCACAAATATATGGAGGGAAGGCTACGAAGAGGATTTGAAAGCAAGGCAGAATTGCAGGAAACCGATTTCAGGAGGTAGATTCGAATCGCCTTTAAAGCACAGGAAAAGCGGCAAAACCTCGACAATGATGCCCTTGGCCAAAAAGGGCGTATGCGTTTTTTCCTGAATATATTCAGGAAAAAACGCATACGCCCTTTTTGGCCAACCAAGCAACCTGGAAAGGCAAATCAGCGCTACAAAGAAGTCTCGCTTCCCATCGGTCAAAAGGGCCATGCTGAATAAAGTGTCAAAACCAGAAATGCAGGACAGGCCATGGAGAAATGGGAGCCTTGCTACGCTGATGGGCGGGCTGTAAATTGCCAACAGCCACTCTGGAGAAGTGTACGGTGTGTCCTGAAACATCTAAAAAACTCAGCTTAGAGAGCATAGGGCACTTCCACTCATGGGCGTATAAATTGGGAAAACTAAAAATCAGCAAGACACAGGCACCCCAAAGTTTAGGGCTGCTCTGTTGACAAGAACCTCCACTTCGTTACACCTTAAACATTCCAGGAAAGAGAAGAATGGATAAAGAAGTTGTGGTCCTTATGTACAATGGAATATCACTCAGCCATGAAATCAACGTCATAAGGCTAGGAGCAGCATGATGAGTGGATTTAGGTACGACGATTCTAAGTGAAATAAGTCACACAGAAAAAGACACTTATCATAAGATATCACTTACAGAGGGAATGTAAAAACCGCTACCCTTGAACTGAATTACAAAACAGAACAGAGTCGCACGTTTAGAAAACACACTATGGCTGCTTAACGGGAAAGGTGAGGTGGGGTGATGCATAAAACAAGGGTTTCAAATTAGCTCAGATACCGTTCCATAAACCCAATATGTAATAGACAAGACCTACTCCTTGCTCAGTGAACTGGACTCAACAACCCCTATTCACCGCCCAAGAATATATCTGACTAGTAAGAATCTTAAAACCTATGTAGTGATATCTCTCTGTAAGTGAGTCAAGTAGGTGTAAAGCGGCATAAACACAGCAGTGCAAAGCAGCTAAACCCCATTATAAAAATCAATTACTTTTAAAAACCCGTGAAACAAAGACAGTGAAAGAGAGAGAAATTCTTACAAAATTCGTTCAGGGGCTGCGATGCCACCTGGATTGACCATATCTAGACCCACAGATGACTGAGACATAAGGGTGGACACTCTTGGGGCTGAGAGGTTTGGTGAGGTTGGGTGAGCAAACGCAGACCCTTTAAAGTAATACGGCGTGGTACCCATCCCATGGGTCCCAAATCTCCAGGTTCAAGGGCATCTTCCTACGTCGAAAACATGCACGAGCAACCCAGAAGATGGTACACGGTGTGACCGGGAAAGGTTTCTAAAATGCACCTCATTTCTCATCTCCTTGTGCTCCGGTTCGCCATTCCAGCCGCTTTACTAGCAATCTCCCTCCTTGGAGAATCAGCACCTTTAACCTCCTGTTCCGTACACGTTGCAATTTGTCCTGAGGATGAACGGGAAGAGGGGGAACCAATGAGAGACTAGCTCTAGGTGTTGGGACAGGCACAGGTCACTATTTTCCCATCAGGAAGAAGAATTAACCACAGGCTCAGCCTGCCGCCCGGAGCCAGAATAGGGCCTGAAGCAATCCTGCGCTTTTGCGGCCAGCTCCCAAGAAAGCGAGTTGAAAAATGGAGCTCAGGGGCACTGCAATTCACAAACCTGCAGAGTTAGAAATGATAACTCTCGTCCACAAATATATGGAGGGAAGGCAACGAAGAGGATTTGAAAGCAAGGCAGAATTGCAGGAAACCGATTTCAGGAGGTAGATTCGAATCGCCTTTAAAGCACAGGAAAAGCGGCAAAACCTCGACAATGATGCCCTTGGCCAAAAAGGGCGTATGCGTTTTTTCCTGAATATATTCAGGAAAAAACGCATACGCCCTTTTTGGCCAACCAAGCAACCTGGAAAGGCAAATCAGCGCTACAAAGAAGTCTCGCTTCCCATCGGTCAAAAGGGCCATGCTGAATAAAGTGTCAAAACCAGAAATGCAGGACAGGCCATGGAGAAATGGGAGCCTTGCTACGCTGATGGGCGGGCTGTAAATTGCCAACAGCCACTCTGGAGAAGTGTACGGTGTGTCCTGAAACATCTAAAAAACTCAGCTTAGAGAGCATAGGGCACTTCCACTCATGGGCGTATAAATTGGGAAAACTAAAAATCAGCAAGACACAGGCACCCCAAAGTTTAGGGCTGCTCTGTTGACAAGAACCTCCACTTCGTTACACCTTAAACATCCCAGGAAAGAGAAGAATGGATAAAGAAGTTGTGGTCCTTATGTACAATGGAATATCACTCAGCCATGAAATCAACGTCATAAGGCTAGGAGCAGCATGATGAGTGGATTTAGGTACGACGATTCTAAGTGAAATAAGTCACACAGAAAGACACTTATCATAAGATATCACTTACAGAGAGAATGTAAAAACCGCTACCCTTGAACTGAATTACAAAACAGAACAGAGTCGCACGTTTAGAAAACACACTATGGCTGCTTAACGGGAAAGGTGAGGTGGGGTGATGCATAAAACAAGGGTTTCAAATTAGCTCAGATACCTTTCCATAAACCCAATATGTAATAGACCAGACCTACTCCTTGCTCAGTGAACTGGACTCAACGCCCCCTATTCACCGCCCAAGAATATATCTGACTAGTAAGAATCTTAAAACCTATGTATTGATATCTCTCTGTAAGTGAGTCAAGTGGGTGTAAAGCGGCATAAACACAGCAGTGCAAAGCAGCTAAACCCTATTATAAAAATCAATTACTTTTAAAAACCCGTGAAACAAAGACAGTGAAAGAGAGAGAAATTCTTACAAAATTCGTTCAGGGGCTGCGATGCCACCTGGATTGACCATATCTAGACCCACAGCTGATTGAGACATAAGGGTGGACACTCTTGGGGCTGAGAGGTTTGGTGAGGTTGGGTGAGCTAACGCAGACCCTGTAAAGTAATACGGCGTGGTACCCATCCCATGGGTCCCAAATCTCCAGGTTCAAGGGCATCTTCCTACGTCGAAAACATGCACGAGAAACCCAGAAGATGGTACACCGTGTGACCGGGAAAGGTTTCTAAAACGCACCTCATTTCTCATCTCCTTGTGCTCCGGTTCGCCATTCCAGCCGCTTTACTAGCAATCTCCCTCCTTGGAGAATCAGCACCTTTAACCTCCTGTTCCGAACACGTTGCAATTTGTCCTGAGGATGAACGGGAAGAGGGGGAACCAATGAGAGACTAGCTCTAGGTGTTGGGACAGGCACAGGTCACTCTATTTTCCCATCAGGAAGCAGAATTAACCACAGGCTCAGCCTGCCGCCCGGAGCCAGAATAGGGCCTGAAGCAATCCTGCGCTTTTGCGGCCAGCTCCCAAGAAAGCGAGTTGAAAAATGGAGCTCAGGGGCACTGCAATTCACAAACCTGCAGAGTTAGAAATGATAACTCTCGTCCACAAATATATGGAGGGAAGGCAACGAAGAGGATTTGAAAGCAAGGCAGAATTGCAGGAAACCGATTTCAGGAGGTAGATTCGAATCGCCTTTAAAGCACAGGAAAAGCGGCAAAACCTCGACAATGATGCCCTTGGCCAAAAAGGGCGTATGCGTTTTTTCCTGAATATATTCAGGAAAAAACGCATACGCCCTTTTTGGCCAACCAAGCAACCTGGAAAGGCAAATCAGCGCTACAAAGAAGTCTCGCTTCCCATCGGTCAAAAGGGCCATGCTGAATAAAGTGTCAAAACCAGAAATGCAGGACAGGCCATGGAGAAATGGGAGCCTTGCTACGCTGATGGGCGGGCTGTAAATTGCCAACAGCCACTCTGGAGAAGTGTACGGTGTGTCCTGAAACATCTAAAAAACTCAGCTTAGAGAGCATAGGGCACTTCCACTCATGGGCGTATAAATTGGGAAAACTAAAAATCAGCAAGACACAGGCACCCCAAAGTTTAGGGCTGCTCTGTTGACAAGAACCTCCACTTCGTTACACCTTAAACATCCCAGGAAAGAGAAGAATGGATAAAGAAGTTGTGGTCCTTATGTACAATGGAATATCACTCAGCCATGAAATCAACGTCATAAGGCTAGGAGCAGCATGATGAGTGGATTTAGGTACGACGATTCTAAGTGAAATAAGTCACACAGAAAAAGACACTTATCATAAGATATCACTTACAGAGAGAATGTAAAAACCGCTACCCTTGAACTGAATTACAAAACAGAACAGAGTCGCACGTTTAGAAAACACACTATGGCTGCTTAACGGGAAAGGTGAGGTGGGGTGATGCATAAAACAAGGGTTTCAAATTAGCTCAGATACCGTTCCATAAACCCAAAATGTAATAGACAAGACCTACTCCTTGCTCAGTGAACTGGACTCAACGCCCCCTATTCACCGCCCAAGAATATATCTGACTAGTAAGAATCTTAAAACCTATGTATTGATATCTCTCTGTAAGTGAGTCAAGTGGGTGTAAAGCGGCATAAACACAGCAGTGCAAAGCAGCTAAACCCTATTATAAAAATCAATTACTTTTAAAAACCCGTGAAACAAAGACAGTGAAAGAGAGAGAAATTCTTACAAAATTCGTTCAGGGGCTGCGATGCCACCTGGATTGACCATATCTAGACCCACAGCTGATTGAGACATAAGGGAGGACACGCTTGGGGCTGAGAGGTTTGGTGAGGTTGGGTGAGCTAACGCAGACCCTGTAAAGTAATACGGCGTGGTACCCATCCCATGGGTCCCAAATCTCCAGGGTCAAGGGCATCGTCCTACGTCGAAAACATGCACGAGAAACCCAGAAGATGGTACACCGTGTGACCGGGAAAGGTTTCTAAAACGCACCTCATTTCTCATCTCCTTGTGCTCCGGTTCGCCATTCCAGCCGCTTTACTAGCAATCTCCCTCCTTGGAGAATCAGCACCTTTAACCTCCTGTTCCGTACACGTTGCAATTTGTCCTGAGGATGAACGGGAAGAGGGGGAACCAATGAGAGACTAGCTCTAGGTGTTGGGACAGGCACAGGTCACTCTATTTTCCCATCAGGAAGCAGAATTAACCACAGGCTCAGCCTGCCGCCCGGAGCCAGAATAGGGCCTGAAGCAATCCTGCACTTTTGCGGCCAGCTCCCAAGAAAGCGAGTTGAAAAATGGAGCTCAGGGGCACTGCAATTCACAAACATGCAGAGTTAGAAATGATAACTCTCGTCCACAAATATATGGAGGGAAGGCAACGAAGAGGATTTGAAAGCAAGGCAGAATTGCAGGAAACCGATTTCAGGAGGTAGATTCGAATCGCCTTTAAAGCACAGGAAAAGCGGCAAAACCTCGACAATGATGCCCTTGGCCAAAAAGGGCGTATGCGTTTTTTCCTGAATATATTCAGGAAAAAACGCATACGCCCTTTTTGGCCAACCAAGCAACCTGGAAAGGCAAATCAGCGCTACAAAGAAGTCTCGCTTCCCATCGGTCAAAAGGGCCATGCTGAATAAAGTGTCAAAACCAGAAATGCAGGACAGGCCATGGAGAAATGGGAGCCTTGCTACGCTGATGGGCGGGCTGTAAATTGCCAACAGCCACTCTGGAGAAGTGTACGGTGTGTCCTGAAACATCTAAAAAACTCAGCTTAGAGAGCATAGGGCACTTCCACTCATGGGCGTATAAATTGGGAAAACTAAAAATCAGCAAGACACAGGCACCCCAAAGTTTAGGGCTGCTCTGTTGACAAGAACCTCCACTTCGTTACACCTTAAACATCCCAGGAAAGAGAAGAATGGATAAAGAAGTTGTGGTCCTTATGTACAATGGAATATCACTCAGCCATGAAATCAACGTCATAAGGCTAGGAGCAGCATGATGAGTGGATTTAGGTACGACGATTCTAAGTGAAATAAGTCACACAGAAAAAGACACTTATCATAAGATATCACTTACAGAGGGAATGTAAAAACCGCTACCCTTGAACTGAATTACAAAACAGAACAGAGTCGCACGTTTAGAAAACACACTATGGCTGCTTAACGGGAAAGGTGAGGTGGGGTGATGCATAAAACAAGGGTTTCAAATTAGCTCAGATACCGTTCCATAAACCCAATATGTAATAGACAAGACCTACTCCTTGCTCAGTGAACTGGACTCAACAACCCCTATTCACCGCCCAAGAATATATCTGACTAGTAAGAATCATAAAACCTATGTATTGATATCTCTCTGTAAGTGAGTCAAGTAGGTGTAAAGCGGCATAAACACAGCAGTGCAAAGCAGCTAAACCCCATTATAAAAATCAATTACTTTTAAAAACCCGTGAAACAAAGACAGTGAAAGAGAGAGAAATTCTTACAAAATTCGTTCAGGGGCTGCGATGCCACCTGGATTGACCATATCTAGACCCACAGCTGATTGAGACATAAGGGTGGACACTCTTGGGGCTGAGAGGTTTGGTGAGGTTGGGTGAGCTAACGCAGACCCTGTAAAGTAATACGGCGTGGTACCCATCCCATGGGTCCCAAATCTCCAGGTTCAAGGGCATCTTCCTACGTCGAAAACATGCACGAGAAACCCAGAAGATGGTACACCGGGTGACCGGGAAAGGTTTCTAAAACGCACCTCATTTCTCATCTCCTTGTGCTCCGGTTCGCCATTCCAGCCGCTTTACTAGCAATCTCCCTCCTTGGAGAATCAGCACCTTTAACCTCCTGTTCCGAACACGTTGCAATTTGTCCTGAGGATGAACGGGAAGAGGGGGAACCAATGAGAGACTAGCTCTAGGTGTTGGGACAGGCACAGGTCACTCTATTTTCCCATCAGGAAGAAGAATTAACCACAGGCTCAGCCTGCCGCCGGGAGCCAGAATAGGGCCTGAAGCAATCCTGCGCTTTTGCGGCCAGCTCCCAAGAAAGCGAGTTGAAAAATGGAGCTCAGGGGCACTGCAATTCACAAACCTGCAGAGTTAGAAATGATAACTCTCGTCCACAAATATATGGAGGGAAGGCAACGAAGAGGATTTGAAAGCAAGGCAGAATTGCAGGAAACCGATTTCAGGAGGTAGATTCGAATCGCCTTTAAAGCACAGGAAAAGCGGCAAAACCTCGACAATGATGCCCTTGGCCAAAAAGGGCGTATGCGTTTTTTCCTGAATATATTCAGGAAAAAACACATACGCCCTTTTTGGCCAACCAAGCAACCTGGAAAGGCAAATCAGCGCTACAAAGAAGTCTCGCTTCCCATCGGTCAAAAGGGCCATGCTGAATAAAGTGTCAAAACCAGAAATGCAGGACAGGCCATGGAGAAATGGGAGCCTTGCTACGCTGATGGGCGGGCTGTAAATTGCCAACAGCCACTCTGGAGAAGTGTACGGTGTGTCCTGAAACATCTAAAAAACTCAGCTTAGAGAGCATAGGGCACTTCCACTCATGGGCGTATAAATTGGGAAAACTAAAAATCAGCAAGACACAGGCACCCCAAAGTTTAGGGCTGCTCTGTTGACAAGAACCTCCACTTCGTTACACCTTAAACATCCCAGGAAAGAGAAGAATGGATAAAGAAGTTGTGGTCCTTATGTACAATGGAATATCACTCAGCCATGAAATCAACGTCATAAGGCTAGGAGCAGCATGATGAGTGGATTTAGGTACGACGATTCTAAGTGAAATAAGTCACACAGAAAAAGACACTTATCATAAGATATCACTTACAGAGGGAATGTAAAAACCGCTACCCTTGAACTGAATTACAAAACAGAACAGAGTCGCACGTTTAGAAAACACACTATGGCTGCTTAACGGGAAAGGTGAGGTGGGGTGATGCATAAAACAAGGGTTTCAAATTAGCTCAGATACCGTTCCATAAACCCAATATGTAATAGACAAGACCTACTCCTTGCTCAGTGAACTGGACTCAACAACCCCTATTCACCGCCCAAGAATATATCTGACTAGTAAGAATCATAAAACCTATGTATTGATATCTCTCTGTAAGTGAGTCAAGTAGGTGTAAAGCGGCATAAACACAGCAGTGCAAAGCAGCTAAACCCCATTATAAAAATCAATTACTTTTAAAAACCCGTGAAACAAAGACAGTGAAAGAGAGAGAAATTCTTACAAAATTCGTTCAGGGGCTGCGATGCCACCTGGATTGACCATATCTATACCCACAGATGACTGAGACATAAGGGTGGACACTCTTGGGGCTGAGAGGTTTGGTGAGGTTGGGTGAGCAAACGCAGACCCTTTAAAGTAATACGGCGTGGTACCCATCCCATGGGTCCCAAATCTCCAGGTTCAAGGGCATCTTCCTACGTCGAAAACATGCACGAGCAACCCAGAAGATGGTACACCGTGTGACCGGGAAAGGTTTCTAAAACGCACCTCATTTCTCATCTCCTTGTGCTCTGGTTCGCCATTCCAGCCGCTTTACTAGCAATCTCCCTCCTTGGAGAATCAGCACCTTTAACCTCCTGTTCCGTACACGTTGCAATTTGTCCTGAGGATGAACGGGAAGAGGGTGAACCAATGAGAGACTAGCTCTAGGTGTTGGGACAGGCACAGGTCACTATTTTCCCATCAGGAAGAAGAATTAACCACAGGCTCAGCCTGCCGCCCGGAGCCAGAATAGGGCCTGAAGCAATCCTGCGCTTTTGCGGCCAGCTCCCAAGAAAGCGAGTTGAAAAATGGAGCTCAGGGGCACTGCAATTCACAAACCTGCAGAGTTAGAAATGATAACTCTCGTCCACAAATATATGGAGGGAAGGCAACGAAGAGGATTTGAAAGCAAGGCAGAATTGCAGGAAACCGATTTCAGGAGGTAGATTCGAATCGCCTTTAAAGCACAGGAAAAGCGGCAAAACCTCGACAATGATGCCCTTGGCCAAAAAGGGCGTATGCGTTTTTTCCTGAATATATTCAGGAAAAAACGCATACGCCCTTTTTGGCCAACCAAGCAACCTGGAAAGGCAAATCAGCGCTACAAAGAAGTCTCGCTTCCCATCGGTCAAAAGGGCCATGCTGAATAAAGTGTCAAAACCAGAAATGCAGGACAGGCCATGGAGAAATGGGAGCCTTGCTACGCTGATGGGCGGGCTGTAAATTGCCAACAGCCACTCTGGAGAAGTGTACGGTGTGTCCTGAAACATCTAAAAAACTCAGCTTAGAGAGCATAGGGCACTTCCACTCATGGGCGTATAAATTGGGAAAACTAAAAATCAGCAAGACACAGGCACCCCAAAGTTTAGGGCTGCTCTGTTGACAAGAACCTCCACTTCGTTACACCTTAAACATCCCAGGAAAGAGAAGAATGGATAAAGAAGTTGTGGTCCTTATGTACAATGGAATATCACTCAGCCATGAAATCAACGTCATAAGGCTAGGAGCAGCATGATGAGTGGATTTAGGTACGACGATTCTAAGTGAAATAAGTCACACAGAAAGACACTTATCATAAGATATCACTTACAGAGAGAATGTAAAAACCGCTACCCTTGAACTGAATTACAAAACAGAACAGAGTCGCACGTTTAGAAAACACACTATGGCTGCTTAACGGGAAAGGTGAGGTGGGGTGATGCATAAAACAAGGGTTTCAAATTAGCTCAGATACCGTTCCATAAACCCAATATGTAATAGACAAGACCTACTCCTTGCTCAGTGAACTGGACTCAACGCCCCCTATTCACCGCCCAAGAATATATCTGACTAGTAAGAATCTTAAAACCTATGTATTGATATCTCTCTGTAAGTGAGTCAAGTGGGTGAAAAGCGGCATAAACACAGCAGTGCAAAGCAGCTAAACCCTATTATAAAAATCAATTACTTTTAAAAACCCGTGAAACAAAGACAGTGAAAGAGAGAGAAATTCTTACAAAATTCGTTCAGGGGCTGCGATGCCACCTGGATTGACCATATCTAGACCCACAGCTGATTGAGACATAAGGGAGGACACTCTTGGGGCTGAGAGGTTTGGTGAGGTTGGGTGAGCTAACGCAGACCCTGTAAAGTAATACGGCGTGGTACCCATTCCATGGGTCCCAAATCTCCAGGTTCAAGGGCATCTTCCTACGTCGAAAACATGCACGAGAAACCCAGAAGATGGTACACCGTGTGACCGGGAAAGGTTTCTAAAACGCACCTCATTTCTCATCTCCTTGTGCTCCGGTTCACCATTCCAGCCGCTTTACTAGCAATCTCCCTCCTTGGAGAATCAGCACCTTTAACCTCCTGTTCCGAACACGTTGCAATTTGTCCTGAGGATGAACGGGAAGAGGTGGAACCAATGAGAGACTAGCTCTAGGTGTTGGGACAGGCACAGGTCACTCTATTTTCCCATCAGGAAGCAGAATTAACCACAGGCTCAGCCTGCCGCCCGGAGCCAGAATAGGGCCTGAAGCAATCCTGCGCTTTTGCGTCCAGCTCCCAAGAAAGCGAGTTGAAAAATGGAGCTCAGGGGCACTGCAATTCACAAACCTGCAGAGTTAGAAATGATAACTCTCGTCCACAAATATATGGAGGGAAGGCTACGAAGAGGATTTGAAAGCAAGGCAGAATTGCAGGAAACCGATTTCAGGAGGTAGATTCGAATCGCCTTTAAAGCACAGGAAAAGCGGCAAAACCTCGACAATGATGCCCTTGGCCAAAAAGGGCGTATGCGTTTTTTCCTGAATATATTCAGGAAAAAACGCATACGCCCTTTTTGGCCAACCAAGCAACCTGGAAAGGCAAATCAGCGCTACAAAGAAGTCTCGCTTCCCATCGGTCAAAAGGGCCATGCTGAATAAAGTGTCAAAACCAGAAATGCAGGACAGGCCATGGAGAAATGGGAGCCTTGCTACGCTGATGGGCGGGCTGTAAATTGCCAACAGCCACTCTGGAGAAGTGTACGGTGTGTCCTGAAACATCTAAAAAACTCAGCTTAGAGAGCATAGGGCACTTCCACTCATGGGCGTATAAATTGGGAAAACTAAAAATCAACAAGACACAGGCACCCCAAAGTTTAGGGCTGCTCTGTTGACAAGAACCTCCACTTCGTTACACCTTAAACATCCCAGGAAAGAGAAGAATGGATAAAGAAGTTGTGGTCCTTATGTACAATGGAATATCACTCAGCCATGAAATCAACGTCATAAGGCTAGGAGCAGCATGATGAGTGGATTTAGGTACGACGATTCTAAGTGAAATAAGTCACACAGAAAAAGACACTTATCATAAGATATCACTTACAGAGGGAATGTAAAAACCGCTACCCTTGAACTGAATTACAAAACAGAACAGAGTTGCACGTTTAGAAAACACACTATGGCTGCTTAACGGGAAAGGTGAGGTGGGGTGATGCATAAAACAAGGGTTTCAAATTAGCTCAGATACCGTTCCATAAACCCAATATGTAATAGACAAGACCTACTCCTTGCTCAGTGAACTGGACTCAACAACCCCTATTCACCGCCCAAGAATATATCTGACTAGTAAGAATCTTAAAACCTATGTAGTGATATCTCTCTGTAAGTGAGTCAAGTAGGTGTAAAGCGGCATAAACACAGCAGTGCAAAGCAGCTAAACCCCATTATAAAAATCAATTACTTTTAAAAACCCGTGAAACAAAGACAGTGAAAGAGAGAGAAATTCTTACAAAATTCGTTCAGGGGCTGCGATGCCACCTGGATTGACCATATCTAGACCCACAGATGACTGAGACATAAGGGTGGACACTCTTGGGGCTGAGAGGTTTGGTGAGGTTGGGTGAGCAAACGCAGACCCTTTAAAGTAATACGGCGTGGTACCCATCCCATGGGTCCCAAATCTCCAGGTTCAAGGGCATCTTCGTACGTCGAAAACATGCACGAGCAACCCAGAAGATGGTACACCGTGTGACCGGGAAAGGTTTCTAAAACGCACCTCATTTCTCATCTCCTTGTGCTCCGGTTCGCCATTCCAGCCGCTTTACTAGCAATCTCCCTCCTTGGAGAATCAGCACCTTTAACCTCCTGTTCCGTACACGTTGCAATTTGTCCTGAGGATGAACGGGAAGAGGGTGAACCAATGAGAGACTAGCTCTAGGTGTTGGGACAGGCACAGGTCACTATTTTCCCATCAGGAAGAAGAATTAACCACAGGCTCAGCCTGCCGCCCGGAGCCAGAATAGGGCCTGAAGCAATCCTGCGCTTTTGCGGCCAGCTCCCAAGAAAGCGAGTTGAAAAATGGAGCTCAGGGGCACTGCAATTCACAAACCTGCAGAGTTAGAAATGATAACTCTCGTCCACAAATATATGGAGGGAAGGCAACGAAGAGGATTTGAAAGCAAGGCAGAATTGCAGGAAACCGATTTCAGGAGGTAGATTCGAATCGCCTTTAAAGCACAGGAAAAGCGGCAAAACCTCGACAATGATGCCCTTGGCCAAAAAGGGCGTATGCGTTTTTTCCTGAATATATTCAGGAAAAAACGCATACGCCCTTTTTGGCCAACCAAGCAACCTGGAAAGGCAAATCAGCGCTACAAAGAAGTCTCGCTTCCCATCGGTCAAAAGGGCCATGCTGAATAAAGTGTCAAAACCAGAAATGCAGGACAGGCCATGGAGAAATGGGAGCCTTGCTACGCTGATGGGCGGGCTGTAAATTGCCAACAGCCACTCTGGAGAAGTGTACGGTGTGTCCTGAAACATCTAAAAAACTCAGCTTAGAGAGCATAGGGCACTTCCACTCATGGGCGTATAAATTGGGAAAACTAAAAATCAGCAAGACACAGGCACCCCAAAGTTTAGGGCTGCTCTGTTGACAAGAACCTCCACTTCGTTACACCTTAAACATCCCAGGAAAGAGAAGAATGGATAAAGAAGTTGTGGTCCTTATGTACAATGGAATATCACTCAGCCATGAAATCAACGTCATAAGGCTAGGAGCAGCATGATGAGTGGATTTAGGTACGACGATTCTAAGTGAAATAAGTCACACAGAAAGACACTTATCATAAGATATCACTTACAGAGAGAATGTAAAAACCGCTACCCTTGAACTGAATTACAAAACAGAACAGAGTCGCACGTTTAGAAAACACACTATGGCTGCTTAACGGGAAAGGTGAGGTGGGGTGATGCATAAAACAAGGGTTTCAAATTAGCTCAGATACCGTTCCATAAACCCAATATGTAATAGACCAGACCTACTCCTTGCTCAGTGAACTGGACTCAACGCCCCCTATTCACCGCCCAAGAATATATCTGACTAGTAAGAATCTTAAAACCTATGTATTGATATCTCTCTGTAAGTGAGTCAAGTGGGTGTAAAGCGGCATAAACACAGCAGTGCAAAGCAGCTAAACCCTATTATAAAAATCAATTACTTTTAAAAACCCGTGAAACAAAGACAGTGAAAGAGAGAGAAATTCTTACAAAATTCGTTCAGGGGCTGCGATGCCACCTGGATTGACCATATCTAGACCCACAGCTGATTGAGACATAAGGGTGGACACTCTTGGGGCTGAGAGGTTTGGTGAGGTTGGGTGAGCAAACGCAGACCCTGTAAAGTAATACGGCGTGGTACCCATCCCATGGGTCCCAAATCTCCAGGGTCAAGGGCATCTTCCTACGTCGAAAACATGCACGAGAAACCCAGAAGATGGTACACCGTGTGACCGGGAAAGGTTTCTAAAACGCACCTCATTTCTCATCTCCTTGTGCTCCGGTTCGCCATTCCAGCCGCTTTACTAGCAATCTCCCTCCTTGGAGAATCAGCACCTTTAACCTCCTGTTCCGAACACGTTGCAATTTGTCCTGAGGATGAACGGGAAGAGGGGGAACCAATGAGAGACTAGCTCTAGGTGTTGGGACAGGCACAGGTCACTCTATTTTCCCATCAGGAAGCAGAATTAACCACAGGCTCAGCCTGCCGCCCGGAGCCAGAATAGGGCCTGAAGCAATCCTGCGCTTTTGCGGCCAGCTCCCAAGAAAGCGAGTTGAAAAATGGAGCTCAGGGGCACTGCAATTCACAAACCTGCAGAGTTAGAAATGATAACTCTCGTCCACAAATATATGGAGGGAAGGCAACGAAGAGGATTTGAAAGCAAGGCAGAATTGCAGGAAACCGATTTCAGGAGGTAGATTCGAATCGCCTTTAAAGCACAGGAAAAGCGGCAAAACCTCGACAATGATGCCCTTGGCCAAAAAGGGCGTATGCGTTTTTTCCTGAATATATTCAGGAAAAAACGCATACGCCCTTTTTGGCCAACCAAGCAACCTGGAAAGGCAAATCAGCGCTACAAAGAAGTCTCGCTTCCCATCGGTCAAAAGGGCCATGCTGAATAAAGTGTCAAAACCAGAAATGCAGGACAGGCCATGGAGAAATGGGAGCCTTGCTACGCTGATGGGCGGGCTGTAAATTGCCAACAGCCACTCTGGAGAAGTGTACGGTGTGTCCTGAAACATCTAAAAAACTCAGCTTAGAGAGCATAGGGCACTTCCACTCATGGGCGTATAAATTGGGAAAACTAAAAATCAGCAAGACACAGGCACCCCAAAGTTTAGGGCTGCTCTGTTGACAAGAACCTCCACTTCGTTACACCTTAAACATCCCAGGAAAGAGAAGAATGGATAAAGAAGTTGTGGTCCTTATGTACAATGGAATATCACTCAGCCATGAAATCAACGTCATAAGGCTAGGAGCAGCATGATGAGTGGATTTAGGTACGACGATTCTAAGTGAAATAAGTCACACAGAAAAAGACACTTATCATAAGATATCACTTACAGAGAGAATGTAAAAACCGCTACCCTTGAACTGAATTACAAAACAGAACAGAGTCGCACGTTTAGAAAACACACTATGGCTGCTTAACGGGAAAGGTGAGGTGGGGTGATGCATAAAACAAGGGTTTCAAATTAGCTCAGATACCGTTCCATAAACCCAATATGTAATAGACAAGACCTACTCCTTGCTCAGTGAACTGGACTCAACGCCCCCTATTCACCGCCCAAGAATATATCTGACTAGTAAGAATCTTAAAACCTATGTATTGATATCTCTCTGTAAGTGAGTCAAGTGGGTGAAAAGCGGCATAAACACAGCAGTGCAAAGCAGCTAAACCCTATTATAAAAATCAATTACTTTTAAAAACCCGTGAAACAAAGACAGTGAAAGAGAGAGAAATTCTTACAAAATTCTTTCAGGGGCTGCGATGCCACCTGGATTGACCATATCTAGACCCACAGCTGATTGAGACATAAGGGTGGACACTCTTGGGGCTGAGAGGTTTGGTGAGGTTGGGTGAGCTAACGCAGACCCTGTAAAGTAATACGGCGTGGTACCCATCCCATGGGTCCCAAATCTCCAGGTTCAAGGGCATCTTCCTACGTCGAAAACATGCACGAGAAACCCAGAAGATGGTACACCGTGTGACCGGGAAAGGTTTCTAAAACGCACCGCATTTCTCATCTCCTTGTGCTCCGGTTCGCCATTCCAGCCGCTTTACTAGCAATCTCCCTCCTTGGAGAATCAGCACCTTTAACCTCCTGTTCCGAACACGTTGCAATTTGTCCTGAGGATGAACGGGAAGAGGGGGAACCAATGAGAGACTAGCTCTAGGTGTTGGGACAGGCACAGGTCACTCTATTTTCCCATCAGGAAGCAGAATTAACCACAGGCTCAGCCTGCCGCCTGGAGCCAGAATAGGGCCTGAAGCAATCCTGCGCTTTTGCGGCCAGCTCCCAAGAAAGCGAGTTGAAAAATGGAGCTCAGGGGCACTGCAATTCACAAACCTGCAGAGTTAGAAATGATAACTCTCGTCCATAAATATATGGAGGGAAGGCTACGAAGAGGATTTGAAAGCAAGGCAGAATTGCAGGAAACAGATTTCAGGAGGTAGATTCGAATCGCCTTTAAAGCACAGGAAAAGCGGCAAAACCTCGACGATGATGCCCTTGGCCAAAAAGGGCGTATGCGTTTTTTCCTGAATATATTCAGGAAAAAACGCATACGCCCTTTTTGGCCAACCAAGCAACCTGGAAAGGCAAATCAGCGCTACAAAGAAGTCTCGCTTCCCATCGGTCAAAAGGGCCATGCTGAATAAAGTGTCAAAACCAGAAATGCAGGACAGGCCATGGAGAAATGGGAGCCTTGCTACGCTGATGGGCGGGCTGTAAATTGCCAACAGCCACTCTGGAGAAGTGTACGGTGTGTCCTGAAACATCTAAAAAACTCAGCTTAGAGAGCATAGGGCACTTCCACTCATGGGCGTATAAATTGGGAAAACTAAAAATCAGCAAGACACAGGCACCCCAAAGTTTAGGGCTGCTCTGTTGACAAGAACCTCCACTTCGTTACACCTTAAACATCCCAGGAAAGAGAAGAATGGATAAAGAAGTTGTGGTCCTTATGTACAATGGAATATCACTCAGCCATGAAATCAACGTCATAAGGCTAGGAGCAGCATGATGAGTGGATTTAGGTACGACGATTCTAAGTGAAATAAGTCACACAGAAAAAGACACTTATCATAAGATATCACTTACAGAGAGAATGTAAAAACCGCTACCCTTGAACTGAATTACAAAACAGAACAGAGTCGCACGTTTAGAAAACACACTATGGCTGCTTAACGGGAAAGGTGAGGTGGGGTGATGCATAAAACAAGGGTTTCAAATTAGCTCAGATACCGTTCCATAAACCCAATATGTAATAGACAAGACCTACTCTTGCTCAGTGAACTGGACTCAACGCCCCCTATTCACGGCCCAAGAATATATCTGACTAGTAAGAATCTTAAAACCTATGTATTGATATCTCTCTGTAAGTGAGTCAAGTAGGTGTAAAGCGGCATAAACACAGCAGTGCAAAGCAGCTAAACCCCATTATAAAAATCAATTACTTTAAAAAACCCGTGAAACAAAGACAGTGAAAGAGAGAGAAATACTTACAAAATTCGTTAAGGGGCTGCGATGCCACCTGGATTGACCATATCTAGACCCACAGATGACTGAGACATAAGGGTGGACACTCTTGGGGCTGAGAGGTTTGGTGAGGTTGGGTGAGCAAACGCAGACCCTTTAAAGTAATACGGCGTGGTACCCATCCCATGGGTCCCAAATCTCCAGGTTCAAGGGCATCTTCCTACGTCAAAAACATGCACGAGCAACCCAGAAGATGGTACACCGTGTGACCGGGAAAGGTTTCTAAAACGCACCTCATTTCTCATCTCCTTGTGCTCCGGTTCGCCATTCCAGCCGCTTTACTAGCAATCTCCCTCCTTGGAGAATCAGCACCTTTAACCTCCTGTTCCGAACACGTTGCAATTTGTCCTGAGGATGAACGGGAAGAGGGGGAACCAATGAGAGACTAGCTCTAGGTGTTGGGACAGGCACAGGTCACTCTATTTTCCCATCAGGAAGAAGAATTAACCACAGGCTCAGCCTGCCGCCCGGAGCCAGAATAGGGCCTGAAGCAATCCTGCGCTTTTGCGGCCAGCTCCCAAGAAAGCGAGTTGAAAAATGGAGCTCAGGGGCACTGCAATTCACAAACCTGCAGAGTTAGAAATGATAACTCTCGTCCACAAATATATGGAGGGAAGGCTACGAAGAGGATTTGAAAGCAAGGCAGAATTGCAGGAAACCGATTTCAGGAGGTAGATTCGAATCGCCTTTAAAGCACAGGAAAAGCGGCAAAACCTCGACAATGATGCCCTTGGCCAAAAAGGGCGTATGCGTTTTTTCCTGAATATATTCAGGAAAAAACGCATACGCCCTTTTTGGCCAACCAAGCAACCTGGAAAGGCAAATCAGCGCTACAAAGAAGTCTCGCTTCCCATCGGTCAAAAGGGCCATGCTGAATAAAGTGTCAAAACCAGAAATGCAGGACAGGCCATGGAGAAATGGGAGCCTTGCTACGCTGATGGGCGGGCTGTAAATTGCCAACAGCCACTCTGGAGAAGTGTACGGTGTGTCCTGAAACATCTAAAAAACTCAGCTTAGAGAGCATAGGGCACTTCCACTCATGGGCGTATAAATTGGGAAAACTAAAAATCAGCAAGACACAGGCACCCCAAAGTTTAGGGCTGCTCTGTTGACAAGAACCTCCACTTCGTTACACCTTAAACATCCCAGGAAAGAGAAGAATGGATAAAGAAGTTGTGGTCCTTATGTACAATGGAATATCACTCAGCCATGAAATCAACGTCATAAGGCTAGGAGCAGCATGATGAGTGGATTTAGGTACGACGATTCTAAGTGAAATAAGTCACACAGAAAAAGACACTTATCATAAGATATCACTTACAGAGGGAATGTAAAAACCGCTACCCTTGAACTGAATTACAAAACAGAACAGAGTCGCACGTTTAGAAAACACACTATGGCTGCTTAACGGGAAAGGTGAGGTGGGGTGATGCATAAAACAAGGGTTTCAAATTAGCTCAGATACCGTTCCATAAACCCAATATGTAATAGACAAGACCTACTCCTTGCTCAGTGAACTGGACTCAACAACCCCTATTCACCGCCCAAGAATATATCTGACTAGTAAGAATCATAAAACCTATGTATTGATATCTCTCTGTAAGTGAGTCAAGTAGGTGTAAAGCGGCATAAACACAGCAGTGCAAAGCAGCTAAACCCCATTATAAAAATCAATTACTTTTAAAAACCCGTGAAACAAAGACAGTGAAAGAGAGAGAAATTCTTACAAAATTCGTTCAGGGGCTGCGATGCCACCTGGATTGACCATATCTATACCCACAGATGACTGAGACATAAGGGTGGACACTCTTGGGGCTGAGAGGTTTGGTGAGGTTGGGTGAGCAAACGCAGACCCTTTAAAGTAATACGGCGTGGTACCCATCCCATGGGTCCCAAATCTCCAGGTTCAAGGGCATCTTCCTACGTCGAAAACATGCACGAGCAACCCAGAAGATGGTACACCGTGTGACCGGGAAAGGTTTCTAAAACGCACCTCATTTCTCATCTCCTTGTGCTCTGGTTCGCCATTCCAGCCGCTTTACTATCAATCTCCCTCCTTGGAGAATCAGCACCTTTAACCTCCTGTTCCGTACACGTTGCAATTTGTCCTGAGGATGAACGGGAAGAGGGTGAACCAATGAGAGACTAGCTCTAGGTGTTGGGACAGGCACAGGTCACTATTTTCCCATCAGGAAGAAGAATTAACCACAGGCTCAGCCTGCCGCCCGGAGCCAGAATAGGGCCTGAAGCAATCCTGCGCTTTTGCGGCCAGCTCCCAAGAAAGCGAGTTGAAAAATGGAGCTCAGGGGCACTGCAATTCACAAACCTGCAGAGTTAGAAATGATAACTCTCGTCCACAAATATATGGAGGGAAGGCAACGAAGAGGATTTGAAAGCAAGGCAGAATTGCAGGAAACCGATTTCAGGAGGTAGATTCGAATCGCCTTTAAAGCACAGGAAAAGCGGCAAAACCTCGACAATGATGCCCTTGGCCAAAAAGGGCGTATGCGTTTTTTCCTGAATATATTCAGGAAAAAACGCATACGCCCTTTTTGGCCAACCAAGCAACCTGGAAAGGCAAATCAGCGCTACAAAGAAGTCTCGCTTCCCATCGGTCAAAAGGGCCATGCTGAATAAAGTGTCAAAACCAGAAATGCAGGACAGGCCATGGAGAAATGGGAGCCTTGCTACGCTGATGGGCGGGCTGTAAATTGCCAACAGCCACTCTGGAGAAGTGTACGGTGTGTCCTGAAACATCTAAAAAACTCAGCTTAGAGAGCATAGGGCACTTCCACTCATGGGCGTATAAATTGGGAAAACTAAAAATCAGCAAGACACAGGCACCCCAAAGTTTAGGGCTGCTCTGTTGACAAGAACCTCCACTTCGTTACACCTTAAACATCCCAGGAAAGAGAAGAATGGATAAAGAAGTTGTGGTCCTTATGTACAATGGAATATCACTCAGCCATGAAATCAACGTCATAAGGCTAGGAGCAGCATGATGAGTGGATTTAGGTACGACGATTCTAAGTGAAATAAGTCACACAGAAAGACACTTATCATAAGATATCACTTACAGAGAGAATGTAAAAACCGCTACCCTTGAACTGAATTACAAAACAGAACAGAGTCGCACGTTTAGAAAACACACTATGGCTGCTTAACGGGAAAGGTGAGGTGGGGTGATGCATAAAACAAGGGTTTCAAATTAGCTCAGATACCGTTCCATAAACCCAATATGTAATAGACAAGACCTACTCCTTGCTCAGTGAACTGGACTCAACGCCCCCTATTCACCGCCCAAGAATATATCTGACTAGTAAGAATCTTAAAACCTATGTATTGATATCTCTCTGTAAGTGAGTCAAGTGGGTGAAAAGCGGCATAAACACAGCAGTGCAAAGCAGCTAAACCCTATTATAAAAATCAATTACTTTTAAAAACCCGTGAAACAAAGACAGTGAAAGAGAGAGAAATTCTTACAAAATTCGTTCAGGGGCTGCGATGCCACCTGGATTGACCATATCTAGACCCACAGCTGATTGAGACATAAGGGTGGACACTCTTGGGGCTGAGAGGTTTGGTGAGGTTGGGTGAGCTAACGCAGACCCTGTAAAGTAATACGGCGTGGTACCCATTCCATGGGTCCCAAATCTCCAGGTTCAAGGGCATCTTCCTACGTCGAAAACATGCACGAGAAACCCAGAAGATGGTACACCGTGTGACCGGGAAAGGTTTCTAAAACGCACCTCATTTCTCATCTCCTTGTGCTCCGGTTCGCCATTCCAGCCGCTTTACTAGCAATCTCCCTCCTTGGAGAATCAGCACCTTTAACCTCCTGTTCCGAACACGTTGCAATTTGTCCTGAGGATGAACGGGAAGAGGTGGAACCAATGAGAGACTAGCTCTAGGTGTTGGGACAGGCACAGGTCACTCTATTTTCCCATCAGGAAGCAGAATTAACCACAGGCTCAGCCTGCCGCCCGGAGCCAGAATAGGGCCTGAAGCAATCCTGCGCTTTTGCGGCCAGCTCCCAAGAAAGCGAGTTGAAAAATGGAGCTCAGGGGCACTGCAATTCACAAACCTGCAGAGTTAGAAATGATAACTCTCGTCCACAAATATATGGAGGGAAGGCTACGAAGAGGATTTGAAAGCAAGGCAGAATTGCAGGAAACCGATTTCAGGAGGTAGATTCGAATCGCCTTTAAAGCACAGGAAAAGCGGCAAAACCTCGACAATGATGCCCTTGGCCAAAAAGGGCGTATGCGTTTTTTCCTGAATATATTCAGGAAAAAACGCATACGCCCTTTTTGGCCAACCAAGCAACCTGGAAAGGCAAATCAGCGCTACAAAGAAGTCTCGCTTCCCATCGGTCAAAAGGGCCATGCTGAATAAAGTGTCAAAACCAGAAATGCAGGACAGGCCATGGAGAAATGGGAGCCTTGCTACGCTGATGGGCGGGCTGTAAATTGCCAACAGCCACTCTGGAGAAGTGTACGGTGTGTCCTGAAACATCTAAAAAACTCAGCTTAGAGAGCATAGGGCACTTCCACTCATGGGCGTATAAATTGGGAAAACTAAAAATCAACAAGACACAGGCACCCCAAAGTTTAGGGCTGCTCTGTTGACAAGAACCTCCACTTCGTTACACCTTAAACATCCCAGGAAAGAGAAGAATGGATAAAGAAGTTGTGGTCCTTATGTACAATGGAATATCACTCAGCCATGAAATCAACGTCATAAGGCTAGGAGCAGCATGATGAGTGGATTTAGGTACGACGATTCTAAGTGAAATAAGTCACACAGAAAAAGACACTTATCATAAGATATCACTTACAGAGGGAATGTAAAAACCGCTACCCTTGAACTGAATTACAAAACAGAACAGAGTTGCACGTTTAGAAAACACACTATGGCTGCTTAACGGGAAAGGTGAGGTGGGGTGATGCATAAAACAAGGGTTTCAAATTAGCTCAGATACCGTTCCATAAACCCAATATGTAATAGACAAGACCTACTCCTTGCTCAGTGAACTGGACTCAACAACCCCTATTCACCGCCCAAGAATATATCTGACTAGTAAGAATCTTAAAACCTATGTAGTGATATCTCTCTGTAAGTGAGTCAAGTAGGTGTAAAGCGGCATAAACACAGCAGTGCAAAGCAGCTAAACCCCATTATAAAAATCAATTACTTTTAAAAACCCGTGAAACAAAGACAGTGAAAGAGAGAGAAATTCTTACAAAATTCGTTCAGGGGCTGCGATGCCACCTGGATTGACCATATCTAGACCCACAGATGACTGAGACATAAGGGTGGACACTCTTGGGGCTGAGAGGTTTGGTGAGGTTGGGTGAGCAAACGCAGACCCTTTAAAGTAATACGGCGTGGTACCCATCCCATGGGTCCCAAATCTCCAGGTTCAAGGGCATCTTCCTACGTCGAAAACATGCACGAGCAACCCAGAAGATGGTACACCGTGTGACCGGGAAAGGTTTCTAAAACGCACCTCATTTCTCATCTCCTTGTGCTCCGGTTCGCCATTCCAGCCGCTTTACTAGCAATCTCCCTCCTTGGAGAATCAGCACCTTTAACCTCCTGTTCCGTACACGTTGCAATTTGTCCTGAGGATGAACGGGAAGAGGGTGAACCAATGAGAGACTAGCTCTAGGTGTTGGGACAGGCACAGGTCACTATTTTCCCATCAGGAAGAAGAATTAACCACAGGCTCAGCCTGCCGCCCGGAGCCAGAATAGGGCCTGAAGCAATCCTGCGCTTTTGCGGCCAGCTCCCAAGAAAGCGAGTTGAAAAATGGAGCTCAGGGGCACTGCAATTCACAAACCTGCAGAGTTAGAAATGATAACTCTCGTCCACAAATATATGGAGGGAAGGCAACGAAGAGGATTTGAAAGCAAGGCAGAATTGCAGGAAACCGATTTCAGGAGGTAGATTCGAATCGCCTTTAAAGCACAGGAAAAGCGGCAAAACCTCGACAATGATGCCCTTGGCCAAAAAGGGCGTATGCGTTTTTTCCTGAATATATTCAGGAAAAAACGCATACGCCCTTTTTGGCCAACCAAGCAACCTGGAAAGGCAAATCAGCGCTACAAAGAAGTCTCGCTTCCCATCGGTCAAAAGGGCCATGCTGAATAAAGTGTCAAAACCAGAAATGCAGGACAGGCCATGGAGAAATGGGAGCCTTGCTACGCTGATGGGCGGGCTGTAAATTGCCAACAGCCACTCTGGAGAAGTGTACGGTGTGTCCTGAAACATCTAAAAAACTCAGCTTAGAGAGCATAGGGCACTTCCACTCATGGGCGTATAAATTGGGAAAACTAAAAATCAGCAAGACACAGGCACCCCAAAGTTTAGGGCTGCTCTGTTGACAAGAACCTCCACTTCGTTACACCTTAAACATCCCAGGAAAGAGAAGAATGGATAAAGAAGTTGTGGTCCTTATGTACAATGGAATATCACTCAGCCATGAAATCAACGTCATAAGGCTAGGAGCAGCATGATGAGTGGATTTAGGTACGACGATTCTAAGTGAAATAAGTCACACAGAAAGACACTTATCATAAGATATCACTTACAGAGAGAATGTAAAAACCGCTACCCTTGAACTGAATTACAAAACAGAACAGAGTCGCACGTTTAGAAAACACACTATGGCTGCTTAACGGGAAAGGTGAGGTGGGGTGATGCATAAAACAAGGGTTTCAAATTAGCTCAGATACCGTTCCATAAACCCAATATGTAATAGACCAGACCTACTCCTTGCTCAGTGAACTGGACTCAACGCCCCCTATTCACCGCCCAAGAATATATCTGACTAGTAAGAATCTTAAAACCTATGTATTGATATCTCTCTGTAAGTGAGTCAAGTGGGTGTAAAGCGGCATAAACACAGCAGTGCAAAGCAGCTAAACCCTATTATAAAAATCAATTACTTTTAAAAACCCGTGAAACAAAGACAGTGAAAGAGAGAGAAATTCTTACAAAATTCGTTCAGGGGCTGCGATGCCACCTGGATTGACCATATCTAGACCCACAGCTGATTGAGACATAAGGGTGGACACTCTTGGGGCTGAGAGGTTTGGTGAGGTTGGGTGAGCAAACGCAGACCCTGTAAAGTAATACGGCGTGGTACCCATCCCATGGGTCCCAAATCTCCAGGGTCAAGGGCATCTTCCTACGTCGAAAACATGCACGAGAAACCCAGAAGATGGTACACCGTGTGACCGGGAAAGGTTTCTAAAACGCACCTCATTTCTCATCTCCTTGTGCTCCGGTTCGCCATTCCAGCCGCTTTACTAGCAATCTCCCTCCTTGGAGAATCAGCACCTTTAACCTCCTGTTCCGAACACGTTGCAATTTGTCCTGAGGATGAACGGGAAGAGGGGGAACCAATGAGAGACTAGCTCTAGGTGTTGGGACAGGCACAGGTCACTCTATTTTCCCATCAGGAAGCAGAATTAACCACAGGCTCAGCCTGCCGCCCGGAGCCAGAATAGGGCCTGAAGCAATCCTGCGCTTTTGCGGCCAGCTCCCAAGAAAGCGAGTTGAAAAATGGAGCTCAGGGGCACTGCAATTCACAAACCTGCAGAGTTAGAAATGATAACTCTCGTCCACAAATATATGGAGGGAAGGCAACGAAGAGGATTTGAAAGCAAGGCAGAATTGCAGGAAACCGATTTCAGGAGGTAGATTCGAATCGCCTTTAAAGCACAGGAAAAGCGGCAAAACCTCGACAATGATGCCCTTGGCCAAAAAGGGCGTATGCGTTTTTTCCTGAATATATTCAGGAAAAAACGCATACGCCCTTTTTGGCCAACCAAGCAACCTGGAAAGGCAAATCAGCGCTACAAAGAAGTCTCGCTTCCCATCGGTCAAAAGGGCCATGCTGAATAAAGTGTCAAAACCAGAAATGCAGGACAGGCCATGGAGAAATGGGAGCCTTGCTACGCTGATGGGCGGGCTGTAAATTGCCACCAGCCACTCTGGAGAAGTGTACGGTGTGTCCTGAAACATCTAAAAAACTCAGCTTAGAGAGCATAGGGCACTTCCACTCATGGGCGTATAAATTGGGAAAACTAAAAATCAGCAAGACACAGGCACCCCAAAGTTTAGGGCTGCTCTGTTGACAAGAACCTCCACTTCGTTACACCTTAAACATCCCAGGAAAGAGAAGAATGGATAAAGAAGTTGTGGTCCTTATGTACAATGGAATATCACTCAGCCATGAAATCAACGTCATAAGGCTAGGAGCAGCATGATGAGTGGATTTAGGTACGACGATTCTAAGTGAAATAAGTCACACAGAAAAAGACACTTATCATAAGATATCACTTACAGAGAGAATGTAAAAACCGCTACCCTTGAACTGAATTACAAAACAGAACAGAGTCGCACGTTTAGAAAACACACTATGGCTGCTTAACGGGAAAGGTGAGGTGGGGTGATGCATAAAACAAGGGTTTCAAATTAGCTCAGATACCGTTCCATAAACCCAATATGTAATAGACAAGACCTACTCCTTGCTCAGTGAACTGGACTCAACGCCCCCTATTCACCGCCCAAGAATATATCTGACTAGTAAGAATCTTAAAACCTATGTATTGATATCTCTCTGTAAGTGAGTCAAGTGGGTGAAAAGCGGCATAAACACAGCAGTGCAAAGCAGCTAAACCCTATTATAAAAATCAATTACTTTTAAAAACCCGTGAAACAAAGACAGTGAAAGAGAGAGAAATTCTTACAAAATTCTTTCAGGGGCTGCGATGCCACCTGGATTGACCATATCTAGACCCACAGCTGATTGAGACATAAGGGTGGACACTCTTGGGGCTGAGAGGTTTGGTGAGGTTGGGTGAGCTAACGCAGACCCTGTAAAGTAATACGGCGTGGTACCCATCCCATGGGTCCCAAATCTCCAGGTTCAAGGGCATCTTCCTACGTCGAAAACATGCACGAGAAACCCAGAAGATGGTACACCGTGTGACCGGGAAAGGTTTCTAAAACGCACCGCATTTCTCATCTCCTTGTGCTCCGGTTCGCCATTCCAGCCGCTTTACTAGCAATCTCCCTCCTTGGAGAATCAGCACCTTTAACCTCCTGTTCCGAACACGTTGCAATTTGTCCTGAGGATGAACGGGAAGAGGGGGAACCAATGAGAGACTAGCTCTAGGTGTTGGGACAGGCACAGGTCACTCTATTTTCCCATCAGGAAGCAGAATTAACCACAGGCTCAGCCTGCCGCCTGGAGCCAGAATAGGGCCTGAAGCAATCCTGCGCTTTTGCGGCCAGCTCCCAAGAAAGCGAGTTGAAAAATGGAGCTCAGGGGCACTGCAATTCACAAACCTGCAGAGTTAGAAATGATAACTCTCGTCCATAAATATATGGAGGGAAGGCTACGAAGAGGATTTGAAAGCAAGGCAGAATTGCAGGAAACAGATTTCAGGAGGTAGATTCGAATCGCCTTTAAAGCACAGGAAAAGCGGCAAAACCTCGACGATGATGCCCTTGGCCAAAAAGGGCGTATGCGTTTTTTCCTGAATATATTCAGGAAAAAACGCATACGCCCTTTTTGGCCAACCAAGCAACCTGGAAAGGCAAATCAGCGCTACAAAGAAGTCTCGCTTCCCATCGGTCAAAAGGGCCATGCTGAATAAAGTGTCAAAACCAGAAATGCAGGACAGGCCATGGAGAAATGGGAGCCTTGCTACGCTGATGGGCGGGCTGTAAATTGCCAACAGCCACTCTGGAGAAGTGTACGGTGTGTCCTGAAACATCTAAAAAACTCAGCTTAGAGAGCATAGGGCACTTCCACTCATGGGCGTATAAATTGGGAAAACTAAAAATCAGCAAGACACAGGCACCCCAAAGTTTAGGGCTGCTCTGTTGACAAGAACCTCCACTTCGTTACACCTTAAACATCCCAGGAAAGAGAAGAATGGATAAAGAAGTTGTGGTCCTTATGTACAATGGAATATCACTCAGCCATGAAATCAACGTCATAAGGCTAGGAGCAGCATGATGAGTGGATTTAGGTACGACGATTCTAAGTGAAATAAGTCACACAGAAAAAGACACTTATCATAAGATATCACTTACAGAGAGAATGTAAAAACCGCTACCCTTGAACTGAATTACAAAACAGAACAGAGTCGCACGTTTAGAAAACACACTATGGCTGCTTAACGGGAAAGGTGAGGTGGGGTGATGCATAAAACAAGGGTTTCAAATTAGCTCAGATACCGTTCCATAAACCCAATATGTAATAGACAAGACCTACTCTTGCTCAGTGAACTGGACTCAACGCCCCCTATTCACGGCCCAAGAATATATCTGACTAGTAAGAATCTTAAAACCTATGTATTGATATCTCTCTGTAAGTGAGTCAAGTAGGTGTAAAGCGGCATAAACACAGCAGTGCAAAGCAGCTAAACCCCATTATAAAAATCAATTACTTTAAAAAACCCGTGAAACAAAGACAGTGAAAGAGAGAGAAATACTTACAAAATTCGTTAAGGGGCTGCGATGCCACCTGGATTGACCATATCTAGACCCACAGATGACTGAGACATAAGGGTGGACACTCTTGGGGCTGAGAGGTTTGGTGAGGTTGGGTGAGCAAACGCAGACCCTTTAAAGTAATACGGCGTGGTACCCATCCCATGGGTCCCAAATCTCCAGGTTCAAGGGCATCTTCCTACGTCAAAAACATGCACGAGCAACCCAGAAGATGGTACACCGTGTGACCGGGAAAGGTTTCTAAAACGCACCTCATTTCTCATCTCCTTGTGCTCCGGTTCGCCATTCCAGCCGCTTTACTAGCAATCTCCCTCCTTGGAGAATCAGCACCTTTAACCTCCTGTTCCGAACACGTTGCAATTTGTCCTGAGGATGAACGGGAAGAGGGGGAACCAATGAGAGACTAGCTCTAGGTGTTGGGACAGGCACAGGTCACTCTATTTTCCCATCAGGAAGCAGAATTAACCACAGGCTCAGCCTGCCGCCCGGAGCCAGAATAGGGCCTGAAGCAATCCTGCGCTTTTGCGGCCAGCTCCCAAGAAAGCGAGTTGAAAAATGGAGCTCAGGGGCACTGCAATTCACAAACCTGCAGAGTTAGAAATGATAACTCTCGTCCACAAATATATGGAGGGAAGGCTACGAAGAGGATTTGAAAGCAAGGCAGAATTGCAGGAAACCGATTTCAGGAGGTAGATTCGAATCGCCTTTAAAGCACAGGAAAAGCGGCAAAACCTCGACAATGATGCCCTTGGCCAAAAAGGGCGTATGCGTTTTTTCCTGAATATATTCAGGAAAAAACGCATACGCCCTTTTTGGCCAACCAAGCAACCTGGAAAGGCAAATCAGCGCTACAAAGAAGTCTCGCTTCCCATCGGTCAAAAGGGCCATGCTGAATAAAGTGTCAAAACCAGAAATGCAGGACAGGCCATGGAGAAATGGGAGCCTTGCTACGCTGATGGGCGGGCTGTAAATTGCCAACAGCCACTCTGGAGAAGTGTACGGTGTGTCCTGAAACATCTAAAAAACTCAGCTTAGAGAGCATAGGGCACTTCCACTCATGGGCGTATAAATTGGGAAAACTAAAAATCAGCAAGACACAGGCACCCCAAAGTTTAGGGCTGCTCTGTTGACAAGAACCTCCACTTCGTTACACCTTAAACATTCCAGGAAAGAGAAGAATGGATAAAGAAGTTGTGGTCCTTATGTACAATGGAATATCACTCAGCCATGAAATCAACGTCATAAGGCTAGGAGCAGCATGATGAGTGGATTTAGGTACGACGATTCTAAGTGAAATAAGTCACACAGAAAAAGACACTTATCATAAGATATCACTTACAGAGGGAATGTAAAAACCGCTACCCTTGAACTGAATTACAAAACAGAACAGAGTCGCACGTTTAGAAAACACACTATGGCTGCTTAACGGGAAAGGTGAGGTGGGGTGATGCATAAAACAAGGGTTTCAAATTAGCTCAGATACCGTTCCATAAACCCAATATGTAATAGACAAGACCTACTCCTTGCTCAGTGAACTGGACTCAACAACCCCTATTCACCGCCCAAGAATATATCTGACTAGTAAGAATCTTAAAACCTATGTAGTGATATCTCTCTGTAAGTGAGTCAAGTAGGTGTAAAGCGGCATAAACACAGCAGTGCAAAGCAGCTAAACCCCATTATAAAAATCAATTACTTTTAAAAACCCGTGAAACAAAGACAGTGAAAGAGAGAGAAATTCTTACAAAATTCGTTCAGGGGCTGCGATGCCACCTGGATTGACCATATCTAGACCCACAGATGACTGAGACATAAGGGTGGACACTCTTGGGGCTGAGAGGTTTGGTGAGGTTGGGTGAGCAAACGCAGACCCTTTAAAGTAATACGGCGTGGTACCCATCCCATGGGTCCCAAATCTCCAGGTTCAAGGGCATCTTCCTACGTCGAAAACATGCACGAGCAACCCAGAAGATGGTACACGGTGTGACCGGGAAAGGTTTCTAAAATGCACCTCATTTCTCATCTCCTTGTGCTCCGGTTCGCCATTCCAGCCGCTTTACTAGCAATCTCCCTCCTTGGAGAATCAGCACCTTTAACCTCCTGTTCCGTACACGTTGCAATTTGTCCTGAGGATGAACGGGAAGAGGGGGAACCAATGAGAGACTAGCTCTAGGTGTTGGGACAGGCACAGGTCACTATTTTCCCATCAGGAAGAAGAATTAACCACAGGCTCAGCCTGCCGCCCGGAGCCAGAATAGGGCCTGAAGCAATCCTGCGCTTTTGCGGCCAGCTCCCAAGAAAGCGAGTTGAAAAATGGAGCTCAGGGGCACTGCAATTCACAAACCTGCAGAGTTAGAAATGATAACTCTCGTCCACAAATATATGGAGGGAAGGCAACGAAGAGGATTTGAAAGCAAGGCAGAATTG
This sequence comes from Balaenoptera borealis, assembly GCF_965194805.1. Classification (NCBI taxonomy): domain Eukaryota; kingdom Metazoa; phylum Chordata; class Mammalia; order Artiodactyla; family Balaenopteridae; genus Balaenoptera; species Balaenoptera borealis. The sequence goes on from NW_028123825.1 coordinate 343,076, forward strand.
CAGGAAACCGATTTCAGGAGGTAGATTCGAATCGCCTTTAAAGCACAGGAAAAGCGGCAAAACCTCGACAATGATGCCCTTGGCCAAAAAGGGCGTATGCGTTTTTTCCTGAATATATTCAGGAAAAAACGCATACGCCCTTTTTGGCCAACCAAGCAACCTGGAAAGGCAAATCAGCGCTACAAAGAAGTCTCGCTTCCCATCGGTCAAAAGGGCCATGCTGAATAAAGTGTCAAAACCAGAAATGCAGGACAGGCCATGGAGAAATGGGAGCCTTGCTACGCTGATGGGCGGGCTGTAAATTGCCAACAGCCACTCTGGAGAAGTGTACGGTGTGTCCTGAAACATCTAAAAAACTCAGCTTAGAGAGCATAGGGCACTTCCACTCATGGGCGTATAAATTGGGAAAACTAAAAATCAGCAAGACACAGGCACCCCAAAGTTTAGGGCTGCTCTGTTGACAAGAACCTCCACTTCGTTACACCTTAAACATCCCAGGAAAGAGAAGAATGGATAAAGAAGTTGTGGTCCTTATGTACAATGGAATATCACTCAGCCATGAAATCAACGTCATAAGGCTAGGAGCAGCATGATGAGTGGATTTAGGTACGACGATTCTAAGTGAAATAAGTCACACAGAAAGACACTTATCATAAGATATCACTTACAGAGAGAATGTAAAAACCGCTACCCTTGAACTGAATTACAAAACAGAACAGAGTCGCACGTTTAGAAAACACACTATGGCTGCTTAACGGGAAAGGTGAGGTGGGGTGATGCATAAAACAAGGGTTTCAAATTAGCTCAGATACCTTTCCATAAACCCAATATGTAATAGACCAGACCTACTCCTTGCTCAGTGAACTGGACTCAACGCCCCCTATTCACCGCCCAAGAATATATCTGACTAGTAAGAATCTTAAAACCTATGTATTGATATCTCTCTGTAAGTGAGTCAAGTGGGTGTAAAGCGGCATAAACACAGCAGTGCAAAGCAGCTAAACCCTATTATAAAAATCAATTACTTTTAAAAACCCGTGAAACAAAGACAGTGAAAGAGAGAGAAATTCTTACAAAATTCGTTCAGGGGCTGCGATGCCACCTGGATTGACCATATCTAGACCCACAGCTGATTGAGACATAAGGGTGGACACTCTTGGGGCTGAGAGGTTTGGTGAGGTTGGGTGAGCTAACGCAGACCCTGTAAAGTAATACGGCGTGGTACCCATCCCATGGGTCCCAAATCTCCAGGTTCAAGGGCATCTTCCTACGTCGAAAACATGCACGAGAAACCCAGAAGATGGTACACCGTGTGACCGGGAAAGGTTTCTAAAACGCACCTCATTTCTCATCTCCTTGTGCTCCGGTTCGCCATTCCAGCCGCTTTACTAGCAATCTCCCTCCTTGGAGAATCAGCACCTTTAACCTCCTGTTCCGAACACGTTGCAATTTGTCCTGAGGATGAACGGGAAGAGGGGGAACCAATGAGAGACTAGCTCTAGGTGTTGGGACAGGCACAGGTCACTCTATTTTCCCATCAGGAAGCAGAATTAACCACAGGCTCAGCCTGCCGCCCGGAGCCAGAATAGGGCCTGAAGCAATCCTGCGCTTTTGCGGCCAGCTCCCAAGAAAGCGAGTTGAAAAATGGAGCTCAGGGGCACTGCAATTCACAAACCTGCAGAGTTAGAAATGATAACTCTCGTCCACAAATATATGGAGGGAAGGCAACGAAGAGGATTTGAAAGCAAGGCAGAATTGCAGGAAACCGATTTCAGGAGGTAGATTCGAATCGCCTTTAAAGCACAGGAAAAGCGGCAAAACCTCGACAATGATGCCCTTGGCCAAAAAGGGCGTATGCGTTTTTTCCTGAATATATTCAGGAAAAAACGCATACGCCCTTTTTGGCCAACCAAGCAACCTGGAAAGGCAAATCAGCGCTACAAAGAAGTCTCGCTTCCCATCGGTCAAAAGGGCCATGCTGAATAAAGTGTCAAAACCAGAAATGCAGGACAGGCCATGGAGAAATGGGAGCCTTGCTACGCTGATGGGCGGGCTGTAAATTGCCAACAGCCACTCTGGAGAAGTGTACGGTGTGTCCTGAAACATCTAAAAAACTCAGCTTAGAGAGCATAGGGCACTTCCACTCATGGGCGTATAAATTGGGAAAACTAAAAATCAGCAAGACACAGGCACCCCAAAGTTTAGGGCTGCTCTGTTGACAAGAACCTCCACTTCGTTACACCTTAAACATCCCAGGAAAGAGAAGAATGGATAAAGAAGTTGTGGTCCTTATGTACAATGGAATATCACTCAGCCATGAAATCAACGTCATAAGGCTAGGAGCAGCATGATGAGTGGATTTAGGTACGACGATTCTAAGTGAAATAAGTCACACAGAAAAAGACACTTATCATAAGATATCACTTACAGAGAGAATGTAAAAACCGCTACCCTTGAACTGAATTACAAAACAGAACAGAGTCGCACGTTTAGAAAACACACTATGGCTGCTTAACGGGAAAGGTGAGGTGGGGTGATGCATAAAACAAGGGTTTCAAATTAGCTCAGATACCGTTCCATAAACCCAAAATGTAATAGACAAGACCTACTCCTTGCTCAGTGAACTGGACTCAACGCCCCCTATTCACCGCCCAAGAATATATCTGACTAGTAAGAATCTTAAAACCTATGTATTGATATCTCTCTGTAAGTGAGTCAAGTGGGTGTAAAGCGGCATAAACACAGCAGTGCAAAGCAGCTAAACCCTATTATAAAAATCAATTACTTTTAAAAACCCGTGAAACAAAGACAGTGAAAGAGAGAGAAATTCTTACAAAATTCGTTCAGGGGCTGCGATGCCACCTGGATTGACCATATCTAGACCCACAGCTGATTGAGACATAAGGGAGGACACGCTTGGGGCTGAGAGGTTTGGTGAGGTTGGGTGAGCTAACGCAGACCCTGTAAAGTAATACGGCGTGGTACCCATCCCATGGGTCCCAAATCTCCAGGGTCAAGGGCATCGTCCTACGTCGAAAACATGCACGAGAAACCCAGAAGATGGTACACCGTGTGACCGGGAAAGGTTTCTAAAACGCACCTCATTTCTCATCTCCTTGTGCTCCGGTTCGCCATTCCAGCCGCTTTACTAGCAATCTCCCTCCTTGGAGAATCAGCACCTTTAACCTCCTGTTCCGTACACGTTGCAATTTGTCCTGAGGATGAACGGGAAGAGGGGGAACCAATGAGAGACTAGCTCTAGGTGTTGGGACAGGCACAGGTCACTCTATTTTCCCATCAGGAAGCAGAATTAACCACAGGCTCAGCCTGCCGCCCGGAGCCAGAATAGGGCCTGAAGCAATCCTGCACTTTTGCGGCCAGCTCCCAAGAAAGCGAGTTGAAAAATGGAGCTCAGGGGCACTGCAATTCACAAACATGCAGAGTTAGAAATGATAACTCTCGTCCACAAATATATGGAGGGAAGGCAACGAAGAGGATTTGAAAGCAAGGCAGAATTGCAGGAAACCGATTTCAGGAGGTAGATTCGAATCGCCTTTAAAGCACAGGAAAAGCGGCAAAACCTCGACAATGATGCCCTTGGCCAAAAAGGGCGTATGCGTTTTTTCCTGAATATATTCAGGAAAAAACGCATACGCCCTTTTTGGCCAACCAAGCAACCTGGAAAGGCAAATCAGCGCTACAAAGAAGTCTCGCTTCCCATCGGTCAAAAGGGCCATGCTGAATAAAGTGTCAAAACCAGAAATGCAGGACAGGCCATGGAGAAATGGGAGCCTTGCTACGCTGATGGGCGGGCTGTAAATTGCCAACAGCCACTCTGGAGAAGTGTACGGTGTGTCCTGAAACATCTAAAAAACTCAGCTTAGAGAGCATAGGGCACTTCCACTCATGGGCGTATAAATTGGGAAAACTAAAAATCAGCAAGACACAGGCACCCCAAAGTTTAGGGCTGCTCTGTTGACAAGAACCTCCACTTCGTTACACCTTAAACATCCCAGGAAAGAGAAGAATGGATAAAGAAGTTGTGGTCCTTATGTACAATGGAATATCACTCAGCCATGAAATCAACGTCATAAGGCTAGGAGCAGCATGATGAGTGGATTTAGGTACGACGATTCTAAGTGAAATAACTCACACAGAAAAAGACACTTATCATAAGATATCACTTACAGAGGGAATGTAAAAACCGCTACCCTTGAACTGAATTACAAAACAGAACAGAGTCGCACGTTTAGAAAACACACTATGGCTGCTTAACGGGAAAGGTGAGGTGGGGTGATGCATAAAACAAGGGTTTCAAATTAGCTCAGATACCGTTCCATAAACCCAATATGTAATAAACAAGACCTACTCCTTGCTCAGTGAACTGGACTCAACAACCCCTATTCACCGCCCAAGAATATATCTGACTAGTAAGAATCTTAAAACCTATGTAGTGATATCTCTCTGTAAGTGAGTCAAGTAGGTGTAAAGCGGCATAAACACAGCAGTGCAAAGCAGCTAAACCCCATTATAAAAATCAATTACTTTTAAAAACCCGTGAAACAAAGACAGTGAAAGAGAGAGAAATTCTTACAAAATTCGTTCAGGGGCTGCGATGCCACCTGGATTGACCATATCTATACCCACAGATGACTGAGACATAAGGGTGGACACTCTTGGGGCTGAGAGGTTTGGTGAGGTTGGGTGAGCAAACGCAGACCCTTTAAAGTAATACGGCGTGGTACCCATCCCATGGGTCCCAAATCTCCAGGTTCAAGGGCATCTTCCTACGTCGAAAACATGCACGAGCAACCCAGAAGATGGTACACCGTGTGACCGGGAAAGGTTTCTAAAACGCACCTCATTTCTCATCTCCTTGTGCTCCGGTTCGCCATTCCAGCCGCTTTACTAGCAATCTCCCTCCTTGGAGAATCAGCACCTTTAACCTCCTGTTCCGTACACGTTGCAATTTGTCCTGAGGATGAACGGGAAGAGGGGGAACCAATGAGAGACTAGCTCTAGGTGTTGGGACAGGCACAGGTCACTCTATTTTCCCATCAGGAAGAAGAATTAACCACAGGCTCAGCCTGCCGCCGGGAGCCAGAATAGGGCCTGAAGCAATCCTGCGCTTTTGCGGCCAGCTCCCAAGAAAGCGAGTTGAAAAATGGAGCTCAGGGGCACTGCAATTCACAAACCTGCAGAGTTAGAAATGATAACTCTCGTCCACAAATATATGGAGGGAAGGCAACGAAGAGGATTTGAAAGCAAGGCAGAATTGCAGGAAACCGATTCCAGGAGGTAGATTCGAATCGCCTTTAAAGCACAGGAAAAGCGGCAAAACCTCGACAATGATGCCCTTGGCCAAAAAGGGCGTATGCGTTTTTTCCTGAATATATTCAGGAAAAAACGCATACGCCCTTTTTGGCCAACCAAGCAACCTGGAAAGGCAAATCAGCGCTACAAAGAAGTCTCGCTTCCCATCGGTCAAAAGGGCCATGCTGAATAAAGTGTCAAAACCAGAAATGCAGGACAGGCCATGGAGAAATGGGAGCCTTGCTACGCTGATGGGCGGGCTGTAAATTGCCAACAGCCACTCTGGAGAAGTGTACGGTGTGTCCTGAAACATCTAAAAAACTCAGCTTAGAGAGCATAGGGCACTTCCACTCATGGGCGTATAAATTGGGAAAACTAAAAATCAGCAAGACACAGGCACCCCAAAGTTTAGGGCTGCTCTGTTGACAAGAACCTCCACTTCGTTACACCTTAAACATCCCAGGAAAGAGAAGAATGGATAAAGAAGTTGTGGTCCTTATGTACAATGGAATATCACTCAGCCATGAAATCAACGTCATAAGGCTAGGAGCAGCATGATGAGTGGATTTAGGTACGACGATTCTAAGTGAAATAAGTCACACAGAAAAAGACACTTATCATAAGATATCACTTACAGAGAGAATGTAAAAACCGCTACCCTTGAACTGAATTACAAAACAGAACAGAGTCGCACGTTTAGAAAACACACTATGGCTGCTTAACGGGAAAGGTGAGGTGGGGTGATGCATAAAACAAGGGTTTCAAATTAGCTCAGATACCGTTCCATAAACCCAATATGTAATAGACAAGACCTACTCCTTGCTCAGTGAACTGGACTCAACGCCCCCTATTCACCGCCCAAGAATATATCTGACTAGTAAGAATCTTAAAACCTATGTATTGATATCTCTCTGTAAGTGAGTCAAGTGGGTGTAAAGCGGCATAAACACAGCAGTGCAAAGCAGCTAAACCCTATTATAAAAATCAATTACTTTTAAAAACCCGTGAAACAAAGACAGTGAAAGAGAGAGAAATTCTTACAAAATTCGTTCAGGGGCTGCGATGCCACCTGGATTGACCATATCTAGACCCACAGCTGATTGAGACATAAGGGTGGACACTCTTGGGGCTGAGAGGTTTGGTGAGGTTGGGTGAGCTAACGCAGACCCTGTAAAGTAATACGGCGTGGTACCCATCCCATGGGTCCCAAATCTCCAGGTTCAAGGGCATCTTCCTACGTCGAAAACATGCACGAGAAACCCAGAAGATGGTACACCGTGTGACCGGGAAAGGTTTCTAAAACGCACCTCATTTCTCATCTCCTTGTGCTCCGGTTCGCCATTCCAGCCGCTTTACTAGCAATCTCCCTCCTTGGAGAATCAGCACCTTTAACCTCCTGTTCCGAACACGTTGCAATTTGTCCTGAGGATGAACGGGAAGAGGGGGAACCAATGAGAGACTAGCTCTAGGTGTTGGGACAGGCACAGGTCACTCTATTTTCCCATCAGGAAGCAGAATTAACCACAGGCTCAGCCTGCCGCCCGGAGCCAGAATAGGGCCTGAAGCAATCCTGCGCTTTTGCGGCCAGCTCCCAAGAAAGCGAGTTGAAAAATGGAGCTCAGGGGCACTGCAATTCACAAACCTGCAGAGTTAGAAATGATAACTCTCGTCCACAAATATATGGAGGGAAGGCAACGAAGAGGATTTGAAAGCAAGGCAGAATTGCAGGAAACCGATTTCAGGAGGTAGATTCGAATCGCCTTTAAAGCACAGGAAAAGCGGCAAAACCTCGACAATGATGCCCTTGGCCAAAAAGGGCGTATGCGTTTTTTCCTGAATATATTCAGGAAAAAACGCATACGCCCTTTTTGGCCAACCAAGCAACCTGGAAAGGCAAATCAGCGCTACAAAGAAGTCTCGCTTCCCATCGGTCAAAAGGGCCATGCTGAATAAAGTGTCAAAACCAGAAATGCAGGACAGGCCATGGAGAAATGGGAGCCTTGCTACGCTGATGGGCGGGCTGTAAATTGCCAACAGCCACTCTGGAGAAGTGTACGGTGTGTCCTGAAACATCTAAAAAACTCAGCTTAGAGAGCATAGGGCACTTCCACTCATGGGCGTATAAATTGGGAAAACTAAAAATCAGCAAGACACAGGCACCCCAAAGTTTAGGGCTGCTCTGTTGACAAGAACCTCCACTTCGTTACACCTTAAACATCCCAGGAAAGAGAAGAATGGATAAAGAAGTTGTGGTCCTTATGTACAATGGAATATCACTCAGCCATGAAATCAACGTCATAAGGCTAGGAGCAGCATGATGAGTGGATTTAGGTACGACGATTCTAAGTGAAATAAGTCACACAGAAAAAGACACTTATCATAAGATATCACTTACAGAGGGAATGTAAAAACCGCTACCCTTGAACTGAATTACAAAACAGAACAGAGTCGCACGTTTAGAAAACACACTATGGCTGCTTAACGGGAAAGGTGAGGTGGGGTGATGCATAAAACAAGGGTTTCAAATTAGCTCAGATACCGTTCCATAAACCCAATATGTAATAGACAAGACCTACTCCTTGCTCAGTGAACTGGACTCAACGCCCCCTATTCACCGCCCAAGAATATATCTGACTAGTAAGAATCTTAAAACCTATGTATTGATATCTCTCTGTAAGTGAGTCAAGTGGGTGTAAAGCGGCATAAACACAGCAGTGCAAAGCAGCTAAACCCTATTATAAAAATCAATTACTTTTAAAAACCCGTGAAACAAAGACAGTGAAAGAGAGAGAAATTCTTACAAAATTCGTTCAGGGGCTGCGATGCCACCTGGATTGACCATATCTAGACCCACAGCTGATTGAGACATAAGGGTGGACACTCTTGGGGCTGAGAGGTTTGGTGAGGTTGGGTGAGCTAACGCAGACCCTGTAAAGTAATACGGCGTGGTACCCATCCCATGGGTCCCAAATCTCCAGGTTCAAGGGCATCTTCCTACGTCGAAAACATGCACGAGAAACCCAGAAGATGGTACACCGTGTGACCGGGAAAGGTTTCTAAAACGCACCTCATTTCTCATCTCCTTGTGCTCCGGTTCGCCATTCCAGCCGCTTTACTAGCAATCTCCCTCCTTGGAGAATCAGCACCTTTAACCTCCTGTTCCGAACACGTTGCAATTTGTCCTGAGGATGAACGGGAAGAGGGGGAACCAATGAGAGACTAGCTCTAGGTGTTGGGACAGGCACAGGTCACTCTATTTTCCCATCAGGAAGCAGAATTAACCACAGGCTCAGCCTGCCGCCCGGAGCCAGAATAGGGCCTGAAGCAATCCTGCGCTTTTGCGGCCAGCTCCCAAGAAAGCGAGTTGAAAAATGGAGCTCAGGGGCACTGCAATTCACAAACCTGCAGAGTTAGAAATGATAACTCTCGTCCACAAATATATGGAGGGAAGGCAACGAAGAGGATTTGAAAGCAAGGCAGAATTGCAGGAAACCGATTTCAGGAGGTAGATTCGAATCGCCTTTAAAGCACAGGAAAAGCGGCAAAACCTCGACAATGATGCCCTTGGCCAAAAAGGGCGTATGCGTTTTTTCCTGAATATATTCAGGAAAAAACGCATACGCCCTTTTTGGCCAACCAAGCAACCTGGAAAGGCAAATCAGCGCTACAAAGAAGTCTCGCTTCCCATCGGTCAAAAGGGCCATGCTGAATAAAGTGTCAAAACCAGAAATGCAGGACAGGCCATGGAGAAATGGGAGCCTTGCTACGCTGATGGGCGGGCTGTAAATTGCCAACAGCCACTCTGGAGAAGTGTACGGTGTGTCCTGAAACATCTAAAAAACTCAGCTTAGAGAGCATAGGGCACTTCCACTCATGGGCGTATAAATTGGGAAAACTAAAAATCAGCAAGACACAGGCACCCCAAAGTTTAGGGCTGCTCTGTTGACAAGAACCTCCACTTCGTTACACCTTAAACATCCCAGGAAAGAGAAGAATGGATAAAGAAGTTGTGGTCCTTATGTACAATGGAATATCACTCAGCCATGAAATCAACGTCATAAGGCTAGGAGCAGCATGATGAGTGGATTTAGGTACGACGATTCTAAGTGAAATAAGTCACACAGAAAAAGACACTTATCATAAGATATCACTTACAGAGGGAATGTAAAAACCGCTACCCTTGAACTGAATTACAAAACAGAACAGAGTCGCACGTTTAGAAAACACACTATGGCTGCTTAACGGGAAAGGTGAGGTGGGGTGATGCATAAAACAAGGGTTTCAAATTAGCTCAGATACCGTTCCATAAACCCAATATGTAATAGACAAGACCTACTCCTTGCTCAGTGAACTGGACTCAACGCCCCCTATTCACCGCCCAAGAATATATCTGACTAGTAAGAATCTTAAAACCTATGTATTGATATCTCTCTGTAAGTGAGTCAAGTGGGTGTAAAGCGGCATAAACACAGCAGTGCAAAGCAGCTAAACCCTATTATAAAAATCAATTACTTTTAAAAACCCGTGAAACAAAGACAGTGAAAGAGAGAGAAATTCTTACAAAATTCGTTCAGGGGCTGCGATGCCACCTGGATTGACCATATCTAGACCCACAGCTGATTGAGACATAAGCGAGGACACGCTTGGGGCTGAGAGGTTTGGTGAGGTTGGGTGAGCTAACGCAGACCCTGTAAAGTAATACGGCGTGGTACCCATCCCATGGGTCCCAAATCTCCAGGGTCAAGGGCATCGTCCTACGTCGAAAACATGCACGAGAAACCCAGAAGATGGTACACCGTGTGACCGGGAAAGGTTTCTAAAACGCACCTCATTTCTCATCTCCTTGTGCTCCGGTTCGCCATTCCAGCCGCTTTACTAGCAATCTCCCTCCTTGGAGAATCAGCACCTTTAACCTCCTGTTCCGAACACGTTGCAATTTGTCCTGAGGATGAACGGGAAGAGGGGGAACCAATGAGAGACTAGCTCTAGGTGTTGGGACAGGCACAGGTCACTCTATTTTCCCATCAGGAAGCAGAATTAACCACAGGCTCAGCCTGCCGCCCGGAGCCAGAATAGGGCCTGAAGCAATCCTGCGCTTTTGCGGCCAGCTCCCAAGAAAGCGAGTTGAAAAATGGAGCTCAGGGGCACTGCAATTCACAAACCTGCAGAGTTAGAAATGATAACTCTCGTCCACAAATATATGGAGGGAAGGCAACGAAGAGGATTTGAAAGCAAGGCAGAATTGCAGGAAACCGATTCCAGGAGGTAGATTCGAATCGCATTTAAAGCACAGGAAAAGCGGCAAAACCTCGACAATGATGCCCTTGGCCAAAAAGGGCGTATGCGTTTTTTCCTGAATATATTCAGGAAAAAACGCATACGCCCTTTTTGGCCAACCAAGCAACCTGGAAAGGCAAATCAGCGCTACAAAGAAGTCTCGCTTCCCATCGGTCAAAAGGGCCATGCTGAATAAAGTGTCAAAACCAGAAATGCAGGACAGGCCATGGAGAAATGGGAGCCTTGCTACGCTGATGGGCGGGCTGTAAATTGCCAACAGCCACTCTGGAGAAGTGTACGGTGTGTCCTGAAACATCTAAAAAACTCAGCTTAGAGAGCATAGGGCACTTCCACTCATGGGCGTATAAATTGGGAAAACTAAAAATCAGCAAGACACAGGCACCCCAAAGTTTAGGGCTGCTCTGTTGACAAGAACCTCCACTTCGTTACACCTTAAACATCCCAGGAAAGAGAAGAATGGATAAAGAAGTTGTGGTCCTTATGTACAATGGAATATCACTCAGCCATGAAATCAACGTCATAAGGCTAGGAGCAGCATGATGAGTGGATTTAGGTACGACGATTCTAAGTGAAATAAGTCACACAGAAAGACACTTATCATAAGATATCACTTACAGAGAGAATGTAAAAACCGCTACCCTTGAACTGAATTACAAAACAGAACAGAGTCGCACGTTTAGAAAACACACTATGGCTGCTTAACGGGAAAGGTGAGGTGGGGTGATGCATAAAACAAGGGTTTCAAATTAGCTCAGATACCGTTCCATAAACCCAATATGTAATAGACAAGACCTACTCCTTGCTCAGTGAACTGGACTCAACGCCCCCTATTCACCGCCCAAGAATATATCTGACTAGTAAGAATCTTAAAACCTATGTATTGATATCTCTCTGTAAGTGAGTCAAGTAGGTGTAAAGCGGCATAAACACAGCAGTGCAAAGCAGCTAAACCCCATTATAAAAATCAATTACTTTTAAAAACCCGTGAAACAAAGACAGTGAAAGAGAGAGAAATACTTACAAAATTCGTTCAGGGGCTGCGATGCCACCTGGATTGACCATATCTAGACCCACAGATGACTGAGACATAAGGGTGAACACTCTTGGGGCTGAGAGGTTTGGTGAGGTTGGGTGAGCAAACGCAGACCCTTTAAAGTAATACGGCGTGGTACCCATCCCATGGGTCCCAAATCTCCAGGTTCAAGGGCATCTTCCTACGTCGAAAACATGCACGAGCAACCCAGAAGATGGTACACCGTGTGACCGGGAAAGGTTTCTAAAACGCACCTCATTTCTCATCTCCTTGTGCTCCGGTTCGCCATTCCAGCCGCTTTACTAGCAATCTCCCTCCTTGGAGAATCAGCACCTTTAACCTTCTGTTCCGTACACGTTGCAATTTGTCCTGAGGATGAACGGGAAGAGGGGGAACCAATGAGAGACTAGCTCTAGGTGTTGGGACAGGCACAGGTCACTCTATTTTCCCATCAGGAAGAAGAATTAACCACAGGCTCAGCCTGCCGCCGGGAGCCAGAATAGGGCCTGAAGCAATCCTGCGCTTTTGCGGCCAGCTCCCAAGAAAGCGAGTTGAAAAATGGAGCTCAGGGGCACTGCAATTCACAAACCTGCAGAGTTAGAAATGATAACTCTCGTCCACAAATATATGGAGGGAAGGCAACGAAGAGGATTTGAAAGCAAGGCAGAATTGCAGGAAACCGATTCCAGGAGGTAGATTCGAATCGCCTTTAAAGCACAGGAAAAGCGGCAAAACCTCGACAATGATGCCCTTGGCCAAAAAGGGCGTATGCGTTTTTTCCTGAATATATTCAGGAAAAAACGCATACGCCCTTTTTGGCCAACCAAGCAACCTGGAAAGGCAAATCAGCGCTACAAAGAAGGCTCGCTTCCCATCGGTCCAAAGGGCCATGCTGAATAAAGTGTCAAAACCAGAAATGCAGGACAGGCCATGGAGAAATGGGAGCCTTGCTACGCTGATGGGCGGGCTGTAAATTGCCAACAGCCACTCTGGAGAAGTGTACGGTGTGTCCTGAAACATCGAAAAAACTCAGCTTAGAGAGCATAGGGCACTTCCACTCATGGGCGTATAAATTGGGAAAACTAAAAATCAGCAAGACACAGGCACCCCAAAGTTTAGGGCTGCTCTGTTGACAAGAACCTCCACTTCGTTACACCTTAAACATCCCAGGAAAGAGAAGAATGGATAAAGAAGTTGTGGTCCTTATGTACAATGGAATATCACTCAGCCATGAAATCAACGTCTTAAGGCTAGGAGCAGCATGATGAGTGGATTTAGGTACGACGATTCTAAGTGAAATAAGTCACACAGAAAAAGACACTTATCATAAGATATCACTTACAGAGGGAATGTAAAAACCGCTACCCTTGAACTGAATTACAAAACAGAACAGAGTCGCACGTTTAGAAAACACACTATGGCTGCTTAACGGGAAAGGTGAGGTGGGGTGATGCATAAAACAAAGGTTTCAAATTAGCTCAGATACCGTTCCATAAACCCAATATGTAATAGACAAGACCTACTCCTTGCTCAGTGAACTGGACTCAACGCCCCCTATTCACCGCCCAAGAATATATCTGACTAATAAGAATCTTAAAACCTATGTATTGATATCTCTCTGTAAGTGAGTCAAGTGGGTGAAAAGCGGCATAAACACAGCAGTGCAAAGCAGCTAAACCCTATTATAAAAATCAATTACTTTTAAAAACCCGTGAAACAAAGACAGTGAAATAGAGAGAAATTCTTACAAAATTCGTTCAGGTGCTGCGATGCCACCTGGATTGACCATATCTAGACCCACAGCTGATTGAGACATAAGGGTGGACACTCTTGGGGCTGAGAGGTTTGGTGAGGTTGGGTGAGCTAACGCAGACCCTGTAAAGTAATACGGCGTGGTACCCATCCCATGGGTCCCAAATCTCCAGGTTCAAGGGCATCTTCCTACGTCGAAAACATGCACGAGAAACCCAGAAGATGGTACACCGTGTGACCGGGAAAGGTTTCTAAAACGCACCTCATTTCTCATCTCCTTGTGCTCCGGTTCGCCATTCCAGCCACTTTACTAGCAATCTCCCTCCTTGGAGAATCAGCACCTTTAACCTCCTGTTCCGAACACGTTGCAAATTGTCCTGAGGATGAACGGGAAGAGGGGGAACCAATGAGAGACTAGCTCTAGGTGGTGGGACAGGCACAGGTCACTCTATTTTCCCATCAGGAAGCAGAATTAACCACAGGCTCAGCCTGCCGCCCGGAGCCAGAATAGGGCCTGAAGCAATCCTGCGCTTTTGCGGCCAGCTCCCAAGAAAGCGAGTTGAAAAATGGAGCTCAGGGGCACTGCAATTCACAAACATGCAGAGTTAGAAATGATAACTCTCGTCCACAAATATATGGAGGGAAGGCAACGAAGAGGATTTGAAAGCAAGGCAGAATTGCAGGAAACCGATTTCAGGAGGTAGATTCGAATCGCCTTTAAAGCACAGGAAAAGCGGCAAAACCTCGACAATGATGCCCTTGGCCAAAAAGGGCGTATGCGTTTTTTCCTGAATATATTCAGGAAAAAACGCATACGCCCTTTTTGGCCAACCAAGCAACCTGGAAAGGCAAATCAGCGCTACAAAGAAGTCTCGCTTCCCATCGGTCAAAAGGGCCATGCTGAATAAAGTGTCAAAACCAGAAATGCAGGACAGGCCATGGAGAAATGGGAGCCTTGCTACGCTGATGGGCGGGCTGTAAGTTGCCAACAGCCACTCTGGAGAAGTGTACGGTGTGTCCTGAAACATCTAAAAAACTCAGCTTAGAGAGCATAGGGCACTTCCACTCATGGGCGTATAAATTGGGAAAACTAAAAATCAGCAAGACACAGGCACCCCAAAGTTTAGGGCTGCTCTGTTGACAAGAACCTCCACTTCGTTACACCTGAAACATCCCAGGAAAGAGAAGAATGGATAAAGAAGTTGTGGTCCTTATGTACAATGGAATATCACTCAGCCATGAAATCAACGTCTTAAGGCTAGGAGCAGCATGATGAGTGGATTTAGGTACGACGATTCTAAGTGAAATAAGTCACACAGAAAAAGACACTTATCATAAGATATCACTTACAGAGGGAATGTAAAAACCGCTACCCTTGAACTGAATTACAAAACAGAACAGAGTCGCACGTTTAGAAAACACACTATGGCTGCTTAACGGGAAAGGTGAGGTGGGGTGATGCATAAAACAAGGGTTTCAAATTAGCTCAGATACCGTTCCATAAACCCAATATGTAATAGACAAGACCTACTCCTTGCTCAGTGAACTGGACTCAACAACCCCTATTCACCGCCCAAGAATATATCTGACTAGTAAGAATCTTAAAACCTATGTAGTGATATCTCTCTGTAAGTGAGTCAAGTAGGTGTAAAGCGGCATAAACACAGCAGTGCAAAGCAGCTAAACCCCATTATAAAAATCAATTACTTTTAAAAACCCGTGAAACAAAGACAGTGAAAGAGAGAGAAATTCTTACAAAACTCGTTCAGGGGCTGCGATGCCACCTGGATTGACCATATCTATACCCACAGATGACTGAGACATAAGGGTGGACACTCTTGGGGCTGAGAGGTTTGGTGAGGTTGGGTGAGCAAACGCAGACCCTTTAAAGTAATACGGCGTGGTACCCATCCCATGGGTCCCAAATCTCCAGGTTCAAGGGCATCTTCCTACGTCGAAAACATGCACGAGCAACCCAGAAGATGGTACACTGTGTGACCGGGAAAGGTTTCTAAAACGCACCTCATTTCTCATCTCCTTGTGCTCCGGTTCGCCATTCCAGCCGCTTTACTAGCAATCTCCCTCCTTGGAGAATCAGCACCTTTAACCTCCTGTTCCGTACACGTTGCAATTTGTCCTGAGGTTGAACGGGAAGAGGGGGAACCAATGAGAGACTAGCTCTAGGTGTTGGGACAGGCACAGGTCACTCTATTTTCCCATCAGGAAGCAGAATTAATCACAGGCTCAGCCTGCCGCCCGGAGCCAGAATAGGGCCTGAAGCAATCCTGCGCTTTTGCGGCCAGCTCCCAAGAAAGCGAGTTGAAAAATGGAGCTCAGGGGCACTGCAATTCACAAACCTGCAGAGTTAGAAATGATAACTCTCGTCCACAAATATATGGAGGGAAGGCAACGAAGAGGATTTGAAAGCAAGGCAGAATTGCAGGAAACCGATTCCAGGAGGTAGATTCGAATCGCCTTTAAAGCACAGGAAAAGCGGCAAAACCTCGACAATGATGCCCTTGGCCAAAAAGGGCGTATGCGTTTTTTCCTGAATATATTCAGGAAAAAACGCATACGCCCTTTTTGGCCAACCAAGCAACCTGGAAAGGCAAATCAGCGCTACAAAGAAGTCTCGCTTCCCATCGGTCAAAAGGGCCATGCTGAATAAAGTGTCAAAACCAGAAATGCAGGACAGGCCATGGAGAAATGGGAGCCTTGCTACGCTGATGGGCGGGCTGTAAATTGCCAACAGCCACTCTGGAGAAGTGTACGGTGTGTCCTGAAACATCGAAAAAACTCAGCTTAGAGAGCATAGGGCACTTCCACTCATGGGCGTATAAATTGGGAAAACTAAAAATCAGCAAGACACAGGCACCCCAAAGTTTAGGGCTGCTCTGTTGACAAGAACCTCCACTTCGTTACACCTTAAACATCCCAGGAAAGAGAAGAATGGATAAAGAAGTTGTGGTCCTTATGTACAATGGAATATCACTCAGCCATGAAATCAACGTCATAAGGCTAGGAGCAGCATGATGAGTGGATTTAGGTACGACGATTCTAAGTGAAATAAGTCACACAGAAAAAGACACTTATCATAAGATATCACTTACAGAGAGAATGTAAAAACCGCTACCATTGAACTGAATTACAAAACAGAACAGAGTCGCACGTTTAGAAAACACACTATGGCTGCTTAACGGGAAAGGTGAGGTGGGGTGATGCATAAAACAAGGGTTTCATATTAGCTCAGATACCGTTCCATAAACCCAATATGTAATAGACAAGACCTACTCCTTGCTCAGTGAACTGGACTCAACGCCCCCTATTCACCGCCCAAGAATATATCTGACTAGTAAGAATCTTAAAACCTATGTATTGATATCTCTCTGTAAGTGAGTCAAGTGGGTGTAAAGCGGCATAAACACAGCAGTGCAAAGCAGCTAAACCCTATTATAAAAATCAATTACTTTTAAAAACCCGTGAAACAAAGACAGTGAAATAGAGAGAAATTCTTACAAAATTCGTTCAGGGGCTGCGATGCCACCTGGATTGACCATATCTAGACCCACAGCTGATTGAGACATAAGGGTGGACACTCTTGGGGCTGAGAGGTATGGTGAGGTTGGGTGAGCTAACGCAGACCCTGTAAAGTAATACGGCGTGGTACCCATCCCATGGGTCCCAAATCTCCAGGTTCAAGGGCATCTTCCTACGTCGAAAACATGCACGAGAAACCCAGAAGATGGTACACCGTGTGACCGGGAAAGGTTTCTAAAACGCACCTCATTTCTCATCTCCTTGTGCTCCGGTTCGCCATTCCAGCCGCTTTACTAGCAATCTCCCTCCTGGGAGAATCAGCACCTTTAACCTCCTGTTCCGAACACGTTGCAATTTGTCCTGAGGATGAACGGGAAGAGGGGGAACCAATGAGAGACTAGCTCTAGGTGTTGGGACAGGCACAGGTCACTCTATTTTCCCATCAGGAAGCAGAATTAACCACAGGCTCAGCCTGCCGCCCGGAGCCAGAATAGGGCCTGAAGCAATCCTGCGCTTTTGCGGCCAGCTCCCAAGAAAGCGAGTTGAAAAATGGAGCTCAGGGGCACTGCAATTCACAAACATGCAGAGTTAGAAATGATAACTCTCGTCCACAAATATATGGAGGGAAGGCAACGAAGAGGATTTGAAAGCAAGGCAGAATTGCAGGAAACCGATTTCAGGAGGTAGATTCGAATCGCCTTTAAAGCACAGGAAAAGCGGCAAAACCTCGACAATGATGCCCTTGGCCAAAAAGGGCGTATGCGTTTTTTCCTGAATATATTCAGGAAAAAACGCATACGCCCTTTTTGGCCAACCAAGCAACCTGGAAAGGCAAATCAGCGCTACAAAGAAGTCTCGCTTCCCATCGGTCAAAAGGGCCATGCTGAATAAAGTGTCAAAACCAGAAATGCAGGACAGGCCATGGAGAAATGGGAGCCTTGCTACGCTGATGGGCGGGCTGTAAATTGCCAACAGCCACTCTGGAGAAGTGTACGGTGTGTCCTGAAACATCTAAAAAACTCAGCTTAGAGAGCATAGGGCACTTCCACTCATGGGCGTATAAATTGGGAAAACTAAAAATCAGCAAGACACAGGCACCCCAAAGTTTAGGGCTGCTCTGTTGACAAGAACCTCCACTTCGTTACACCTTAAACATCCCAGGAAAGAGAAGAATGGATAAAGAAGTTGTGGTCCTTATGTACAATGGAATATCACTCAGCCATGAAATCAACGTCATAAGGCTAGGAGCAGCATGATGAGTGGATTTAGGTACGACGATTCTAAGTGAAATAAGTCACACAGAAAAAGACACTTATCATAAGATATCACTTACAGAGGGAATGTAAAAACCGCTACCCTTGAACTGAATTACAAAACAGAACAGAGTCGCACGTTTAGAAAACACACTATGGCTGCTTAACGGGAAAGGTGAGGTGGGGTGATGCATAAAACAAGGGTTTCAAATTAGCTCAGATACCGTTCCATAAACCCAATATGTAATAGACAAGACCTACTCCTTGCTCAGTGAACTGGACTCAACGCCCCCTATTCACCGCCCAAGAATATATCTGACTAGTAAGAATCTTAAAACCTATGTATTGATATCTCTCTGTAAGTGAGTCAAGTGGGTGTAAAGCGGCATAAACACAGCAGTGCAAAGCAGCTAAACCCTATTATAAAAATCAATTACTTTTAAAAACCCGTGAAACAAAGACAGTGAAAGAGAGAGAAATTCTTACAAAATTCGTTCAGGGGCTGCGATGCCACCTGGATTGACCATATCTAGACCCACAGCTGATTGAGACATAAGGGAGGACACTCTTGGGGCTGAGAGGTTTGGTGAGGTTGGGTGAGCTAACGCAGACCCTGTAAAGTAATACGGCGTGGTACCCATCCCATGGGTCCCAAATCTCCAGGGTCAAGGGCATCGTCCTACGTCGAAAACATGCACGAGAAACCCAGAAGATGGTACACCGTGTGACCGGGAAAGGTTTCTAAAACGCACCTCATTTCTCATCTCCTTCTGCTCCGGTTCGCCATTCCAGCCGCTTTACTAGCAATCTCCCTCCTGGGAGAATCAGCACCTTTAACCTCCTGTTCCGAACACGTTGCAATTTGTCCTGAGGATGAACGGGAAGAGGGGGAACCAATGAGAGACTAGCTCTAGGTGTTGGGACAGGCACAGGTCACTCTATTTTCCCATCAGGAAGCAGAATTAACCACAGGCTCAGCCTGCCACCCGGAGCCAGAATAGGGCCTGAAGCAATCCTGCGCTTTTGCGGCCAGCTCCCAAGAAAGCGAGTTGAAAAATGGAGCTCAGGGGCACTGCAATTCACAAACCTGCAGAGTTAGAAATGATAACTCTCGTCCACAAATATATGGAGGGAAGGCAACGAAGAGGATTTGAAAGCAAGGCAGAATTGCAGGAAACCGATTCCAGGAGGTAGATTCGAATCGCCTTTAAAGCACAGGAAAAGCGGCAAAACCTCGACAATGATGCCCTTGGCCAAAAAGGGCGTATGCGTTTTTTCCTGAATATATTCAGGAAAAAACGCATACGCCCTTTTTGGCCAACCAAGCAACCTGGAAAGGCAAATCAGCGCTACAAAGAAGTCTCGCTTCCCATCGGTCAAAAGGGCCATGCTGAATAAAGTGTCAAAACCAGAAATGCAGGACAGGCCATGGAGAAATGGGAGCCTTGCTACGCTGATGGGCGGGCTGTAAATTGCCAACAGCCACTCTGGAGAAGTGTACGGTGTGTCCTGAAACATCTAAAAAACTCAGCTTAGAGAGCATAGGGCACTTCCACTCATGGGCGTATAAATTGGGAAAACTAAAAATCAGCAAGACACAGGCACCCCAAAGTTTAGGGCTGCTCTGTTGACAAGAACCTCCACTTCGTTACACCTTAAACATCCCAGGAAAGAGAAGAATGGATAAAGAAGTTGTGGTCCTTATGTACAATGGAATATCACTCAGCCATGAAATCAACGTCATAAGGCTAGGAGCAGCATGATGAGTGGATTTAGGTACGACGATTCTAAGTGAAATAAGTCACACAGAAAGACACTTATCATAAGATATCACTTACAGAGAGAATGTAAAAACCGCTACCCTTGAACTGAATTACAAAACAGAACAGAGTCGCACGTTTAGAAAACACACTATGGCTGCTTAACGGGAAAGGTGAGGTGGGGTGATGCATAAAACAAGGGTTTCAAATTAGCTCAGATACCGTTCCATAAACCCAATATGTAATAGACAAGACCTACTCCTTGCTCAGTGAACTGGACTCAACAACCCCTATTCACCGCCCAAGAATATATCTGACTAGTAAGAATCTTAAAACCTATGTATTGATATCTCTCTGTAAGTGAGTCAAGTGGGTGTAAAGCGGCATAAACACAGCAGTGCAAAGCAGCTAAACCCTATTATAAAAATCAATTACTTTTAAAAACCCGTGAAACAAAGACAGTGAAATAGAGAGAAATTCTTACAAAATTCGTTCAGGGGCTGCGATGCCACCTGGATTGACCATATCTAGACCCACAGCTGATTGAGACATAAGGGTGGACACTCTTGGGGCTGAGAGGTTTGGTGAGGTTGGGTGAGCTAACGCAGACCCTGTAAAGTAATACGGCGTGGTACCCATCCCATGGGTCCCAAATCTCCAGGTTCAAGGGCATCTTCCTACGTCGAAAACATGCACGAGAAACCCAGAAGATGGTACACCGTGTGACCGGGAAAGGTTTCTAAAACGCACCTCATTTCTCATCTCCTTGTGCTCCGGTTCGCCATTCCAGCCACTTTACTAGCAATCTCCCTCCTTGGAGAATCAGCACCTTTAACCTCCTGTTCCGAACACGTTGCAATTTGTCCTGAGGATGAACGGGAAGAGGGGGAACCAATGAGAGACTAGCTCTAGGTGTTGGGACAGGCACAGGTCACTCTATTTTCCCATCAGGAAGCAGAATTAACCACAGGCTCAGCCTGCCACCCGGAGCCAGAATAGGGCCTGAAGCAATCCTGCGCTTTTGCGGCCAGCTCCCAAGAAAGCGAGTTGAAAAATGGAGCTCAGGGGCACTGCAATTCACAAACATGCAGAGTTAGAAATGATAACTCTCGTCCACAAATATATGGAGGGAAGGCAACGAAGAGGATTTGAAAGCAAGGCAGAATTGCAGGAAACCGATTTCAGGAGGTAGATTCGAATCGCCTTTAAAGCACAGGAAAAGCGGCAAAACCTCGACAATGATGCCCTTGGCCAAAAAGGGCGTATGCGTTTTTTCCTGAATATATTCAGGAAAAAACGCATACGCCCTTTTTGGCCAACCAAGCAACCTGGAAAGGCAAATCAGCGCTACAAAGAAGTCTCGCTTCCCATCGGTCAAAAGGGCCATGCTGAATAAAGTGTCAAAACCAGAAATGCAGGACAGGCCATGGAGAAATGGGAGCCTTGCTACGCTGATGGGTGGGCTGTAAATTGCCAACAGCCACTCTGGAGAAGTGTACGGTGTGTCCTGAAACATCTAAAAAACTCAGCTTAGAGAGCATAGGGCACTTCCACTCATGGGCGTATAAATTGGGAAAACTAAAAATCAGCAAGACACAGGCACCCCAAAGTTTAGGGCTGCTCTGTTGACAAGAACCTCCACTTCGTTACACCTTAAACATCCCAGGAAAGAGAAGAATGGATAAAGAAGTTGTGGTCCTTATGTACAATGGAATATCACTCAGCCATGAAATCAACGTCTTAAGGCTAGGAGCAGCATGATGAGTGGATTTAGGTACGACGATTCTAAGTGAAATAAGTCACACAGAAAAAGACACTTATCATAAGATATCACTTACAGAGGGAATGTAAAAACCGCTACCCTTGAACTGAATTACAAAACAGAACAGAGTCGCACGTTTAGAAAACACACTATGGCTGCTTAACGGGAAAGGTGAGGTGGGGTGATGCATAAAACAAGGGTTTCAAATTAGCTCAGATACCGTTCCATAAACCCAATATGTAATAGACAAGACCTACTCCTTGCTCAGTGAACTGGACTCAACAACCCCTATTCACCGCCCAAGAATATATCTGACTAGTAAGAATCTTAAAACCTATGTAGTGATATCTCTCTGTAAGTGAGTCAAGTAGGTGTAAAGCGGCATAAACACAGCAGTGCAAAGCAGCTAAACCCCATTATAAAAATCAATTACTTTTAAAAACCCGTGAAACAAAGACAGTGAAAGAGAGAGAAATTCTTACAAAATTCGTTCAGGGGCTGCGATGCCACCTGGATTGACCATATCTATACCCACAGATGACTGAGACATAAGGGTGGACACTCTTGGGGCTGAGAGGTTTGGTGAGGTTGGGTGAGCAAACGCAGACCCTTTAAAGTAATACGGCGTGGTACCCATCCCATGGGTCCCAAATCTCCAGGTTCAAGGGCATCTTCCTACGTCGAAAACATGCACGAGCAACCCAGAAGATGGTACACCGTGTGACCGGGAAAGGTTTCTAAAACGCACCTCATTTCTCATCTCCTTGTGCTCCGGTTCCCCATTCCAGCCGCTTTACTAGCAATCTCCCTCCTTGGAGAATCAGCACCTTTAACCTCCTGTTCCGTACACGTTGCAATTTGTCCTGAGGATGAACGGGAAGAGGGGGAACCAATGAGAGACTAGCTCTGGTGTTGGGACAGGTACAGGTCACTCTATTTTCCCATCAGGAAGCAGAATTAACCACAGGCTCAGCCTGCCACCCGGAGCCAGAATAGGGCCTGAAGCAATCCTGCGCTTTTGCGGCCAGCTCCCAAGAAAGCGAGTTGAAAAATGGAGCTCAGGGGCACTGCAATTCACAAACCTGCAGAGTTAGAAATGATAACTCTCGTCCACAAATATATGGAGGGAAGGCAACGAAGAGGATTTGAAAGCAAGGCAGAATTGCAGGAAACCGATTCCAGGAGGTAGATTCGAATCGCCTTTAAAGCACAGGAAAAGCGGCAAAACCTCGACAATGATGCCCTTGGCCAAAAAGGGCGTATGCGTTTTTTCCTGAATATATTCAGGAAAAAACGCATACGCCCTTTTTGGCCAACCAAGCAACCTGGAAAGGCAAATCAGCGCTACAAAGAAGTCTCGCTTCCCATCGGTCAAAAGGGCCATGCTGAATAAAGTGTCAAAACCAGAAATGCAGGACAGGCCATGGAGAAATGGGAGCCTTGCTACGCTGATGGGCGGGCTGTAAATTGCCAACAGCCACTCTGGAGAAGTGTACGGTGTGTCCTGAAACATCTAAAAAACTCAGCTTAGAGAGCATAGGGCACTTCCACTCATGGGCGTATAAATTGGGAAAACTAAAAATCAGCAAGACACAGGCACCCCAAAGTTTAGGGCTGCTCTGTTGACAAGAACCTCCACTTCGTTACACCTTAAACATCCCAGGAAAGAGAAGAATGGATAAAGAAGTTGTGGTCCTTATGTACAATGGAATATCACTCAGCCATGAAATCAACGTCTTAAGGCTAGGAGCAGCATGATGAGTGGATTTAGGTACGACGATTCTAAGTGAAATAAGTCACACAGAAAAAGACACTTATCATAAGATATCACTTACAGAGGGAATGTAAAAACCGCTACCCTTGAACTGAATTACAAAACAGAACAGAGTCGCACGTTTAGAAAACACACTATGGCTGCTTAACGGGAAAGGTGAGGTGGGGTGATGCATAAAACAAGGGTTTCAAATTAGCTCAGATACCGTTCCATAAACCCAATATGTAATAGACAAGACCTACTCCTTGCTCAGTGAACTGGACTCAACAACCCCTATTCACCGCCCAAGAATATATCTGACTAGTAAGAATCTTAAAACCTATGTAGTGATATCTCTCTGTAAGTGAGTCAAGTAGGTGTAAAGCGGCATAAACACAGCAGTGCAAAGCAGCTAAACCCCATTATAAAAATCAATTACTTTTAAAAACCCGTGAAACAAAGACAGTGAAAGAGAGAGAAATTCTTACAAAATTCGTTCAGGGGCTGCGATGCCACCTGGATTGACCATATCTATACCCACAGATGACTGAGACATAAGGGTGGACACTCTTGGGGCTGAGAGGTTTGGTGAGGTTGGGTGAGCAAACGCAGACCCTTTAAAGTAATACGGCGTGGTACCCATCCCATGGGTCCCAAATCTCCAGGTTCAAGGGCATCTTCCTACGTCGAAAACATGCACGAGCAACCCAGAAGATGGTACACCGTGTGACCGGGAAAGGTTTCTAAAACGCACCTCATTTCTCATCTCCTTGTGCTCCGGTTCCCCATTCCAGCCGCTTTACTAGCAATCTCCCTCCTTGGAGAATCAGCACCTTTAACCTCCTGTTCCGTACACGTTGCAATTTGTCCTGAGGATGAACGGGAAGAGGGGGAACCAATGAGAGACTAGCTCTGGTGTTGGGACAGGTACAGGTCACTCTATTTTCCCATCAGGAAGCAGAATTAACCACAGGCTCAGCCTGCCACCCGGAGCCAGAATAGGGCCTGAAGCAATCCTGTGCTTTTGCGGCCAGCTCCCAAGAAAGCGAGTTGAAAAATGGAGCTCAGGGGCACTGCAATTCACAAACCTGCAGAGTTAGAAATGATAACTCTCGTCCACAAATATATGGAGGGAAGGCAACGAAGAGGATTTGAAAGCAAGGCAGAATTACAGGAAACCGATTCCAGGAGGTAGATTCGAATCGCCTTTAAAGCACAGGAAAAGCGGCAAAACCTCGACAATGATGCCCTTGGCCAAAAAGGGCGTATGCGTTTTTTCCTGAATATATTCAGGAAAAAACGCATACGCCCTTTTTGGCCAACCAAGCAACCTGGAAAGGCAAATCAGCGCTACAAAGAAGTCTCGCTTCCCATCGGTCAAAAGGGCCATGCTGAATAAAGTGTCAAAACCAGAAATGCAGGACAGGCCATGGAGAAATGGGAGCCTTGCTACGCTGATGGGCGGGCTGTAAATTGCCAACAGCCACTCTGGAGAAGTGTACGGTGTGTCCTGAAACATCTAAAAAACTCAGCTTAGAGAGCATAGGGCACTTCCACTCATGGGCGTATAAATTGGGAAAACTAAAAATCAGCAAGACACAGGCACCCCAAAGTTTAGGGCTGCTCTGTTGACAAGAACCTCCACTTCGTTACACCTTAAACATCCCAGGAAAGAGAAGAATGGATAAAGAAGTTGTGGTCCTTATGTACAATGGAATATCACTCAGCCATGAAATCAACGTCATAAGGCTAGGAGCAGCATGATGAGTGGATTTAGGTACGACGATTCTAAGTGAAATAAGTCACACAGAAAGACACTTATCATAAGATATCACTTACAGAGAGAATGTAAAAACCGCTACCCTTGAACTGAATTACAAAACAGAACAGAGTCGCACGTTTAGAAAACACACTATGGCTGCTTAACGGGAAAGGTGAGGTGGGGTGATGCATAAAACAAGGGTTTCAAATTAGCTCAGATACCGTTCCATAAACCCAATATGTAATAGACAAGACCTACTCCTTGCTCAGTGAACTGGACTCAACGCCCCCTATTCACCGCCCAAGAATATATCTGACTAGTAAGAATCTTAAAACCTATGTATTGATATCTCTCTGTAAGTGAGTCAAGTGGGTGAAAAGCGGCATAAACACAGCAGTGCAAAGCAGCTAAACCCTATTATAAAAATCAATTACTATTAAAAACCCGTGAAACAAAGACAGTGAAAGAGAGAGAAATTCTTACAAAATTCGTTCAGGGGCTGCGATGCCACCTGGATTGACCATATCTAGACCCACAGATGACTGAGACATAAGGGTGGACACTCTTGGGGCTGAGAGGTTTGGTGAGGTTGGGTGAGCAAACGCAGACCCTTTAAAGTAATACGGCGTGGTACCCATCCCATGGGTCCCAAATCTCCAGGGTCAAGGGCATCTTCCTACGTCGAAAACATGCACGAGCAACCCAGAAGATGGTACACCGTGTGACCGGGAAAGGTTTCTAAAACGCACCTCATTTCTCATCTCCTTGTGCTCCGGTTCGCCATTCCAGCCGCTTTACTAGCAATCTCCCTCCTTGGAGAATCAGCACCTTTAACCTCCTGTTCCGAACACGTTGCAATTTGTCCTGAGGATGAACGGGAAGAGGGGGAACCAATGAGAGACTAGCTCTAGGTGTTGGGACAGGCACAGGTCACTCTATTTTCCCATCAGGAAGAAGAATTAACCACAGGCTCAGCCTGCCGCCGGGAGCCAGAATAGGGCCTGAAGCAATCCTGCGCTTTTGCGGCCAGCTCCCAAGAAAGCGAGTTGAAAAATGGAGCTCAGGGGCACTGCAATTCACAAACCTGCAGAGTTAGAAATGATAACTCTCGTCCACAAATATATGGAGGGAAGGCAACGAAGAGGATTTGAAAGCAAGGCAGAATTGCAGGAAACCGATTTCAGGAGGTAGATTCGAATCGCCTTTAAAGCACAGGAAAAGCGGCAAAACCTCGACAATGATGCCCTTGGCCAAAAAGGGCGTATGCGTTTTTTCCTGAATATATTCAGGAAAAAACGCATACGCCCTTTTTGGCCAACCAAGCAACCTGGAAAGGCAAATCAGCGCTACAAAGAAGTCTCGCTTCCCATCGGTCAAAAGGGCCATGCTGAATAAAGTGTCAAAACCAGAAATGCAGGACAGGCCATGGAGAAATGGGAGCCTTGCTACGCTGATGGGCGGGCTGTAAATTGCCAACAGCCACTCTGGAGAAGTGTACGGTGTGTCCTGAAACATCTAAAAAACTCAGCTTAGAGAGCATAGGGCACTTCCACTCATGGGCGTATAAATTGGGAAAACTAAAAATCAGCAAGACACAGGCACCCCAAAGTTTAGGGCTGCTCTGTTGACAAGAACCTCCACTTCGTTACACCTTAAACATCCCAGGAAAGAGAAGAATGGATAAAGAAGTTGTGGTCCTTATGTACAATGGAATATCACTCAGCCATGAAATCAACGTCATAAGGCTAGGAGCAGGATGATGAGTGGATTTAGGTACGACGATTCTAAGTGAAATAAGTCACACAGAAAGACACTTATCATAAGATATCACTTACAGAGAGAATGTAAAAAGCGCTACCCTTGAACTGAATTACAAAACAGAACAGAGTCGCACGTTTAGAAAACACACTATGGCTGCTTAACGGGAAAGGTGAGGTGGGGTGATGCATAAAACAAGGGTTTCAAATTAGCTCAGATACCGTTCCATAAACCCAATATGTAATAGACAAGACCTACTCCTTGCTCAGTGAACTGGACTCAACGCCCCCTATTCACCGCCCAAGAATATATCTGACTAGTAAGAATCTTAAAACCTATGTATTGATATCTCTCTGTAAGTGAGTCAAGTGGGTGAAAAGCGGCATAAACACAGCAGTGCAAAGCAGCTAAACCCTATTATAAAAATCAATTACTTTTAAAAACCCGTGAAACAAAGACAGTGAAAGAGAGAGAAATTCTTACAAAATTCGTTCAGGTGCTGTGATGCCACCTGGATTGACCATATCTAGACCCACAGCTGATTGAGACATAAGGTTGGACACTCTTGGGGCTGAGAGGTTTGGTGAGGTTGGGTGAGCTAACGCAGACCCTGTAAAATAATACGGCGTGGTACCCATCCCATGGGTCCCAAATCTCCAGGTTCAAGGGCATCTTCCTACGTCGAAAACATGCACGAGCAACCCAGAAGATGGTACACCGTGTGACCGGGAAAGGTTTCTAAAACGCACCTCATTTCTCATCTCCTTGTGCTCCGGTTCGCCATTCCAGCCGCTTTACTAGCAATCTCCCTCCTTGGAGAATCAGCACCTTTAACCTCCTGTTCCGAACACGTTGCAATTTGTCCTGAGGATGAACGGGAAGAGGGGGAACCAATGAGAGACTAGCTCTAGGTGTTGGGACAGGCACAGGTCACTCTATTTTCCCATCAGGAAGCAGAATTAACCACAGGCTCAGCCTGCCGCCCGGAGCCAGAATAGGGCCTGAAGCAATCCTGCGCTTTTGCGGCCAGCTCCCAAGAAAGCGAGTTGAAAAATGGAGCTCAGGGGCACTGCAATTCACAAACCTGCAGAGTTAGAAATGATAACTCTCGTCCACAAATATATGGAGGGAAGGCTACGAAGAGGATTTGAAAGCAAGGCAGAATTGCAGGAAACCGATTTCAGGAGGTAGATTCGAATCGCCTTTAAAGCACAGGAAAAGCGGCAAAACCTCGACAATGATGCCCTTGGCCAAAAAGGGCGTATGCGTTTTTTCCTGAATATATTCAGGAAAAAACGCATACGCCCTTTTTGGCCAACCAAGCAACCTGGAAAGGCAAATCAGCGCTACAAAGAAGTCTCGCTTCCCATCGGTCAAAAGGGCCATGCTGAATAAAGTGTCAAAACCAGAAATGCAGGACAGGCCATGGAGAAATGGGAGCCTTGCTACGCTGATGGGCGGGCTGTAAATTGCCAACAGCCACTCTGGAGAAGTGTACGGTGTGTCCTGAAACATCTAAAAAACTCAGCTTAGAGAGCATAGGGCACTTCCACTCATGGGCGTATAAATTGGGAAAACTAAAAATCAGCAAGACACAGGCACCCCAAAGTTTAGGGCTGCTCTGTTGACAAGAACCTCCACTTCGTTACACCTTAAACATCCCAGGAAAGAGAAGAATGGATAAAGAAGTTGTGGTCCTTATGTACAATGGAATATCACTCAGCCATGAAATCAACGTCATAAGGCTAGGAGCAGCATGATGAGTGGATTTAGGTACGACGATTCTAAGTGAAATAAGTCACACAGAAAGACACTTATCATAAGATATCACTTACAGAGAGAATGTAAAAACCGCTACCCTTGAACTGAATTACAAAACAGAACAGAGTCGCACGTTTAGAAAACACACTATGGCTGCTTAACGGGAAAGGTGAGGTGGGGTGATGCATAAAACAAGGGTTTCAAATTAGCTCAGATACCGTTCCATAAACCCAATATGTAATAGACAAGACCTACTCCTTGCTCAGTGAACTGGACTCAACGCCCCCTATTCACCGCCCAAGAATATATCTGACTAGTAAGAATCTTAAAACCTATGTATTGATATCTCTCTGTAAGTGAGTCAAGTGGGTGAAAAGCGGCATAAACACAGCAGTGCAAAGCAGCTAAACCCTATTATAAAAATCAATTACTTTTAAAAACCCGTGAAACAAAGACAGTGAAAGAGAGAGAAATTCTTACAAAATTCGTTCAGGTGCTGTGATGCCACCTGGATTGACCATATCTAGACACACAGCTGATTGAGACATAAGGTTGGACACTCTTGGGGCTGAGAGGTTTGGTGAGGTTGGGTGAGCTAACGCAGACCCTGTAAAATAATACGGCGTGGTACCCATCCCATGGGTCCCAAATCTCCAGGTTCAAGGGCATCTTCCTACGTCGAAAACATGCACGAGCAACCCAGAAGATGGTACACCGTGTGACCGGGAAAGGTTTCTAAAACGCACCTCATTTCTCATCTCCTTGTGCTCCGGTTCGCCATTCCAGCCGCTTTACTAGCAATCTCCCTCCTTGGAGAATCAGCACCTTTAACCTCCTGTTCCGAACACGTTGCAATTTGTCCTGAGGATGAACGGGAAGAGGGGGAACCAATGAGAGACTAGCTCTAGGTGTTGGGACAGGCACAGGTCACTCTATTTTCCCATCAGGAAGCAGAATTAACCACAGGCTCAGCCTGCCGCCCGGAGCCAGAATAGGGCCTGAAGCAATCCTGCGCTTTTGCGGCCAGCTCCCAAGAAAGCGAGTTGAAAAATGGAGCTCAGGGGCACTGCAATTCACAAACCTGCAGAGTTAGAAATGATAACTCTCGTCCACAAATATATGGAGGGAAGGCTACGAAGAGGATTTGAAAGCAAGGCAGAATTGCAGGAAACCGATTTCAGGAGGTAGATTCGAATCGCCTTTAAAGCACAGGAAAAGCGGCAAAACCTCGACAATGATGCCCTTGGCCAAAAAGGGCGTATGCGTTTTTTCCTGAATATATTCAGGAAAAAACGCATACGCCCTTTTTGGCCAACCAAGCAACCTGGAAAGGCAAATCAGCGCTACAAAGAAGTCTCGCTTCCCATCGGTCAAAAGGGCCATGCTGAATAAAGTGTCAAAACCAGAAATGCAGGACAGGCCATGGAGAAATGGGAGCCTTGCTACGCTGATGGGCGGGCTGTAAATTGCCAACAGCCACTCTGGAGAAGTGTACGGTGTGTCCTGAAACATCTAAAAAACTCAGCTTAGAGAGCATAGGGCACTTCCACTCATGGGCGTATAAATTGGGAAAACTAAAAATCAGCAAGACACAGGCACCCCAAAGTTTAGGGCTGCTCTGTTGACAAGAACCTCCACTTCGTTACACCTTAAACATCCCAGGAAAGAGAAGAATGGATAAAGAAGTTGTGGTCCTTATGTACAATGGAATATCACTCAGCCATGAAATCAACGTCATAAGGCTAGGAGCAGCATGATGAGTGGATTTAGGTACGACGATTCTAAGTGAAATAAGTCACACAGAAAAAGACACTTATCATAAGATATCACTTACAGAGGGAATGTAAAAACCGCTACCCTTGAACTGAATTACAAAACAGAACAGAGTCGCACGTTTAGAAAACACACTATGGCTGCTTAACGGGAAAGGTGAGGTGGGGTGATGCATAAAACAAGGGTTTCAAATTAGCTCAGATACCGTTCCATAAACCCAATATGTAATAGACAAGACCTACTCCTTGCTCAGTGAACTGGACTCAACAACCCCTATTCACCGCCCAAGAATATATCTGACTAGTAAGAATCTTAAAACCTATGTAGTGATATCTCTCTGTAAGTGAGTCAAGTAGGTGTAAAGCGGCATAAACACAGCAGTGCAAAGCAGCTAAACCCCATTATAAAAATCAATTACTTTTAAAAACCCGTGAAACAAAGACAGTGAAAGAGAGAGAAATTCTTACAAAATTCGTTCAGGGGCTGCGATGCCAGCTGGATTGACCATATCTATACCCACAGATGACTGAGACATAAGGGTGGACACTCTTGGGGCTGAGAGGTTTGGTGAGGTTGGGTGAGCAAACGCAGACCCTTTAAAGTAATACGGCGTGGTACCCATCCCATGGGTCCCAAATCTCCAGGTTCAAGGGCATCTTCCTACGTCGAAAACATGCACGAGCAACCCAGAAGATGGTACACCGTGTGACCGGGAAAGGTTTCTAAAACGCACCTCATTTCTCATCTCCTTGTGCTCCGGTTCGCCATTCCAGCCGCTTTACTAGCAATCTCCCTCCTTGGAGAATCAGCACCTTTAACCTCCTGTTCCGTACACGTTGCAATTTGTCCTGAGGATGAACGGGAAGAGGGGGAACCAATGAGAGACTAGCTCTAGGTGTTGGGACAGGCACAGGTCACTCTATTTTCCCATCAGGAAGAAGAATTAACCACAGGCTCAGCCTGCCGCCGGGAGCCAGAATAGGGCCTGAAGCAATCCTGCGCTTTTGCGGCCAGCTCCCAAGAAAGCGAGTTGAAAAATGGAGCTCAGGGGCACTGCAATTCACAAACCTGCAGAGTTAGAAATGATAACTCTCGTCCACAAATATATGGAGGGAAGGCAACGAAGAGGATTTGAAAGCAAGGCAGAATTGCAGGAAACCGATTCCAGGAGGTAGATTCGAATCGCCTTTAAAGCACAGGAAAAGCGGCAAAACCTCGACAATGATGCCCTTGGCCAAAAAGGGCGTATGCGTTTTTTCCTGAATATATTCAGGAAAAAACGCATACGCCCTTTTTGGCCAACCAAGCAACCTGGAAAGGCAAATCAGCGCTACAAAGAAGTCTCGCTTCCCATCGGTCAAAAGGGCCATGCTGAATAAAGTGTCAAAACCAGAAATGCAGGACAGGCCATGGAGAAATGGGAGCCTTGCTACGCTGATGGGCGGGCTGTAAATTGCCAACAGCCACTCTGGAGAAGTGTACGGTGTGTCCTGAAACATCTAAAAAACTCAGCTTAGAGAGCATAGGGCACTTCCACTCATGGGCGTATAAATTGGGAAAACTAAAAATCAGCAAGACACAGGCACCCCAAAGTTTAGGGCTGCTCTGTTGACAAGAACCTCCACTTCGTTACACCTTAAACATCCCAGGAAAGAGAAGAATGGATAAAGAAGTTGTGGTCCTTATGTACAATGGAATATCACTCAGCCATGAAATCAACGTCATAAGGCTAGGAGCAGCATGATGAGTGGATTTAGGTACGACGATTCTAAGTGAAATAAGTCACACAGAAAAAGACACTTATCATAAGATATCACTTACAGAGGGAATGTAAAAACCGCTACCCTTGAACTGAATTACAAAACAGAACAGAGTCGCACGTTTAGAAAACACACTATGGCTGCTTAACGGGAAAGGTGAGGTGGGGTGATGCATAAAACAAGGGTTTCAAATTAGCTCAGATACCGTTCCATAAACCCAATATGTAATAGACAAGACCTACTCCTTGCTCAGTGAACTGGACTCAACAACCCCTATTCACCGCCCAAGAATATATCTGACTAGTAAGAATCTTAAAACCTATGTAGTGATATCTCTCTGTAAGTGAGTCAAGTAGGTGTAAAGCGGCATAAACACAGCAGTGCAAAGCAGCTAAACCCCATTATAAAAATCAATTACTTTTAAAAACCCGTGAAACAAAGACAGTGAAAGAGAGAGAAATTCTTACAAAATTCGTTCAGGGGCTGCGATGCCACCTGGATTGACCATATCTATACCCACAGATGACTGAGACATAAGGGTGGACACTCTTGGGGCTGAGAGGTTTGGTGAGGTTGGGTGAGCAAACGCAGACCCTTTAAAGTAATACGGCGTGGTACCCATCCCATGGGTCCCAAATCTCCAGGTTCAAGGGCATCTTCCTACGTCGAAAACATGCACGAGCAACCCAGAAGATGGTACACCGTGTGACCGGGAAAGGTTTCTAAAACGCACCTCATTTCTCATCTCCTTGTGCTCCGGTTCCCCATTCCAGCCGCTTTACTAGCAATCTCCCTCCTTGGAGAATCAGCACCTTTAACCTCCTGTTCCGTACACGTTGCAATTTGTCCTGAGGATGAACGGGAAGAGGGGGAACCAATGAGAGACTAGCTCTGGTGTTGGGACAGGTACAGGTCACTCTATTTTCCCATCAGGAAGCAGAATTAACCACAGGCTCAGCCTGCCACCCGGAGCCAGAATAGGGCCTGAAGCAATCCTGCGCTTTTGCGGCCAGCTCCCAAGAAAGCGAGTTGAAAAATGGAGCTCAGGGGCACTGCAATTCACAAACCTGCAGAGTTAGAAATGATAACTCTCGTCCACAAATATATGGAGGGAAGGCAACGAAGAGGATTTGAAAGCAAGGCAGAATTGCAGGAAACCGATTCCAGGAGGTAGATTCGAATCGCCTTTAAAGCACAGGAAAAGCGGCAAAACCTCGACAATGATGCCCTTGGCCAAAAAGGGCGTATGCGTTTTTTCCTGAATATATTCAGGAAAAAACGCATACGCCCTTTTTGGCCAACCAAGCAACCTGGAAAGGCAAATCAGCGCTACAAAGAAGTCTCGCTTCCCATCGGTCAAAAGGGCCATGCTGAATAAAGTGTCAAAACCAGAAATGCAGGACAGGCCATGGAGAAATGGGAGCCTTGCTACGCTGATGGGCGGGCTGTAAATTGCCAACAGCCACTCTGGAGAAGTGTACGGTGTGTCCTGAAACATCTAAAAAACTCAGCTTAGAGAGCATAGGGCACTTCCACTCATGGGCGTATAAATTGGGAAAACTAAAAATCAGCAAGACACAGGCACCCCAAAGTTTAGGGCTGCTCTGTTGACAAGAACCTCCACTTCGTTACACCTTAAACATCCCAGGAAAGAGAAGAATGGATAAAGAAGTTGTGGTCCTTATGTACAATGGAATATCACTCAGCCATGAAATCAACGTCATAAGGCTAGGAGCAGCATGATGAGTGGATTTAGGTACGACGATTCTAAGTGAAATAAGTCACACAGAAAGACACTTATCATAAGATATCACTTACAGAGAGAATGTAAAAACCGCTACCCTTGAACTGAATTACAAAACAGAACAGAGTCGCACGTTTAGAAAACACACTATGGCTGCTTAACGGGAAAGGTGAGGTGGGGTGATGCATAAAACAAGGGTTTCAAATTAGCTCAGATACCGTTCCATAAACCCAATATGTAATAGACAAGACCTACTCCTTGCTCAGTGAACTGGACTCAACGCCCCCTATTCACCGCCCAAGAATATATCTGACTAGTAAGAATCTTAAAACCTATGTATTGATATCTCTCTGTAAGTGAGTCAAGTGGGTGAAAAGCGGCATAAACACAGCAGTGCAAAGCAGCTAAACCCTATTATAAAAATCAATTACTATTAAAAACCCGTGAAACAAAGACAGTGAAAGAGAGAGAAATTCTTACAAAATTCGTTCAGGGGCTGCGATGCCACCTGGATTGACCATATCTAGACCCACAGATGACTGAGACATAAGGGTGGACACTCTTGGGGCTGAGAGGTTTGGTGAGGTTGGGTGAGCAAACGCAGACCCTTTAAAGTAATACGGCGTGGTACCCATCCCATGGGTCCCAAATCTCCAGGGTCAAGGGCATCTTCCTACGTCGAAAACATGCACGAGCAACCCAGAAGATGGTACACCGTGTGACCGGGAAAGGTTTCTAAAACGCACCTCATTTCTCATCTCCTTGTGCTCCGGTTCGCCATTCCAGCCGCTTTACTAGCAATCTCCCTCCTTGGAGAATCAGCACCTTTAACCTCCTGTTCCGAACACGTTGCAATTTGTCCTGAGGATGAACGGGAAGAGGGGGAACCAATGAGAGACTAGCTCTAGGTGTTGGGACAGGCACAGGTCACTCTATTTTCCCATCAGGAAGAAGAATTAACCACAGGCTCAGCCTGCCGCCGGGAGCCAGAATAGGGCCTGAAGCAATCCTGCGCTTTTGCGGCCAGCTCCCAAGAAAGCGAGTTGAAAAATGGAGCTCAGGGGCACTGCAATTCACAAACCTGCAGAGTTAGAAATGATAACTCTCGTCCACAAATATATGGAGGGAAGGCAACGAAGAGGATTTGAAAGCAAGGCAGAATTGCAGGAAACCGATTTCAGGAGGTAGATTCGAATCGCCTTTAAAGCACAGGAAAAGCGGCAAAACCTCGACAATGATGCCCTTGGCCAAAAAGGGCGTATGCGTTTTTTCCTGAATATATTCAGGAAAAAACGCATACGCCCTTTTTGGCCAACCAAGCAACCTGGAAAGGCAAATCAGCGCTACAAAGAAGTCTCGCTTCCCATCGGTCAAAAGGGCCATGCTGAATAAAGTGTCAAAACCAGAAATGCAGGACAGGCCATGGAGAAATGGGAGCCTTGCTACGCTGATGGGCGGGCTGTAAATTGCCAACAGCCACTCTGGAGAAGTGTACGGTGTGTCCTGAAACATCTAAAAAACTCAGCTTAGAGAGCATAGGGCACTTCCACTCATGGGCGTATAAATTGGGAAAACTAAAAATCAGCAAGACACAGGCACCCCAAAGTTTAGGGCTGCTCTGTTGACAAGAACCTCCACTTCGTTACACCTTAAACATCCCAGGAAAGAGAAGAATGGATAAAGAAGTTGTGGTCCTTATGTACAATGGAATATCACTCAGCCATGAAATCAACGTCATAAGGCTAGGAGCAGCATGATGAGTGGATTTAGGTACGACGATTCTAAGTGAAATAAGTCACACAGAAAGACACTTATCATAAGATATCACTTACAGAGAGAATGTAAAAAGCGCTACCCTTGAACTGAATTACAAAACAGAACAGAGTCGCACGTTTAGAAAACACACTATGGCTGCTTAACGGGAAAGGTGAGGTGGGGTGATGCATAAAACAAGGGTTTCAAATTAGCTCAGATACCGTTCCATAAACCCAATATGTAATAGACAAGACCTACTCCTTGCTCAGTGAACTGGACTCAACGCCCCCTATTCACCGCCCAAGAATATATCTGACTAGTAAGAATCTTAAAACCTATGTATTGATATCTCTCTGTAAGTGAGTCAAGTGGGTGAAAAGCGGCATAAACACAGCAGTGCAAAGCAGCTAAACCCTATTATAAAAATCAATTACTTTTAAAAACCCGTGAAACAAAGACAGTGAAAGAGAGAGAAATTCTTACAAAATTCGTTCAGGTGCTGTGATGCCACCTGGATTGACCATATCTAGACCCACAGCTGATTGAGACATAAGGTTGGACACTCTTGGGGCTGAGAGGTTTGGTGAGGTTGGGTGAGCTAACGCAGACCCTGTAAAATAATACGGCGTGGTACCCATCCCATGGGTCCCAAATCTCCAGGTTCAAGGGCATCTTCCTACGTCGAAAACATGCACGAGCAACCCAGAAGATGGTACACCGTGTGACCGGGAAAGGTTTCTAAAACGCACCTCATTTCTCATCTCCTTGTGCTCCGGTTCGCCATTCCAGCCGCTTTACTAGCAATCTCCCTCCTTGGAGAATCAGCACCTTTAACCTCCTGTTCCGAACACGTTGCAATTTGTCCTGAGGATGAACGGGAAGAGGGGGAACCAATGAGAGACTAGCTCTAGGTGTTGGGACAGGCACAGGTCACTCTATTTTCCCATCAGGAAGCAGAATTAACCACAGGCTCAGCCTGCCGCCCGGAGCCAGAATAGGGCCTGAAGCAATCCTGCGCTTTTGCGGCCAGCTCCCAAGAAAGCGAGTTGAAAAATGGAGCTCAGGGGCACTGCAATTCACAAACCTGCAGAGTTAGAAATGATAACTCTCGTCCACAAATATATGGAGGGAAGGCTACGAAGAGGATTTGAAAGCAAGGCAGAATTGCAGGAAACCGATTTCAGGAGGTAGATTCGAATCGCCTTTAAAGCACAGGAAAAGCGGCAAAACCTCGACAATGATGCCCTTGGCCAAAAAGGGCGTATGCGTTTTTTCCTGAATATATTCAGGAAAAAACGCATACGCCCTTTTTGGCCAACCAAGCAACCTGGAAAGGCAAATCAGCGCTACAAAGAAGTCTCGCTTCCCATCGGTCAAAAGGGCCATGCTGAATAAAGTGTCAAAACCAGAAATGCAGGACAGGCCATGGAGAAATGGGAGCCTTGCTACGCTGATGGGCGGGCTGTAAATTGCCAACAGCCACTCTGGAGAAGTGTACGGTGTGTCCTGAAACATCTAAAAAACTCAGCTTAGAGAGCATAGGGCACTTCCACTCATGGGCGTATAAATTGGGAAAACTAAAAATCAGCAAGACACAGGCACCCCAAAGTTTAGGGCTGCTCTGTTGACAAGAACCTCCACTTCGTTACACCTTAAACATCCCAGGAAAGAGAAGAATGGATAAAGAAGTTGTGGTCCTTATGTACAATGGAATATCACTCAGCCATGAAATCAACGTCATAAGGCTAGGAGCAGCATGATGAGTGGATTTAGGTACGACGATTCTAAGTGAAATAAGTCACACAGAAAGACACTTATCATAAGATATCACTTACAGAGAGAATGTAAAAAGCGCTACCCTTGAACTGAATTACAAAACAGAACAGAGTCGCACGTTTAGAAAACACACTATGGCTGCTTAACGGG
Source organism: Balaenoptera borealis (assembly GCF_965194805.1). NCBI lineage: Eukaryota > Metazoa > Chordata > Mammalia > Artiodactyla > Balaenopteridae > Balaenoptera > Balaenoptera borealis. The sequence goes on from NW_028123825.1 coordinate 380,776, forward strand.
AAAGGTGAGGTGGGGTGATGCATAAAACAAGGGTTTCAAATTAGCTCAGATACCGTTCCATAAACCCAATATGTAATAGACAAGACCTACTCCTTGCTCAGTGAACTGGACTCAACGCCCCCTATTCACCGCCCAAGAATATATCTGACTAGTAAGAATCTTAAAACCTATGTATTGATATCTCTCTGTAAGTGAGTCAAGTGGGTGAAAAGCGGCATAAACACAGCAGTGCAAAGCAGCTAAACCCTATTATAAAAATCAATTACTTTTAAAAACCCGTGAAACAAAGACAGTGAAAGAGAGAGAAATTCTTACAAAATTCGTTCAGGTGCTGTGATGCCACCTGGATTGACCATATCTAGACACACAGCTGATTGAGACATAAGGTTGGACACTCTTGGGGCTGAGAGGTTTGGTGAGGTTGGGTGAGCTAACGCAGACCCTGTAAAATAATACGGCGTGGTACCCATCCCATGGGTCCCAAATCTCCAGGTTCAAGGGCATCTTCCTACGTCGAAAACATGCACGAGCAACCCAGAAGATGGTACACCGTGTGACCGGGAAAGGTTTCTAAAACGCACCTCATTTCTCATCTCCTTGTGCTCCGGTTCGCCATTCCAGCCGCTTTACTAGCAATCTCCCTCCTTGGAGAATCAGCACCTTTAACCTCCTGTTCCGAACACGTTGCAATTTGTCCTGAGGATGAACGGGAAGAGGGGGAACCAATGAGAGACTAGCTCTAGGTGTTGGGACAGGCACAGGTCACTCTATTTTCCCATCAGGAAGCAGAATTAACCACAGGCTCAGCCTGCCGCCCGGAGCCAGAATAGGGCCTGAAGCAATCCTGCGCTTTTGCGGCCAGCTCCCAAGAAAGCGAGTTGAAAAATGGAGCTCAGGGGCACTGCAATTCACAAACCTGCAGAGTTAGAAATGATAACTCTCGTCCACAAATATATGGAGGGAAGGCTACGAAGAGGATTTGAAAGCAAGGCAGAATTGCAGGAAACCGATTTCAGGAGGTAGATTCGAATCGCCTTTAAAGCACAGGAAAAGCGGCAAAACCTCGACAATGATGCCCTTGGCCAAAAAGGGCGTATGCGTTTTTTCCTGAATATATTCAGGAAAAAACGCATACGCCCTTTTTGGCCAACCAAGCAACCTGGAAAGGCAAATCAGCGCTACAAAGAAGTCTCGCTTCCCATCGGTCAAAAGGGCCATGCTGAATAAAGTGTCAAAACCAGAAATGCAGGACAGGCCATGGAGAAATGGGAGCCTTGCTACGCTGATGGGCGGGCTGTAAATTGCCAACAGCCACTCTGGAGAAGTGTACGGTGTGTCCTGAAACATCTAAAAAACTCAGCTTAGAGAGCATAGGGCACTTCCACTCATGGGCGTATAAATTGGGAAAACTAAAAATCAGCAAGACACAGGCACCCCAAAGTTTAGGGCTGCTCTGTTGACAAGAACCTCCACTTCGTTACACCTTAAACATCCCAGGAAAGAGAAGAATGGATAAAGAAGTTGTGGTCCTTATGTACAATGGAATATCACTCAGCCATGAAATCAACGTCATAAGGCTAGGAGCAGCATGATGAGTGGATTTAGGTACGACGATTCTAAGTGAAATAAGTCACACAGAAAGACACTTATCATAAGATATCACTTACAGAGGGAATGTAAAAACCGCTACCCTTGAACTGAATTACAAAACAGAACAGAGTCGCACGTTTAGAAAACACACTATGGCTGCTTAACGGGAAAGGTGAGGTGGGGTGATGCATAAAACAAGGGTTTCAAATTAGCTCAGATACCGTTCCATAAACCCAATATGTAATAGACAAGACCTACTCCTTGCTCAGTGAACTGGACTCAACGCCCCCTATTCACCGCCCAAGAATATATCTGACTAGTAAGAATCTTAAAACCTATGTATTGATATCTCTCTGTAAGTGAGTCAAGTGGGTGAAAAGCAGCATAAACACAGCAGTGCAAAGCAGCTAAACCCTATTATAAAAATCAATTACTTTTAAAAACCCGTGAAACAAAGACAGTGAAAGAGAGAGAAATTCTTACAAAATTCGTTCAGGTGCTGTGATGCCACCTGGATTGACCATATCTAGACCCACAGCTGATTGAGACATAAGGTTGGACACTCTTGGGGCTGAGAGGTTTGGTGAGGTTGGGTGAGCTAACGCAGACCCTGTAAAATAATACGGCGTGGTACCCATCCCATGGGTCCCAAATCTCCAGGTTCAAGGGCATCTTCCTACGTCGAAAACATGCACGAGCAACCCAGAAGATGGTACACCGTGTGACCGGGAAAGGTTTCTAAAACGCACCTCATTTCTCATCTCCTTGTGCTCCGGTTCGCCATTCCAGCCGCTTTACTAGCAATCTCCCTCCTTGGAGAATCAGCACCTTTAACCTCCTGTTCCGAACACGTTGCAATTTGTCCTGAGGATGAACGGGAAGAGGGGGAACCAATGAGAGACTAGCTCTAGGTGTTGGGACAGGCACAGGTCACTCTATTTTCCCATCAGGAAGCAGAATTAACCACAGGCTCAGCCTGCCGCCCGGAGCCAGAATAGGGCCTGAAGCAATCCTGCGCTTTTGCGGCCAGCTCCCAAGAAAGCGAGTTGAAAAATGGAGCTCAGGGGCACTGCAATTCACAAACCTGCAGAGTTAGAAATGATAACTCTCGTCCACAAATATATGGAGGGAAGGCTACGAAGAGGATTTGAAAGCAAGGCAGAATTGCAGGAAACCGATTTCAGGAGGTAGATTCGAATCGCCTTTAAAGCACAGGAAAAGCGGCAAAACCTCGACAATGATGCCCTTGGCCAAAAAGGGCGTATGCGTTTTTTCCTGAATATATTCAGGAAAAAACGCATACGCCCTTTTTGGCCAACCAAGCAACCTGGAAAGGCAAATCAGCGCTACAAAGAAGTCTCGCTTCCCATCGGTCAAAAGGGCCATGCTGAATAAAGTGTCAAAACCAGAAATGCAGGACAGGCCATGGAGAAATGGGAGCCTTGCTACGCTGATGGGCGGGCTGTAAATTGCCAACAGCCACTCTGGAGAAGTGTACGGTGTGTCCTGAAACATCTAAAAAACTCAGCTTAGAGAGCATAGGGCACTTCCACTCATGGGCGTATAAATTGGGAAAACTAAAAATCAGCAAGACACAGGCACCCCAAAGTTTAGGGCTGCTCTGTTGACAAGAACCTCCACTTCGTTACACCTTAAACATCCCAGGAAAGAGAAGAATGGATAAAGAAGTTGTGGTCCTTATGTACAATGGAATATCACTCAGCCATGAAATCAACGTCATAAGGCTAGGAGCAGCATGATGAGTGGATTTAGGTACGACGATTCTAAGTGAAATAAGTCACACAGAAAAAGACACTTATCATAAGATATCACTTACAGAGGGAATGTAAAAACCGCTACCCTTGAACTGAATTACAAAACAGAACAGAGTCGCACGTTTAGAAAACACACTATGGCTGCTTAACGGGAAAGGTGAGGTGGGGTGATGCATAAAACAAGGGTTTCAAATTAGCTCAGATACCGTTCCATAAACCCAATATGTAATAGACAAGACCTACTCCTTGCTCAGTGAACTGGACTCAACAACCCCTATTCACCGCCCAAGAATATATCTGACTAGTAAGAATCTTAAAACCTATGTAGTGATATCTCTCTGTAAGTGAGTCAAGTAGGTGTAAAGCGGCATAAACACAGCAGTGCAAAGCAGCTAAACCCCATTATAAAAATCAATTACTTTTAAAAACCCGTGAAACAAAGACAGTGAAAGAGAGAGAAATTCTTACAAAATTCGTTCAGGGGCTGCGATGCCACCTGGATTGACCATATCTAGACCCACAGATGACTGAGACATAAGGGTGGACACTCTTGGGGCTGAGAGGTTTGGTGAGGTTGGGTGAGCAAACGCAGACCCTTTAAAGTAATACGGCGTGGTACCCATCCCATGGGTCCCAAATCTCCAGGTTCAAGGGCATCTTCCTACGTCGAAAACATGCACGAGCAACCCAGAAGATGGTACACCGTGTGACCGGGAAAGGTTTCTAAAACGCACCTCATTTCTCATCTCCTTGTGCTCCGGTTCCCCATTCCAGCCGCTTTACTAGCAATCTCCCTCCTTGGAGAATCAGCACCTTTAACCTCCTGTTCCGTACACGTTGCAATTTGTCCTGAGGATGAACGGGAAGAGGGGGAACCAATGAGAGACTAGCTCTAGGTGTTGGGACAGGCACAGGTCACTCTATTTTCCCATCAGGAAGAAGAATTAACCACAGGCTCAGCCTGCCGCCGGGAGCCAGAATAGGGCCTGAAGCAATCCTGCGCTTTTGCGGCCAGCTCCCAAGAAAGCGAGTTGAAAAATGGAGCTCAGGGGCACTGCAATTCACAAACCTGCAGAGTTAGAAATGATAACTCTCGTCCACAAATATATGGAGGGAAGGCAACGAAGAGGATTTGAAAGCAAGGCAGAATTGCAGGAAACCGATTCCAGGAGGTAGATTCGAATCGCCTTTAAAGCACAGGAAAAGCGGCAAAACCTCGACAATGATGCCCTTGGCCAAAAAGGGCGTATGCGTTTTTTCCTGAATATATTCAGGAAAAAACGCATACGCCCTTTTTGGCCAACCAAGCAACCTGGAAAGGCAAATCAGCGCTACAAAGAAGTCTCGCTTCCCATCGGTCAAAAGGGCCATGCTGAATAAAGTGTCAAAACCAGAAATGCAGGACAGGCCATGGAGAAATGGGAGCCTTGCTACGCTGATGGGCGGGCTGTAAATTGCCAACAGCCACTCTGGAGAAGTGTACGGTGTGTCCTGAAACATCTAAAAAACTCAGCTTAGAGAGCATAGGGCACTTCCACTCATGGGCGTATAAATTGGGAAAACTAAAAATCAGCAAGACACAGGCACCCCAAAGTTTAGGGCTGCTCTGTTGACAAGAACCTCCACTTCGTTACACCTTAAACATCCCAGGAAAGAGAAGAATGGATAAAGAAGTTGTGGTCCTTATGTACAATGGAATATCACTCAGCCATGAAATCAACGTCATAAGGCTAGGAGCAGCATGATGAGTGGATTTAGGTACGACGATTCTAAGTGAAATAAGTCACACAGAAAGACACTTATCATAAGATATCACTTACAGAGAGAATGTAAAAAGCGCTACCCTTGAACTGAATTACAAAACAGAACAGAGTCGCACGTTTAGAAAACACACTATGGCTGCTTAACGGGAAAGGTGAGGTGGGGTGATGCATAAAACAAGGGTTTCAAATTAGCTCAGATACCGTTCCATAAACCCAATATGTAATAGACAAGACCTACTCCTTGCTCAGTGAACTGGACTCAACGCCCCCTATTCACCGCCCAAGAATATATCTGACTAGTAAGAATCTTAAAACCTATGTATTGATATCTCTCTGTAAGTGAGTCAAGTGGGTGAAAAGCGGCATAAACACAGCAGTGCAAAGCAGCTAAACCCTATTATAAAAATCAATTACTTTTAAAAACCCGTGAAACAAAGACAGTGAAAGAGAGAGAAATTCTTACAAAATTCGTTCAGGTGCTGTGATGCCACCTGGATTGACCATATCTAGACCCACAGCTGATTGAGACATAAGGTTGGACACTCTTGGGGCTGAGAGGTTTGGTGAGGTTGGGTGAGCTAACGCAGACCCTGTAAAATAATACGGCGTGGTACCCATCCCATGGGTCCCAAATCTCCAGGTTCAAGGGCATCTTCCTACGTCGAAAACATGCACGAGCAACCCAGAAGATGGTACACCGTGTGACCGGGAAAGGTTTCTAAAACGCACCTCATTTCTCATCTCCTTGTGCTCCGGTTCGCCATTCCAGCCGCTTTACTAGCAATCTCCCTCCTTGGAGAATCAGCACCTTTAACCTCCTGTTCCGAACACGTTGCAATTTGTCCTGAGGATGAACGGGAAGAGGGGGAACCAATGAGAGACTAGCTCTAGGTGTTGGGACAGGCACAGGTCACTCTATTTTCCCATCAGGAAGCAGAATTAACCACAGGCTCAGCCTGCCGCCCGGAGCCAGAATAGGGCCTGAAGCAATCCTGCGCTTTTGCGGCCAGCTCCCAAGAAAGCGAGTTGAAAAATGGAGCTCAGGGGCACTGCAATTCACAAACCTGCAGAGTTAGAAATGATAACTCTCGTCCACAAATATATGGAGGGAAGGCTACGAAGAGGATTTGAAAGCAAGGCAGAATTGCAGGAAACCGATTTCAGGAGGTAGATTCGAATCGCCTTTAAAGCACAGGAAAAGCGGCAAAACCTCGACAATGATGCCCTTGGCCAAAAAGGGCGTATGCGTTTTTTCCTGAATATATTCAGGAAAAAACGCATACGCCCTTTTTGGCCAACCAAGCAACCTGGAAAGGCAAATCAGCGCTACAAAGAAGTCTCGCTTCCCATCGGTCAAAAGGGCCATGCTGAATAAAGTGTCAAAACCAGAAATGCAGGACAGGCCATGGAGAAATGGGAGCCTTGCTACGCTGATGGGCGGGCTGTAAATTGCCAACAGCCACTCTGGAGAAGTGTACGGTGTGTCCTGAAACATCTAAAAAACTCAGCTTAGAGAGCATAGGGCACTTCCACTCATGGGCGTATAAATTGGGAAAACTAAAAATCAGCAAGACACAGGCACCCCAAAGTTTAGGGCTGCTCTGTTGACAAGAACCTCCACTTCGTTACACCTTAAACATCCCAGGAAAGAGAAGAATGGATAAAGAAGTTGTGGTCCTTATGTACAATGGAATATCACTCAGCCATGAAATCAACGTCATAAGGCTAGGAGCAGCATGATGAGTGGATTTAGGTACGACGATTCTAAGTGAAATAAGTCACACAGAAAGACACTTATCATAAGATATCACTTACAGAGAGAATGTAAAAAGCGCTACCCTTGAACTGAATTACAAAACAGAACAGAGTCGCACGTTTAGAAAACACACTATGGCTGCTTAACGGGAAAGGTGAGGTGGGGTGATGCATAAAACAAGGGTTTCAAATTAGCTCAGATACCGTTCCATAAACCCAATATGTAATAGACAAGACCTACTCCTTGCTCAGTGAACTGGACTCAACGCCCCCTATTCACCGCCCAAGAATATATCTGACTAGTAAGAATCTTAAAACCTATGTATTGATATCTCTCTGTAAGTGAGTCAAGTGGGTGAAAAGCGGCATAAACACAGCAGTGCAAAGCAGCTAAACCCTATTATAAAAATCAATTACTTTTAAAAACCCGTGAAACAAAGACAGTGAAAGAGAGAGAAATTCTTACAAAATTCGTTCAGGTGCTGTGATGCCACCTGGATTGACCATATCTAGACACACAGCTGATTGAGACATAAGGTTGGACACTCTTGGGGCTGAGAGGTTTGGTGAGGTTGGGTGAGCTAACGCAGACCCTGTAAAATAATACGGCGTGGTACCCATCCCATGGGTCCCAAATCTCCAGGTTCAAGGGCATCTTCCTACGTCGAAAACATGCACGAGCAACCCAGAAGATGGTACACCGTGTGACCGGGAAAGGTTTCTAAAACGCACCTCATTTCTCATCTCCTTGTGCTCCGGTTCGCCATTCCAGCCGCTTTACTAGCAATCTCCCTCCTTGGAGAATCAGCACCTTTAACCTCCTGTTCCGAACACGTTGCAATTTGTCCTGAGGATGAACGGGAAGAGGGGGAACCAATGAGAGACTAGCTCTAGGTGTTGGGACAGGCACAGGTCACTCTATTTTCCCATCAGGAAGCAGAATTAACCACAGGCTCAGCCTGCCGCCCGGAGCCAGAATAGGGCCTGAAGCAATCCTGCGCTTTTGCGGCCAGCTCCCAAGAAAGCGAGTTGAAAAATGGAGCTCAGGGGCACTGCAATTCACAAACCTGCAGAGTTAGAAATGATAACTCTCGTCCACAAATATATGGAGGGAAGGCTACGAAGAGGATTTGAAAGCAAGGCAGAATTGCAGGAAACCGATTTCAGGAGGTAGATTCGAATCGCCTTTAAAGCACAGGAAAAGCGGCAAAACCTCGACAATGATGCCCTTGGCCAAAAAGGGCGTATGCGTTTTTTCCTGAATATATTCAGGAAAAAACGCATACGCCCTTTTTGGCCAACCAAGCAACCTGGAAAGGCAAATCAGCGCTACAAAGAAGTCTCGCTTCCCATCGGTCAAAAGGGCCATGCTGAATAAAGTGTCAAAACCAGAAATGCAGGACAGGCCATGGAGAAATGGGAGCCTTGCTACGCTGATGGGCGGGCTGTAAATTGCCAACAGCCACTCTGGAGAAGTGTACGGTGTGTCCTGAAACATCTAAAAAACTCAGCTTAGAGAGCATAGGGCACTTCCACTCATGGGCGTATAAATTGGGAAAACTAAAAATCAGCAAGACACAGGCACCCCAAAGTTTAGGGCTGCTCTGTTGACAAGAACCTCCACTTCGTTACACCTTAAACATCCCAGGAAAGAGAAGAATGGATAAAGAAGTTGTGGTCCTTATGTACAATGGAATATCACTCAGCCATGAAATCAACGTCATAAGGCTAGGAGCAGCATGATGAGTGGATTTAGGTACGACGATTCTAAGTGAAATAAGTCACACAGAAAAAGACACTTATCATAAGATATCACTTACAGAGGGAATGTAAAAACCGCTACCCTTGAACTGAATTACAAAACAGAACAGAGTCGCACGTTTAGAAAACACACTATGGCTGCTTAACGGGAAAGGTGAGGTGGGGTGATGCATAAAACAAGGGTTTCAAATTAGCTCAGATACCGTTCCATAAACCCAATATGTAATAGACAAGACCTACTCCTTGCTCAGTGAACTGGACTCAACAACCCCTATTCACCGCCCAAGAATATATCTGACTAGTAAGAATCTTAAAACCTATGTAGTGATATCTCTCTGTAAGTGAGTCAAGTAGGTGTAAAGCGGCATAAACACAGCAGTGCAAAGCAGCTAAACCCCATTATAAAAATCAATTACTTTTAAAAACCCGTGAAACAAAGACAGTGAAAGAGAGAGAAATTCTTACAAAATTCGTTCAGGGGCTGCGATGCCACCTGGATTGACCATATCTAGACCCACAGATGACTGAGACATAAGGGTGGACACTCTTGGGGCTGAGAGGTTTGGTGAGGTTGGGTGAGCAAACGCAGACCCTTTAAAGTAATACGGCGTGGTACCCATCCCATGGGTCCCAAATCTCCAGGTTCAAGGGCATCTTCCTACGTCGAAAACATGCACGAGCAACCCAGAAGATGGTACACCGTGTGACCGGGAAAGGTTTCTAAAACGCACCTCATTTCTCATCTCCTTGTGCTCCGGTTCCCCATTCCAGCCGCTTTACTAGCAATCTCCCTCCTTGGAGAATCAGCACCTTTAACCTCCTGTTCCGTACACGTTGCAATTTGTCCTGAGGATGAACGGGAAGAGGGGGAACCAATGAGAGACTAGCTCTAGGTGTTGGGACAGGCACAGGTCACTCTATTTTCCCATCAGGAAGAAGAATTAACCACAGGCTCAGCCTGCCGCCGGGAGCCAGAATAGGGCCTGAAGCAATCCTGCGCTTTTGCGGCCAGCTCCCAAGAAAGCGAGTTGAAAAATGGAGCTCAGGGGCACTGCAATTCACAAACCTGCAGAGTTAGAAATGATAACTCTCGTCCACAAATATATGGAGGGAAGGCAACGAAGAGGATTTGAAAGCAAGGCAGAATTGCAGGAAACCGATTCCAGGAGGTAGATTCGAATCGCCTTTAAAGCACAGGAAAAGCGGCAAAACCTCGACAATGATGCCCTTGGCCAAAAAGGGCGTATGCGTTTTTTCCTGAATATATTCAGGAAAAAACGCATACGCCCTTTTTGGCCAACCAAGCAACCTGGAAAGGCAAATCAGCGCTACAAAGAAGTCTCGCTTCCCATCGGTCAAAAGGGCCATGCTGAATAAAGTGTCAAAACCAGAAATGCAGGACAGGCCATGGAGAAATGGGAGCCTTGCTACGCTGATGGGCGGGCTGTAAATTGCCAACAGCCACTCTGGAGAAGTGTACGGTGTGTCCTGAAACATCTAAAAAACTCAGCTTAGAGAGCATAGGGCACTTCCACTCATGGGCGTATAAATTGGGAAAACTAAAAATCAGCAAGACACAGGCACCCCAAAGTTTAGGGCTGCTCTGTTGACAAGAACCTCCACTTCGTTACACCTTAAACATCCCAGGAAAGAGAAGAATGGATAAAGAAGTTGTGGTCCTTATGTACAATGGAATATCACTCAGCCATGAAATCAACGTCATAAGGCTAGGAGCAGCATGATGAGTGGATTTAGGTACGACGATTCTAAGTGAAATAAGTCACACAGAAAAAGACACTTATCATAAGATATCACTTACAGAGGGAATGTAAAAACCGCTACCCTTGAACTGAATTACAAAACAGAACAGAGTCGCACGTTTAGAAAACACACTATGGCTGCTTAACGGGAAAGGTGAGGTGGGGTGATGCATAAAACAAGGGTTTCAAATTAGCTCAGATACCGTTCCATAAACCCAATATGTAATAGACAAGACCTACTCCTTGCTCAGTGAACTGGACTCAACAACCCCTATTCACCGCCCAAGAATATATCTGACTAGTAAGAATCTTAAAACCTATGTAGTGATATCTCTCTGTAAGTGAGTCAAGTAGGTGTAAAGCGGCATAAACACAGCAGTGCAAAGCAGCTAAACCCCATTATAAAAATCAATTACTTTTAAAAACCCGTGAAACAAAGACAGTGAAAGAGAGAGAAATTCTTACAAAATTCGTTCAGGGGCTGCGATGCCACCTGGATTGACCATATCTATACCCACAGATGACTGAGACATAAGGGTGGACACTCTTGGGGCTGAGAGGTTTGGTGAGGTTGGGTGAGCAAACGCAGACCCTTTAAAGTAATACGGCGTGGTACCCATCCCATGGGTCCCAAATCTCCAGGTTCAAGGGCATCTTCCTACGTCGAAAACATGCACGAGCAACCCAGAAGATGGTACACCGTGTGACCGGGAAAGGTTTCTAAAACGCACCTCATTTCTCATCTCCTTGTGCTCCGGTTCCCCATTCCAGCCGCTTTACTAGCAATCTCCCTCCTTGGAGAATCAGCACCTTTAACCTCCTGTTCCGTACACGTTGCAATTTGTCCTGAGGATGAACGGGAAGAGGGGGAACCAATGAGAGACTAGCTCTAGGTGTTGGGACAGGCACAGGTCACTCTATTTTCCCATCAGGAAGAAGAATTAACCACAGGCTCAGCCTGCCGCCGGGAGCCAGAATAGGGCCTGAAGCAATCCTGCGCTTTTGCGGCCAGCTCCCAAGAAAGCGAGTTGAAAAATGGAGCTCAGGGGCACTGCAATTCACAAACCTGCAGAGTTAGAAATGATAACTCTCGTCCACAAATATATGGAGGGAAGGCAACGAAGAGGATTTGAAAGCAAGGCAGAATTGCAGGAAACCGATTCCAGGAGGTAGATTCGAATCGCCTTTAAAGCACAGGAAAAGCGGCAAAACCTCGACAATGATGCCCTTGGCCAAAAAGGGCGTATGCGTTTTTTCCTGAATATATTCAGGAAAAAACGCATACGCCCTTTTTGGCCAACCAAGCAACCTGGAAAGGCAAATCAGCGCTACAAAGAAGTCTCGCTTCCCATCGGTCAAAAGGGCCATGCTGAATAAAGTGTCAAAACCAGAAATGCAGGACAGGCCATGGAGAAATGGGAGCCTTGCTACGCTGATGGGCGGGCTGTAAATTGCCAACAGCCACTCTGGAGAAGTGTACGGTGTGTCCTGAAACATCTAAAAAACTCAGCTTAGAGAGCATAGGGCACTTCCACTCATGGGCGTATAAATTGGGAAAACTAAAAATCAGCAAGACACAGGCACCCCAAAGTTTAGGGCTGCTCTGTTGACAAGAACCTCCACTTCGTTACACCTTAAACATCCCAGGAAAGAGAAGAATGGATAAAGAAGTTGTGGTCCTTATGTACAATGGAATATCACTCAGCCATGAAATCAACGTCATAAGGCTAGGAGCAGCATGATGAATGGATTTAGGTACGACGATTCTAAGTGAAATAAGTCACACAGAAAGACACTTATCATAAGATATCACTTACAGAGAGAATGTAAAAACCGCTACCCTTGAACTGAATTACAAAACAGAACAGAGTCGCACGTTTAGAAAACACACTATGGCTGCTTAACGGGAAAGGTGAGGTGGGGTGATGCATAAAACAAGGGTTTCAAATTAGCTCAGATACCGTTCCATAAACCCAATATGTAATAGACAAGACCTACTCCTTGCTCAGTGAACTGGACTCAACGCCCCCTATTCACCGCCCAAGAATATATCTGACTAGTAAGAATCTTAAAACCTATGTATTGATATCTCTCTGTAAGTGAGTCAAGTGGGTGAAAAGCGGCATAAACACAGCAGTGCAAAGCAGCTAAACCCTATTATAAAAATCAATTACTTTTAAAAACCCGTGAAACAAAGACAGTGAAAGAGAGAGAAATTCTTACAAAATTCGTTCAGGGGCTGCGATGCCACCTGGATTGACCATATCTAGACCCACAGATGACTGAGACATAAGGGTGGACACTCTTGGGGCTGAGAGGTTTGGTGAGGTTGGGTGAGCAAACGCAGACCCTTTAAAGTAATACGGCGTGGTACCCATCCCATGGGTCCCAAATCTCCAGGTTCAAGGGCATCTTCCTACGTCGAAAACATGCACGAGCAACCCAGAAGATGGTACACCGTGTGACCGGGAAAGGTTTCTAAAACGCACCTCATTTCTCATCTCCTTGTGCTCCGGTTCGCCATTCCAGCCGCTTTACTAGCAATCTCCCTCCTTGGAGAATCAGCACCTTTAACCTTCTGTTCCGTACACGTTGCAATTTGTCCTGAGGATGAACGGGAAGAGGGGGAAACAATGAGAGACTAGCTCTAGGTGTTGGGACAGGCACAGGTCACTCTATTTTCCCATCAGGAAGCAGAATTAACCACAGGCTCAGCCTGCCGCCCGGAGCCAGAATAGGGCCTGAAGCAATCCTGCGCTTTTGCGGCCAGCTCCCAAGAAAGCGAGTTGAAAAATGGAGCTCAGGGGCACTGCAATTCACAAACCTGCAGAGTTAGAAATGATAACTCTCGTCCACAAATATATGGAGGGAAGGCTACGAAGAGGATTTGAAAGCAAGGCAGAATTGCAGGAAACCGATTTCAGGAGGTAGATTCGAATCGCCTTTAAAGCACAGGAAAAGCGGCAAAACCTCGACAATGATGCCCTTGGCCAAAAAGGGCGTATGCGTTTTTTCCTGAATATATTCAGGAAAAAACGCATACGCCCTTTTTGGCCAACCAAGCAACCTGGAAAGGCAAATCAGCGCTACAAAGAAGTCTCGCTTCCCATCGGTCAAAAGGGCCATGCTGAATAAAGTGTCAAAACCAGAAATGCAGGACAGGCCATGGAGAAATGGGAGCCTTGCTACGCTGATGGGCGGGCTGTAAATTGCCAACAGCCACTCTGGAGAAGTGTACGGTGTGTCCTGAAACATCTAAAAAACTCAGCTTAGAGAGCATAGGGCACTTCCACTCATGGGCGTATAAATTGGGAAAACTAAAAATCAGCAAGACACAGGCACCCCAAAGTTTAGGGCTGCTCTGTTGACAAGAACCTCCACTTCGTTACACCTTAAACATCCCAGGAAAGAGAAGAATGGATAAAGAAGTTGTGGTCCTTATGTACAATGGAATATCACTCAGCCATGTAATCAACGTCATAAGGCTAGGCGCAGCATGATGAGTGGATTTAGGTACGACGATTCTAAGTGAAATAAGTCACACAGAAAGACACTTATCATAAGATATCACTTACAGAGAGAATGTAAAAACCGCTACCCTTGAACTGAATTACAAAACAGAACAGAGTCGCACGTTTAGAAAACACACTATGGCTGCTTAACGGGAAAGGTGAGGTGGGGTGATGCATAAAACAAGGGTTTCAAATTAGCTCAGATACCGTTCCATAAACCCAATATGTAATAGACAAGACCTACTCCTTGCTCAGTGAACTGGACTCAACGCCCCCTATTCACCGCCCAAGAATATATCTGACTAGTAAGAATCTTAAAACCTATGTATTGATATCTCTCTGTAAGTGAGTCAAGTGGGTGAAAAGCGGCATAAACACAGCAGTGCAAAGCAGCTAAACCCTATTATAAAAATCAATTACTTTTAAAAACCCGTGAAACAAAGACAGTGAAAGAGAGAGAAATTCTTACAAAATTCGTTCAGGGGCTGCGATGCCACCTGGATTGACCATATCTAGACCCACAGATGACTGAGACATAAGGGTGGACACTCTTGGGGCTGAGAGGTTTGGTGAGGTTGGGTGAGCAAACGCAGACCCTTTAAAGTAATACGGCGTGGTACCCATCCCATGGGTCCCAAATCTCCAGGTTCAAGGGCATCTTCCTACGTCGAAAACATGCACGAGCAACCCAGAAGATGGTACACCGTGTGACCGGGAAAGGTTTCTAAAACGCACCTCATTTCTCATCTCCTTGTGCTCCGGTTCGCCATTCCAGCCGCTTTACTAGCAATCTCCCTCCTTGGAGAATCAGCACCTTTAACCTCCTGTTCCGAACACGTTGCAATTTGTCCTGAGGATGAACGGGAAGAGGGGGAACCAATGAGAGACTAGCTCTAGGTGTTGGGACAGGCACAGGTCACTCTATTTTCCCATCAGGAAGAAGAATTAACCACAGGCTCAGCCTGCCGCCGGGAGCCAGAATAGGGCCTGAAGCAATCCTGCGCTTTTGCGGCCAGCTCCCAAGAAAGCGAGTTGAAAAATGGAGCTCAGGGGCACTGCAATTCACAAACCTGCAGAGTTAGAAATGATAACTCTCGTCCACAAATATATGGAGGGAAGGCAACGAAGAGGATTTGAAAGCAAGGCAGAATTGCAGGAAACCGATTTCAGGAGGTAGATTCGAATCGCCTTTAAAGCACAGGAAAAGCGGCAAAACCTCGACAATGATGCCCTTGGCCAAAAAGGGCGTATGCGTTTTTTCCTGAATATATTCAGGAAAAAACGCATACGCCCTTTTTGGCCAACGAAGCAACCTGGAAAGGCAAATCAGCGCTACAAAGAAGTCTCGCTTCCCATCGGTCAAAAGGGCCATGCTGAATAAAGTGTCAAAACCAGAAATGCAGGACAGGCCATGGAGAAATGGGAGCCTTGCTACACTGATGGGCGGGCTGTAAATTGCCAACAGCCACTCTGGAGAAGTGTACGGTGTGTCCTGAAACATCTAAAAAACTCAGCTTAGAGAGCATAGGGCACTTCCACTCATGGGCGTATAAATTGGGAAAACTAAAAATCAGCAAGACACAGGCACCCCAAAGTTTAGGGCTGCTCTGTTGACAAGAACCTCCACTTCGTTACACCTTAAACATCCCAGGAAAGAGAAGAATGGATAAAGAAGTTGTGGTCCTTATGTACAATGGAATATCACTCAGCCATGAAATCAACGTCATAAGGCTAGGAGCAGCATGATGAGTGGATTTAGGTACGACGATTCTAAGTGAAATAAGTCACACAGAAAGACACTTATCATAAGATATCACTTACAGAGAGAATGTAAAAAGCGCTACCCTTGAACTGAATTACAAAACAGAACAGAGTCGCACGTTTAGAAAACACACTATGGCTGCTTAACGGGAAAGGTGAGGTGGGGTGATGCATAAAACAAGGGTTTCAAATTAGCTCAGATACCGTTCCATAAACCCAATATGTAATAGACAAGACCTACTCCTTGCTCAGTGAACTGGACTCAACAACCCCTATTCACCGCCCAAGAATATATCTGACTAGTAAGAATCTTAAAACCTATGTAGTGATATCTCTCTGTAAGTGAGTCAAGTAGGTGTAAAGCGGCATAAACACAGCAGTGCAAAGCAGCTAAACCCCATTATAAAAATCAATTACTTTTAAAAACCCGTGAAACAAAGACAGTGAAAGAGAGAGAAATTCTTACAAAATTCGTTCAGGGGCTGCGATGCCACCTGGATTGACCATATCTATACCCACAGATGACTGAGACATAAGGGTGGACACTCTTGGGGCTGAGAGGTTTGGTGAGGTTGGGTGAGCAAACGCAGACCCTTTAAAGTAATACGGCGTGGTACCCATCCCATGGGTCCCAAATCTCCAGGTTCAAGGGCATCTTCCTACGTCGAAAACATGCACGAGCAACCCAGAAGATGGTACACCGTGTGACCGGGAAAGGTTTCTAAAACGCACCTCATTTCTCATCTCCTTGTGCTCCGGTTCCCCATTCCAGTCGCTTTACTAGCAATCTCCCTCCTTGGAGAATCAGCACCTTTAACCTCCTGTTCCGTACACGTTGCAATTTGTCCTGAGGATGAACGGGAAGAGGGGGAACCAATGAGAGACTAGCTCTAGGTGTTGGGACAGGCACAGGTCACTCTATTTTCCCATCAGGAAGAAGAATTAACCACAGGCTCAGCCTGCCGCCGGGAGCCAGAATAGGGCCTGAAGCAATCCTGCGCTTTTGCGGCCAGCTCCCAAGAAAGCGAGTTGAAAAATGGAGCTCAGGGGCACTGCAATTCACAAACCTGCAGAGTTAGAAATGATAACTCTCGTCCACAAATATATGGAGGGAAGGCAACGAAGAGGATTTGAAAGCAAGGCAGAATTGCAGGAAACCGATTCCAGGAGGTAGATTCGAATCGCCTTTAAAGCACAGGAAAAGCGGCAAAACCTCGACAATGATGCCCTTGGCCAAAAAGGGCGTATGCGTTTTTTCCTGAATATATTCAGGAAAAAACGCATACGCCCTTTTTGGCCAACCAAGCAACCTGGAAAGGCAAATCAGCGCTACAAAGAAGTCTCGCTTCCCATCGGTCAAAAGGGCCATGCTGAATAAAGTGTCAAAACCAGAAATGCAGGACAGGCCATGGAGAAATGGGAGCCTTGCTACGCTGATGGGCGGGCTGTAAATTGCCAACAGCCACTCTGGAGAAGTGTACGGTGTGTCCTGAAACATCTAAAAAACTCAGCTTAGAGAGCATAGGGCACTTCCACTCATGGGCGTATAAATTGGGAAAACTAAAAATCAGCAAGACACAGGCACCCCAAAGTTTAGGGCTGCTCTGTTGACAAGAACCTCCACTTCGTTACACCTTAAACATCCCAGGAAAGAGAAGAATGGATAAAGAAGTTGTGGTCCTTATGTACAATGGAATATCACTCAGCCATGAAATCAACGTCATAAGGCTAGGAGCAGCATGATGAGTGGATTTAGGTACGACGATTCTAAGTGAAATAAGTCACACAGAAAGACACTTATCATAAGATATCACTTACAGAGAGAATGTAAAAACCGCTACCCTTGAACTGAATTACAAAACAGAACAGAGTCGCACGTTTAGAAAACACACTATGGCTGCTTAACGGGAAAGGTGAGGTGGGGTGATGCATAAAACAAGGGTTTCAAATTAGCTCAGATACCGTTCCATAAACCCAATATGTAATAGACAAGACCTACTCCTTGCTCAGTGAACTGGACTCAACGCCCCCTATTCACCGCCCAAGAATATATCTGACTAGTAAGAATCTTAAAACCTATGTATTGATATCTCTCTGTAAGTGAGTCAAGTAGGTGTAAAGCGGCATAAACACAGCAGTGCAAAGCAGCTAAACCCCATTATAAAAATCAATTACTTTTAAAAACCCGTGAAACAAAGACAGTGAAAGAGAGAGAAATTCTTACAAAATTCGTTCAGGGGCTGCGATGCCACCTGGATTGACCATATCTAGACCCACAGATGACTGAGACATAAGGGTGAACACTCTTGGGGCTGAGAGGTTTGGTGAGGTTGGGTGAGCAAACGCAGACCCTTTAAAGTAATACGGCGTGGTACCCATCCCATGGGTCCCAAATCTCCAGGTTCAAGGGCATCTTCCTACGTCGAAAACATGCACGAGCAACCCAGAAGATGGTACACCGTGTGACCGGGAAAGGTTTCTAAAACGCACCTCATTTCTCATCTCCTTGTGCTCCGGTTCGCCATTCCAGCCGCTTTACTAGCAATCTCCCTCCTTGGAGAATCAGCACCTTTAACCTTCTGTTCCGTACACGTTGCAATTTGTCCTGAGGATGAACGGGAAGAGGGGGAACCAATGAGAGACTAGCTCTAGGTGTTGGGACAGGCACAGGTCACTCTATTTTCCCATCAGGAAGAAGAATTAACCACAGGCTCAGCCTGCCGCCGGGAGCCAGAATAGGGCCTGAAGCAATCCTGCGCTTTTGCGGCCAGCTCCCAAGAAAGCGAGTTGAAAAATGGAGCTCAGGGGCACTGCAATTCACAAACCTGCAGAGTTAGAAATGATAACTCTCGTCCACAAATATATGGAGGGAAGGCAACGAAGAGGATTTGAAAGCAAGGCAGAATTGCAGGAAACCGATTCCAGGAGGTAGATTCGAATCGCCTTTAAAGCACAGGAAAAGCGGCAAAACCTCGACAATGATGCCCTTGGCCAAAAAGGGCGTATGCGTTTTTTCCTGAATATATTCAGGAAAAAACGCATACGCCCTTTTTGGCCAACCAAGCAACCTGGAAAGGCAAATCAGCGCTACAAAGAAGTCTCGCTTCCCATCGGTCAAAAGGGCCATGCTGAATAAAGTGTCAAAACCAGAAATGCAGGACAGGCCATGGAGAAATGGGAGCCTTGCTACGCTGATGGGCGGGCTGTAAATTGCCAACAGCCACTCTGGAGAAGTGTACGGTGTGTCCTGAAACATCTAAAAAACTCAGCTTAGAGAGCATAGGGCACTTCCACTCATGGGCGTATAAATTGGGAAAACTAAAAATCAGCAAGACACAGGCACCCCAAAGTTTAGGGCTGCTCTGTTGACAAGAACCTCCACTTCGTTACACCTTAAACATCCCAGGAAAGAGAAGAATGGATAAAGAAGTTGTGGTCCTTATGTACAATGGAATATCACTCAGCCATGAAATCAACGTCATAAGGCTAGGAGCAGCATGATGAGTGGATTTAGGTACGACGATTCTAAGTGAAATAAGTCACACAGAAAGACACTTATCATAAGATATCACTTACAGAGAGAATGTAAAAACCGCTACCCTTGAACTGAATTACAAAACAGAACAGAGTCGCACGTTTAGAAAACACACTATGGCTGCTTAACGGGAAAGGTGAGGTGGGGTGATGCATAAAACAAGGGTTTCAAATTAGCTCAGATACCGTTCCATAAACCCAATATGTAATAGACAAGACCTACTCCTTGCTCAGTGAACTGGACTCAACGCCCCCTATTCACCGCCCAAGAATATATCTGACTAGTAAGAATCTTAAAACCTATGTATTGCTATCTCTCTGTAAGTGAGTCAAGTAGGTGTAAAGCGGCATAAACACAGCAGTGCAAAGCAGCTAAACCCCATTATAAAAATCAATTACTTTTAAAAACCCGTGAAACAAAGACAGTGAAAGAGAGAGAAATACTTACAAAATTCGTTCAGGGGCTGCGATGCCACCTGGATTGACCATATCTAGACCCACAGATGACTGAGACATAAGGGTGAACACTCTTGGGGCTGAGAGGTTTGGTGAGGTTGGGTGAGCAAACGCAGACCCTTTAAAGTAATACGGCGTGGTACCCATCCCATGGGTCCCAAATCTCCAGGTTCAAGGGCATCTTCCTACGTCGAAAACATGCACGAGCAACCCAGAAGATGGTACACCGTGTGACCGGGAAAGGTTTCTAAAACGCACCTCATTTCTCATCTCCTTGTGCTCCGGTTCGCCATTCCAGCCGCTTTACTAGCAATCTCCCTCCTTGGAGAATCAGCACCTTTAACCTTCTGTTCCGTACACGTTGCAATTTGTCCTGAGGATGAACGGGAAGAGGGGGAACCAATGAGAGACTAGCTCTAGGTGTTGGGACAGGCACAGGTCACTCTATTTTCCCATCAGGAAGAAGAATTAACCACAGGCTCAGCCTGCCGCCGGGAGCCAGAATAGGGCCTGAAGCAATCCTGCGCTTTTGCGGCCAGCTCCCAAGAAAGCGAGTTGAAAAATGGAGCTCAGGGGCACTGCAATTCACAAACCTGCAGAGTTAGAAATGATAACTCTCGTCCACAAATATATGGAGGGAAGGCAACGAAGAGGATTTGAAAGCAAGGCAGAATTGCAGGAAACCGATTCCAGGAGGTAGATTCGAATCGCCTTTAAAGCACAGGAAAAGCGGCAAAACCTCGACAATGATGCCCTTGGCCAAAAAGGGCGTATGCGTTTTTTCCTGAATATATTCAGGAAAAAACGCATACGCCCTTTTTGGCCAACCAAGCAACCTGGAAAGGCAAATCAGCGCTACAAAGAAGTCTCGCTTCCCATCGGTCAAAAGGGCCATGCTGAATAAAGTGTCAAAACCAGAAATGCAGGACAGGCCATGGAGAAATGGGAGCCTTGCTACGCTGATGGGCGGGCTGTAAATTGCCAACAGCCACTCTGGAGAAGTGTACGGTGTGTCCTGAAACATCTAAAAAACTCAGCTTAGAGAGCATAGGGCACTTCCACTCATGGGCGTATAAATTGGGAAAACTAAAAATCAGCAAGACACAGGCACCCCAAAGTTTAGGGCTGCTCTGTTGACAAGAACCTCCACTTCGTTACACCTTAAACATCCCAGGAAAGAGAAGAATGGATAAAGAAGTTGTGGTCCTTATGTACAATGGAATATCACTCAGCCATGAAATCAACGTCATAAGGCTAGGAGCAGCATGATGAGTGGATTTAGGTACGACGATTCTAAGTGAAATAAGTCACACAGAAAGACACTTATCATAAGATATCACTTACAGAGAGAATGTAAAAACCGCTACCCTTGAACTGAATTACAAAACAGAACAGAGTCGCACGTTTAGAAAACACACTATGGCTGCTTAACGGGAAAGGTGAGGTGGGGTGATGCATAAAACAAGGGTTTCAAATTAGCTCAGATACCGTTCCATAAACCCAATATGTAATAGACAAGACCTACTCCTTGCTCAGTGAACTGGACTCAACGCCCCCTATTCACCGCCCAAGAATATATCTGACTAGTAAGAATCTTAAAACCTATGTATTGCTATCTCTCTGTAAGTGAGTCAAGTAGGTGTAAAGCGGCATAAACACAGCAGTGCAAAGCAGCTAAACCCCATTATAAAAATCAATTACTTTTAAAAACCCGTGAAACAAAGACAGTGAAAGAGAGAGAAATTCTTACAAAATTCGTTCAGGGGCTGCGATGCCACCTGGATTGACCATATCTAGACCCACAGATGACTGAGACATAAGGGTGAACACTCTTGGGGCTGAGAGGTTTGGTGAGGTTGGGTGAGCAAACGCAGACCCTTTAAAGTAATACGGCGTGGTACCCATCCCATGGGTCCCAAATCTCCAGGTTCAAGGGCATCTTCCTACGTCGAAAACATGCACGAGCAACCCAGAAGATGGTACACCGTGTGACCGGGAAAGGTTTCTAAAACGCACCTCATTTCTCATCTCCTTGTGCTCCGGTTCGCCATTCCAGCCGCTTTACTAGCAATCTCCCTCCTGGGAGAATCAGCACCTTTAACCTCCTGTTCCGAACACGTTGCAATTTGTCCTGAGGATGAACGGGAAGAGGGGGAACCAATGAGAGACTAGCTCTAGGTGTTGGGACAGGCACAGGTCACTCTATTTTCCCATCAGGAAGCAGAATTAACCACAGGCTCAGCCTGCCGCCCGGAGCCAGAATAGGGCCTGAAGCAATCCTGCGCTTTTGCGGCCAGCTCCCAAGAAAGCGAGTTGAAAAATGGAGCTCAGGGGCACTGCAATTCACAAACCTGCAGAGTTAGAAATGATAACTCTCGTCCACAAATATATGGAGGGAAGGCAACGAAGAGGATTTGAAAGCAAGGCAGAATTGCAGGAAACCGATTCCAGGAGGTAGATTCGAATCGCCTTTAAAGCACAGGAAAAGCGGCAAAACCTCGACAATGATGCCCTTGGCCAAAAAGGGCGTATGCGTTTTTTCCTGAATATATTCAGGAAAAAACGCATACGCCCTTTTTGGCCAACCAAGCAACCTGCAAAGGCAAATCAGCGCTACAAAGAAGTCTCGCTTCCCATCGGTCAAAAGGGCCATGCTGAATAAAGTGTCAAAACCAGAAATGCAGGACAGGCCATGGAGAAATGGGAGCCTTGCTACGCTGATGGGCGGGCTGTAAATTGCCAACAGCCACTCTGGAGAAGTGTACGGTGTGTCCTGAAACATCTAAAAAACTCAGCTTAGAGAGCATAGGGCACTTCCACTCATGGGCGTATAAATTGGGAAAACTAAAAATCAGCAAGACACAGGCACCCCAAAGTTTAGGGCTGCTCTGTTGACAAGAACCTCCACTTCGTTACACCTTAAACATCCCAGGAAAGAGAAGAATGGATAAAGAAGTTGTGGTCCTTATGTACAATGGAATATCACTCAGCCATGAAATCAACGTCATAAGGCTAGGAGCAGCATGATGAGTGGATTTAGGTACGACGATTCTAAGTGAAATAAGTCACACAGAAAGACACTTATCATAAGATATCACTTACAGAGAGAATGTAAAAACCGCTACCCTTGAACTGAATTACAAAACAGAACAGAGTCGCACGTTTAGAAAACACACTATGGCTGCTTAACGGGAAAGGTGAGGTGGGGTGATGCATAAAACAAGGGTTTCAAATTAGCTCAGATACCGTTCCATAAACCCAATATGTAATAGACAAGACCTACTCCTTGCTCAGTGAACTGGACTCAACACCCCCTATTCACCGCCCAAGAATATATCTGACTAGTAAGAATCTTAAAACCTATGTATTGATATCTCTCTGTAAGTGAGTCAAGTGGGTGAAAAGCGGCATAAACACAGCAGTGCAAAGCAGCTAAACCCCATTATAAATATCAATTACTTTTAAAGACCCGTGAAACAAAGACAGTGAAAGAGAGAGAAATTCTTACAAAATTCGTTCAGGGGCTGCGATGCCACCTGGATTGACCATATCTAGACCCACAGATGACTGAGACATAAGGGTGGACACTCTTGGGGCTGAGAGGTTTGGTGAGGTTGGGTGAGCAAACGCAGACCCTTTAAAGTAATACGGCGTGGTACCCATCCCATGGGTCCCAAATCTGCAGGTTCAAGGGCATCTTCCTACGTCGAAAACATGCACGAGAAACCCAGAAGATGGTACACCGTGTGACCGGGAAAGGTTTCTAAAACGCACCTCATTTCTCATCTCCTTGTGCTCCGGCTCGCCATTCCAGCCGCTTTACTAGCAATCTCCCTCCTTGGAGAATCAGCACCTTTAACCTCCTGTTCCGTACACGTTGCAATTTGTCCTGAGGATGAACGGGAAGAGGGGGAACCAATGAGAGACTAGCTCTAGGTGTTGGGACAGGCACAGGTCACTCTATTTTCCCATCAGGAAGAAGAATTAACCACAGGCTCAGCCTGCCGCCGGGAGCCAGAATAGGGCCTGAAGCAATCCTGCGCTTTTGCGGCCAGCTCCCAAGAAAGCGAGTTGAAAAATGGAGCTCAGGGGCACTGCAATTCACAAACCTGCAGAGTTAGAAATGATAACTCTCGTCCACAAATATATGGAGGGAAGGCAACGAAGAGGATTTGAAAGCAAGGCAGAATTGCAGGAAACCGATTCCAGGAGGTAGATTCGAATCGCCTTTAAAGCACAGGAAAAGCGGCAAAACCTCGACAATGATGCCCTTGGCCAAAAAGGGCGTATGCGTTTTTTCCTGAATATATTCAGGAAAAAACGCATACGCCCTTTTTGGCCAACCAAGCAACCTGGAAAGGCAAATCAGCGCTACAAAGAAGTCTCGCTTCCCATCGGTCAAAAGGGCCATGCTGAATAAAGTGTCAAAACCAGAAATGCAGGACAGGCCATGGAGAAATGGGAGCCTTGCTACGCTGATGGGCGGGCTGTAAATTGCCAACAGCCACTCTGGAGAAGTGTACGGTGTGTCCTGAAACATCTAAAAAACTCAGCTTAGAGAGCATAGGGCACTTCCACTCATGGGCGTATAAATTGGGAAAACTAAAAATCAGCAAGACACAGGCACCCCAAAGTTTAGGGCTGCTCTGTTGACAAGAACCTCCACTTCGTTACACCTTAAACATCCCAGGAAAGAGAAGAATGGATAAAGAAGTTGTGGTCCTTATGTACAATGGAATATCACTCAGCCATGAAATCAACGTCATAAGGCTAGGAGCAGCATGATGAGTGGATTTAGGTACGACGATTCTAAGTGAAATAAGTCACACAGAAAGACACTTATCATAAGATATCACTTACAGAGAGAATGTAAAAACCGCTACCCTTGAACTGAATTACAAAACAGAACAGAGTCGCACGTTTAGAAAACACACTATGGCTGCTTAACGGGAAAGGTGAGGTGGGGTGATGCATAAAACAAGGGTTTCAAATTAGCTCAGATACCGTTCCATAAACCCAATATGTAATAGACAAGACCTACTCCTTGCTCAGTGAACTGGACTCAACGCCCCCTATTCACCGCCCAAGAATATATCTGACTAGTAAGAATCTTAAAACCTATGTATTGCTATCTCTCTGTAAGTGAGTCAAGTAGGTGTAAAGCGGCATAAACACAGCAGTGCAAAGCAGCTAAACCCCATTATAAAAATCAATTACTTTTAAAAACCCGTGAAACAAAGACAGTGAAAGAGAGAGAAATACTTACAAAATTCGTTCAGGGGCTGCGATGCCACCTGGATTGACCATATCTAGACCCACAGATGACTGAGACATAAGGGTGAACACTCTTGGGGCTGAGAGGTTTGGTGAGGTTGGGTGAGCAAACGCAGACCCTTTAAAGTAATACGGCGTGGTACCCATCCCATGGGTCCCAAATCTCCAGGTTCAAGGGCATCTTCCTACGTCGAAAACATGCACGAGCAACCCAGAAGATGGTACACCGTGTGACCGGGAAAGGTTTCTAAAACGCACCTCATTTCTCATCTCCTTGTGCTCCGGTTCGCCATTCCAGCCGCTTTACTAGCAATCTCCCTCCTTGGAGAATCAGCACCTTTAACCTTCTGTTCCGTACACGTTGCAATTTGTCCTGAGGATGAACGGGAAGAGGGGGAACCAATGAGAGACTAGCTCTAGGTGTTGGGACAGGCACAGGTCACTCTATTTTCCCATCAGGAAGAAGAATTAACCACAGGCTCAGCCTGCCGCCGGGAGCCAGAATAGGGCCTGAAGCAATCCTGCGCTTTTGCGGCCAGCTCCCAAGAAAGCGAGTTGAAAAATGGAGCTCAGGGGCACTGCAATTCACAAACCTGCAGAGTTAGAAATGATAACTCTCGTCCACAAATATATGGAGGGAAGGCAACGAAGAGGATTTGAAAGCAAGGCAGAATTGCAGGAAACCGATTCCAGGAGGTAGATTCGAATCGCCTTTAAAGCACAGGAAAAGCGGCAAAACCTCGACAATGATGCCCTTGGCCAAAAAGGGCGTATGCGTTTTTTCCTGAATATATTCAGGAAAAAACGCATACGCCCTTTTTGGCCAACCAAGCAACCTGGAAAGGCAAATCAGCGCTACAAAGAAGTCTCGCTTCCCATCGGTCAAAAGGGCCATGCTGAATAAAGTGTCAAAACCAGAAATGCAGGACAGGCCATGGAGAAATGGGAGCCTTGCTACGCTGATGGGCGGGCTGTAAATTGCCAACAGCCACTCTGGAGAAGTGTACGGTGTGTCCTGAAACATCTAAAAAACTCAGCTTAGAGAGCATAGGGCACTTCCACTCATGGGCGTATAAATTGGGAAAACTAAAAATCAGCAAGACACAGGCACCCCAAAGTTTAGGGCTGCTCTGTTGACAAGAACCTCCACTTCGTTACACCTTAAACATCCCAGGAAAGAGAAGAATGGATAAAGAAGTTGTGGTCCTTATGTACAATGGAATATCACTCAGCCATGAAATCAACGTCATAAGGCTAGGAGCAGCATGATGAGTGGATTTAGGTACGACGATTCTAAGTGAAATAAGTCACACAGAAAGACACTTATCATAAGATATCACTTACAGAGAGAATGTAAAAACCGCTACCCTTGAACTGAATTACAAAACAGAACAGAGTCGCACGTTTAGAAAACACACTATGGCTGCTTAACGGGAAAGGTGAGGTGGGGTGATGCATAAAACAAGGGTTTCAAATTAGCTCAGATACCGTTCCATAAACCCAATATGTAATAGACAAGACCTACTCCTTGCTCAGTGAACTGGACTCAACGCCCCCTATTCACCGCCCAAGAATATATCTGACTAGTAAGAATCTTAAAACCTATGTATTGATATCTCTCTGTAAGTGAGTCAAGTAGGTGTAAAGCGGCATAAACACAGCAGTGCAAAGCAGCTAAACCCCATTATAAAAATCAATTACTTTTAAAAACCCGTGAAACAAAGACAGTGAAAGAGAGAGAAATTCTTACAAAATTCGTTCAGGGGCTGCGATGCCACCTGGATTGACCATATCTAGACCCACAGATGACTGAGACATAAGGGTGAACACTCTTGGGGCTGAGAGGTTTGGTGAGGTTGGGTGAGCAAACGCAGACCCTTTAAAGTAATACGGCGTGGTACCCATCCCATGGGTCCCAAATCTCCAGGTTCAAGGGCATCTTCCTACGTCGAAAACATGCACGAGCAACCCAGAAGATGGTACACCGTGTGACCGGGAAAGGTTTCTAAAACGCACCTCATTTCTCATCTCCTTGTGCTCCGGTTCGCCATTCCAGCCGCTTTACTAGCAATCTCCCTCCTGGGAGAATCAGCACCTTTAACCTCCTGTTCCGAACACGTTGCAATTTGTCCTGAGGATGAACGGGAAGAGGGGGAACCAATGAGAGACTAGCTCTAGGTGTTGGGACAGGCACAGGTCACTCTATTTTCCCATCAGGAAGCAGAATTAACCACAGGCTCAGCCTGCCGCCCGGAGCCAGAATAGGGCCTGAAGCAATCCTGCGCTTTTGCGGCCAGCTCCCAAGAAAGCGAGTTGAAAAATGGAGCTCAGGGGCACTGCAATTCACAAACCTGCAGAGTTAGAAATGATAACTCTCGTCCACAAATATATGGAGGGAAGGCAACGAAGAGGATTTGAAAGCAAGGCAGAATTGCAGGAAACCGATTCCAGGAGGTAGATTCGAATCGCCTTTAAAGCACAGGAAAAGCGGCAAAACCTCGACAATGATGCCCTTGGCCAAAAAGGGCGTATGCGTTTTTTCCTGAATATATTCAGGAAAAAACGCATACGCCCTTTTTGGCCAACCAAGCAACCTGCAAAGGCAAATCAGCGCTACAAAGAAGTCTCGCTTCCCATCGGTCAAAAGGGCCATGCTGAATAAAGTGTCAAAACCAGAAATGCAGGACAGGCCATGGAGAAATGGGAGCCTTGCTACGCTGATGGGCGGGCTGTAAATTGCCAACAGCCACTCTGGAGAAGTGTACGGTGTGTCCTGAAACATCTAAAAAACTCAGCTTAGAGAGCATAGGGCACTTCCACTCATGGGCGTATAAATTGGGAAAACTAAAAATCAGCAAGACACAGGCACCCCAAAGTTTAGGGCTGCTCTGTTGACAAGAACCTCCACTTCGTTACACCTTAAACATCCCAGGAAAGAGAAGAATGGATAAAGAAGTTGTGGTCCTTATGTACAATGGAATATCACTCAGCCATGAAATCAACGTCATAAGGCTAGGAGCAGCATGATGAGTGGATTTAGGTACGACGATTCTAAGTGAAATAAGTCACACAGAAAGACACTTATCATAAGATATCACTTACAGAGAGAATGTAAAAACCGCTACCCTTGAACTGAATTACAAAACAGAACAGAGTCGCACGTTTAGAAAACACACTATGGCTGCTTAACGGGAAAGGTGAGGTGGGGTGATGCATAAAACAAGGGTTTCAAATTAGCTCAGATACCGTTCCATAAACCCAATATGTAATAGACAAGACCTACTCCTTGCTCAGTGAACTGGACTCAACACCCCCTATTCACCGCCCAAGAATATATCTGACTAGTAAGAATCTTAAAACCTATGTATTGATATCTCTCTGTAAGTGAGTCAAGTGGGTGAAAAGCGGCATAAACACAGCAGTGCAAAGCAGCTAAACCCTATTATAAAAATCAATTACTTTTAAAAACCCGTGAAACAAAGACAGTGAAAGAGAGAGAAATTCTTACAAAATTCGTTCAGGGGCTGCGATGCCACCTGGATTGACCATATCTAGACCCACAGATGACTGAGACATAAGGGTGGACACTCTTGGGGCTGAGAGGTTTGGTGAGGTTGGGTGAGCAAACGCAGACCCTTTAAAGTAATACGGCGTGGTACCCATCCCATGGGTCCCAAATCTGCAGGTTCAAGGGCATCTTCCTACGTCGAAAACATGCACGAGAAACCCAGAAGATGGTACACCGTGTGACCGGGAAAGGTTTCTAAAACGCACCTCATTTCTCATCTCCTTGTGCTCCGGCTCGCCATTCCAGCCGCTTTACTAGCAATCTCCCTCCTTGGAGAATCAGCACCTTTAACCTCCTGTTCCGTACACGTTGCAATTTGTCCTGAGGATGAACGGGAAGAGGGGGAACCAATGAGAGACTAGCTCTAGGTGTTGGGACAGGCACAGGTCACTCTATTTTCCCATCAGGAAGCAGAATTAACCACAGGCTCAGCCTGCCGCCCGGAGCCAGAATAGGGCCTGAAGCAATCCTGCGCTTTTGCGGCCAGCTCCCAAGAAAGCGAGTTGAAAAATGGAGCTCAGGGGCACTGCAATTCACAAACCTGCAGAGTTAGAAATGATAACTCTCGTCCACAAATATATGGAGGGAAGGCTACGAAGAGGATTTGAAAGCAAGGCAGAATTGCAGGAAACCGATTTCAGGAGGTAGATTCGAATCGCCTTTAAAGCACAGGAAAAGCGGCAAAACCTCGACAATGATGCCCTTGGCCAAAAAGGGCGTATGCGTTTTTTCCTGAATATATTCAGGAAAAAACGCATACGCCCTTTTTGGCCAACCAAGCAACCTGGAAAGGCAAATCAGCGCTACAAAGAAGTCTCGCTTCCCATCGGTCAAAAGGGCCATGCTGAATAAAGTGTCAAAACCAGAAATGCAGGACAGGCCATGGAGAAATGGGAGCCTTGCTACGCTGATGGGCGGGCTGTAAATTGCCAACAGCCACTCTGGAGAAGTGTACGGTGTGTCCTGAAACATCTAAAAAACTCAGCTTAGAGAGCATAGGGCACTTCCACTCATGGGCGTATAAATTGGGAAAACTAAAAATCAGCAAGACACAGGCACCCCAAAGTTTAGGGCTGCTCTGTTGACAAGAACCTCCACTTCGTTACACCTTAAACATCCCAGGAAAGAGAAGAATGGATAAAGAAGTTGTGGTCCTTATGTACAATGGAATATCACTCAGCCATGAAATCAACGTCATAAGGCTAGGAGCAGCATGATGAGTGGATTTAGGTACGACGATTCTAAGTGAAATAAGTCACACAGAAAGACACTTATCATAAGATATCACTTACAGAGAGAATGTAAAAACCGCTACCCTTGAACTGAATTACAAAACAGAACAGAGTCGCACGTTTAGAAAACACACTATGGCTGCTTAACGGGAAAGGTGAGGTGGGGTGATGCATAAAACAAGGGTTTCAAATTAGCTCAGATACCGTTCCATAAACCCAATATGTAATAGACAAGACCTACTCCTTGCTCAGTGAACTGGACTCAACGCCCCCTATTCACCGCCCAAGAATATATCTGACTAGTAAGAAACTTAAAACCTATGTATTGATATCTCTCTGTAAGTGAGTCAAGTGGGTGAAAAGCGGCATAAACACAGCAGTGCAAAGCAGCTAAACCCTATTATAAAAATCAATTACTTTTAAAAACCCGTGAAACAAAGACAGTGAAAGAGAGAGAAATTCTTACAAAATTCGTTCAGGGGCTGCGATGCCACCTGGATTGACCATATCTAGACCCACAGATGACTGAGACATAAGGGTGGACACTCTTGGGGCTGAGAGGTTTGGTGAGGTTGGGTGAGCAAACGCAGACCCTTTAAAGTAATACGGCGTGGTACCCATCCCATGGGTCCCAAATCTCCAGGGTCAAGGGCATCTTCCTACGTCGAAAACATGCACGAGAAAGCCAGAAGATGGTACACCGTGTGACCGGGAAAGGTTTCTAAAACGCACCTCATTTCTCATCTCCTTGTGCTCCGGTTCGCCATTCCAGCCGCTTTACTAGCAATCTCCCTCCTTGGAGAATCAGCACCTTTAACCTCCTGTTCCGAACACGTTGCAATTTGTCCTGAGGATGAACGGGAAGAGGGGGAACCAATGAGAGACTAGCTCTAGGTGTTGGGACAGGCACAGGTCACTCTATTTTCCCATCAGGAAGCAGAATTAACCACAGGCTCAGCCTGCCGCCCGGAGCCAGAATAGGGCCTGAAGCAATCCTGCGCTTTTGCGGCCAGCTCCCAAGAAAGCGAGTTGAAAAATGGAGCTCAGGGGCACTGCAATTCACAAACCTGCAGAGTTAGAAATGATAACTCTCGTCCACAAATATATGGAGGGAAGGCTACGAAGAGGATTTGAAAGCAAGGCAGAATTGCAGGAAACCGATTTCAGGAGGTAGATTCGAATCGCCTTTAAAGCACAGGAAAAGCGGCAAAACCTCGACAATGATGCCCTTGGCCAAAAAGGGCGTATGCGTTTTTTCCTGAATATATTCAGGAAAAAACGCATACGCCCTTTTTGGCCAACCAAGCAACCTGGAAAGGCAAATCAGCGCTACAAAGAAGTCTCGCTTCCCATCGGTCAAAAGGGCCATGCTGAATAAAGTGTCAAAACCAGAAATGCAGGACAGGCCATGGAGAAATGGGAGCCTTGCTACGCTGATGGGCGGGCTGTAAATTGCCAACAGCCACTCTGGAGAAGTGTACGGTGTGTCCTGAAACATCTAAAAAACTCAGCTTAGAGAGCATAGGGCACTTCCACTCATGGGCGTATAAATTGGGAAAACTAAAAATCAGCAAGACACAGGCACCCCAAAGTTTAGGGCTGCTCTGTTGACAAGAACCTCCACTTCGTTACACCTTAAACATCCCAGGAAAGAGAAGAATGGATAAAGAAGTTGTGGTCCTTATGTACAATGGAATATCACTCAGCCATGAAATCAACGTCATAAGGCTAGGAGCAGCATGATGAGTGGATTTAGGTACGACGATTCTAAGTGAAATAAGTCACACAGAAAAAGACACTTATCATAAGATATCACTTACAGAGGGAATGTAAAAACCGCTACCCTTGAACTGAATTACAAAACAGAACAGAGTCGCACGTTTAGAAAACACACTATGGCTGCTTAACGGGAAAGGTGAGGTGGGGTGATGCATAAAACAAGGGTTTCAAATTAGCTCAGATACCGTTCCATAAACCCAATATGTAATAGACAAGACCTACTCCTTGCTCAGTGAACTGGACTCAACAACCCCTATTCACCGCCCAAGAATATATCTGACTAGTAAGAATCTTAAAACCTATGTAGTGATATCTCTCTGTAAGTGAGTCAAGTGGGTGAAAAGCGGCATAAACACAGCAGTGCAAAGCAGCTAAACCCCATTATAAAAATCAATTACTTTTAAAAACCCGTGAAACAAAGACAGTGAAAGAGAGAGAAATTCTTACAAAATTCGTTCAGGGGCTGCGATGCCACCTGGATTGACCATATCTATACCCACAGATGACTGAGACATAAGGGTGGACACTCTTGGGGCTGAGAGGTTTGGTGAGGTTGGGTGAGCAAACGCAGACCCTTTAAAGTAATACGGCGTGGTACCCATCCCATGGGTCCCAAATCTCCAGGTTCAAGGGCATCTTCCTACGTCGAAAACATGCACAAGCAACCCAGAAGATGGTACACCGTGTGACCGGGAAAGGTTTCTAAAACGCACCTCATTTCTCATCTCCTTGTGCTCCGGTTCGCCATTCCAGCCGCTTTACTAGCAATCTCCCTCCTTGGAGAATCAGCACCTTTAACCTCCTGTTCCGTACACGTTGCAATTTGTCCTGAGGATGAACGGGAAGAGGGGGAACCAATGAGAGACTAGCTCTAGGTGTTGGGACAGGCACAGGTCACTATATTTTCCCATCAGGAAGAAGAATTAACCACAGGCTCAGCCTGCCGCCGGGAGCCAGAATAGGGCCTGAAGCAATCCTGCGCTTTTGCGGCCAGCTCCCAAGAAAGCGAGTTGAATAATGGAGCTCAGGGGCACTGCAATTCACAAACCTGCAGAGTTAGAAATGATAACTCTCGTCCACAAATATATGGAGGGAAGGCAACGAAGAGGATTTGAAAGCAAGGCAGAATTGCAGGAAACCGATTCCAGGAGGTAGATTCGAATCACCTTTAAAGCACAGGAAAAGCGGCAAAACCTCGACAATGATGCCCTTGGCCAAAAAGGGCGTATGCGTTCTTTCCTGAATATATTCAGGAAAAAACGCATACGCCCTTTTTGGCCAACCAAGCAACCTGGAAAGGCAAATCAGCGCTACAAAGAAGTCTCGCTTCCCATCGGTCAAAAGGGCCATGCTGAATAAAGTGTCAAAACCAGAAATGCAGGACAGGCCATGGAGAAATGGGAGCCTTGCTACGCTGATGGGCGGGCTGTAAATTGCCAACAGCCACTCTGGAGAAGTGTACGGTGTGTCCTGAAACATCTAAAAAACTCAGCTTAGAGAGCATAGGGCACTTCCACTCATGGGCGTATAAATTGGGAAAACTAAAAATCAGCAAGACACAGGCACCCCAAAGTTTAGGGCTGCTCTGTTGACAAGAACCTCCACTTCGTTACACCTTAAACATCCCAGGAAAGAGAAGAATGGATAAAGAAGTTGTGGTCCTTATGTACAATGGAATATCACTCAGCCATGAAATCAACGTCATAAGGCTAGGAGCAGCATGATGAGTGGATTTAGGTACGACGATTCTAAGTGAAATAAGTCACACAGAAAGACACTTATCATAAGATATCACTTACAGAGAGAATGTAAAAACCGCTACCCTTGAACTGAATTACAAAACAGAACAGAGTCGCACGTTTAGAAAACACACTATGGCTGCTTAACGGGAAAGGTGAGGTGGGGTGATGCATAAAACAAGGGTTTCAAATTAGCTCAGATACCGTTCCATAAACCCAATATGTAATAGACAAGACCTACTCCTTGCTCAGTGAACTGGACTCAACGCCCCCTATTCACCGCCCAAGAATATATCTGACTAGTAAGAATCTTAAAACCTATGTATTGATATCTCTCTGTAAGTGAGTCAAGTGGGTGAAAAGCGGCATAAACACAGCAGTGCAAAGCAGCTAAACCCTATTATAAAAATCAATTACTTTTAAAAACCCGTGAAACAAAGACAGTGAAAGAGAGAGAAATTCTTACAAAATTCGTTCAGGGGCTGCGATGCCACCTGGATTGACCATATCTAGACCCACAGATGACTGAGACATAAGGGTGGACACTCTTGGGGCTGAGAGGTTTGGTGAGGTTGGGTGAGCAAACGCAGACCCTTTAAAGTAATACGGCGTGGTACCCATCCCATGGGTCCCAAATCTCCAGGGTCAAGGGCATCTTCCTACGTCGAAAACATGCACGAGCAACCCAGAAGATGGTACACCGTGTGACCGGGAAAGGTTTCTAAAACGCACCTCATTTCTCATCTCCTTGTGCTCCGGTTCGCCATTCCAGCCGCTTTACTAGCAATCTCCCTCCTTGGAGAATCAGCACCTTTAACCTTCTGTTCCGTACACGTTGCAATTTGTCCTGAGGATGAACGGGAAGAGGGGGAACCAATGAGAGACTAGCTCTAGGTGTTGGGACAGGCACAGGTCACTCTATTTTCCCATCAGGAAGAAGAATTAACCACAGGCTCAGCCTGCCGCCGGGAGCCAGAATAGGGCCTGAAGCAATCCTGCGCTTTTGCGGCCAGCTCCCAAGAAAGCGAGTTGAAAAATGGAGCTCAGGGGCACTGCAATTCACAAACCTGCAGAGTTAGAAATGATAACTCTCGTCCACAAATATATGGAGGGAAGGCAACGAAGAGGATTTGAAAGCAAGGCAGAATTGCAGGAAACCGATTTCAGGAGGTAGATTCGAATCGCCTTTAAAGCACAGGAAAAGCGGCAAAACCTCGACAATGATGCCCTTGGCCAAAAAGGGCGTATGCGTTTTTTCCTGAATATATTCAGGAAAAAACGCATACGCCCTTTTTGGCCAACCAAGCAACCTGGAAAGGCAAATCAGCGCTACAAAGAAGTCTCGCTTCCCATCGGTCAAAAGGGCCATGCTGAATAAAGTGTCAAAACCAGAAATGCAGGACAGGCCATGGAGAAATGGGAGCCTTGCTACGCTGATGGGCGGGCTGTAAATTGCCAACAGCCACTCTGGAGAAGTGTACGGTGTGTCCTGAAACATCTAAAAAACTCAGCTTAGAGAGCATAGGGCACTTCCACTCATGGGCGTATAAATTGGGAAAACTAAAAATCAGCAAGACACAGGCACCCCAAAGTTTAGGGCTGCTCTGTTGACAAGAACCTCCACTTCGTTACACCTTAAACATCCCAGGAAAGAGAAGAATGGATAAAGAAGTTGTGGTCCTTATGTACAATGGAATATCACTCAGCCATGAAATCAACGTCATAAGGCTAGGAGCAGCATGATGAGTGGATTTAGGTACGACGATTCTAAGTGAAATAAGTCACACAGAAAGACACTTATCATAAGATATCACTTACAGAGAGAATGTAAAAACCGCTACCCTTGAACTGAATTACAAAACAGAACAGAGTCGCACGTTTAGAAAACACACTATGGCTGCTTAACGGGAAAGGTGAGGTGGGGTGATGCATAAAACAAGGGTTTCAAATTAGCTCAGATACCGTTCCATAAACCCAATATGTAATAGACAAGACCTACTCCTTGCTCAGTGAACTGGACTCAACGCCCCCTATTCACCGCCCAAGAATATATCTGACTAGTAAGAATCTTAAAACCTATGTATTGATATCTCTCTGTAAGTGAGTCAAGTAGGTGTAAAGCGGCATAAACACAGCAGTGCAAAGCAGCTAAACCCCATTATAAAAATCAATTACTTTTAAAAACCCGTGAAACAAAGACAGTGAAAGAGAGAGAAATACTTACAAAATTCGTTCAGGGGCTGCGATGCCACCTGGATTGACCATATCTAGACCCACAGATGACTGAGACATAAGGGTGAACACTCTTGGGGCTGAGAGGTTTGGTGAGGTTGGGTGAGCAAATGCAGACCCTTTAAAGTAATACGGCGTGGTACCCATCCCATGGGTCCCAAATCTCCAGGTTCAAGGGCATCTTCCTACGTCGAAAACATGCACGAGCAACCCAGAAGATGGTACACCGTGTGACCGGGAAAGGTTTCTAAAACGCACCTCATTTCTCATCTCCTTGTGCTCCGGTTCGCCATTCCAGCCGCTTTACTAGCAATCTCCCTCCTTGGAGAATCAGCACCTTTAACCTTCTGTTCCGTACACGTTGCAATTTGTCCTGAGGATGAACGGGAAGAGGGGGAACCAATGAGAGACTAGCTCTAGGTGTTGGGACAGGCACAGGTCACTCTATTTTCCCATCAGGAAGAAGAATTAACCACAGGCTCAGCCTGCCGCCGGGAGCCAGAATAGGGCCTGAAGCAATCCTGCGCTTTTGCGGCCAGCTCCCAAGAAAGCGAGTTGAAAAATGGAGCTCAGGGGCACTGCAATTCACAAACCTGCAGAGTTAGAAATGATAACTCTCGTCCACAAATATATGGAGGGAAGGCAACGAAGAGGATTTGAAAGCAAGGCAGAATTGCAGGAAACCGATTCCAGGAGGTAGATTCGAATCGCCTTTAAAGCACAGGAAAAGCGGCAAAACCTCGACAATGATGCCCTTGGCCAAAAAGGGCGTATGCGTTTTTTCCTGAATATATTCAGGAAAAAACGCATACGCCCTTTTTGGCCAACCAAGCAACCTGGAAAGGCAAATCAGCGCTACAAAGAAGTCTCGCTTCCCATCGGTCAAAAGGGCCATGCTGAATAAAGTGTCAAAACCAGAAATGCAGGACAGGCCATGGAGAAATGGGAGCCTTGCTACGCTGATGGGCGGGCTGTAAATTGCCAACAGCCACTCTGGAGAAGTGTACGGTGTGTCCTGAAACATCTAAAAAACTCAGCTTAGAGAGCATAGGGCACTTCCACTCATGGGCGTATAAATTGGGAAAACTAAAAATCAGCAAGACACAGGCACCCCAAAGTTTAGGGCTGCTCTGTTGACAAGAACCTCCACTTCGTTACACCTTAAACATCCCAGGAAAGAGAAGAATGGATAAAGAAGTTGTGGTCCTTATGTACAATGGAATATCACTCAGCCATGAAATCAACGTCATAAGGCTAGGAGCAGCATGATGAGTGGATTTAGGTACGACGATTCTAAGTGAAATAAGTCACACAGAAAGACACTTATCATAAGATATCACTTACAGAGAGAATGTAAAAACCGCTACCCTTGAACTGAATTACAAAACAGAACAGAGTCGCACGTTTAGAAAACACACTATGGCTGCTTAACGGGAAAGGTGAGGTGGGGTGATGCATAAAACAAGGGTTTCAAATTAGCTCAGATACCGTTCCATAAACCCAATATGTAATAGACAAGACCTACTCCTTGCTCAGTGAACTGGACTCAACGCCCCCTATTCACCGCCCAAGAATATATCTGACTAGTAAGAATCTTAAAACCTATGTATTGATATCTCTCTGTAAGTGAGTCAAGTAGGTGTAAAGCGGCATAAACACAGCAGTGCAAAGCAGCTAAACCCCATTATAAAAATCAATTACTTTTAAAAACCCGTGAAACAAAGACAGTGAAAGAGAGAGAAATTCTTACAAAATTCGTTCAGGGGCTGCGATGCCACCTGGATTGACCATATCTAGACCCACAGATGACTGAGACATAAGGGTGAACACTCTTGGGGCTGAGAGGTTTGGTGAGGTTGGGTGAGCAAACGCAGACCCTTTAAAGTAATACGGCGTGGTACCCATCCCATGGGTCCCAAATCTCCAGGTTCAAGGGCATCTTCCTACGTCGAAAACATGCACGAGCAACCCAGAAGATGGTACACCGTGTGACCGGGAAAGGTTTCTAAAACGCACCTCATTTCTCATCTCCTTGTGCTCCGGTTCGCCATTCCAGCCGCTTTACTAGCAATCTCCCTCCTTGGAGAATCAGCACCTTTAACCTTCTGTTCCGTACACGTTGCAATTTGTCCTGAGGATGAACGGGAAGAGGGGGAACCAATGAGAGACTAGCTCTAGGTGTTGGGACAGGCACAGGTCACTCTATTTTCCCATCAGGAAGAAGAATTAACCACAGGCTCAGCCTGCCGCCGGGAGCCAGAATAGGGACTGAAGCAATCCTGCGCTTTTGAGGCCAGCTCCCAAGAAAGCGAGTTGAAAAATGGAGCTCAGGGGCACTGCAATTCACAAACCTGCAGAGTTAGAAATGATAACTCTCGTCCACAAATATATGGAGGGAAGGCAACGAAGAGGATTTGAAAGCAAGGCAGAATTGCAGGAAACCGATTCCAGGAGGTAGATTCGAATCGCCTTTAAAGCACAGGAAAAGCGGCAAAACCTCGACAATGATGCCCTTGGCCAAAAAGGGCGTATGCGTTTTTTCCTGAATATATTCAGGAAAAAACGCATACGCCCTTTTTGGCCAACCAAGCAACCTGGAAAGGCAAATCAGCGCTACAAAGAAGTCTCGCTTCCCATCGGTCAAAAGGGCCATGCTGAATAAAGTGTCAAAACCAGAAATGCAGGACAGGCCATGGAGAAATGGGAGCCTTGCTACGCTGATGGGCGGGCTGTAAATTGCCAACAGCCACTCTGGAGAAGTGTACGGTGTGTCCTGAAACATCTAAAAAACTCAGCTTAGAGAGCATAGGGCACTTCCACTCATGGGCGTATAAATTGGGAAAACTAAAAATCAGCAAGACACAGGCACCCCAAAGTTTAGGGCTGCTCTGTTGACAAGAACCTCCACTTCGTTACACCTTAAACATCCCAGGAAAGAGAAGAATGGATAAAGAAGTTGTGGTCCTTATGTACAATGGAATATCACTCAGCCATGAAATCAACGTCATAAGGCTAGGAGCAGCATGATGAGTGGATTTAGGTACGACGATTCTAAGTGAAATAAGTCACACAGAAAGACACTTATCATAAGATATCACTTACAGAGAGAATGTAAAAACCGCTACCCTTGAACTGAATTACAAAACAGAACAGAGTCGCACGTTTAGAAAACACACTATGGCTGCTTAACGGGAAAGGTGAGGTGGGGTGATGCATAAAACAAGGGTTTCAAATTAGCTCAGATACCGTTCCATAAACCCAATATGTAATAGACAAGACCTACTCCTTGCTCAGTGAACTGGACTCAACACCCCCTATTCACCGCCCAAGAATATATCTGACTAGTAAGAATCTTAAAACCTATGTATTGATATCTCTCTGTAAGTGAGTCAAGTGGGTGAAAAGCGGCATAAACACAGCAGTGCAAAGCAGCTAAACCCTATTATAAAAATCAATTACTTTTAAAAACCCGTGAAACAAAGACAGTGAAAGAGAGAGAAATTCTTACAAAATTCGTTCAGGGGCTGCGATGCCACCTGGATTGACCATATCTAGACCCACAGATGACTGAGACATAAGGGTGGACACTCTTGGGGCTGAGAGGTTTGGTGAGGTTGGGTGAGCAAACGCAGACCCTTTAAAGTAATACGGCGTGGTACCCATCCCATGGGTCCCAAATCTGCAGGTTCAAGGGCATCTTCCTACGTCGAAAACATGCACGAGAAACCCAGAAGATGGTACACCGTGTGACCGGGAAAGGTTTCTAAAACGCACCTCATTTCTCATCTCCTTGTGCTCCGGCTCGCCATTCCAGCCGCTTTACTAGCAATCTCCCTCCTTGGAGAATCAGCACCTTTAACCTTCTGTTCCGTACACGTTGCAATTTGTCCTGAGGATGAACGGGAAGAGGGGGAACCAATGAGAGACTAGCTCTAGGTGTTGGGACAGGCACAGGTCACTCTATTTTCCCATCAGGAAGCAGAATTAACCACAGGCTCAGCCTGCCGCCGGGAGCCAGAATAGGGCCTGAAGCAATCCTGCGCTTTTGCGGCCAGCTCCCAAGAAAGCGAGTTGAAAAATGGAGCTCAGGGGCACTGCAATTCACAAACCTGCAGAGTTAGAAATGATAACTCTCGTCCACAAATATATGGAGGGAAGGCAACGAAGAGGATTTGAAAGCAAGGCAGAATTGCAGGAAACCGATTCCAGGAGGTAGATTCGAATCGCCTTTAAAGCACAGGAAAAGCGGCAAAACCTCGACAATGATGCCCTTGGCCAAAAAGGGCGTATGCGTTTTTTCCTGAATATATTCAGGAAAAAACGCATACGCCCTTTTTGGCCAACCAAGCAACCTGGAAAGGCAAATCAGCGCTACAAAGAAGTCTCGCTTCCCATCGGTCAAAAGGGCCATGCTGAATAAAGTGTCAAAACCAGAAATGCAGGACAGGCCATGGAGAAATGGGAGCCTTGCTACGCTGATGGGCGGGCTGTAAATTGCCAACAGCCACTCTGGAGAAGTGTACGGTGTGTCCTGAAACATCTAAAAAACTCAGCTTAGAGAGCATAGGGCACTTCCACTCATGGGCGTATAAATTGGGAAAACTAAAAATCAGCAAGACACAGGCACCCCAAAGTTTAGGGCTGCTCTGTTGACAAGAACCTCCACTTCGTTACACCTTAAACATCCCAGGAAAGAGAAGAATGGATAAAGAAGTTGTGGTCCTTATGTACAATGGAATATCACTCAGCCATGAAATCAACGTCATAAGGCTAGGAGCAGCATGATGAGTGGATTTAGGTACGACGATTCTAAGTGAAATAAGTCACACAGAAAGACACTTATCATAAGATATCACTTACAGAGAGAATGTAAAAACCGCTACCCTTGAACTGAATTACAAAACAGAACAGAGTCGCACGTTTAGAAAACACACTATGGCTGCTTAACGGGAAAGGTGAGGTGGGGTGATGCATAAAACAAGGGTTTCAAATTAGCTCAGATACCGTTCCATAAACCCAATATGTAATAGACAAGACCTACTCCTTGCTCAGTGAACTGGACTCAACGCCCCCTATTCACCGCCCAAGAATATATCTGACTAGTAAGAATCTTAAAACCTATGTATTGATATCTCTCTGTAAGTGAGTCAAGTAGGTGTAAAGCGGCATAAACACAGCAGTGCAAAGCAGCTAAACCCCATTATAAAAATCAATTACTTTTAAAAACCCGTGAAACAAAGACAGTGAAAGAGAGAGAAATTCTTACAAAATTCGTTCAGGGGCTGCGATGCCACCTGGATTGACCATATCTAGACCCACAGATGACTGAGACATAAGGGTGAACACTCTTGGGGCTGAGAGGTTTGGTGAGGTTGGGTGAGCAAACGCAGACCCTTTAAAGTAATACGGCGTGGTACCCATCCCATGGGTCCCAAATCTCCAGGTTCAAGGGCATCTTCCTACGTCGAAAACATGCACGAGCAACCCAGAAGATGGTACACCGTGTGACCGGGAAAGGTTTCTAAAACGCACCTCATTTCTCATCTCCTTGTGCTCCGGTTCGCCATTCCAGCCGCTTTACTAGCAATCTCCCTCCTTGGAGAATCAGCACCTTTAACCTTCTGTTCCGTACACGTTGCAATTTGTCCTGAGGATGAACGGGAAGAGGGGGAACCAATGAGAGACTAGCTCTAGGTGTTGGGACAGGCACAGGTCACTCTATTTTCCCATCAGGAAGAAGAATTAACCACAGGCTCAGCCTGCCGCCGGGAGCCAGAATAGGGCCTGAAGCAATCCTGCGCTTTTGCGGCCAGCTCCCAAGAAAGCGAGTTGAAAAATGGAGCTCAGGGGCACTGCAATTCACAAACCTGCAGAGTTAGAAATGATAACTCTCGTCCACAAATATATGGAGGGAAGGCAACGAAGAGGATTTGAAAGCAAGGCAGAATTGCAGGAAACCGATTCCAGGAGGTAGATTCGAATCGCCTTTAAAGCACAGGAAAAGCGGCAAAACCTCGACAATGATGCCCTTGGCCAAAAAGGGCGTATGCGTTTTTTCCTGAATATATTCAGGAAAAAACGCATACGCCCTTTTTGGCCAACCAAGCAACCTGGAAAGGCAAATCAGCGCTACAAAGAAGTCTCGCTTCCCATCGGTCAAAAGGGCCATGCTGAATAAAGTGTCAAAACCAGAAATGCAGGACAGGCCATGGAGAAATGGGAGCCTTGCTACGCTGATGGGCGGGCTGTAAATTGCCAACAGCCACTCTGGAGAAGTGTACGGTGTGTCCTGAAACATCTAAAAAACTCAGCTTAGAGAGCATAGGGCACTTCCACTCATGGGCGTATAAATTGGGAAAACTAAAAATCAGCAAGACACAGGCACCCCAAAGTTTAGGGCTGCTCTGTTGACAAGAACCTCCACTTCGTTACACCTTAAACATCCCAGGAAAGAGAAGAATGGATAAAGAAGTTGTGGTCCTTATGTACAATGGAATATCACTCAGCCATGAAATCAACGTCATAAGACTAGGAGCAGCATGATGAGTGGATTTAGGTACGACGATTCTAAGTGAAATAAGTCACACAGAAAGACACTTATCATAAGATATCACTTACAGAGAGAATGTAAAAACCGCTACCCTTGAACTGAATTACAAAACAG
Source organism: Balaenoptera borealis (assembly GCF_965194805.1). Taxonomy (NCBI): domain Eukaryota; kingdom Metazoa; phylum Chordata; class Mammalia; order Artiodactyla; family Balaenopteridae; genus Balaenoptera; species Balaenoptera borealis. The sequence goes on from NW_028123825.1 coordinate 422,931, forward strand.
AACAGAGTCGCACGTTTAGAAAACACACTATGGCTGCTTAACGGGAAAGGTGAGGTGGGGTGATGCATAAAACAAGGGTTTCAAATTAGCTCAGATACCGTTCCATAAACCCAATATGTAATAGACAAGACCTACTCCTTGCTCAGTGAACTGGACTCAACACCCCCTATTCACCGCCCAAGAATATATCTGACTAGTAAGAATCTTAAAACCTATGTATTGATATCTCTCTGTAAGTGAGTCAAGTGGGTGAAAAGCGGCATAAACACAGCAGTGCAAAGCAGCTAAACCCTATTATAAAAATCAATTACTTTTAAAAACCCGTGAAACAAAGACAGTGAAAGAGAGAGAAATTCTTACAAAATTCGTTCAGGGGCTGCGATGCCACCTGGATTGACCATATCTAGACCCACAGATGACTGAGACATAAGGGTGGACACTCTTGGGGCTGAGAGGTTTGGTGAGGTTGGGTGAGCAAACGCAGACCCTTTAAAGTAATACGGCGTGGTACCCATCCCATGGGTCCCAAATCTGCAGGTTCAAGGGCATCTTCCTACGTCGAAAACATGCACGAGAAACCCAGAAGATGGTACACCGTGTGACCGGGAAAGGTTTCTAAAACGCACCTCATTTCTCATCTCCTTGTGCTCCGGCTCGCCATTCCAGCCGCTTTACTAGCAATCTCCCTCCTTGGAGAATCAGCACCTTTAACCTCCTGTTCCGTACACGTTGCAATTTGTCCTGAGGATGAACGGGAAGAGGGGGAACCAATGAGAGACTAGCTCTAGGTGTTGGGACAGGCACAGGTCACTCTATTTTCCCATCAGGAAGCAGAATTAACCACAGGCTCAGCCTGCCGCCCGGAGCCAGAATAGGGCCTGAAGCAATCCTGCGCTTTTGCGGCCAGCTCCCAAGAAAGCGAGTTGAAAAATGGAGCTCAGGGGCACTGCAATTCACAAACCTGCAGAGTTAGAAATGATAACTCTCGTCCACAAATATATGGAGGGAAGGCTACGAAGAGGATTTGAAAGCAAGGCAGAATTGCAGGAAACCGATTTCAGGAGGTAGATTCGAATCGCCTTTAAAGCACAGGAAAAGCGGCAAAACCTCGACAATGATGCCCTTGGCCAAAAAGGGCGTATGCGTTTTTTCCTGAATATATTCAGGAAAAAACGCATACGCCCTTTTTGGCCAACCAAGCAACCTGGAAAGGCAAATCAGCGCTACAAAGAAGTCTCGCTTCCCATCGGTCAAAAGGGCCATGCTGAATAAAGTGTCAAAACCAGAAATGCAGGACAGGCCATGGAGAAATGGGAGCCTTGCTACGCTGATGGGCGGGCTGTAAATTGCCAACAGCCACTCTGGAGAAGTGTACGGTGTGTCCTGAAACATCTAAAAAACTCAGCTTAGAGAGCATAGGGCACTTCCACTCATGGGCGTATAAATTGGGAAAACTAAAAATCAGCAAGACACAGGCACCCCAAAGTTTAGGGCTGCTCTGTTGACAAGAACCTCCACTTCGTTACACCTTAAACATCCCAGGAAAGAGAAGAATGGATAAAGAAGTTGTGGTCCTTATGTACAATGGAATATCACTCAGCCATGAAATCAACGTCATAAGGCTAGGAGCAGCATGATGAGTGGATTTAGGTACGACGATTCTAAGTGAAATAAGTCACACAGAAAGACACTTATCATAAGATATCACTTACAGAGAGAATGTAAAAACCGCTACCCTTGAACTGAATTACAAAACAGAACAGAGTCGCACGTTTAGAAAACACACTATGGCTGCTTAACGGGAAAGGTGAGGTGGGGTGATGCATAAAACAAGGGTTTCAAATTAGCTCAGATACCGTTCCATAAACCCAATATGTAATAGACAAGACCTACTCCTTGCTCAGTGAACTGGACTCAACGCCCCCTATTCACCGCCCAAGAATATATCTGACTAGTAAGAAACTTAAAACCTATGTATTGATATCTCTCTGTAAGTGAGTCAAGTGGGTGAAAAGCGGCATAAACACAGCAGTGCAAAGCAGCTAAACCCTATTATAAAAATCAATTACTTTTAAAAACCCGTGAAACAAAGACAGTGAAAGAGAGAGAAATTCTTACAAAATTCGTTCAGGGGCTGCGATGCCACCTGGATTGACCATATCTAGACCCACAGATGACTGAGACATAAGGGTGGACACTCTTGGGGCTGAGAGGTTTGGTGAGGTTGGGTGAGCAAACGCAGACCCTTTAAAGTAATACGGCGTGGTACCCATCCCATGGGTCCCAAATCTCCAGGGTCAAGGGCATCTTCCTACGTCGAAAACATGCACGAGAAACCCAGAAGATGGTACACCGTGTGACCGGGAAAGGTTTCTAAAACGCACCTCATTTCTCATCTCCTTGTGCTCCGGTTCGCCATTCCAGCCGCTTTACTAGCAATCTCCCTCCTTGGAGAATCAGCACCTTTAACCTCCTGTTCCGAACACGTTGCAATTTGTCCTGAGGATGAACGGGAAGAGGGGGAACCAATGAGAGACTAGCTCTAGGTGTTGGGACAGGCACAGGTCACTCTATTTTCCCATCAGGAAGCAGAATTAACCACAGGCTCAGCCTGCCGCCCGGAGCCAGATAAGGGCCTGAAGCAATCCTGCGCTTTTGCGGCCAGCTCCCAAGAAAGCGAGTTGAAAAATGGAGCTCAGGGGCACTGCAATTCACAAACCTGCAGAGTTAGAAATGATAACTCTCGTCCACAAATATATGGAGGGAAGGCTACGAAGAGGATTTGAAAGCAAGGCAGAATTGCAGGAAACCGATTTCAGGAGGTAGATTCGAATCGCCTTTAAAGCACAGGAAAAGCGGCAAAACCTCGACAATGATGCCCTTGGCCAAAAAGGGCGTATGCGTTTTTTCCTGAATATATTCAGGAAAAAACGCATACGCCCTTTTTGGCCAACCAAGCAACCTGGAAAGGCAAATCAGCGCTACAAAGAAGTCTCGCTTCCCATCGGTCAAAAGGGCCATGCTGAATAAAGTGTCAAAACCAGAAATGCAGGACAGGCCATGGAGAAATGGGAGCCTTGCTACGCTGATGGGCGGGCTGTAAATTGCCAACAGCCACTCTGGAGAAGTGTACGGTGTGTCCTGAAACATCTAAAAAACTCAGCTTAGAGAGCATAGGGCACTTCCACTCATGGGCGTATAAATTGGGAAAACTAAAAATCAGCAAGACACAGGCACCCCAAAGTTTAGGGCTGCTCTGTTGACAAGAACCTCCACTTCGTTACACCTTAAACATCCCAGGAAAGAGAAGAATGGATAAAGAAGTTGTGGTCCTTATGTACAATGGAATATCACTCAGCCATGAAATCAACGTCATAAGGCTAGGAGCAGCATGATGAGTGGATTTAGGTACGACGATTCTAAGTGAAATAAGTCACACAGAAAAAGACACTTATCATAAGATATCACTTACAGAGGGAATGTAAAAACCGCTACCCTTGAACTGAATTACAAAACAGAACAGAGTCGCACGTTTAGAAAACACACTATGGCTGCTTAACGGGAAAGGTGAGGTGGGGTGATGCATAAAACAAGGGTTTCAAATTAGCTCAGATACCGTTCCATAAACCCAATATGTAATAGACAAGACCTACTCCTTGCTCAGTGAACTGGACTCAACAACCCCTATTCACCGCCCAAGAATATATCTGACTAGTAAGAATCTTAAAACCTATGTAGTGATATCTCTCTGTAAGTGAGTCAAGTGGGTGAAAAGCGGCATAAACACAGCAGTGCAAAGCAGCTAAACCCCATTATAAAAATCAATTACTTTTAAAAACCCGTGAAACAAAGACAGTGAAAGAGAGAGAAATTCTTACAAAATTCGTTCAGGGGCTGCGATGCCACCTGGATTGACCATATCTAGACCCACAGATGACTGAGACATAAGGGTGGACACTCTTGGGGCTGAGAGGTTTGGTGAGGTTGGGTGAGCAAACGCAGACCCTTTAAAGTAATACGGCGTGGTACCCATCCCATGGGTCCCAAATCTCCAGGTTCAAGGGCATCTTCCTACGTCGAAAACATGCACAAGCAACCCAGAAGATGGTACACCGTGTGACCGGGAAAGGTTTCTAAAACGCACCTCATTTCTCATCTCCTTGTGCTCCGGTTCGCCATTCCAGCCGCTTTACTAGCAATCTCCCTCCTTGGAGAATCAGCACCTTTAACCTCCTGTTCCGTACACGTTGAAATTTGTCCTGAGGATGAACGGGAAGAGGGGGAACCAATGAGAGACTAGCTCTAGGTGTTGGGACAGGCACAGGTCACTATATTTTCCCATCAGGAAGAAGAATTAACCACAGGCTCAGCCTGCCGCCGGGAGCCAGAATAGGGCCTGAAGCAATCCTGCGCTTTTGCGGCCAGCTCCCAAGAAAGCGAGTTGAAAAATGGAGCTCAGGGGCACTGCAATTCACAAACCTGCAGAGTTAGAAATGATAACTCTCGTCCACAAATATATGGAGGGAAGGCTACGAAGAGGATTTGAAAGCAAGGCAGAATTGCAGGAAACCGATTTCAGGAGGTAGATTCGAATCGCCTTTAAAGCACAGGAAAAGCGGCAAAACCTCGACAATGATGCCCTTGGCCAAAAAGGGCGTATGCGTTTTTTCCTGAATATATTCAGGAAGAAACGCATACGCCCTTTTTGGCCAACCAAGCAACCTGGAAAGGCAAATCAGCGCTACAAAGAAGTCTCGCTTCCCATCGGTCAAAAGGGCCATGCTGAATAAAGTGTCAAAACCAGAAATGCAGGACAGGCCATGGAGAAATGGGAGCCTTGCTACGCTGATGGGCGGGCTGTAAATTGCCAACAGCCACTCTGGAGAAGTGTACGGTGTGTCCTGAAACATCTAAAAAACTCAGCTTAGAGAGCATAGGGCACTTCCACTCATGGGCGTATAAATTGGGAAAACTAAAAATCAGCAAGACACAGGCACCCCAAAGTTTAGGGCTGCTCTGTTGACAAGAACCTCCACTTCGTTACACCTTAAACATCCCAGGAAAGAGAAGAATGGATAAAGAAGTTGTGGTCCTTATGTACAATGGAATATCACTCAGCCATGAAATCAACGTCATAAGGCTAGGAGCAGCATGATGAGTGGATTTAGGTACGACGATTCTAAGTGAAATAAGTCACACAGAAAGACACTTATCATAAGATATCACTTACAGAGAGAATGTAAAAACCGCTACCCTTGAACTGAATTACAAAACAGAACAGAGTCGCACGTTTAGAAAACACACTATGGCTGCTTAACGGGAAAGGTGAGGTGGGGTGATGCATAAAACAAGGGTTTCAAATTAGCTCAGATACCGTTCCATAAACCCAATATGTAATAGACAAGACCTACTCCTTGCTCAGTGAACTGGACTCAACGCCCCCTATTCACCGCCCAAGAATATATCTGACTAGTAAGAATCTTAAAACCTATGTATTGATATCTCTCTGTAAGTGAGTCAAGTAGGTGTAAAGCGGCATAAACACAGCAGTGCAAAGCAGCTAAACCCCATTATAAAAATCAATTACTTTTAAAAACCCGTGAAACAAAGACAGTGAAAGAGAGAGAAATTCTTACAAAATTCGTTCAGGGGCTGCGATGCCACCTGGATTGACCATATCTAGACCCACAGATGACTGAGACATAAGGGTGAACACTCTTGGGTCTGAGAGGTTTGGTGAGGTTGGGTGAGCAAACGCAGACCCTTTAAAGTAATACGGCGTGGTACCCATCCCATGGGTCCCAAATCTCCAGGTTCAAGGGCATCTTCCTACGTCGAAAACATGCACGAGCAACCCAGAAGATGGTACACCGTGTGACCGGGAAAGGTTTCTAAAACGCACCTCATTTCTCATCTCCTTGTGCTCCGGTTCGCCATTCCAGCCGCTTTACTAGCAATCTCCCTCCTTGGAGAATCAGCACCTTTAACCTTCTGTTCCGTACACGTTGCAATTTGTCCTGAGGATGAACGGGAAGAGGGGGAACCAATGAGAGACTAGCTCTAGGTGTTGGGACAGGCACAGGTCACTCTATTTTCCCATCAGGAAGAAGAATTAACCACAGGCTCAGCCTGCCGCCGGGAGCCAGAATAGGGCCTGAAGCAATCCTGCGCTTTTGCGGCCAGCTCCCAAGAAAGCGAGTTGAAAAATGGAGCTCAGGGGCACTGCAATTCACAAACCTGCAGAGTTAGAAATGATAACTCTCGTCCACAAATATATGGAGGGAAGGCAACGAAGAGGATTTGAAAGCAAGGCAGAATTGCAGGAAACCGATTCCAGGAGGTAGATTCGAATCGCCTTTAAAGCACAGGAAAAGCGGCAAAACCTCGACAATGATGCCCTTGGCCAAAAAGGGCGTATGCGTTTTTTCCTGAATATATTCAGGAAAAAACGCATACGCCCTTTTTGGCCAACCAAGCAACCTGGAAAGGCAAATCAGCGCTACAAAGAAGTCTCGCTTCCCATCGGTCAAAAGGGCCATGCTGAATAAAGTGTCAAAACCAGAAATGCAGGACAGGCCATGGAGAAATGGGAGCCTTGCTACGCTGATGGGCGGGCTGTAAATTGCCAACAGCCACTCTGGAGAAGTGTACGGTGTGTCCTGAAACATCTAAAAAACTCAGCTTAGAGAGCATAGGGCACTTCCACTCATGGGCGTATAAATTGGGAAAACTAAAAATCAGCAAGACACAGGCACCCCAAAGTTTAGGGCTGCTCTGTTGACAAGAACCTCCACTTCGTTACACCTTAAACATCCCAGGAAAGAGAAGAATGGATAAAGAAGTTGTGGTCCTTATGTACAATGGAATATCACTCAGCCATGAAATCAACGTCATAAGGCTAGGAGCAGCATGATGAGTGGATTTAGGTACGACGATTCTAAGTGAAATAAGTCACACAGAAAGACACTTATCATAAGATATCACTTACAGAGAGAATGTAAAAACCGCTACCCTTGAACTGAATTACAAAACAGAACAGAGTCGCACGTTTAGAAAACACACTATGGCTGCTTAACGGGAAAGGTGAGGTGGGGTGATGCATAAAACAAGGGTTTCAAATTAGCTCAGATACCGTTCCATAAACCCAATATGTAATAGACAAGACCTACTCCTTGCTCAGTGAACTGGACTCAACGCCCCCTATTCACCGCCCAAGAATATATCTGACTAGTAAGAATCTTAAAACCTATGTATTGATATCTCTCTGTAAGTGAGTCAAGTAGGTGTAAAGCGGCATAAACACAGCAGTGCAAAGCAGCTAAACCCCATTATAAAAATCAATTACTTTTAAAAACCCGTGAAACAAAGACAGTGAAAGAGAGAGAAATACTTACAAAATTCGTTCAGGGGCTGCGATGCCACCTGGATTGACCATATCTAGACCCACAGATGACTGAGACATAAGGGTGAACACTCTTGGGGCTGAGAGGTTTGGTGAGGTTGGGTGAGCAAACGCAGACCCTTTAAAGTAATACGGCGTGGTACCCATCCCATGGGTCCCAAATCTCCAGGTTCAAGGGCATCTTCCTACGTCGAAAACATGCACGAGCAACCCAGAAGATGGTACACCGTGTGACCGGGAAAGGTTTCTAAAACGCACCTCATTTCTCATCTCCTTGTGCTCCGGTTCGCCATTCCAGCCGCTTTACTAGCAATCTCCCTCCTTGGAGAATCAGCACCTTTAACCTTCTGTTCCGTACACGTTGCAATTTGTCCTGAGGATGAACGGGAAGAGGGGGAACCAATGAGAGACTAGCTCTAGGTGTTGGGACAGGCACAGGTCACTCTATTTTCCCATCAGGAAGAAGAATTAACCACAGGCTCAGCCTGCCGCCGGGAGCCAGAATAGGGCCTGAAGCAATCCTGCGCTTTTGCGGCCAGCTCCCAAGAAAGCGAGTTGAAAAATGGAGCTCAGGGGCACTGCAATTCACAAACCTGCAGAGTTAGAAATGATAACTCTCGTCCACAAATATATGGAGGGAAGGCAACGAAGAGGATTTGAAAGCAAGGCAGAATTGCAGGAAACCGATTCCAGGAGGTAGATTCGAATCGCCTTTAAAGCACAGGAAAAGCGGCAAAACCTCGACAATGATGCCCTTGGCCAAAAAGGGCGTATGCGTTTTTTCCTGAATATATTCAGGAAAAAACGCATACGCCCTTTTTGGCCAACCAAGCAACCTGGAAAGGCAAATCAGCGCTACAAAGAAGTCTCGCTTCCCATCGGTCAAAAGGGCCATGCTGAATAAAGTGTCAAAACCAGAAATGCAGGACAGGCCATGGAGAAATGGGAGCCTTGCTACGCTGATGGGCGGGCTGTAAATTGCCAACAGCCACTCTGGAGAAGTGTACGGTGTGTCCTGAAACATCTAAAAAACTCAGCTTAGAGAGCATAGGGCACTTCCACTCATGGGCGTATAAATTGGGAAAACTAAAAATCAGCAAGACACAGGCACCCCAAAGTTTAGGGCTGCTCTGTTGACAAGAACCTCCACTTCGTTACACCTTAAACATCCCAGGAAAGAGAAGAATGGATAAAGAAGTTGTGGTCCTTATGTACAATGGAATATCACTCAGCCATGAAATCAACGTCATAAGGCTAGGAGCAGCATGATGAGTGGATTTAGGTACGACGATTCTAAGTGAAATAAGTCACACAGAAAGACACTTATCATAAGATATCACTTACAGAGAGAATGTAAAAACCGCTACCCTTGAACTGAATTACAAAACAGAACAGAGTCGCACGTTTAGAAAACACACTATGGCTGCTTAACGGGAAAGGTGAGGTGGGGTGATGCATAAAACAAGGGTTTCAAATTAGCTCAGATACCGTTCCATAAACCCAATATGTAATAGACAAGACCTACTCCTTGCTCAGTGAACTGGACTCAACGCCCCCTATTCACCGCCCAAGAATATATCTGACTAGTAAGAATCTTAAAACCTATGTATTGATATCTCTCTGTAAGTGAGTCAAGTAGGTGTAAAGCGGCATAAACACAGCAGTGCAAAGCAGCTAAACCCCATTATAAAAATCAATTACTTTTAAAAACCCGTGAAACAAAGACAGTGAAAGAGAGAGAAATTCTTACAAAATTCGTTCAGGGGCTGCGATGCCACCTGGATTGACCATATCTAGACCCACAGATGACTGAGACATAAGGGTGAACACTCTTGGGGCTGAGAGGTTTGGTGAGGTTGGGTGAGCAAACGCAGACCCTTTAAAGTAATACGGCGTGGTACCCATCCCATGGGTCCCAAATCTCCAGGTTCAAGGGCATCTTCCTACGTCGAAAACATGCACGAGCAACCCAGAAGATGGTACACCGTGTGACCGGGAAAGGTTTCTAAAACGCACCTCATTTCTCATCTCCTTGTGCTCCGGTTCGCCATTCCAGCCGCTTTACTAGCAATCTCCCTCCTTGGAGAATCAGCACCTTTAACCTTCTGTTCCGTACACGTTGCAATTTGTCCTGAGGATGAACGGGAAGAGGGGGAACCAATGAGAGACTAGCTCTAGGTGTTGGGACAGGCACAGGTCACTCTATTTTCCCATCAGGAAGAAGAATTAACCACAGGCTCAGCCTGCCGCCGGGAGCCAGAATAGGGCCTGAAGCAATCCTGCGCTTTTGCGGCCAGCTCCCAAGAAAGCGAGTTGAAAAATGGAGCTCAGGGGCACTGCAATTCACAAACCTGCAGAGTTAGAAATGATAACTCTCGTCCACAAATATATGGAGGGAAGGCAACGAAGAGGATTTGAAAGCAAGGCAGAATTGCAGGAAACCGATTCCAGGAGGTAGATTCGAATCGCCTTTAAAGCACAGGAAAAGCGGCAAAACCTCGACAATGATGCCCTTGGCCAAAAAGGGCGTATGCGTTTTTTCCTGAATATATTCAGGAAAAAACGCATACGCCCTTTTTGGCCAACCAAGCAACCTGGAAAGGCAAATCAGCGCTACAAAGAAGTCTCGCTTCCCATCGGTCAAAAGGGCCATGCTGAATAAAGTGTCAAAACCAGAAATGCAGGACAGGCCATGGAGAAATGGGAGCCTTGCTACGCTGATGGGCGGGCTGTAAATTGCCAACAGCCACTCTGGAGAAGTGTACGGTGTGTCCTGAAACATCTAAAAAACTCAGCTTAGAGAGCATAGGGCACTTCCACTCATGGGCGTATAAATTGGGAAAACTAAAAATCAGCAAGACACAGGCACCCCAAAGTTTAGGGCTGCTCTGTTGACAAGAACCTCCACTTCGTTACACCTTAAACATCCCAGGAAAGAGAAGAATGGATAAAGAAGTTGTGGTCCTTATGTACAATGGAATATCACTCAGCCATGAAATCAACGTCATAAGGCTAGGAGCAGCATGATGAGTGGATTTAGGTACGACGATTCTAAGTGAAATAAGTCACACAGAAAGACACTTATCATAAGATATCACTTACAGAGAGAATGTAAAAACCGCTACCCTTGAACTGAATTACAAAACAGAACAGAGTCGCACGTTTAGAAAACACACTATGGCTGCTTAACGGGAAAGGTGAGGTGGGGTGATGCATAAAACAAGGGTTTCAAATTAGCTCAGATACCGTTCCATAAACCCAATATGTAATAGACAAGACCTACTCCTTGCTCAGTGAACTGGACTCAACACCCCCTATTCACCGCCCAAGAATATATCTGACTAGTAAGAATCTTAAAACCTATGTATTGATATCTCTCTGTAAGTGAGTCAAGTGGGTGAAAAGCGGCATAAACACAGCAGTGCAAAGCAGCTAAACCCTATTATAAAAATCAATTACTTTTAAAAACCCGTGAAACAAAGACAGTGAAAGAGAGAGAAATTCTTACAAAATTCGTTCAGGGGCTGCGATGCCACCTGGATTGACCATATCTAGACCCACAGATGACTGAGACATAAGGGTGGACACTCTTGGGGCTGAGAGGTTTGGTGAGGTTGGGTGAGCAAACGCAGACCCTTTAAAGTAATACGGCGTGGTACCCATCCCATGGGTCCCAAATCTGCAGGTTCAAGGGCATCTTCCTACGTCGAAAACATGCACGAGAAACCCAGAAGATGGTACACCGTGTGACCGGGAAAGGTTTCTAAAACGCACCTCATTTCTCATCTCCTTGTGCTCCGGCTCGCCATTCCAGCCGCTTTACTAGCAATCTCCCTCCTTGGAGAATCAGCACCTTTAACCTTCTGTTCCGTACACGTTGCAATTTGTCCTGAGGATGAACGGGAAGAGGGGGAACCAATGAGAGACTAGCTCTAGGTGTTGGGACAGGCACAGGTCACTCTATTTTCCCATCAGGAAGCAGAATTAACCACAGGCTCAGCCTGCCGCCCGGAGCCAGAATAGGGCCTGAAGCAATCCTGCGCTTTTGCGGCCAGCTCCCAAGAAAGCGAGTTGAAAAATGGAGCTCAGGGGCACTGCAATTCACAAACCTGCAGAGTTAGAAATGATAACTCTCGTCCACAAATATATGGAGGGAAGGCTACGAAGAGGATTTGAAAGCAAGGCAGAATTGCAGGAAACCGATTTCAGGAGGTAGATTCGAATCGCCTTTAAAGCACAGGAAAAGCGGCAAAACCTCGACAATGATGCCCTTGGCCAAAAAGGGCGTATGCGTTTTTTCCTGAATATATTCAGGAAAAAACGCATACGCCCTTTTTGGCCAACCAAGCAACCTGGAAAGGCAAATCAGCGCTACAAAGAAGTCTCGCTTCCCATCGGTCAAAAGGGCCATGCTGAATAAAGTGTCAAAACCAGAAATGCAGGACAGGCCATGGAGAAATGGGAGCCTTGCTACGCTGATGGGCGGGCTGTAAATTGCCAACAGCCACTCTGGAGAAGTGTACGGTGTGTCCTGAAACATCTAAAAAACTCAGCTTAGAGAGCATAGGGCACTTCCACTCATGGGCGTATAAATTGGGAAAACTAAAAATCAGCAAGACACAGGCACCCCAAAGTTTAGGGCTGCTCTGTTGACAAGAACCTCCACTTCGTTACACCTTAAACATCCCAGGAAAGAGAAGAATGGATAAAGAAGTTGTGGTCCTTATGTACAATGGAATATCACTCAGCCATGAAATCAACGTCATAAGGCTAGGAGCAGCATGATGAGTGGATTTAGGTACGACGATTCTAAGTGAAATAAGTCACACAGAAAGACACTTATCATAAGATATCACTTACAGAGAGAATGTAAAAACCGCTACCCTTGAACTGAATTACAAAACAGAACAGAGTCGCACGTTTAGAAAACACACTATGGCTGCTTAACGGGAAAGGTGAGGTGGGGTGATGCATAAAACAAGGGTTTCAAATTAGCTCAGATACCGTTCCATAAACCCAATATGTAATAGACAAGACCTACTCCTTGCTCAGTGAACTGGACTCAACGCCCCCTATTCACCGCCCAAGAATATATCTGACTAGTAAGAAACTTAAAACCTATGTATTGATATCTCTCTGTAAGTGAGTCAAGTGGGTGAAAAGCGGCATAAACACAGCAGTGCAAAGCAGCTAAACCCTATTATAAAAATCAATTACTTTTAAAAACCCGTGAAACAAAGACAGTGAAAGAGAGAGAAATTCTTACAAAATTCGTTCAGGGGCTGCGATGCCACCTGGATTGACCATATCTAGACCCACAGATGACTGAGACATAAGGGTGGACACTCTTGGGGCTGAGAGGTTTGGTGAGGTTGGGTGAGCAAACGCAGACCCTTTAAAGTAATACGGCGTGGTACCCATCCCATGGGTCCCAAATCTCCAGGGTCAAGGGCATCTTCCTACGTCGAAAACATGCACGAGAAAGCCAGAAGATGGTACACCGTGTGACCGGGAAAGGTTTCTAAAACGCACCTCATTTCTCATCTCCTTGTGCTCCGGTTCGCCATTCCAGCCGCTTTACTAGCAATCTCCCTCCTTGGAGAATCAGCACCTTTAACCTCCTGTTCCGAACACGTTGCAATTTGTCCTGAGGATGAACGGGAAGAGGGGGAACCAATGAGAGACTAGCTCTAGGTGTTGGGACAGGCACAGGTCACTCTATTTTCCCATCAGGAAGCAGAATTAACCACAGGCTCAGCCTGCCGCCCGGAGCCAGAATAGGGCCTGAAGCAATCCTGCGCTTTTGCGGCCAGCTCCCAAGAAAGCGAGTTGAAAAATGGAGCTCAGGGGCACTGCAATTCACAAACCTGCAGAGTTAGAAATGATAACTCTCGTCCACAAATATATGGAGGGAAGGCTACGAAGAGGATTTGAAAGCAAGGCAGAATTGCAGGAAACCGATTTCAGGAGGTAGATTCGAATCGCCTTTAAAGCACAGGAAAAGCGGCAAAACCTCGACAATGATGCCCTTGGCCAAAAAGGGCGTATGCGTTTTTTCCTGAATATATTCAGGAAAAAACGCATACGCCCTTTTTGGCCAACCAAGCAACCTGGAAAGGCAAATCAGCGCTACAAAGAAGTCTCGCTTCCCATCGGTCAAAAGGGCCATGCTGAATAAAGTGTCAAAACCAGAAATGCAGGACAGGCCATGGAGAAATGGGAGCCTTGCTACGCTGATGGGCGGGCTGTAAATTGCCAACAGCCACTCTGGAGAAGTGTACGGTGTGTCCTGAAACATCTAAAAAACTCAGCTTAGAGAGCATAGGGCACTTCCACTCATGGGCGTATAAATTGGGAAAACTAAAAATCAGCAAGACACAGGCACCCCAAAGTTTAGGGCTGCTCTGTTGACAAGAACCTCCACTTCGTTACACCTTAAACATCCCAGGAAAGAGAAGAATGGATAAAGAAGTTGTGGTCCTTATGTACAATGGAATATCACTCAGCCATGAAATCAACGTCATAAGGCTAGGAGCAGCATGATGAGTGGATTTAGGTACGACGATTCTAAGTGAAATAAGTCACACAGAAAAAGACACTTATCATAAGATATCACTTACAGAGGGAATGTAAAAACCGCTACCCTTGAACTGAATTACAAAACAGAACAGAGTCGCACGTTTAGAAAACACACTATGGCTGCTTAACGGGAAAGGTGAGGTGGGGTGATGCATAAAACAAGGGTTTCAAATTAGCTCAGATACCGTTCCATAAACCCAATATGTAATAGACAAGACCTACTCCTTGCTCAGTGAACTGGACTCAACAACCCCTATTCACCGCCCAAGAATATATCTGACTAGTAAGAATCTTAAAACCTATGTAGTGATATCTCTCTGTAAGTGAGTCAAGTGGGTGAAAAGCGGCATAAACACAGCAGTGCAAAGCAGCTAAACCCCATTATAAAAATCAATTACTTTTAAAAACCCGTGAAACAAAGACAGTGAAAGAGAGAGAAATTCTTACAAAATTCGTTCAGGGGCTGCGATGCCACCTGGATTGACCATATCTATACCCACAGATGACTGAGACATAAGGGTGGACACTCTTGGGGCTGAGAGGTTTGGTGAGGTTGGGTGAGCAAACGCAGACCCTTTAAAGTAATACGGCGTGGTACCCATCCCATGGGTCCCAAATCTCCAGGTTCACGGGCATCTTCCTACGTCGAAAACATGCACAAGCAACCCAGAAGATGGTACACCGTGTGACCGGGAAAGGTTTCTAAAACGCACCTCATTTCTCATCTCCTTGTGCTCCGGTTCGCCATTCCAGCCGCTTTACTAGCAATCTCCCTCCTTGGAGAATCAGCACCTTTAACCTCCTGTTCCGTACACGTTGCAATTTGTCCTGAGGATGAACGGGAAGAGGGGGAACCAATGAGAGACTAGCTCTAGGTGTTGGGACAGGCACAGGTCACTATATTTTCCCATCAGGAAGAAGAATTAACCACAGGCTCAGCCTGCCGCCGGGAGCCAGAATAGGGCCTGAAGCAATCCTGCGCTTTTGCGGCCAGCTCCCAAGAAAGCGAGTTGAATAATGGAGCTCAGGGGCACTGCAATTCACAAACCTGCAGAGTTAGAAATGATAACTCTCGTCCACAAATATATGGAGGGAAGGCAACGAAGAGGATTTGAAAGCAAGGCAGAATTGCAGGAAACCGATTCCAGGAGGTAGATTCGAATCACCTTTAAAGCACAGGAAAAGCGGCAAAACCTCGACAATGATGCCCTTGGCCAAAAAGGGCGTATGCGTTCTTTCCTGAATATATTCAGGAAAAAACGCATACGCCCTTTTTGGCCAACCAAGCAACCTGGAAAGGCAAATCAGCGCTACAAAGAAGTCTCGCTTCCCATCGGTCAAAAGGGCCATGCTGAATAAAGTGTCAAAACCAGAAATGCAGGACAGGCCATGGAGAAATGGGAGCCTTGCTACGCTGATGGGCGGGCTGTAAATTGCCAACAGCCACTCTGGAGAAGTGTACGGTGTGTCCTGAAACATCTAAAAAACTCAGCTTAGAGAGCATAGGGCACTTCCACTCATGGGCGTATAAATTGGGAAAACTAAAAATCAGCAAGACACAGGCACCCCAAAGTTTAGGGCTGCTCTGTTGACAAGAACCTCCACTTCGTTACACCTTAAACATCCCAGGAAAGAGAAGAATGGATAAAGAAGTTGTGGTCCTTATGTACAATGGAATATCACTCAGCCATGAAATCAACGTCATAAGGCTAGGAGCAGCATGATGAGTGGATTTAGGTACGACGATTCTAAGTGAAATAAGTCACACAGAAAGACACTTATCATAAGATATCACTTACAGAGAGAATGTAAAAACCGCTACCCTTGAACTGAATTACAAAACAGAACAGAGTCGCACGTTTAGAAAACACACTATGGCTGCTTAACGGGAAAGGTGAGGTGGGGTGATGCATAAAACAAGGGTTTCAAATTAGCTCAGATACCGTTCCATAAACCCAATATGTAATAGACAAGACCTACTCCTTGCTCAGTGAACTGGACTCAACGCCCCCTATTCACCACCCAAGAATATATCTGACTAGTAAGAATCTTAAAACCTATGTATTGATATCTCTCTGTAAGTGAGTCAAGTGGGTGAAAAGCGGCATAAACACAGCAGTGCAAAGCAGCTAAACCCTATTATAAAAATCAATTACTTTTAAAAACCCGTGAAACAAAGACAGTGAAAGAGAGAGAAATTCTTACAAAATTCGTTCAGGGGCTGCGATGCCACCTGGATTGACCATATCTAGACCCACAGATGACTGAGACATAAGGGTGGACACTCTTGGGGCTGAGAGGTTTGGTGAGGTTGGGTGAGCAAACGCAGACCCTTTAAAGTAATACGGCGTGGTACCCATCCCATGGGTCCCAAATCTCCAGGGTCAAGGGCATCTTCCTACGTCGAAAACATGCACGAGAAACCCAGAAGATGGTACACCGTGTGACCGGGAAAGGTTTCTAAAACGCACCTCATTTCTCATCTCCTTGTGCTCCGGTTCGCCATTCCAGCCGCTTTACTAGCAATCTCCCTCCTTGGAGAATCAGCACCTTTAACCTTCTGTTCCGTACACGTTGCAATTTGTCCTGAGGATGAACGGGAAGAGGGGGAACCAATGAGAGACTAGCTCTAGGTGTTGGGACAGGCACAGGTCACTCTATTTTCCCATCAGGAAGCAGAATTAACCACAGGCTCAGCCTGCCGCCCGGAGCCAGAATAGGGCCTGAAGCAATCCTGCGCTTTTGCGGCCAGCTCCCAAGAAAGCGAGTTGAAAAATGGAGCTCAGGGGCACTGCAATTCACAAACCTGCAGAGTTAGAAATGATAACTCTCGTCCACAAATATATGGAGGGAAGGCTACGAAGAGGATTTGAAAGCAAGGCAGAATTGCAGGAAACCGATTTCAGGAGGTAGATTCGAATCGCCTTTAAAGCACAGGAAAAGCGGCAAAACCTCGACAATGATGCCCTTGGCCAAAAAGGGCGTATGCGTTTTTTCCTGAATATATTCAGGAAGAAACGCATACGCCCTTTTTGGCCAACCAAGCAACCTGGAAAGGCAAATCAGCGCTACAAAGAAGTCTCGCTTCCCATCGGTCAAAAGGGCCATGCTGAATAAAGTGTCAAAACCAGAAATGCAGGACAGGCCATGGAGAAATGGGAGCCTTGCTACGCTGATGGGCGGGCTGTAAATTGCCAACAGCCACTCTGGAGAAGTGTACGGTGTGTCCTGAAACATCTAAAAAACTCAGCTTAGAGAGCATAGGGCACTTCCACTCATGGGCGTATAAATTGGGAAAACTAAAAATCAGCAAGACACAGGCACCCCAAAGTTTAGGGCTGCTCTGTTGACAAGAACCTCCACTTCGTTACACCTTAAACATCCCAGGAAAGAGAAGAATGGATAAAGAAGTTGTGGTCCTTATGTACAATGGAATATCACTCAGCCATGAAATCAACGTCATAAGGCTAGGAGCAGCATGATGAGTGGATTTAGGTACGACGATTCTAAGTGAAATAAGTCACACAGAAAAAGACACTTATCATAAGATATCACTTACAGAGGGAATGTAAAAACCGCTACCCTTGAACTGAATTACAAAACAGAACAGAGTCGCACGTTTAGAAAACACACTATGGCTGCTTAACGGGAAAGGTGAGGTGGGGTGATGCATAAAACAAGGGTTTCAAATTAGCTCAGATACCGTTCCATAAACCCAATATGTAATAGACAAGACCTACTCCTTGCTCAGTGAACTGGACTCAACAACCCCTATTCACCGCCCAAGAATATATCTGACTAGTAAGAATCTTAAAACCTATGTATTGATATCTCTCTGTAAGTGAGTCAAGTAGGTGTAAAGCGGCATAAACACAGCAGTGCAAAGCAGCTAAACCCCATTATAAAAATCAATTACTTTTAAAAACCCGTGAAACAAAGACAGTGAAAGAGAGAGAAATTCTTACAAAATTCGTTCAGGTGCTGCGATGCCACCTGGATTGACCATATCTAGACCCACAGCTGATTGAGACATAAGGGTGGACACTCTTGGGGCTGAGAGGTTTGGTGAGGTTGGGTGAGCTAACGCAGACCCTGTAAAGTAATACGGCGTGGTACCCATCCCATGGGTCCCAAATCTCCAGGTTCAAGGGCATCTTCCTACGTCGAAAACATGCACGAGAAACCCAGAAGATGGTACACCGTGTGACCGGGAAAGGTTTCTAAAACGCACCTCATTTCTCATCTCCTTGTGCTCCGGTTCGCCATTCCAGCCGCTTTACTAGCAATCTCCCTCCTTGGAGAATCAGCACCTTTAACCTCCTGTTCCGAACACGTTGCAATTTGTCCTGAGGATGAACGGGAAGAGGGGGAACCAATGAGAGACTAGCTCTAGGTGTTGGGACAGGCACAGGTCACTCTATTTTCCCATCAGGAAGCAGAATTAACCACAGGCTCAGCCTGCCGCCCGGAGCCAGAATAGGGCCTGAAGCAATCCTGCGCTTTTGCGGCCAGCTCCCAAGAAAGCGAGTTGAAAAATGGAGCTCAGGGGCACTGCAATTCACAAACCTGCAGAGTTAGAAATGATAACTCTCGTCCACAAATATATGGAGGGAAGGCTACGAAGA
Source organism: Balaenoptera borealis (assembly GCF_965194805.1). NCBI lineage: Eukaryota > Metazoa > Chordata > Mammalia > Artiodactyla > Balaenopteridae > Balaenoptera > Balaenoptera borealis. The sequence goes on from NW_028123825.1 coordinate 441,537, forward strand.
GGATTTGAAAGCAAGGCAGAATTGCAGGAAACCGATTTCAGGAGGTAGATTCGAATCGCCTTTAAAGCACAGGAAAAGCGGCAAAACCTCGACAATGATGCCCTTGGCCAAAAAGGGCGTATGCGTTTTTTCCTGAATATATTCAGGAAAAAACGCATACGCCCTTTTTGGCCAACCAAGCAACCTGGAAAGGCAAATCAGCGCTACAAAGAAGTCTCGCTTCCCATCGGTCAAAAGGGCCATGCTGAATAAAGTGTCAAAACCAGAAATGCAGGACAGGCCATGGAGAAATGGGAGCCTTGCTACGCTGATGGGCGGGCTGTAAATTGCCAACAGCCACTCTGGAGAAGTGTACGGTGTGTCCTGAAACATCTAAAAAACTCAGCTTAGAGAGCATAGGGCACTTCCACTCATGGGCGTATAAATTGGGAAAACTAAAAATCAGCAAGACACAGGCACCCCAAAGTTTAGGGCTGCTCTGTTGACAAGAACCTCCACTTCGTTACACCTTAAACATCCCAGGAAAGAGAAGAATGGATAAAGAAGTTGTGGTCCTTATGTACAATGGAATATCACTCAGCCATGAAATCAACGTCATAAGGCTAGGAGCAGCATGATGAGTGGATTTAGGTACGACGATTCTAAGTGAAATAAGTCACACAGAAAGACACTTATCATAAGATATCACTTACAGAGAGAATGTAAAAACCGCTACCCTTGAACTGAATTACAAAACAGAACAGAGTCGCACGTTTAGAAAACACACTATGGCTGCTTAACGGGAAAGGTGAGGTGGGGTGATGCATAAAACAAGGGTTTCAAATTAGCTCAGATACCGTTCCATAAACCCAATATGTAATAGACAAGACCTACTCCTTGCTCAGTGAACTGGACTCAACGCCCCCTATTCACCGCCCAAGAATATATCTGACTAGTAAGAAACTTAAAACCTATGTATTGATATCTCTCTGTAAGTGAGTCAAGTGGGTGAAAAGCGGCATAAACACAGCAGTGCAAAGCAGCTAAACCCTATTATAAAAATCAATTACTTTTAAAAACCCGTGAAACAAAGACAGTGAAAGAGAGAGAAATTCTTACAAAATTCGTTCAGGGGCTGCGATGCCACCTGGATTGACCATATCTAGACCCACAGATGACTGAGACATAAGGGTGGACACTCTTGGGGCTGAGAGGTTTGGTGAGGTTGGGTGAGCAAACGCAGACCCTTTAAAGTAATACGGCGTGGTACCCATCCCATGGGTCCCAAATCTCCAGGGTCAAGGGCATCTTCCTACGTCGAAAACATGCACGAGAAAGCCAGAAGATGGTACACCGTGTGACCGGGAAAGGTTTCTAAAACGCACCTCATTTCTCATCTCCTTGTGCTCCGGTTCGCCATTCCAGCCGCTTTACTAGCAATCTCCCTCCTTGGAGAATCAGCACCTTTAACCTCCTGTTCCGAACACGTTGCAATTTGTCCTGAGGATGAACGGGAAGAGGGGGAACCAATGAGAGACTAGCTCTAGGTGTTGGGACAGGCACAGGTCACTCTATTTTCCCATCAGGAAGCAGAATTAACCACAGGCTCAGCCTGCCGCCCGGAGCCAGAATAGGGCCTGAAGCAATCCTGCGCTTTTGCGGCCAGCTCCCAAGAAAGCGAGTTGAAAAATGGAGCTCAGGGGCACTGCAATTCACAAACCTGCAGAGTTAGAAATGATAACTCTCGTCCACAAATATATGGAGGGAAGGCTACGAAGAGGATTTGAAAGCAAGGCAGAATTGCAGGAAACCGATTTCAGGAGGTAGATTCGAATCGCCTTTAAAGCACAGGAAAAGCGGCAAAACCTCGACAATGATGCCCTTGGCCAAAAAGGGCGTATGCGTTTTTTCCTGAATATATTCAGGAAAAAACGCATACGCCCTTTTTGGCCAACCAAGCAACCTGGAAAGGCAAATCAGCGCTACAAAGAAGTCTCGCTTCCCATCGGTCAAAAGGGCCATGCTGAATAAAGTGTCAAAACCAGAAATGCAGGACAGGCCATGGAGAAATGGGAGCCTTGCTACGCTGATGGGCGGGCTGTAAATTGCCAACAGCCACTCTGGAGAAGTGTACGGTGTGTCCTGAAACATCTAAAAAACTCAGCTTAGAGAGCATAGGGCACTTCCACTCATGGGCGTATAAATTGGGAAAACTAAAAATCAGCAAGACACAGGCACCCCAAAGTTTAGGGCTGCTCTGTTGACAAGAACCTCCACTTCGTTACACCTTAAACATCCCAGGAAAGAGAAGAATGGATAAAGAAGTTGTGGTCCTTATGTACAATGGAATATCACTCAGCCATGAAATCAACGTCATAAGGCTAGGAGCAGCATGATGAGTGGATTTAGGTACGACGATTCTAAGTGAAATAAGTCACACAGAAAAAGACACTTATCATAAGATATCACTTACAGAGGGAATGTAAAAACCGCTACCCTTGAACTGAATTACAAAACAGAACAGAGTCGCACGTTTAGAAAACACACTATGGCTGCTTAACGGGAAAGGTGAGGTGGGGTGATGCATAAAACAAGGGTTTCAAATTAGCTCAGATACCGTTCCATAAACCCAATATGTAATAGACAAGACCTACTCCTTGCTCAGTGAACTGGACTCAACAACCCCTATTCACCGCCCAAGAATATATCTGACTAGTAAGAATCTTAAAACCTATGTAGTGATATCTCTCTGTAAGTGAGTCAAGTGGGTGAAAAGCGGCATAAACACAGCAGTGCAAAGCAGCTAAACCCCATTATAAAAATCAATTACTTTTAAAAACCCGTGAAACAAAGACAGTGAAAGAGAGAGAAATTCTTACAAAATTCGTTCAGGGGCTGCGATGCCACCTGGATTGACCATATCTATACCCACAGATGACTGAGACATAAGGGTGGACACTCTTGGGGCTGAGAGGTTTGGTGAGGTTGGGTGAGCAAACGCAGACCCTTTAAAGTAATACGGCGTGGTACCCATCCCATGGGTCCCAAATCTCCAGGTTCAAGGGCATCTTCCTACGTCGAAAACATGCACAAGCAACCCAGAAGATGGTACACCGTGTGACCGGGAAAGGTTTCTAAAACGCACCTCATTTCTCATCTCCTTGTGCTCCGGTTCGCCATTCCAGCCGCTTTACTAGCAATCTCCCTCCTTGGAGAATCAGCACCTTTAACCTCCTGTTCCGTACACGTTGCAATTTGTCCTGAGGATGAACGGGAAGAGGGGGAACCAATGAGAGACTAGCTCTAGGTGTTGGGACAGGCACAGGTCACTATATTTTCCCATCAGGAAGAAGAATTAACCACAGGCTCAGCCTGCCGCCGGGAGCCAGAATAGGGCCTGAAGCAATCCTGCGCTTTTGCGGCCAGCTCCCAAGAAAGCGAGTTGAATAATGGAGCTCAGGGGCACTGCAATTCACAAACCTGCAGAGTTAGAAATGATAACTCTCGTCCACAAATATATGGAGGGAAGGCAACGAAGAGGATTTGAAAGCAAGGCAGAATTGCAGGAAACCGATTCCAGGAGGTAGATTCGAATCACCTTTAAAGCACAGGAAAAGCGGCAAAACCTCGACAATGATGCCCTTGGCCAAAAAGGGCGTATGCGTTCTTTCCTGAATATATTCAGGAAAAAACGCATACGCCCTTTTTGGCCAACCAAGCAACCTGGAAAGGCAAATCAGCGCTACAAAGAAGTCTCGCTTCCCATCGGTCAAAAGGGCCATGCTGAATAAAGTGTCAAAACCAGAAATGCAGGACAGGCCATGGAGAAATGGGAGCCTTGCTACGCTGATGGGCGGGCTGTAAATTGCCAACAGCCACTCTGGAGAAGTGTACGGTGTGTCCTGAAACATCGAAAAAACTCAGCTTAGAGAGCATAGGGCACTTCCACTCATGGGCGTATAAATTGGGAAAACTAAAAATCAGCAAGACACAGGCACCCCAAAGTTTAGGGCTGCTCTGTTGACAAGAACCTCCACTTCGTTACACCTTAAACATCCCAGGAAAGAGAAGAATGGATAAAGAAGTTGTGGTCCTTATGTACAATGGAATATCACTCAGCCATGAAATCAACGTCATAAGGCTAGGAGCAGCATGATGAGTGGATTTAGGTACGACGATTCTAAGTGAAATAAGTCACACAGAAAGACACTTATCATAAGATATCACTTACAGAGAGAATGTAAAAACCGCTACCCTTGAACTGAATTACAAAACAGAACAGAGTCGCACGTTTAGAAAACACACTATGGCTGCTTAACGGGAAAGGTGAGGTGGGGTGATGCATAAAACAAGGGTTTCAAATTAGCTCAGATACCGTTCCATAAACCCAATATGTAATAGACAAGACCTACTCCTTGCTCAGTGAACTGGACTCAACGCCCCCTATTCACCACCCAAGAATATATCTGACTAGTAAGAATCTTAAAACCTATGTATTGATATCTCTCTGTAAGTGAGTCAAGTGGGTGAAAAGCGGCATAAACACAGCAGTGCAAAGCAGCTAAACCCTATTATAAAAATCAATTACTTTTAAAAACCCGTGAAACAAAGACAGTGAAAGAGAGAGAAATTCTTACAAAATTCGTTCAGGGGCTGCGATGCCACCTGGATTGACCATATCTAGACCCACAGATGACTGAGACATAAGGGTGGACACTCTTGGGGCTGAGAGGTTTGGTGAGGTTGGGTGAGCAAACGCAGACCCTTTAAAGTAATACGGCGTGGTACCCATCCCATGGGTCCCAAATCTCCAGGGTCAAGGGCATCTTCCTACGTCGAAAACATGCACGAGAAACCCAGAAGATGGTACACCGTGTGACCGGGAAAGGTTTCTAAAACGCACCTCATTTCTCATCTCCTTGTGCTCCGGTTCGCCATTCCAGCCGCTTTACTAGCAATCTCCCTCCTTGGAGAATCAGCACCTTTAACCTTCTGTTCCGTACACGTTGCAATTTGTCCTGAGGATGAACGGGAAGAGGGGGAACCAATGAGAGACTAGCTCTAGGTGTTGGGACAGGCACAGGTCACTCTATTTTCCCATCAGGAAGCAGAATTAACCACAGGCTCAGCCTGCCGCCTGGAGCCAGAATAGGGCCTGAAGCAATCCTGCGCTTTTGCGGCCAGCTCCCAAGAAAGCGAGTTGAAAAATGGAGCTCAGGGGCACTGCAATTCACAAACCTGCAGAGTTAGAAATGATAACTCTCGTCCACAAATATATGGAGGGAAGGCTACGAAGAGGATTTGAAAGCAAGGCAGAATTGCAGGAAACCGATTTCAGGAGGTAGATTCGAATCGCCTTTAAAGCACAGGAAAAGCGGCAAAACCTCGACAATGATGCCCTTGGCCAAAAAGGGCGTATGCGTTTTTTCCTGAATATATTCAGGAAGAAACGCATACGCCCTTTTTGGCCAACCAAGCAACCTGGAAAGGCAAATCAGCGCTACAAAGAAGTCTCGCTTCCCATCGGTCAAAAGGGCCATGCTGAATAAAGTGTCAAAACCAGAAATGCAGGACAGGCCATGGAGAAATGGGAGCCTTGCTACGCTGATGGGCGGGCTGTAAATTGCCAACAGCCACTCTGGAGAAGTGTACGGTGTGTCCTGAAACATCTAAAAAACTCAGCTTAGAGAGCATAGGGCACTTCCACTCATGGGCGTATAAATTGGGAAAACTAAAAATCAGCAAGACACAGGCACCCCAAAGTTTAGGGCTGCTCTGTTGACAAGAACCTCCACTTCGTTACACCTTAAACATCCCAGGAAAGAGAAGAATGGATAAAGAAGTTGTGGTCCTTATGTACAATGGAATATCACTCAGCCATGAAATCAACGTCATAAGGCTAGGAGCAGCATGATGAGTGGATTTAGGTACGACGATTCTAAGTGAAATAAGTCACACAGAAAAAGACACTTATCATAAGATATCACTTACAGAGGGAATGTAAAAACCGCTACCCTTGAACTGAATTACAAAACAGAACAGAGTCGCACGTTTAGAAAACACACTATGGCTGCTTAACGGGAAAGGTGAGGTGGGGTGATGCATAAAACAAGGGTTTCAAATTAGCTCAGATACCGTTCCATAAACCCAATATGTAATAGACAAGACCTACTCCTTGCTCAGTGAACTGGACTCAACAACCCCTATTCACCGCCCAAGAATATATCTGACTAGTAAGAATCTTAAAACCTATGTATTGATATCTCTCTGTAAGTGAGTCAAGTAGGTGTAAAGCGGCATAAACACAGCAGTGCAAAGCAGCTAAACCCCATTATAAAAATCAATTACTTTTAAAAACCCGTGAAACAAAGACAGTGAAAGAGAGAGAAATTCTTACAAAATTCGTTCAGGTGCTGCGATGCCACCTGGATTGACCATATCTAGACCCACAGCTGATTGAGACATAAGGGTGGACACTCTTGGGGCTGAGAGGTTTGGTGAGGTTGGGTGAGCTAACGCAGACCCTGTAAAGTAATACGGCGTGGTACCCATCCCATGGGTCCCAAATCTCCAGGTTCAAGGGCATCTTCCTACGTCGAAAACATGCACGAGAAAGCCAGAAGATGGTACACCGTGTGACCGGGAAAGGTTTCTAAAACGCACCTCATTTCTCATCTCCTTGTGCTCCGGTTCGCCATTCCAGCCGCTTTACTAGCAATCTCCCTCCTTGGAGAATCAGCACCTTTAACCTCCTGTTCCGAACACGTTGCAATTTGTCCTGAGGATGAACGGGAAGAGGGGGAACCAATGAGAGACTAGCTCTAGGTGTTGGGACAGGCACAGGTCACTATATTTTCCCATCAGGAAGAAGAATTAACCACAGGCTCAGCCTGCCGCCGGGAGCCAGAATAGGGCCTGAAGCAATCCTGCGCTTTTGCGGCCAGCTCCCAAGAAAGCGAGTTGAATAATGGAGCTCAGGGGCACTGCAATTCACAAACCTGCAGAGTTAGAAATGATAACTCTCGTCCACAAATATATGGAGGGAAGGCAACGAAGAGGATTTGAAAGCAAGGCAGAATTGCAGGAAACCGATTCCAGGAGGTAGATTCGAATCACCTTTAAAGCACAGGAAAAGCGGCAAAACCTCGACAATGATGCCCTTGGCCAAAAAGGGCGTATGCGTTCTTTCCTGAATATATTCAGGAAAAAACGCATACGCCCTTTTTGGCCAACCAAGCAACCTGGAAAGGCAAATCAGCGCTACAAAGAAGTCTCGCTTCCCATCGGTCAAAAGGGCCATGCTGAATAAAGTGTCAAAACCAGAAATGCAGGACAGGCCATGGAGAAATGGGAGCCTTGCTACGCTGATGGGCGGGCTGTAAATTGCCAACAGCCACTCTGGAGAAGTGTACGGTGTGTCCTGAAACATCGAAAAAACTCAGCTTAGAGAGCATAGGGCACTTCCACTCATGGGCGTATAAATTGGGAAAACTAAAAATCAGCAAGACACAGGCACCCCAAAGTTTAGGGCTGCTCTGTTGACAAGAACCTCCACTTCGTTACACCTTAAACATCCCAGGAAAGAGAAGAATGGATAAAGAAGTTGTGGTCCTTATGTACAATGGAATATCACTCAGCCATGAAATCAACGTCATAAGGCTAGGAGCAGCATGATGAGTGGATTTAGGTACGACGATTCTAAGTGAAATAAGTCACACAGAAAGACACTTATCATAAGATATCACTTACAGAGAGAATGTAAAAACCGCTACCCTTGAACTGAATTACAAAACAGAACAGAGTCGCACGTTTAGAAAACACACTATGGCTGCTTAACGGGAAAGGTGAGGTGGGGTGATGCATAAAACAAGGGTTTCAAATTAGCTCAGATACCGTTCCATAAACCCAATATGTAATAGACAAGACCTACTCCTTGCTCAGTGAACTGGACTCAACGCCCCCTATTCACCACCCAAGAATATATCTGACTAGTAAGAATCTTAAAACCTATGTATTGATATCTCTCTGTAAGTGAGTCAAGTGGGTGAAAAGCGGCATAAACACAGCAGTGCAAAGCAGCTAAACCCTATTATAAAAATCAATTACTTTTAAAAACCCGTGAAACAAAGACAGTGAAAGAGAGAGAAATTCTTACAAAATTCGTTCAGGGGCTGCGATGCCACCTGGATTGACCATATCTAGACCCACAGATGACTGAGACATAAGGGTGGACACTCTTGGGGCTGAGAGGTTTGGTGAGGTTGGGTGAGCAAACGCAGACCCTTTAAAGTAATACGGCGTGGTACCCATCCCATGGGTCCCAAATCTCCAGGGTCAAGGGCATCTTCCTACGTCGAAAACATGCACGAGAAACCCAGAAGATGGTACACCGTGTGACCGGGAAAGGTTTCTAAAACGCACCTCATTTCTCATCTCCTTGTGCTCCGGTTCGCCATTCCAGCCGCTTTACTAGCAATCTCCCTCCTTGGAGAATCAGCACCTTTAACCTTCTGTTCCGTACACGTTGCAATTTGTCCTGAGGATGAACGGGAAGAGGGGGAACCAATGAGAGACTAGCTCTAGGTGTTGGGACAGGCACAGGTCACTCTATTTTCCCATCAGGAAGCAGAATTAACCACAGGCTCAGCCTGCCGCCCGGAGCCAGAATAGGGCCTGAAGCAATCCTGCGCTTTTGCGGCCAGCTCCCAAGAAAGCGAGTTGAAAAATGGAGCTCAGGGGCACTGCAATTCACAAACCTGCAGAGTTAGAAATGATAACTCTCGTCCACAAATATATGGAGGGAAGGCTACGAAGAGGATTTGAAAGCAAGGCAGAATTGCAGGAAACCGATTTCAGGAGGTAGATTCGAATCGCCTTTAAAGCACAGGAAAAGCGGCAAAACCTCGACAATGATGCCCTTGGCCAAAAAGGGCGTATGCGTTTTTTCCTGAATATATTCAGGAAGAAACGCATACGCCCTTTTTGGCCAACCAAGCAACCTGGAAAGGCAAATCAGCGCTACAAAGAAGTCTCGCTTCCCATCGGTCAAAAGGGCCATGCTGAATAAAGTGTCAAAACCAGAAATGCAGGACAGGCCATGGAGAAATGGGAGCCTTGCTACGCTGATGGGCGGGCTGTAAATTGCCAACAGCCACTCTGGAGAAGTGTACGGTGTGTCCTGAAACATCTAAAAAACTCAGCTTAGAGAGCATAGGGCACTTCCACTCATGGGCGTATAAATTGGGAAAACTAAAAATCAGCAAGACACAGGCACCCCAAAGTTTAGGGCTGCTCTGTTGACAAGAACCTCCACTTCGTTACACCTTAAACATCCCAGGAAAGAGAAGAATGGATAAAGAAGTTGTGGTCCTTATGTACAATGGAATATCACTCAGCCATGAAATCAACGTCATAAGGCTAGGAGCAGCATGATGAGTGGATTTAGGTACGACGATTCTAAGTGAAATAAGTCACACAGAAAAAGACACTTATCATAAGATATCACTTACAGAGGGAATGTAAAAACCGCTACCCTTGAACTGAATTACAAAACAGAACAGAGTCGCACGTTTAGAAAACACACTATGGCTGCTTAACGGGAAAGGTGAGGTGGGGTGATGCATAAAACAAGGGTTTCAAATTAGCTCAGATACCGTTCCATAAACCCAATATGTAATAGACAAGACCTACTCCTTGCTCAGTGAACTGGACTCAACAACCCCTATTCACCGCCCAAGAATATATCTGACTAGTAAGAATCTTAAAACCTATGTATTGATATCTCTCTGTAAGTGAGTCAAGTAGGTGTAAAGCGGCATAAACACAGCAGTGCAAAGCAGCTAAACCCCATTATAAAAATCAATTACTTTTAAAAACCCGTGAAACAAAGACAGTGAAAGAGAGAGAAATTCTTACAAAATTCGTTCAGGTGCTGCGATGCCACCTGGATTGACCATATCTAGACCCACAGCTGATTGAGACATAAGGGTGGACACTCTTGGGGCTGAGAGGTTTGGTGAGGTTGGGTGAGCTAACGCAGACCCTGTAAAGTAATACGGCGTGGTACCCATCCCATGGGTCCCAAATCTCCAGGTTCAAGGGCATCTTCCTACGTCGAAAACATGCACGAGAAAGCCAGAAGATGGTACACCGTGTGACCGGGAAAGGTTTCTAAAACGCACCTCATTTCTCATCTCCTTGTGCTCCGGTTCGCCATTCCAGCCGCTTTACTAGCAATCTCCCTCCTTGGAGAATCAGCACCTTTAACCTCCTGTTCCGAACACGTTGCAATTTGTCCTGAGGATGAACGGGAAGAGGGGGAACCAATGAGAGACTCGCTCTAGGTGTTGGGACAGGCACAGGTCACTCTATTTTCCCATCAGGAAGCAGAATTAACCACAGGCTCAGCCTGCCGCCCAGAGCCAGAATAGGGCCTGAAGCAATCCTGCGCTTTTGCGGCCAGCTCCCAAGAAAGCAAGTTGAAAAATGGAGCTCAGGGGCACTGCAATTCACAAACCTGCAGAGTTAGAAATGATAACTCTCGTCCACAAATATATGGAGGGAAGGCAACGAAGAGGATTTGAAAGCAAGGCAGAATTGCAGGAAACCGATTTCAGGAGGTAGATTCGAATCGCCTTTAAAGCACAGGAAAAGCGGCAAAACCTCGACAATGATGCCCTTGGCCAAAAAGGGCGTATGCGTTTTTTCCTGAATATATTCAGGAAAAAACGCATACGCCCTTTTTGGCCAACCAAGCAACCTGGAAAGGCAAATCAGCGCTACAAAGAAGTCTCGCTTCCCATCGGTCAAAAGGGCCATGCTGAATAAAGTGTCAAAACCAGAAATGCAGGACAGGCCATGGAGAAATGGGAGCCTTGCTACGCTGATGGGCGGGCTGTAAATTGCCAACAGCCACTCTGGAGAAGTGTACGGTGTGTCCTGAAACATCTAAAAAACTCAGCTTAGAGAGCATAGGGCACTTCCACTCATGGGCATATAAATTGGGAAAACTAAAAATCAGCAAGACACAGGCACCCCAAAGTTTAGGGCTGCTCTGTTGACAAGAACCTCCACTTCGTTACACCTTAAACATCCCAGGAAAGAGAAGAATGGATAAAGAAGTTGTGGTCCTTATGTACAATGGAATATCACTCAGCCATGAAATCAACGTCATAAGGCTAGGAGCAGCATGATGAGTGGATTTAGGTACGACGATTCTAAGTGAAATAAGTCACACAGAAAGACACTTATCATAAGATATCACTTACAGAGAGAATGTAAAAACCGCTACCCTTGAACTGAATTACAAAACAGAACAGAGTCGCACGTTTAGAAAACACACTATGGCTGCTTAACGGGAAAGGTGAGGTGGGGTGATGCATAAAACAAGGGTTTCAAATTAGCTCAGATACCGTTCCATAAACCCAATATGTAATAGACAAGACCTACTCCTTGCTCAGTGAACTGGACTCAACGCCCCCTATTCACCGCCCAAGAATATATCTGACTAGTAAGAATCTTAAAACCTATGTATTGATATCTCTCTGTAAGTGAGTCAAGTGGGTGAAAAGCGGCATAAACACAGCAGTGCAAAGCAGCTAAACCCTATTATAAAAATCAATTACTTTTAAAAACCCGTGAAACAAAGACAGTGAAAGAGAGAGAAATTCTTACAAAATTCGTTCAGGGGCTGCGATGCCACCTGGATTGACCATATCTAGACCCACAGATGACTGAGACATAAGGGTGGACACTCTTGGGGCTGAGAGGTTTGGTGAGGTTGGGTGAGCAAACGCAGACCCTTTAAAGTAATACGGCGTGGTACCCATCCCATGGGTCCCAAATCTCCAGGGTCAAGGGCATCTTCCTACGTCGAAAACATGCACGAGAAACCCAGAAGATGGTACACCGTGTGACCGGGAAAGGTTTCTAAAACGCACCTCATTTCTCATCTCCTTGTGCTCCGGTTCGCCATTCCAGCCGCTTTACTAGCAATCTCCCTCCTTGGAGAATCAGCACCTTTAACCTTCTGTTCCGTACACGTTGCAATTTGTCCTGAGGATGAACGGGAAGAGGGGGAACCAATGAGAGACTAGCTCTAGGTGTTGGGACAGGCACAGGTCACTCTATTTTCCCATCAGGAAGCAGAATTAACCACAGGCTCAGCCTGCCGCCCGGAGCCAGAATAGGGCCTGAAGCAATCCTGCGCTTTTGCGGCCAGCTCCCAAGAAAGCGAGTTGAAAAATGGAGCTCAGGGGCACTGCAATTCACAAACCTGCAGAGTTAGAAATGATAACTCTCGTCCACAAATATATGGAGGGAAGGCTACGAAGAGGATTTGAAAGCAAGGCAGAATTGCAGGAAACCGATTTCAGGAGGTAGATTCGAATCGCCTTTAAAGCACAGGAAAAGCGGCAAAACCTCGACAATGATGCCCTTGGCCAAAAAGGGCGTATGCGTTTTTTCCTGAATATATTCAGGAAGAAACGCATACGCCCTTTTTGGCCAACCAAGCAACCTGGAAAGGCAAATCAGCGCTACAAAGAAGTCTCGCTTCCCATCGGTCAAAAGGGCCATGCTGAATAAAGTGTCAAAACCAGAAATGCAGGACAGGCCATGGAGAAATGGGAGCCTTGCTACGCTGATGGGCGGGCTGTAAATTGCCAACAGCCACTCTGGAGAAGTGTACGGTGTGTCCTGAAACATCTAAAAAACTCAGCTTAGAGAGCATAGGGCACTTCCACTCATGGGCGTATAAATTGGGAAAACTAAAAATCAGCAAGACACAGGCACCCCAAAGTTTAGGGCTGCTCTGTTGACAAGAACCTCCACTTCGTTACACCTTAAACATCCCAGGAAAGAGAAGAATGGATAAAGAAGTTGTGGTCCTTATGTACAATGGAATATCACTCAGCCATGAAATCAACGTCATAAGGCTAGGAGCAGCATGATGAGTGGATTTAGGTACGACGATTCTAAGTGAAATAAGTCACACAGAAAAAGACACTTATCATAAGATATCACTTACAGAGGGAATGTAAAAACCGCTACCCTTGAACTGAATTACAAAACAGAACAGAGTCGCACGTTTAGAAAACACACTATGGCTGCTTAACGGGAAAGGTGAGGTGGGGTGATGCATAAAACAAGGGTTTCAAATTAGCTCAGATACCGTTCCATAAACCCAATATGTAATAGACAAGACCTACTCCTTGCTCAGTGAACTGGACTCAACGCCCCCTATTCACCGCCCAAGAATATATCTGACTAGTAAGAATCTTAAAACCTATGTATTGATATCTCTCTGTAAGTGAGTCAAGTGGGTGTAAAGCGGCATAAACACAGCACTGCAAAGCAGCTAAACCCTATTATAAAAATCAATTACTTTTAAAAACCCGTGAAACAAAGACAGTGAAAGAGAGAGAAATTCTTACAAAATTCGTTCAGGGGCTGCGATGCCACCTGGATTGACCATATCTAGACCCACAGCTGATTGAGACATAAGGGAGGACACGCTTGGGGCTGAGAGGTTTGGTGAGGTTGGGTGAGCTAACGCAGACCCTGTAAAGTAATACGGCGTGGTACCCATCCCATGGGTCCCAAATCTCCAGGGTCAAGGGCATCGTCCTACGTCGAAAACATGCACGAGAAACCCAGAAGATGGTACACCGTGTGACCGGGAAAGGTTTCTAAAACGCACCTCATTTCTCATCTCCTTGTGCTCCGGTTCGCCATTCCAGCCGCTTTACTAGCAATCTCCCTCCTTGGAGAATCAGCACCTTTAACCTCCTGTTCCGTACAGGTTGCAATTTGTCCTGAGGATGAACGGGAAGAGGGGGAACCAATGAGAGACTAGCTCTAGGTGTTGGGACAGGCACAGGTCACTCTATTTTCCCATCAGGAAGAAGAATTAACCACAGGCTCAGCCTGCCGCCCGGAGCCAGAAGAGGGCCTGAAGCAATCCTGCGCTTTTGCGGCCAGCTCCCAAGAAAGCGAGTTGAGAAATGGAGCTCAGGGGCACTGCAATTCACAGACCTGCACAGTTAGAAATGATAACTCTCGTCCACAAATATATTGAGGGAAGGCAACGAAGAGAATTTGAAAGCAAGGCAGAATTGCAGGAAACCGATTTCAGGAGGTAGATTCGAATCGCCTTTAAAGCACAGGAAAAGCGGCAAAACCTCGACAATGATGCCCTTGGCCAAAAAGGGCGTATGCGTTTTTTCCTGAATATATTCAGGAAAAAACGCATACGCCCTTTTTGGCCAACCAAGCAACCTGGAAAGGCAAATCAGCGCTACAAAGAAGTCTCGCTTCCCATCGGTCAAAAGGGCCATGCTGAATAAAGTGTCAAAACCAGAAATGCAGGACAGGCCATGGAGAAATGGGAGCCTTGCTACGCTGATGGGCGGGCTGTAAATTACCAACAGCCACTCTGGAGAAGTGTACGGTGTGTCCTGAAACATCTAAAAACTCAGCTTAGAGAGCATAGGGCACTTCCACTCATGGGCGTATAAATTGGGAAAACTAAAAATCAGCAAGACACAGGCACCCCAAAGGTTAGGGCTGCTCTGTTGACAAGAAACTCCACTTCGTTACACCTTAAACATCCCAGGAAAGAAAAGAATGGATAAAGAAGTTGTGGTCCTTATGTACAATGGAATATCACTCAGCCATGAAATCAACGTCATAAGGCTAGGAGCAGCATGATGAGTGGATTTAGGTACGACGATTCTAAGTGAAATAAGTCACACAGAAAAACACACTTATCATAAGATATCACTTATAGAGGGAATGTAAAAACCGCTACCCTTGAACTGAATTACAAAACAGAACAGAGTCGCACGTTTAGAAAACACACTATGGCTGCTTAACGGGAAAGGTGAGGTGGGGTGATGCATAAAACAAGGGTTTCAAATTAGCTCAGATACCGTTCCATAAACCCAATATGTAATAGACAAGACCTACTCCTTGCTCAGTGAACTGGACTCAACACCCCCTATTCACCGCCCAAGAATATATCTGACTAGTAAGAATCTTAAAACCTATGTATTGATATCTCTCTGTAAGTGAGTCAAGTGTGTGTAAAGCGGCATAAACACAGCAGTGCAAAGCAGCTAAACCCCATTATAAATATCAATTACTTTTAAAGACCCGTGAAACAAAGACAGTGAAAGAGAGAGAAATTCTTACAAAATTCGTTCAGGGGCTGCGATGCCACCTGGATTGACCATATCTAGACCCACAGATGACTGAGACATAAGGGTGGACACTCTTGGGGCTGAGAGGTTTGGTGAGGTTGGGTGAGCAAACGCAGACCCTTTAAAGTAATACGGCGTGGTACCCATCCCATGGGTCCCAAATCTCCAGGGTCAAGGGCATCTTCCTACGTCGAAAACATGCACGAGAAACCCAGAAGATGGTACACCGTGTGACCGGGAAAGGTTTCTAAAACGCACCTCATTTCTCATCTCCTTGTGCTCCGGTTCGCCATTCCAGCCGCTTTACTAGCAATCTCCCTCCTTGGAGAATCAGCACCTTTAACCTTCTGTTCCGTACACGTTGCAATTTGTCCTGAGGATGAACGGGAAGAGGGGGAACCAATGAGAGACTAGCTCTAGGTGTTGGGACAGGCACAGGTCACTCTATTTTCCCATCAGGAAGCAGAATTAACCACAGGCTCAGCCTGCCGCCCGGAGCCAGAATAGGGCCTGAAGCAATCCTGCGCTTTTGCGGCCAGCTCCCAAGAAAGCGAGTTGAAAAATGGAGCTCAGGGGCACTGCAATTCACAAACCTGCAGAGTTAGAAATGATAACTCTCGTCCACAAATATATGGAGGGAAGGCTACGAAGAGGATTTGAAAGCAAGGCAGAATTGCAGGAAACCGATTTCAGGAGGTAGATTCGAATCGCCTTTAAAGCACAGGAAAAGCGGCAAAACCTCGACAATGATGCCCTTGGCCAAAAAGGGCGTATGCGTTTTTTCCTGAATATATTCAGGAAGAAACGCATACGCCCTTTTTGGCCAACCAAGCAACCTGGAAAGGCAAATCAGCGCTACAAAGAAGTCTCGCTTCCCATCGGTCAAAAGGGCCATGCTGAATAAAGTGTCAAAACCAGAAATGCAGGACAGGCCATGGAGAAATGGGAGCCTTGCTACGCTGATGGGCGGGCTGTAAATTGCCAACAGCCACTCTGGAGAAGTGTACGGTGTGTCCTGAAACATCTAAAAACTCAGCTTAGAGAGCATAGGGCACTTCCACTCATGGGCGTATAAATTGGGAAAACTAAAAATCAGCAAGACACAGGCACCCCAAAGGTTAGGGCTGCTCTGTTGACAAGAAACTCCACTTCGTTACACCTTAAACATCCCAGGAAAGAAAAGAATGGATAAAGAAGTTGTGGTCCTTATGTACAATGGAATATCACTCAGCCATGAAATCAACGTCATAAGGCTAGGAGCAGCATGATGAGTGGATTTAGGTACGACGATTCTAAGTGAAATAAGTCACACAGAAAAACACACTTATCATAAGATATCACTTATAGAGGGAATGTAAAAACCGCTACCCTTGAACTGAATTACAAAACAGAACAGAGTCGCACGTTTAGAAAACACACTATGGCTGCTTAACGGGAAAGGTGAGGTGGGGTGATGCATAAAACAAGGGTTTCAAATTAGCTCAGATACCGTTCCATAAACCCAATATGTAATAGACAAGACCTACTCCTTGCTCAGTGAACTGGACTCAACACCCCCTATTCACCGCCCAAGAATATATCTGACTAGTAAGAATCTTAAAACCTATGTATTGATATCTCTCTGTAAGTGAGTCAAGTGTGTGTAAAGCGGCATAAACACAGCAGTGCAAAGCAGCTAAACCCCATTATAAATATCAATTACTTTTAAAGACCCGTGAAACAAAGACAGTGAAAGAGAGAGAAATTCTTACAAAATTCGTTCAGGGGCTGCGATGCCACCTGGATTGACCATATCTAGACCCACAGATGACTGAGACATAAGGGTGGACACTCTTGGGGCTGAGAGGTTTGGTGAGGTTGGGTGAGCAAACGCAGACCCTTTAAAGTAATACGGCGTGGTACCCATCCCATGGGTCCCAAATCTCCAGGGTCAAGGGCATCTTCCTACGTCGAAAACATGCACGAGAAACCCAGAAGATGGTACACCGTGTGACCGGGAAAGGTTTCTAAAACGCACCTCATTTCTCATCTCCTTGTGCTCCGGTTCGCCATTCCAGCCGCTTTACTAGCAATCTCCCTCCTTGGAGAATCAGCACCTTTAACCTTCTGTTCCGTACACGTTGCAATTTGTCCTGAGGATGAACGGGAAGAGGGGGAACCAATGAGAGACTAGCTCTAGGTGTTGGGACAGGCACAGGTCACTCTATTTTCCCATCAGGAAGCAGAATTAACCACAGGCTCAGCCTGCCGCCCGGAGCCAGAATAGGGCCTGAAGCAATCCTGCGCTTTTGCGGCCAGCTCCCAAGAAAGCGAGTTGAAAAATGGAGCTCAGGGGCACTGCAATTCACAAACCTGCAGAGTTAGAAATGATAACTCTCGTCCACAAATATATGGAGGGAAGGCTACGAAGAGGATTTGAAAGCAAGGCAGAATTGCAGGAAACCGATTTCAGGAGGTAGATTCGAATCGCCTTTAAAGCACAGGAAAAGCGGCAAAACCTCGACAATGATGCCCTTGGCCAAAAAGGGCGTATGCGTTTTTTCCTGAATATATTCAGGAAGAAACGCATACGCCCTTTTTGGCCAACCAAGCAACCTGGAAAGGCAAATCAGCGCTACAAAGAAGTCTCGCTTCCCATCGGTCAAAAGGGCCATGCTGAATAAAGTGTCAAAACCAGAAATGCAGGACAGGCCATGGAGAAATGGGAGCCTTGCTACGCTGATGGGCGGGCTGTAAATTGCCAACAGCCACTCTGGAGAAGTGTACGGTGTGTCCTGAAACATCTAAAAAACTCAGCTTAGAGAGCATAGGGCACTTCCACTCATGGGCGTATAAATTGGGAAAACTAAAAATCAGCAAGACACAGGCACCCCAAAGTTTAGGGCTGCTCTGTTGACAAGAACCTCCACTTCGTTACACCTTAAACATCCCAGGAAAGAGAAGAATGGATAAAGAAGTTGTGGTCCTTATGTACAATGGAATATCACTCAGCCATGAAATCAACGTCATAAGGCTAGGAGCAGCATGATGAGTGGATTTAGGTACGACGATTCTAAGTGAAATAAGTCACACAGAAAAAGACACTTATCATAAGATATCACTTACAGAGGGAATGTAAAAACCGCTACCCTTGAACTGAATTACAAAACAGAACAGAGTCGCACGTTTAGAAAACACACTATGGCTGCTTAACGGGAAAGGTGAGGTGGGGTGATGCATAAAACAAGGGTTTCAAATTAGCTCAGATACCGTTCCATAAACCCAATATGTAATAGACAAGACCTACTCCTTGCTCAGTGAACTGGACTCAACGCCCCCTATTCACCGCCCAAGAATATATCTGACTAGTAAGAATCTTAAAACCTATGTATTGATATCTCTCTGTAAGTGAGTCAAGTGGGTGTAAAGCGGCATAAACACAGCACTGCAAAGCAGCTAAACCCTATTATAAAAATCAATTACTTTTAAAAACCCGTGAAACAAAGACAGTGAAAGAGAGAGAAATTCTTACAAAATTCGTTCAGGGGCTGCGATGCCACCTGGATTGACCATATCTAGACCCACAGCTGATTGAGACATAAGGGAGGACACGCTTGGGGCTGAGAGGTTTGGTGAGGTTGGGTGAGCTAACGCAGACCCTGTAAAGTAATACGGCGTGGTACCCATCCCATGGGTCCCAAATCTCCAGGGTCAAGGGCATCGTCCTACGTCGAAAACATGCACGAGAAACCCAGAAGATGGTACACCGTGTGACCGGGAAAGGTTTCTAAAACGCACCTCATTTCTCATCTCCTTGTGCTCCAGTTCGCCATTCCAGCCGCTTTACTAGCAATCTCCCTCCTTGGAGAATCAGCACCTTTAACCTCCTGTTCCGTACAGGTTGCAATTTGTCCTGAGGATGAACGGGAAGAGGGGGAACCAATGAGAGACTAGCTCTAGGTGTTGGGACAGGCACAGGTCACTCTATTTTCCCATCAGGAAGAAGAATTAACCACAGGCTCAGCCTGCCGCCCGGAGCCAGAAGAGGGCCTGAAGCAATCCTGCGCTTTTGCGGCCAGCTCCCAAGAAAGCGAGTTGAGAAATGGAGCTCAGGGGCACTGCAATTCACAGACCTGCACAGTTAGAAATGATAACTCTCGTCCACAAATATATTGAGGGAAGGCAACGAAGAGAATTTGAAAGCAAGGCAGAATTGCAGGAAACCGATTTCAGGAGGTAGATTCGAATCGCCTTTAAAGCACAGGAAAAGCGGCAAAACCTCGACAATGATGCCCTTGGCCAAAAAGGGCGTATGCGTTTTTTCCTGAATATATTCAGGAAAAAACGCATACGCCCTTTTTGGCCAACCAAGCAACCTGGAAAGGCAAATCAGCGCTACAAAGAAGTCTCGCTTCCCATCGGTCAAAAGGGCCATGCTGAATAAAGTGTCAAAACCAGAAATGCAGGACAGGCCATGGAGAAATGGGAGCCTTGCTACGCTGATGGGCGGGCTGTAAATTACCAACAGCCACTCTGGAGAAGTGTACGGTGTGTCCTGAAACATCTAAAAACTCAGCTTAGAGAGCATAGGGCACTTCCACTCATGGGCGTATAAATTGGGAAAACTAAAAATCAGCAAGACACAGGCACCCCAAAGGTTAGGGCTGCTCTGTTGACAAGAAACTCCACTTCGTTACACCTTAAACATCCCAGGAAAGAAAAGAATGGATAAAGAAGTTGTGGTCCTTATGTACAATGGAATATCACTCAGCCATGAAATCAACGTCATAAGGCTAGGAGCAGCATGATGAGTGGATTTAGGTACGACGATTCTAAGTGAAATAAGTCACACAGAAAAACACACTTATCATAAGATATCACTTATAGAGGGAATGTAAAAACCGCTACCCTTGAACTGAATTACAAAACAGAACAGAGTCGCACGTTTAGAAAACACACTATGGCTGCTTAACGGGAAAGGTGAGGTGGGGTGATGCATAAAACAAGGGTTTCAAATTAGCTCAGATACCGTTCCATAAACCCAATATGTAATAGACAAGACCTACTCCTTGCTCAGTGAACTGGACTCAACACCCCCTATTCACCGCCCAAGAATATATCTGACTAGTAAGAATCTTAAAACCTATGTATTGATATCTCTCTGTAAGTGAGTCAAGTGTGTGTAAAGCGGCATAAACACAGCAGTGCAAAGCAGCTAAACCCCATTATAAATATCAATTACTTTTAAAGACCCGTGAAACAAAGACAGTGAAAGAGAGAGAAATTCTTACAAAATTCGTTCAGGGGCTGCGATGCCACCTGGATTGACCATATCTAGACCCACAGCTGACTGAGACATAAGGGTGGACACTCTTGGGGCTGAGAGGTTTGGTGAGGTTGGGTGAGCTAACGCAGACCCTGTAAAGTAATACGGCGTGGTACCCATCCCATGGGTCCCAAATCTCCAGGTTCAAGGGCATCTTCCTACATCGAAAACATGCATGAGAAACCCAAAAGATGGTACACCGTGTGATCGGGAAAGGTTTCTAAAACGCACCTCATTTCTCATCTCCTTGTGCTCCGGTTCGCCATTCCAGCCGCTTTACTAGCAATCTCCCTCCTTGGAGAATCAGCACCTTTAACCTCCTGTTCCGTACAGGTTGCAATTTGTCCTGAGGATGAACGGGAAGAGGGGGAACCAATGAGAGACTCGCTCTAGGTGTTGGGACAGGCACAGGTCACTCTATTTTCCCATCAGGAAGAAGAATTAACCACAGGCTCAGCCTGCCGCCCCGAGCCAGAATAGGGCCTGAAGCAATCCTGCGCTTTTGCGGCCAGCTCCCAAGAAAGCGAGTTGAGAAATGGAGCGCAGGGGCACTGCAATTCACAGACCTGCACAGTTAGAAAGGATAACTCTCGTCCACAAATATATTGAGGGAAGGCAACGAAGAGGATTTGAAAGCAAGGCAGAATTGCAGGAAACCGATTTCAGGAGGTAGATTCGAATCGCCTTTAAAGCACAGGAAAAGCGGCAAAACCTCGACAATGATGCCCTTGGCCAAAAAGGGCGTATGCGTTTTTTCCTGAATATATTCAGGAAAAAACGCATACGCCCTTTTTGGCCAACCAAGCAACCTGGAAAGGCAAATCAGCGCTACAAAGAAGTCTCGCTTCCCATCGGTCAAAAGGGCCATGCTGAATAAAGTGTCAAAACCAGAAATGCAGGACAGGCCATGGAGAAATGGGAGCCTTGCTACGCTGATGGGCGGGCTGTAAATTACCAACAGCCACTCTGGAGAAGTGTACGGTGTGTCCTGAAACATCTAAAAACTCAGCTTAGAGAGCATAGGGCACTTCCACTCATGGGCGTATAAATTGGGAAAACTAAAAATCAGCAAGACACAGGCACCCCAAAGGTTAGGGCTGCTCTGTTGACAAGAAACTCCACTTCGTTACACCTTAAACATCCCAGGAAAGAGAAGAATGGATAAAGAAGTTGTGGTCCTTATGTACAATGGAATATCACTCAGCCATGAAATCAACGTCATAAGGCTAGGAGCAGCATGATGAGTGGATTTAGGTACGACGATTCTAAGTGAAATAAGTCACACAGAAAAAGACACTTATCATAAGATATCACTTATAGAGGGAATGTAAAAACCGCTACCCTTGAACTGAATTACAAAACAGAACAGAGTCGCACGTTTAGAAAACACACTATGGCTGCTTAACGGGAAAGGTGAGGTGGGGTGATGCATAAAACAAGGGTTTCAAATTAGCTCAGATACCGTTCCATAAACCCAATATGTAATAGACAAGACCTACTCCTTGCTCAGTGAACTGGACTCAACACCCCCTATTCACCGCCCAAGAATATATCTGACTAGTAAGAATCTTAAAACCTATGTATTGATATCTCTCTGTAAGTGAGTCAAGTGTGTGTAAAGCGGCATAAACACAGCAGTGCAAAGCAGCTAAACCCCATTATAAATATCAATTACTTTTAAAGACCCGTGAAACAAAGACAGTGAAAGAGAGAGAAATTCTTACAAAATTCGTTCAGGGGCTGCGATGCCACCTGGATTGACGATATCTAGACCCACAGCTGACTGAGACATAAGGGTGGACACTCTTGGGGCTGAGAGGTTTGGTGAGGTTGGGTGAGCTAACGCAGACCCTGTAAAGTAATACGGCGTGGTACCCATCCCATGGGTCCCAAATCTCCAGGTTCAAGGGCATCTTCCTACATCGAAAACATGCATGAGAAACCCAAAAGATGGTACACCGTGTGATCGGGAAAGGTTTCTAAAACGCACCTCATTTCTCATCTCCTTGTGCTCCGGTTCGCCATTCCAGCCGCTTTACTAGCAATCTCCCTCCTTGGAGAATCAGCACCTTTAACCTCCTGTTCCGTACAGGTTGCAATTTGTCCTGAGGATGAACGGGAAGAGGGGGAACCAATGAGAGACTCGCTCTAGGTGTTGGGACAGGCACAGGTCACTCTATTTTCCCATCAGGAAGAAGAATTAACCACAGGCTCAGCCTGCCGCCCCGAGCCAGAATAGGGCCTGAAGCAATCCTGCGCTTTTGCGGCCAGCTCCCAAGAAAGCGAGTTGAGAAATGGAGCGCAAGGGCACTGCAATTCACAGACCTGCACAGTTAGAAAGGATAACTCTCGTCCACAAATATATTGAGGGAAGGCAACGAAGAGGATTTGAAAGCAAGGCAGAATTGCAGGAAACAGATTTCAGGAGGTAGATTCGAATCGCCTTTAAAGCACAGGAAAAGCGGCAAAACCTCGACAATGATGCCCTTGGCCAAAAAGGGCGTATGCGTTTTTTCCTGAATATATTCAGGAAAAAACGCATACGCCCTTTTTGGCCAACCAAGCAACCTGGAAAGGCAAATCAGCGCTACAAAGAAGTCTCGCTTCCCATCGGTCCAAAGGGCCATGCTGAATAAAGTGTCAAAACCAGAAATGCAGGACAGGCCATGGAGAAATGGGAGCCTTGCTACGCTGATGGGCGGGCTGTAAATTGCCAACAGCCACTCTGGAGAAGTGTACGGTGTGTCCTGAAACATCAAAAAAACTCAGCTTAGAGAGCATAGGGCACTTCCACTCATGGGCGTATAAATTGGGAAAACTAAAAATCAGCAAGACACAGGCACCCCAAAGTTTAGGGCTGCTCTGTTGACAAGAAACTCCACTTCGTTACACCTTAAACATCCCAGGAAAGAGAAGAATGGATAAAGAAGTTGTGGTCCTTATGTACAATGGAATATCACTCAGCCATGAAATCAACGTCATAAGGCTAGGAGCAGCATGATAAGTGGATATAGGTGCGACGATTCTAAGTGAAATAGGTCACACAGAAAAAGACCCTTATCATAAGATATCACTTACAGAGGGAATGTAAAAACCGCTACCCTTGAACTGAATTACAAAACAGAACAGAGTCGCACGTTTAGAAAACACACTATGGCTGCTTAACGGGAAAGGTGAGGTGGGGTGATGCATAAAACAAGGGTTTCAAATTAGCTCAGATACCGTTCCATAAACCCAATATGTAATAGACAAGACCTACTCCTTGCTCAGTGAACTGGACTCAACACGCCCTATTCACCGCCCAAGAATATATTTGACTAGTAAGAATCTTAAAACCTATGTATTGCTATCTCTCTGTAAGTGAGTCAAGTGGGTGTAAAGCGGCATAAACACAGCAGTGCAAAGCAGCTAAACCCCATTATAAAAATCAATTACTTTTAAAGACCCGTGAAACAAAGACAGTGAAAGAGAGAGAAATTCTTACAAAATTCGTTCAGGGGCTGCGATGCCACCTGGATTGACCATATCTAGACCCACAGCTGACTGAGCCATAAGGGTGGACACTCTTGGGGCTGAGAGGTTTGGTGAGGTTGGGTGAGCTAACGCAGACCCTTTAAAGTATTACGGCGTGGTACCCATCCCATGGGTCCCAAATCTCCAGGTTCAAGGGCATATTCCTACATCGAAAACATGCATGAGAAACTCAGAAGATGGTACACCGTGTGATCGGGAAAGGTTTCTAAAACGCACCTCATTTCTCATCTCCTTGTGCTCCGGTTCGCCATTCCAGCCGCTTTACTAGCAATCTCCCTCCTTGGAGAATCAGCACCTTTAACCTCCTGTTCCGTACAGGTTGCAATTTGTCCTGAGGATGAACGGGAAGAGGGGGAACCAATGAGAGACTAGCTCTAGGTGTTGGGACAGGCACAGGTCACTCTATTTTCCCATCAGGAAGAAGAATTAACCACAGGCTCAGCCTGCCGCCCGGAGCCAGAATAGGGCCTGAAGCAATCCTGTGCTTTTGCGGCCAGCTCCCAAGAAAGCGAGTTGAGAAATGGAGCTCAGGGGCACTGCAATTCACAGACCTGCACAGTTAGAAATGATAACTCTCGTCCACAAATATATTGAGGGAAGGCAACGAAGAGGATTTGAAAGCAAGGCAGAATTGCAGGAAACAGATTTCAGGAGGTAGATTCGAATCGCCTTTAAAGCACAGGAAAAGCGGCAAAACCTCGACAATGATGCCCTTGGCCAAAAAGGGCGTATGCGTTTTTTCCTGAATATATTCAGGAAAAAACGCATACGCCCTTTTTGGCCAACCAAGCAACCTGCAAAGGCAAATCAGCGCTACAAAGAAGTCTCGCTTCCCATCGGTCAAAAGGGCCATGCTGAATAAAGTGTCAAAACCAGAAATGCCGGACAGGCCATGGAGAAATGGGAGCCTTGCTACGCTGATGGGCGGGCTGTAAATTGCCAACAGCCACTCTGGAGAAGTGTACGGTGTGTCCTGAAACATCGAAAAAACTCAGCTTAGAGAGCATAGGGCACTTCCACTCATGGGCGTATAAATTGGGAAAACTAAAAATCAGCAAGACACAGGCACCCCAAAGTTTAGGGCTGCTCTGTTGACAAGAACCTCCACTTCGTTACACCTGAAACATCCCAGGAAAGAGAAGAATGGATAAAGAAGTTGTGGTCCTTATGTACAATGGAATATCACTCAGCCATGAAATCAACGTCATAAGGCTAGGAGCAGCATGATGAGTGGATATAGGTACGACGATTCTAAGTGAAATAGGTCACACAGAAAAAGACCCTTATCATAAGATATCACTTACAGAGGGAATGTAAAAACCGCTACCCTTGAACTGAATTACAAAACAGAACAGAGTCGCACGTTTAGAAAACACACTATGGCTGCTTAACGGGAAAGGTGAGGTGGGGTGATGCATAAAACAAGGGTTTCAAATTAGCTCAGATACCGTTCCATAAACCCAATATGTAATAGACAAGACCTACTCCTTGCTCAGTGAACTGGACTCAACACCCCCTAGTCACCGCCCAAGAATATATTTGACTAGTAAGAATCTTAAAACCTATGTATTGCTATCTCTCTGTAAGTGAGTCAAGTGGGTGTAAAGCGGCATAAACACAGCAGTGCAAAGCAGCTAAACCCCATTATAAAAATCAATTACTTTTAAAAACCCGTGAAACAAAGACAGTGAAAGAGAGAGAAATTCTTACAAAATTCGTTCAGGGGCTGCGATGCCATCTGGATTGACCATATCTAGACCCACAGCTGACTGAGCCATAAGGGTGGACACTCTTGGGGCTGAGAGGTTTGGTGAGGTTGGGTGAGCTAACGCAGACCCTGTAAAGTAATACGGCGTGGTACCCATCCCATGGGTCCCAAATCTCCAGGTTCAAGGGCATCTTCCTACATCGAAAACATGCATGAGAAACCCAAAAGATGGTACACCGTGTGATCGGGAAAGGTTTCTAAAACGCACCTCATTTCTCATCTCCTTGTGCTCCGGTTCGCCATTCCAGCCGCTTTACTAGCAATCTCCCTCCTTGGAGAATCAGCACCTTTAACCTCCTGTTCCGTACAGGTTGCAATTTGTCCTGAGGATGAACGGGAAGAGGGGGAACCAATGAGAGACTCGCTCTAGGTGTTGGGACAGGCACAGGTCACTCTATTTTCCCATCAGGAAGAAGAATTAACCACAGGCTCAGCCTGCCGCCCGGAGCCAGAATAGGGCCTGAAGCAATCCTGCGCTTTTGCGGCCAGCTCCCAAGAAAGCGAGTTGAGAAATGGAGCGCAGGGGCACTGCAATTCACAGACCTGCACAGTTAGAAATGATAACTCTCGTCCACAAATATATTGAGGGAAGGCAACGAAGAGAATTTGAAAGCAAGGCAGAATTGCAGGAAACAGATTTCAGGAGGTAGATTCGAATCGCCTTTAAAGCACAGGAAAAGCGGCAAAACCTCGACAATGATGCCCTTGGCCAAAAAGGGCGTATGCGTTTTTTCCTGAATATATTCAGGAAAAAACGCATACGCCCTTTTTGGCCAACCAAGCAACCTGCAAAGGCAAATCAGCGCTACAAAGAAGTCTCGCTTCCCATCGGTCAAAAGGGCCATGCTGAATAAAGTGTCAAAACCAGAAATGCAGGACAGGCCATGGAGAAATGGGAGCCTTGCTACGCTGATGGGCGGGCTGTAAATTGCCAACAGCCACTCTGGAGAAGTGTACGGTGTGTCCTGAAACATCGAAAAAACTCAGCTTAGAGAGCATAGGGCACTTCCACTCATGGGCGTATAAATTGGGAAAACTAAAAATCAGCAAGACACAGGCACCCCAAAGTTTAGGGCTGCTCTGTTGACAAGAACCTCCACTTCGTTACACCTGAAACATCCCAGGAAAGAGAAGAATGGATAAAGAAGTTGTGGTCCTTATGTACAATGGAATATCACTCAGCCATGAAATCAACGTCATAAGGCTAGGAGCAGCATGATGAGTGGATATAGGTACGACAATTCTAAGTGAAATAGGTCACACAGAAAAAGACACTTATCATAAGATATCACTTATAGAGGGAATGTAAAAACCGCTACCCTTGAACTGAATTACAAAACAGAACAGAGTCGCACGTTTAGAAAACACACTATGGCTGCTTAACGGGAAAGGTGAGGTGGGGTGATGCATAAAACAAGGGTTTCAATTTAGCTCAGCTACCATTCCATAAACCCAATATGTAATAGACAAGACCTACTCCTTGCTCAGTGAACTGGACTCAACACCCCCTATTCACCGCTCAAGAATATATTTGACTAGTAAGAATCTTAAAACCTATGTATTGCTATCTCTCTGTAAGTGAGTCAAGTAGGTGTAAAGCGGCATAAACACAGCAGTGCAAAGCAGCTAAGCCCCATTATAAAAATCAATTACTTTTAAAAACCCGTGAAACAAAGACAGTGAAAGAGAGAGAAATTCTTACAAAATTCGTTCAGGGGCTGCGATGCCACCTGGATTGACCATATCTAGACCCACAGCTGACTGAGCCATAAGGGTGGACACTCTTGGGGCTGAGAGGTTTGGTGAGGTTGGGTGAGCTAACGCAGACCCTTTAAAGTATTACGGCGTGGTACCCATCCCATGGGTCCCAAATCCCCAAATCTCCAGGTTCAAGGGCATATTCCTACATCGAAAACATGCATGAGAAACCCAGAAGATGGTACACCGTGTGATCGGGAAAGGTTTCTAAAACGCACCTCATTTCTCATCTCCTTGTGCTCCAGTTCGCCATTCCAGCCGCTTTACTAGCAATCTCCCTCCTTGGAGAATCAGCACCTTTAACCTCCTGTTCCGTACAGGTTGCAATTTGTCCTGAGGATGAACGGGAAGAGGGGGAACCAATGAGAGACTAGCTCTAGGTGTTGGGACAGGCACAGGTCACTCTATTTTCCCATCAGGAAGAAGAATTAACCACAGGCTCAGCCTGCCGCCCGGAGCCAGAAGAGGGCCTGAAGCAATCCTGCGCTTTTGCGGCCAGCTCCCAAGAAAGCGAGTTGAAAAATGGAGCTCAGGGGCACTGCAATTCACAGACCTGCACAGTTAGAAATGATAACTCTCGTCCACAAATATATTGAGGGAAGGCAACGAAGAGAATTTGAAAGCAAGGCAGAATTGCAGGAAACAGATTTCAGGAGGTAGATTCGAATCGCCTTTAAAGCAGAGGAAAAGCGGCAAAACCTCGACAATGATGCCCTTGGCCAAAAAGGGCGTATGCGTTTTTTCCTGAATATATTCAGGAAAAAATGCATACGCCCTTTTTGGCCAACCAAGCAACCTGGAAAGGCAAATCAGCGCTACAAAGAAGTCTCGCTTCCCATCGGTCAAAAGGGCCATGCTGAATAAAGTGTCAAAACCAGAAATGCAGGACAGGCCATGGAGAAATGGGAGCCTTGCTACGCTGATGGGCGGGCTGTAAATTACCAACAGCCACTCTGGAGAAGTGTACGGTGTGTCCTGAAACATCTAAAAAACTCAGCTTAGAGAACATAGGGCACTTCCACTCATGGGCGTATAAATTGGGAAAACTAAAAATCAGCAAGACACAGGCACCCCAAAGTTTAGGGCTGCTCTGTTGACAAGAAACTCCACTTCGTTACACCTTAAACATCCCAGGAAAGAGAAGAATGGATAAAGAAGTTGTGGTCCTTATGTACAATGGAATATCACTCAGCCATGAAATCAACGTCATAAGGCTAGGAGCAGCATGATGAGTGGATTTAGGTATGACGATTCTAAGTGAAATAAGTCACACAGAAAAAGACACTTATCATAAGATATCACTTATAGAGGGAATGTAAAAACCGCTACCCTTGAACTGAATTACAAAAGAGAACAGAGTCGCACGTTTAGAAAACACACTATGGCTGCTTAACGGGAAAGGTGAGGTGGGGTGATGCCTAAAACAAGGGTTTCAATTTAGCTCAGCTACCGTTCCATAAACCCAATATGTAATAGACAAGACCTACTCCTTGCTCAGTGAACTGGACTCAACACCCCCTATTCACCGCTCAAGAATATATTTGACTAGTAAGAATCTTAAAACCTATGTATTGATATCTCTCTGTAAGTGAGTCAAGTAGGTGTAAAGCGGCATAAACACAGCAGTGCAAAGCAGCTAAACCCCATTATAAAAATCAATTACTTTTAAAAACCCGTGAAACAAAGACAGTGAAAGAGAGAGAAATTCTTACAAAATTCGTTCAGGGGCTGCGATGCCACCTGGATTGACGATATCTAGACCCACAGCTGACTGAGCCATAAGGGTGGACACTCTTGGGGCTGAGAGGTTTGGTGAGGTTGGGTGAGCTAACGCAGACCCTTTAAAGTATTACGGCGTGGTACCCATCCCATGGGTCCCAAATCCCCAAATCTCCAGGTTCAAGGGCATATTCCTACATCGAAAACATGCATGAGAAACCCAGAAGATGGTACACCGTGTGATCGGGAAAGGTTTCTAAAACGCACCTCATTTCTCATCTCCTTGTGCTCCAGTTCGCCATTCCAGCCGCTTTACTAGCAATCTCCCTCCTTGGAGAATCAGCACCTTTAACCTCCTGTTCCGTACAGGTTGCAATTTGTCCTGAGGATGAACGGGAAGAGGGGGAACCAATGAGAGACTAGCTCTAGGTGTTGGGACAGGCACAGGTCACTCTATTTTCCCATCAGGAAGAAGAATTAACCACAGGCTCAGCCTGCCGCCCGGAGCCAGAAGAGGGCCTGAAGCAATCCTGCGCTTTTGCGGCCAGCTCCCAAGAAAGCGAGTTGAGAAATGGAGCTCAGGGGCACTGCAATTCACAGACCTGCACAGTTAGAAATGATAACTCTCGTCCACAAATATATTGAAGGAAGGCAACGAAGAGAATTTGAAAGCAAGGCAGAATTGCAGGAAACCGATTTCAGGAGGTAGATTCGAATCGCCTTTAAAGCACAGGAAAAGCGGCAAAACCTCGACAATGATGCCCTTGGCCAAAAAGGGCATATGCGTTTTTTCCTAAATATATTCAGGAAAAAACGCATACGCCCTTTTTGGCCAACCAAGCAACCTGGAAAGGCAAATCAGCGCTACAAAGAAGTCTCGCTTCCCATCGGTCAAAAGGGCCATGCTGAATAAAGTGTCAAAACCAGAAATGCAGGACAGGCCATGGAGAAATGGGAGCCTTGCTACGCTGATGGGCGGGCTGTAAATTACCAACAGCCACTCTGGAGAAGTGTACGGTGTGTCCTGAAACATCTAAAAACTCAGCTTAGAGAGCATAGGGCACTTCCACTCATGGGCGTATAAATTGGGAAAACTAAAAATCAGCAAGACACAGGCACCCCAAAGTTTAGGGCTGCTCTGTTGACAAGAAACTCCACTTCGTTACACCTTAAACATCCCAGGAAAGAGAAGAATGGATAAAGAAGTTGTGGTCCTTATGTACAATGGAATATCACTCAGCCATGAAATCAACGTCATAAGGCTAGGAGCAGCATGATGAGTGGATTTAGGTACGACGATTCTAAGTGAAATAAGTCACACAGAAAAAGACACTTATCATAAGATATCACTTAGAGAGGGAATGTAAAAACCGCTACCCTTGAACTGAATTACAAAACAGAACAGAGTCGCACGTTTAGAAAACACACTATGTCTGCTTAACGGGAAAGGTGAGGTGGGGTGATGCATAAAACAAGGGTTTCAAATTAGCTCAGATACCGTTCCATAAACCCAATATGTAATAGACAAGACCTACTCCTTGCTCAGTGAACTGGACTCAACACCCCCTATTCACCGCCCAAGAATATATCTGACTAGTAAGAATCTTAAAACCTATGTATTGATATCTCTCTGTAAGTGAGTCAAGTGTGTGTAAAGCGGCATAAACACAGCAGTGCAAAGCAGCTAAACCCCATTATAAATATCAATTACTTTTAAAGACCCGTGAAACAAAGACAGTGAAAGAGAGAGAAATTCTTACAAAATTCGTTCAGGGGCTGCGATGCCACCTGGATTGACCATATCTAGACCCACAGCTGACTGAGACATAAGGGTGGACACTCTTGGGGCTGAGAGGTTTGGTGAGGTTGGGTGAGCTAACGCAGACCCTGTAAAGTAATACGGCGTGGTACCCATCCCATGGGTCCCAAATCTCCAGGTTCAAGGGCATCTTCCTACATCGAAAACATGCATGAGAAACCCAAAAGATGGTACACCGTGTGATCGGGAAAGGTTTCTAAAACGCACCTCATTTCTCATCTCCTTGTGCTCCGGTTCGCCATTCCAGCCGCTTTACTAGCAATCTCCCTCCTTGGAGAATCAGCACCTTTAACCTCCTGTTCCGTACAGGTTGCAATTTGTCCTGAGGATGAACGGGAAGAGGGGGAACCAATGAGAGACACGCTCTAGGTGTTGGGAAAGGCACAGGTCACTCTATTTTCCCATCAGGAAGAAGAATTAACCACAGGCTCAGCCTGCCGCCCCGAGCCAGAATAGGGCCTGAAGCAATCCTGCGCTTTTGCGGCCAGCTCCCAAGAAAGCGAGTTGAGAAATGGAGCTCAGGGGCACTGCAATTCACAGACCTGCACAGTTAGAAATGATAACTCTCGTCCACAAATATATTGAGGGAAGGCAACGAAGAGAATTTGAAAGCAAGGCAGAATTGCAGGAAACAGATTTCAGGAGGTAGATTCGAATCGCCTTTAAAGCACAGGAAAAGCGGCAAAACCTCGACAATGATGCCCTTGGCCAAAAAGGGCGTATGCGTTTTTTCCTGAATATATTCAGGAAAAAACGCATACGCCCTTTTTGGCCAACCAAGCAACCTGCAAAGGCAAATCAGCGCTACAAAGAAGTCTCGCTTCCCATCGGTCAAAAGGGCCATGCGGAATAAAGTGTCAAAACCAGAAATGCAGGACAGGCCATGGAGAAATGGGAGCCTTGCTACGCTGATGGGCGGGCTGTAAATTGCCAACAGCCACTCTGGAGAAGTGTACGGTGTGTCCTGAAACATCTAAAAAACTCAGCTTAGAGAGCATAGGGCACTTCCACTCATGGGCGTATAAATTGGGAAAACTAAAAATCAGCAAGACACAGGCACCCCAAAGTTTAGGGCTGCTCTGTTGACAAGAACCTCCACTTCGTTACACCTGAAACATCCCAGGAAAGAGAAGAATGGATAAAGAAGTTGTGGTCCTTATGTACAATGGAATATCACTCAGCCATGAAATCAACGTCATAAGGCTAGGAGCAGCATGATGAGTGGATTTAGGTACGACGATTCTAAGTGAAATAGGTCACACAGAAAAAGACCCTTATCATAAGATATCACTTACAGAGGGAATGTAAAAACCGCTACCCTTGAACTGAATTACAAAACAGAACAGAGTCGCACGTTTAGAAAACACACTATGGCTGCTTAACGGTAAAGGTGAGGTGGGGTGATGCATAAAACAAGGGTTTCAATTTAGCTCAGCTACCGTTCCATAAACCCAATATGTAATAGACAAGACCTACTCCTTGCTCAGTGAACTGGACTCAACACCCCCTATTCACCGCTCAAGAATATATTTGACTAGTAAGAATCTTAAAACCTATGTATTGCTATCTCTCTGTAAGTGAGTCAAGTAGGTGTAAAGCGGCATAAACACAGCAGTGCAAAGCAGCTAAACCCCATTATAAAAATCAATTACTTTTAAAAACCCGTGAAACAAAGACAGTGAAAGAGAGAGAAATTCTTACAAAATTCGTTCAGGGGCTGCGATGCCACCTGGATTGACCATATCTAGACCCACAGCTGACTGAGCCATAAGGGTGGACACTCTTGGGGCTGAGAGGTTTGGTGAGGTTGGGTGAGCTAACGCAGACCCTTTAAAGTATTACGGCGTGGTACCCAT
Source organism: Balaenoptera borealis (assembly GCF_965194805.1). Lineage (NCBI taxonomy): Eukaryota > Metazoa > Chordata > Mammalia > Artiodactyla > Balaenopteridae > Balaenoptera > Balaenoptera borealis. The sequence goes on from NW_028123825.1 coordinate 474,475, forward strand.
CCCATGGGTCCCAAATCCCCAAATCTCCAGGTTCAAGGGCATATTCCTACATCGAAAACATGCATGAGAAACCCAGAAGATGGTACACCGTGTGATCGGGAAAGGTTTCTAAAACGCACCTAATTTCTCATCTCCTTGTGCTCCGGTTCGCCATTCCAGCCGCTTTACTAGCAATCTCCCTCCTTGGAGAATCAGCACCTTTAACCTCCTGTTCCGTACAGGTTGCAATTTGTCCTGAGGATGAACGGGAAGAGGGGGAACCAATGAGAGACTAGCTCTAGGTGTTGGGACAGGCACAGGTCACTCTATTTTCCCATCAGGAAGAAGAATTAACCACAGGCTCAGCCTGCCGCCCGGAGCCAGAAGAGGGCCTGAAGCAATCCTGCGCTTTTGCGGCCAGCTCCCAAGAAAGCGAGTTGAGAAATGGAGCTCAGGGGCACTGCAATTCACAGACCTGCACAGTTAGAAATGATAACTCTCGTCCACAAATATATTGAGGGAAGGCAACGAAGAGAATTTGAAAGCAAGGCAGAATTGCAGGAAACAGATTTCAGGAGGTAGATTCGAATCGCCTTTAAAGCAGAGGAAAAGCGGCAAAACCTCGACAATGATGCCCTTGGCCAAAAAGGGCGTATGCGTTTTTTCCTGAATATATTCAGGAAAAAACGCATACGCCCTTTTTGGCCAACCAAGCAACCTGGAAAGGCAAATCAGCGCTACAAAGAAGTCTCGCTTCCCATCGGTCAAAAGGGCCATGCTGAATAAAGTGTCAAAACCAGAAATGCAGGACAGGCCATGGAGAAATGGGAGCCTTGCTACGCTGATGGGCGGGCTGTAAATTACCAACAGCCACTCTGGAGAAGTGTACGGTGTGTCCTGAAACATCTAAAAAACTCAGCTTAGAGAGCATAGGGCAGTTCCACTCATGGGCGTATAAATTGGGAAAACTAAAAATCAGCAAGACACAGGCACCCCAAAGTTTAGGGCTGCTCTGTTGACAAGAAACTCCACTTCGTTACACCTTAAACATCCCAGGAAAGAGAAGAATGGATAAAGAAGTTGTGGTCCTTATGTACAATGGAATATCACTCAGCCATGAAATCAACGTCATAAGGCTAGGAGCAGCATGATGAGTGGATTTAGGTACGACGATTCTAAGTGAAATAAGTCACACAGAAAAAGACACTTATCATAAGATATCACTTATAGAGGGAATGTAAAAACCGCTACCCTTGAACTGAATTACAAAACAGAACAGAGTCGCACGTTTAGAAAACACACTATGGCTGCTTAACGGGAAAGGTGACGTGGGGTGATGCATAAAACAAGGGTTTCAAATTAGCTCAGATACCGTTCCATAAACCCAATATGTAATAGACAAGACCTACTCCTTGCTCAGTGAACTGGACTCAACACCCCCTAGTCACCGCCCAAGAATATATTTGACTAGTAAGAATCTTAAAACCTATGTATTGCTATCTCTCTGTAAGTGAGTCAAGTAGGTGTAAAGCGGCATAAACACAGCAGTGCAAAGCAGCTAAACCCCATTATAAAAATCAATTACTTTTAAAAACCCGTGAAACAAAGACAGTGAAAGAGAGAGAAATTCTTACAAAATTCGTTCAGGGGCTGCGATGCCACCTGGATTGACCATATCTAGACCCACAGCTGACTGAGCCATAAGGGTGGACACTCTTGGGGCTGAGAGGTTTGGTGAGGTTGGGTGAGCTAACGCAGACCCTTTAAAGTATTACGGCGTGGTACCCATCCCATGGGTCCCAAATCCCCAAATCTCCAGGTTCAAGGGCATATTCCTACATCGAAAACATGCATGAGAAACCCAGAAGATGGTACACCGTGTGATCGGGAAAGGTTTCTAAAACGCACCTCATTTCTAATCTCCTTGTGCTCCGGTTCGCCATTCCAGCCCCTTTACTAGCAATCTCCCTCTTTGGAGAATCAGCACCTTTAACCTCCTGTTCCGTACAGGTTGCAATTTGTCCTGAGGATGAACGGGAAGAGGGGGAACCAATGAGAGACTAGCTCTAGGTGTTGGGACAGGCACAGGTCACTCTATTTTCCCATCAGAAAGCAGAATTAACCACAGGCTTAGCCTACCACCCGGAGCCAGAATAGGTCCTGAAGCAATCCTGCGCTTTTGCGGCCAGCTCCCAAGAAAGCGAGTTGAAAAATTGAGCTCATGGGCACTGCAATTCACAGACCTGCACAGTTAGAAATGATAACTCTCGTCCACAAATATATTGAGGGAAGGCAACGAAGAGGATTTGAAAGCAAGGCAGAATTGCAGGAAACAGATTTCAGGAGGTAGATTCGAATCGCCTTTAAAGCACAGGAAAAGCGGCAAAACCTCGACAATGATGCCCTTGGCCAAAAAGGGCGTATGCGTTTTTTCCTGAATATATTCAGGAAAAAACGCATACGCCCTTTTTGGCCAACCAAGCAACCTGGAAAGGCAAATCAGCGCTACAAAGAAGTCTCGCTTCCCATCGGTCAAAAGGGCCATGCTGAATAAAGGGTCAAAACCAGAAATGCAGGACAGGCCATGGAGAAATGGGAGCCTTGCTACGCTGATGGGCGGGCTGTAAATTGCCAACAGCCACTCTGGAGAAGTGTACGGTGTGTCCTGAAACATCTAAAAAACTCAGCTTAGAGAGCATAGGGCAGTTCCACTCATGGGCGTATAAATTGGGAAAACTAAAAATCAGCAAGACACAGGCACCCCAAAGTTTAGGGCTGCTCTGTTGACAAGAACCTCCACTTCGTTACACCTGAAACATCCCAGGAAAGAGAAGAATGGATAAAGAAGTTGTGGTCCTTATGTACAATGGAATATCACTCAGCCATGAAATCAACGTCATAAGGCTAGGAGCAGCATGATGAGTGGATTTAGGTACGACGATTCTAAGTGAAATAGGTCACACAGAAAAAGACCCTTATCATAAGATATCACTTACAGAGGGAATGTAAAAACCGCTACCCTTGAACTGAATTACAAAACAGAACAGAGTCGCACGTTTAGAAAACACACTATGGCTGCTTAACGGGAAAGGTGACGTGGGGTGATGCATAAAACAAGGGTTTCAAATTAGCTCAGATACCGTTCCATAAACCCAATATGTAATAGACAAGACCTACTCCTTGCTCAGTGAACTGGACTCAACACGCCCTATTCACCGCCCAAGAATATATTTGACTAGTAAGAATCTTAAAACCTATGTATTGCTATCTCTCTGTAAGTGAGTCAAGTGGGTGTAAAGCGGCATAAACACAGCAGTGCAAAGCAGCTAAACCCCATTATAAAAATCAATTACTTTTAAAAACCCGTGAAACAAAGACAGTGAAAGAGAGAGAAATTCTTACAAAATTCGTTCAGGGGCTGCGATGCCACCTGGATTGACCATATCTAGACCCACAGCTGACTGAGCCATAAGGGTGGACACTCTTGGGGCTGAGAGGTTTGGTGAGGTTGGGTGAGCTAACGCAGACCCTGTAAAGTAATACGGCGTGGTACCCATCCCATGGGTCCCAAATCTCCAGGTTCAAGGGCATCTTTCTACATCGAAAACATGCATGAGAAACCCAGAAGATGGTACACCGTGTGATCGGGAAAGGTTTCTAAAACGCACCTCATTTCTCATCTCCTTGTGCTCCGGTTCGCCATTCCAGCCGCTTTACTAGCAATCTCCCTCCTTGGAGAATCAGCACCTTTAACCTCCTGTTCCGTACAGGTTGCAATTTGTCCTGAGGATGAACGGGAAGAGGGGGAACCAATGAGAGACTAGCTCTAGGTGTTGGGACAGGCACACGTCACTCTATTTTCCCATCAGGAAGAAAAATTAACCACAGGCTCAGCCTGCCGCCCGGAGCCAGAATAGGGCCTGAAGCAATCCTGCGCTTTTGCGGCCAGCTCCCAAGAAAGCGAGTTGAGAAATGGAGCTCAGGGGCACTGCAATTCACAGACCTGCACAGTTAGAAATGATAACTCTCGTCCACAAATATATTGAGGGAAGGCAACGAAGAGGATTTGAAAGCAAGGCAGAATTGCAGGAAACAGATTTCAGGAGGTAGATTCGAATCGCCTTTAAAGCACAGGAAAAGCGGCAAAACCTCGACTATGATGCCCTTGGCCAAAAAGGGCGTATGCGTTTTTTCCTGAATATATTCAGGAAAAAACGCATACGCCCTTTTTGGCCAACCAAGCAACCTGCAAAGGCAAATCAGCGCTACAAAGAAGTCTCGCTTCCCATCGGTCAAAAGGGCCATGCTGAATAAAGTGTCAAAACCAGAAATGCAGGACAGGCCATGGAGAAATGGGAGCCTTGCTACGCTGATGGGCGGGCTGTAAATTGCCAACAGCCACTCTGGAGAAGTGTACGGTGTGTCCTGAAACATCTAAAAAACTCAGCTTAGAGAGCATAGGGCACTTCCACTCATGGGCGTATAAATTGGGAAAACTAAAAATCAGCAAGACACAGGCACCCCAAAGTTTAGGGCTGCTCTGTTGACAAGAACCTCCACTTCGTTACACCTGAAACATCCCAGGAAAGAGAAGAATGGATAAAGAAGTTGTGGTCCTTATGTACAATGGAATATGACTCAGCCATGAAATCAACGTCATAAGGCTAGGAGCAGCATGATGAGTGGATATAGGTACGACGATTCTAAGTGAAATAGGTCACACAGAAAAAGACCCTTATCATAAGATATCACTTACAGAGGGAATGTAAAAACCGCTACCCTTGAACTGAATTACAAAACAGAACAGAGTCGCACGTTTAGGAAACACACTATGGCTGCTTAACGGGAAAGGTGAGGTGGGGTGATGCATAAAACAAGGGTTTCAAATTAGCTCAGATACCGTTCCATAAACCCAATATGTAATAGACAAGACCTACTCCTTGCTCAGTGAACTGGACTCAACACCCCCTAGTCACCGCCCAAGAATATATTTGACTAGTAAGAATCTTAAAACCTATGTATTGCTATCTCTCTGTAAGTGAGTCAAGTGGGTGTAAAGCGGCATAAACACAGCAGTGCAAAGCAGCTAAACCCCATTATAAAAATCAATTACTTTTAAAAACCCGTGAAACAAAGACAGTGAAAGAGAGAGAAATTCTTACAAAATTCGTTCAGTGGCTGCGATGCCACCTGGATTGACCATATCTAGACCCACAGCTGACTGAGACATAAGGGTGGACACTCTTGGGGCAGAGAGGTTTGGTGAGGTTGGGTGAGCTAACGCAGACCCTGTAAAGTAATACGGCGTGGTACCCATCCCATGGGTCCCAAATCTCCAGGTTCAAGGGCATCTTCCTACATCGAAAACATGCATGAGAAACCCAAAAGATGGTACACCGTGTGATCGGGAAAGGTTTCTAAAACGCACCTCATTTCTCATCTCCTTGTGCTCCGGTTCGCCATTCCAGCCGCTTTACTAGCAATCTCCCTCCTTGGAGAATCAGCACCTTTAACCTCCTGTTCCGTACAGGTTGCAATTTGTCCTGAGGATGAACGGGAAGAGGGGGAACCAATGAGAGACTCGCTCTAGGTGTTGGGACAGGCACAGGTCACTCTATTTTCCCATCAGGAAGAAGAATTAACCACAGGCTCAGCCTGCCGCCCGGAGCCAGAATAGGGCCTGAAGCAATCCTGCGCTTTTGCGGCCAGCTCCCAAGAAAGCGAGTTGAGAAATGGAGCGCAGGGGCACTGCAATTCACAGACCTGCACAGTTAGAAATGATAACTCTCGTCCACAAATATATTGAGGGAAGGCAACGAAGAGAATTTGAAAGCAAGGCAGAATTGCAGGAAACAGATTTCAGGAGGTAGATTCGAATCGCCTTTAAAGCACAGGAAAAGCGGCAAAACCTCGACAATGATGCCCTTGGCCAAAAAGGGCGTATGCGTTTTTTCCTGAATATATTCAGGAAAAAACGCATACGCCCTTTTTGGCCAACCAAGCAACCTGCAAAGGCAAATCAGCGCTACAAAGAAGTCTCGCTTCCCATCGGTCAAAAGGGCCATGCTGAATAAAGTGTCAAAACCAGAAATGCAGGACAGGCCATGGAGAAATGGGAGCCTTGCTACGCTGATGGGCGGGCTGTAAATTGCCAACAGCCACTCTGGAGAAGTGTACGGTGTGTCCTGAAACATCGAAAAAACTCAGCTTAGAGAGCATAGGGCACTTCCACTCATGGGCGTATAAATTGGGAAAACTAAAAATCAGCAAGACACAGGCACCCCAAAGTTTAGGGCTGCTCTGTTGACAGGAACCTCCACTTCGTTACACCTGAAACATCCCAGGAAAGAGAAGAATGGATAAAGAAGTTGTGGTCCTTATGTACAATGGAATATCACTCAGCCATGAAATCAACGTCATAAGGCTAGGAGCAGCATGATGAGTGGATATAGGTACGACAATTCTAAGTGAAATAGGTCACACAGAAAAAGACACTTATCATAAGATATCACTTATAGAGGGAATGTAAAAACCGCTACCCTTGAACTGAATTACAAAACAGAACAGAGTCGCACGTTTAGAAAACACACTATGGCTGCTTAACGGGAAAGGTGAGGTGGGGTGATGCATAAAACAAGGGTTTCAATTTAGCTCAGCTACCATTCCATAAACCCAATATGTAATAGACAAGACCTACTCCTTGCTCAGTGAACTGGACTCAACACCCCCTATTCACCGCTCAAGAATATATTTGACTAGTAAGAATCTTAAAACCTATGTATTGCTATCTCTCTGTAAGTGAGTCAAGTAGGTGTAAAGCGGCATAAACACAGCAGTGCAAAGCAGCTAAACCCCATTATAAAAATCAATTACTTTTAAAAACCCGTGAAACAAAGACAGTGAAAGAGAGAGAAATTCTTACAAAATTCGTTCAGGGGCTGCGATGCCACCTGGATTGACCATATCTAGACCCACAGCTGACTGAGCCATAAGGGTGGACACTCTTGGGGCTGAGAGGTTTGGTGAGGTTGGGTGAGCTAACGCAGACCCTTTAAAGTATTACGGCGTGGTACCCATCCCATGGGTCCCAAATCCCCAAATCTCCAGGTTCAAGGGCATATTCCTACATCGAAAACATGCATGAGAAACCCAGAAGATGGTACACCGTGTGATCGGGAAAGGTTTCTAAAACGCACCTCATTTCTCATCTCCTTGTGCTCCAGTTCGCCATTCCAGCCGCTTTACTAGCAATCTCCCTCCTTGGAGAATCAGCACCTTTAACCTCCTGTTCCGTACAGGTTGCAATTTGTCCTGAGGATGAACGGGAAGAGGGGGAACCAATGAGAGACTAGCTCTAGGTGTTGGGACAGGCACAGGTCACTCTATTTTCCCATCAGGAAGAAGAATTAACCACAGGCTCAGCCTGCCGCCCGGAGCCAGAAGAGGGCCTGAAGCAATCCTGCGCTTTTGCGGCCAGCTCCCAAGAAAGCGAGTTGAAAAATGGAGCTCAGGGGCACTGCAATTCACAGACCTGCACAGTTAGAAATGATAACTCTCGTCCACAAATATATTGAGGGAAGGCAACGAAGAGAATTTGAAAGCAAGGCAGAATTGCAGGAAACAGATTTCAGGAGGTAGATTCGAATCGCCTTTAAAGCAGAGGAAAAGCGGCAAAACCTCGACAATGATGCCCTTGGCCAAAAAGGGCGTATGCGTTTTTTCCTGAATATATTCAGGAAAAAATGCATACGCCCTTTTTGGCCAACCAAGCAACCTGGAAAGGCAAATCAGCGCTACAAAGAAGTCTCGCTTCCCATCGGTCAAAAGGGCCATGCTGAATAAAGTGTCAAAACCAGAAATGCAGGACAGGCCATGGAGAAATGGGAGCCTTGCTACGCTGATGGGCGGGCTGTAAATTACCAACAGCCACTCTGGAGAAGTGTACGGTGTGTCCTGAAACATCTAAAAAACTCAGCTTAGAGAACATAGGGCACTTCCACTCATGGGCGTATAAATTGGGAAAACTAAAAATCAGCAAGACACAGGCACCCCAAAGTTTAGGGCTGCTCTGTTGACAAGAAACTCCACTTCGTTACACCTTAAACATCCCAGGAAAGAGAAGAATGGATAAAGAAGTTGTGGTCCTTATGTACAATGGAATATCACTCAGCCATGAAATCAACGTCATAAGGCTAGGAGCAGCATGATGAGTGGATTTAGGTATGACGATTCTAAGTGAAATAAGTCACACAGAAAAAGACACTTATCATAAGATATCACTTATAGAGGGAATGTAAAAACCGCTACCCTTGAACTGAATTACAAAAGAGAACAGAGTCGCACGTTTAGAAAACACACTATGGCTGCTTAACGGGAAAGGTGAGGTGGGGTGATGCCTAAAACAAGGGTTTCAATTTAGCTCAGCTACCGTTCCATAAACCCAATATGTAATAGACAAGACCTACTCCTTGCTCAGTGAACTGGACTCAACACCCCCTATTCACCGCTCAAGAATATATTTGACTAGTAAGAATCTTAAAACCTATGTATTGATATCTCTCTGTAAGTGAGTCAAGTAGGTGTAAAGCGGCATAAACACAGCAGTGCAAAGCAGCTAAACCCCATTATAAAAATCAATTACTTTTAAAAACCCGTGAAACAAAGACAGTGAAAGAGAGAGAAATTCTTACAAAATTCGTTCAGGGGCTGCGATGCCACCTGGATTGACGATATCTAGACCCACAGCTGACTGAGCCATAAGGGTGGACACTCTTGGGGCTGAGAGGTTTGGTGAGGTTGGGTGAGCTAACGCAGACCCTTTAAAGTATTACGGCGTGGTACCCATCCCATGGGTCCCAAATCCCCAAATCTCCAGGTTCAAGGGCATATTCCTACATCGAAAACATGCATGAGAAACCCAGAAGATGGTACACCGTGTGATCGGGAAAGGTTTCTAAAACGCACCTCATTTCTCATCTCCTTGTGCTCCAGTTCGCCATTCCAGCCGCTTTACTAGCAATCTCCCTCCTTGGAGAATCAGCACCTTTAACCTCCTGTTCCGTACAGGTTGCAATTTGTCCTGAGGATGAACGGGAAGAGGGGGAACCAATGAGAGACTAGCTCTAGGTGTTGGGACAGGCACAGGTCACTCTATTTTCCCATCAGGAAGAAGAATTAACCACAGGCTCAGCCTGCCGCCCGGAGCCAGAAGAGGGCCTGAAGCAATCCTGCGCTTTTGCGGCCAGCTCCCAAGAAAGCGAGTTGAGAAATGGAGCTCAGGGGCACTGCAATTCACAGACCTGCACAGTTAGAAATGATAACTCTCGTCCACAAATATATTGAGGGAAGGCAACGAAGAGAATTTGAAAGCAAGGCAGAATTGCAGGAAACCGATTTCAGGAGGTAGATTCGAATCGCCTTTAAAGCACAGGAAAAGCGGCAAAACCTCGACAATGATGCCCTTGGCCAAAAAGGGCATATGCGTTTTTTCCTAAATATATTCAGGAAAAAACGCATACGCCCTTTTTGGCCAACCAAGCAACCTGGAAAGGCAAATCAGCGCTACAAAGAAGTCTCGCTTCCCATCGGTCAAAAGGGCCATGCTGAATAAAGTGTCAAAACCAGAAATGCAGGACAGGCCATGGAGAAATGGGAGCCTTGCTACGCTGATGGGCGGGCTGTAAATTACCAACAGCCACTCTGGAGAAGTGTACGGTGTGTCCTGAAACATCTAAAAACTCAGCTTAGAGAGCATAGGGCACTTCCACTCATGGGCGTATAAATTGGGAAAACTAAAAATCAGCAAGACACAGGCACCCCAAAGTTTAGGGCTGCTCTGTTGACAAGAAACTCCACTTCGTTACACCTTAAACATCCCAGGAAAGAGAAGAATGGATAAAGAAGTTGTGGTCCTTATGTACAATGGAATATCACTCAGCCATGAAATCAACGTCATAAGGCTAGGAGCAGCATGATGAGTGGATTTAGGTACGACGATTCTAAGTGAAATAAGTCACACAGAAAAAGACACTTATCATAAGATATCACTTAGAGAGGGAATGTAAAAACCGCTACCCTTGAACTGAATTACAAAACAGAACAGAGTCGCACGTTTAGAAAACACACTATGGCTGCTTAACGGGAAAGGTGAGGTGGGGTGATGCATAAAACAAGGGTTACAAATTAGCTCAGATACCGTTCCATAAACCCAATATGTAATAGACAAGACCTACTCCTTGCTCAGTGAACTGGACTCAACACCCCCTATTCACCGCCCAAGAATATATCTGACTAGTAAGAATCTTAAAACCTATGTATTGATATCTCTCTGTAAGTGAGTCAAGTGTGTGTAAAGCGGCATAAACACAGCAGTGCAAAGCAGCTAAACCCCATTATAAATATCAATTACTTTTAAAGACCCGTGAAACAAAGACAGTGAAAGAGAGAGAAATTCTTACAAAATTCGTTCAGGGGCTGCGATGCCACCTGGATTGACCATATCTAGACCCACAGCTGACTGAGACAAAAGGGTGGACACTCTTGGGGCTGAGAGGTTTGGTGAGGTTGGGTGAGCTAACGCAGACCCTGTAAAGTAATACGGCGTGGTACCCATCCCATGGGTCCCAAATCTCCAGGTTCAAGGGCATCTTCCTACATCGAAAACATGCATGAGAAACCCAAAAGATGGTACACCGTGTGATCGGGAAAGGTTTCTAAAACGCACCTCATTTCTCATCTCCTTGTGCTCCGGTTCGCCATTCCAGCCGCTTTACTAGCAATCTCCCTCCTTGGAGAATCAGCACCTTTAACCTCCTGTTCCGTACAGGTTGCAATTTGTCCTGAGGATGAACGGGAAGAGGGGGAACCAATGAGAGACTCGCTCTAGGTGTTGGGAAAGGCACAGGTCACTCTATTTTCCCATCAGGAAGAAGAATTAACCACAGGCTCAGCCTGCCGCCCCGAGCCAGAATAGGGCCTGAAGCAATCCTGCGCTTTTGCGGCCAGCTCCCAAGAAAGCGAGTTGAGAAATGGAGCGCAGGGGCACTGCAATTCACAGACCTGCACAGTTAGAAATGATAACTCTCGTCCACAAATATATTGAGGGAAGGCAACGAAGAGAATTTGAAAGCAAGGCAGAATTGCAGGAAACAGATTTCAGGAGGTAGATTCGAATCGCCTTTAAAGCACAGGAAAAGCGGCAAAACCTCGACAATGATGCCCTTGGCCAAAAAGGGCGTATGCGTTTTTTCCTGAATATATTCAGGAAAAAACGCATACGCCCTTTTTGGCCAACCAAGCAACCTGCAAAGGCAAATCAGCGCTACAAAGAAGTCTCGCTTCCCATCGGTCAAAAGGGCCATGCGGAATAAAGTGTCAAAACCAGAAATGCAGGACAGGCCATGGAGAAATGGGAGCCTTGCTACGCTGATGGGCGGGCTGTAAATTGCCAACAGCCACTCTGGAGAAGTGTACGGTGTGTCCTGAAACATCTAAAAAACTCAGCTTAGAGAGCATAGGGCACTTCCACTCATGGGCGTATAAATTGGGAAAACTAAAAATCAGCAAGACACAGGCACCCCAAAGTTTAGGGCTGCTCTGTTGACAAGAACCTCCACTTCGTTACACCTGAAACATCCCAGGAAAGAGAAGAATGGATAAAGAAGTTGTGGTCCTTATGTACAATGGAATATCACTCAGCCATGAAATCAACGTCATAAGGCTAGGAGCAGCATGATGAGTGGATTTAGGTACGACGATTCTAAGTGAAATAGGTCACACAGAAAAAGACCCTTATCATAAGATATCACTTACAGAGGGTATGTAAAAACCGCTACCCTTGAACTGAATTACAAAACAGAACAGAGTCGCACGTTTAGAAAACACACTATGGCTGCTTAACGGGAAAGGTGAGGTGGGGTGATGCATAAAACAAGGGTTTCAATTTAGCTCAGCTACCGTTCCATAAACCCAATATGTAATAGACAAGACCTACTCCTTGCTCAGTGAACTGGACTCAACACCCCCTATTCACCGCTCAAGAATATATTTGACTAGTAAGAATCTTAAAACCTATGTATTGCTATCTCTCTGTAAGTGAGTCAAGTAGGTGTAAAGCGGCATAAACACAGCAGTGCAAAGCAGCTAAACCCCATTATAAAAATCAATTACTTTTAAAAACCCGTGAAACAAAGACAGTGAAAGAGAGAGAAATTCTTACAAAATTCGTTCAGGGGCTGCGATGCCACCTGGATTGACCATATCTAGACCCACAGCTGACTGAGCCATAAGGGTGGACACTCTTGGGGCTGAGAGGTTTGGTGAGGTTGGGTGAGCTAACGCAGACCCTTTAAAGTATTACGGCGTGGTACCCATCCCATGGGTCCCAAATCCCCAAATCTCCAGGTTCAAGGGCATATTCCTACATCGAAAACATGCATGAGAAACCCAGAAGATGGTACACCGTGTGATCGGGAAAGGTTTCTAAAACGCACCTAATTTCTCATCTCCTTGTGCTCCGGTTCGCCATTCCAGCCGCTTTACTAGCAATCTCCCTCCTTGGAGAATCAGCACCTTTAACCTCCTGTTCCGTACAGGTTGCAATTTGTCCTGAGGATGAACGGGAAGAGGGGGAACCAATGAGAGACTAGCTCTAGGTGTTGGGACAGGCACAGGTCACTCTATTTTCCCATCAGGAAGAAGAATTAACCACAGGCTCAGCCTGCCGCCCGGAGCCAGAAGAGGGCCTGAAGCAATCCTGCGCTTTTGCGGCCAGCTCCCAAGAAAGCGAGTTGAGAAATGGAGCTCAGGGGCACTGCAATTCACAGACCTGCACAGTTAGAAATGATAACTCTCGTCCACAAATATATTGAGGGAAGGCAACGAAGAGAATTTGAAAGCAAGGCAGAATTGCAGGAAACAGATTTCAGGAGGTAGATTCGAATCGCCTTTAAAGCAGAGGAAAAGCGGCAAAACCTTGACAATGATGCCCTTGGCCAAAAAGGGCGTATGCGTTTTTTCCTGAATATATTCAGGAAAAACGCATACGCCCTTTTTGGCCAACCAAGCAACCTGGAAAGGCAAATCAGCGCTACAAAGAAGTCTCGCTTCCCATCGGTCAAAAGGGCCATGCTGAATAAAGTGTCAAAACCAGAAATGCAGGACAGGCCATGGAGAAATGGGAGCCTTGCTACGCTGATGGGCGGGCTGTAAATTACCAACAGCCACTCTGGAGAAGTGTACGGTGTGTCCTGAAACATCTAAAAAACTCAGCTTAGAGAGCATAGGGCACTTCCACTCATGGGCGTATAAATTGGGAAAACTAAAAATCAGCAAGACACAGGCACCCCAAAGTTTAGGGCTGCTCTGTTGACAAGAAACTCCACTTCGTTACACCTTAAACATCCCAGGAAAGAGAAGAATGGATAAAGAAGTTGTGGTCCTTATGTACAATGGAATATCACTCAGCCATGAAATCAACGTCATAAGGCTAGGAGCAGCATGATGAGTGGATTTAGGTACGACGATTCTAAGTGAAATAAGTCACACAGAAAAAGACACTTATCATAAGATATCACTTATAGAGGGAATGTAAAAACCGCTACCCTTGAACTGAATTACAAAACAGAACAGAGTCGCACGTTTAGAAAACACACTATGGCTGCTTAACGGGAAAGGTGACGTGGGGTGATGCATAAAACAAGGGTTTCAAATTAGCTCAGATACCGTTCCATAAACCCAATATGTAATAGACAAGACCTACTCCTTGCTCAGTGAACTGGACTCAACACCCCCTAGTCACCGCCCAAGAATATATTTGACTAGTAAGAATCTTAAAACCTATGTATTGCTATCTCTCTGTAAGTGAGTCAAGTAGGTGTAAAGCGGCATAAACACAGCAGTGCAAAGCAGCTAAACCCCATTATAAAAATCAATTACTTTTAAAAACCCGTGAAACAAAGACAGTGAAAGAGAGAGAAATTCTTACAAAATTCGTTCAGGGGCTGCGATGCCACCTGGATTGACCATATCTAGACCCACAGCTGACTGAGCCATAAGGGTGGACACTCTTGGGGCTGAGAGGTTTGGTGAGGTTGGGTGAGCTAACGCAGACCCTTTAAAGTATTACGGCGTGGTACCCATCCCATGGGTCCCAAATCCCCAAATCTCCAGGTTCAAGGGCATATTCCTACATCGAAAACATGCATGAGAAACCCAGAAGATGGTACACCGTGTGATCGGGAAAGGTTTCTAAAACGCACCTCATTTCTAATCTCCTTGTGCTCCGGTTCGCCATTCCAGCCCCTTTACTAGCAATCTCCCTCTTTGGAGAATCAGCACCTTTAACCTCCTGTTCCGTACAGGTTGCAATTTGTCCTGAGGATGAACGGGAAGAGGGGGAACCAATGAGAGACTAGCTCTAGGTGTTGGGACAGGCACAGGTCACTCTATTTTCCCATCAGAAAGCAGAATTAACCACAGGCTTAGCCTACCGCCCGGAGCCAGAATAGGGCCTGAAGCAATCCTGCGCTTTTGCGGCCAGCTCCCAAGAAAGCGAGTTGAAAAATTGAGCTCATGGGCACTGCAATTCACAGACCTGCACAGTTAGAAATGATAACTCTCGTCCACAAATATATTGAGGGAAGGCAACGAAGAGGATTTGAAAGCAAGGCAGAATTGCAGGAAACAGATTTCAGGAGGTAGATTCGAATCGCCTTTAAAGCACAGGAAAAGCGGCAAAACCTCGACAATGATGCCCTTGGCCAAAAAGGGCGTATGCGTTTTTTCCTGAATATATTCAGGAAAAAACGCATACGCCCTTTTTGGCCAACCAAGCAACCTGGAAAGGCAAATCAGCGCTACAAAGAAGTCTCGCTTCCCATCGGTCAAAAGGGCCATGCTGAATAAAGGGTCAAAACCAGAAATGCAGGACAGGCCATGGAGAAATGGGAGCCTTGCTACGCTGATGGGCGGGCTGTAAATTGCCAACAGCCACTCTGGAGAAGTGTACGGTGTGTCCTGAAACATCTAAAAAACTCAGCTTAGAGAGCATAGGGCAGTTCCACTCATGGGCGTATAAATTGGGAAAACTAAAAATCAGCAAGACACAGGCACCCCAAGTTTAGGGCTGCTCTGTTGACAAGAACCTCCACTTCGTTACACCTGAAACATCCCAGGAAAGAGAAGAATGGATAAAGAAGTTGTGGTCCTTATGTACAATGGAATATCACTCAGCCATGAAATCAACGTCATAAGGCTAGGAGCAGCATGATGAGTGGATTTAGGTACGACGATTCTAAGTGAAATAGGTCACACAGAAAAAGACCCTTATCATAAGATATCACTTACAGAGGGAATGTAAAAACCGCTACCCTTGAACTGAATTACAAAACAGAACAGAGTCGCACGTTTAGAAAACACACTATGGCTGCTTAACGGGAAAGGTGACGTGGGGTGATGCATAAAACAAGGGTTTCAAATTAGCTCAGATACCGTTCCATAAACCCAATATGTAATAGACAAGACCTACTCCTTGCTCAGTGAACTGGACTCAACACGCCCTATTCACCGCCCAAGAATATATTTGACTAGTAAGAATCTTAAAACCTATGTATTGCTATCTCTCTGTAAGTGAGTCAAGTGGGTGTAAAGCGGCATAAACACAGCAGTGCAAAGCAGCTAAACCCCATTATAAAAATCAATTACTTTTAAAAACCCGTGAAACAAAGACAGTGAAAGAGAGAGAAATTCTTACAAAATTCGTTCAGGGGCTGCGATGCCACCTGGATTGACCATATCTAGACCCACAGCTGACTGAGCCATAAGGGTGGACACTCTTGGGGCTGAGAGGTTTGGTGAGGTTGGGTGAGCTAACGCAGACCCTGTAAAGTAATACGGCGTGGTACCCATCCCATGGGTCCCAAATCTCCAGGTTCAAGGGCATCTTTCTACATCGAAAACATGCATGAGAAACCCAGAAGATGGTACACCGTGTGATCGGGAAAGGTTTCTAAAACGCACCTCATTTCTCATCTCCTTGTGCTCCGGTTCGCCATTCCAGCCGCTTTACTAGCAATCTCCCTCCTTGGAGAATCAGCACCTTTAACCTCCTGTTCCGTACAGGTTGCAATTTGTCCTGAGGATGAACGGGAAGAGGGGGAACCAATGAGAGACTCGCTCTAGGTGTTGGGAAAGGCACAGGTCACTCTATTTTCCCATCAGGAAGAAGAATTAACCACAGGCTCAGCCTGCCGCCCCGAGCCAGAATAGGGCCTGAAGCAATCCTGCGCTTTTGCGGCCAGCTCCCAAGAAAGCGAGTTGAGAAATGGAGCTCAGGGGCACTGCAATTCACAGACCTGCACAGTTAGAAATGATAACTCTCGTCCACAAATATATTGAGGGAAGGCAACGAAGAGAATTTGAAAGCAAGGCAGAATTGCAGGAAACAGATTTCAGGAGGTAGATTCGAATCGCCTTTAAAGCACAGGAAAAGCGGCAAAACCTCGACAATGATGCCCTTGGCCAAAAAGGGCGTATGCGTTTTTTCCTGAATATATTCAGGAAAAAACGCATACGCCCTTTTTGGCCAACCAAGCAACCTGCAAAGGCAAATCAGCGCTACAAAGAAGTCTCGCTTCCCATCGGTCAAAAGGGCCATGCGGAATAAAGTGTCAAAACCAGAAATGCAGGACAGGCCATGGAGAAATGGGAGCCTTGCTACGCTGATGGGCGGGCTGTAAATTGCCAACAGCCACTCTGGAGAAGTGTACGGTGTGTCCTGAAACATCTAAAAAACTCAGCTTAGAGAGCATAGGGCACTTCCACTCATGGGCGTATAAATTGGGAAAACTAAAAATCAGCAAGACACAGGCACCCCAAAGTTTAGGGCTGCTCTGTTGACAAGAACCTCCACTTCGTTACACCTGAAACATCCCAGGAAAGAGAAGAATGGATAAAGAAGTTGTGGTCCTTATGTACAATGGAATATCACTCAGCCATGAAATCAACGTCATAAGGCTAGGAGCAGCATGATGAGTGGATTTAGGTACGACGATTCTAAGTGAAATAGGTCACACAGAAAAAGACCCTTATCATAAGATATCACTTACAGAGGGTATGTAAAAACCGCTACCCTTGAACTGAATTACAAAACAGAACAGAGTCGCACGTTTAGAAAACACACTATGGCTGCTTAACGGGAAAGGTGAGGTGGGGTGATGCATAAAACAAGGGTTTCAATTTAGCTCAGCTACCGTTCCATAAACCCAATATGTAATAGACAAGACCTACTCCTTGCTCAGTGAACTGGACTCAACACCCCCTATTCACCGCTCAAGAATATATTTGACTAGTAAGAATCTTAAAACCTATGTATTGCTATCTCTCTGTAAGTGAGTCAAGTAGGTGTAAAGCGGCATAAACACAGCAGTGCAAAGCAGCTAAACCCCATTATAAAAATCAATTACTTTTAAAAACCCGTGAAACAAAGACAGTGAAAGAGAGAGAAATTCTTACAAAATTCGTTCAGGGGCTGCGATGCCACCTGGATTGACCATATCTAGACCCACAGCTGACTGAGCCATAAGGGTGGACACTCTTGGGGCTGAGAGGTTTGGTGAGGTTGGGTGAGCTAACGCAGACCCTTTAAAGTATTACGGCGTGGTACCCATCCCATGGGTCCCAAATCCCCAAATCTCCAGGTTCAAGGGCATATTCCTACATCGAAAACATGCATGAGAAACCCAGAAGATGGTACACCGTGTGATCGGGAAAGGTTTCTAAAACGCACCTAATTTCTCATCTCCTTGTGCTCCGGTTCGCCATTCCAGCCGCTTTACTAGCAATCTCCCTCCTTGGAGAATCAGCACCTTTAACCTCCTGTTCCGTACAGGTTGCAATTTGTCCTGAGGATGAACGGGAAGAGGGGGAACCAATGAGAGACTAGCTCTAGGTGTTGGGACAGGCACAGGTCACTCTATTTTCCCATCAGGAAGAAGAATTAACCACAGGCTCAGCCTGCCGCCCGGAGCCAGAAGAGGGCCTGAAGCAATCCTGCGCTTTTGCGGCCAGCTCCCAAGAAAGCGAGTTGAGAAATGGAGCTCAGGGGCACTGCAATTCACAGACCTGCACAGTTAGAAATGATAACTCTCGTCCACAAATATATTGAGGGAAGGCAACGAAGAGAATTTGAAAGCAAGGCAGAATTGCAGGAAACAGATTTCAGGAGGTAGATTCGAATCGCCTTTAAAGCAGAGGAAAAGCGGCAAAACCTCGACAATGATGCCCTTGGCCAAAAAGGGCGTATGCGTTTTTTCCTGAATATATTCAGGAAAAAACGCATACGCCCTTTTTGGCCAACCAAGCAACCTGGAAAGGCAAATCAGCGCTACAAAGAAGTCTCGCTTCCCATCGGTCAAAAGGGCCATGCTGAATAAAGTGTCAAAACCAGAAATGCAGGACAGGCCATGGAGAAATGGGAGCCTTGCTACGCTGATGGGCGGGCTGTAAATTACCAACAGCCACTCTGGAGAAGTGTACGGTGTGTCCTGAAACATCTAAAAAACTCAGCTTAGAGAGCATAGGGCACTTCCACTCATGGGCGTATAAATTGGGAAAACTAAAAATCAGCAAGACACAGGCACCCCAAAGTTTAGGGCTGCTCTGTTGACAAGAAACTCCACTTCGTTACACCTTAAACATCCCAGGAAAGAGAAGAATGGATAAAGAAGTTGTGGTCCTTATGTACAATGGAATATCACTCAGCCATGAAATCAACGTCATAAGGCTAGGAGCAGCATGATGAGTGGATTTAGGTACGACGATTCTAAGTGAAATAAGTCACACAGAAAAAGACACTTATCATAAGATATCACTTATAGAGGGAATGTAAAAACCGCTACCCTTGAACTGAATTACAAAACAGAACAGAGTCGCACGTTTAGAAAACACACTATGGCTGCTTAACGGGAAAGGTGACGTGGGGTGATGCATAAAACAAGGGTTTCAAATTAGCTCAGATACCGTTCCATAAACCCAATATGTAATAGACAAGACCTACTCCTTGCTCAGTGAACTGGACTCAACACCCCCTAGTCACCGCCCAAGAATATATTTGACTAGTAAGAATCTTAAAACCTATGTATTGCTATCTCTCTGTAAGTGAGTCAAGTAGGTGTAAAGCGGCATAAACACAGCAGTGCAAAGCAGCTAAACCCCATTATAAAAATCAATTACTTTTAAAAACCCGTGAAACAAAGACAGTGAAAGAGAGAGAAATTCTTACAAAATTCGTTCAGGGGCTGCGATGCCACCTGGATTGACCATATCTAGACCCACAGCTGACTGAGCCATAAGGGTGGACACTCTTGGGGCTGAGAGGTTTGGTGAGGTTGGGTGAGCTAACGCAGACCCTTTAAAGTATTACGGCGTGGTACCCATCCCATGGGTCCCAAATCCCCAAATCTCCAGGTTCAAGGGCATATTCCTACATCGAAAACATGCATGAGAAACCCAGAAGATGGTACACCGTGTGATCGGGAAAGGTTTCTAAAACGCACCTCATTTCTAATCTCCTTGTGCTCCGGTTCGCCATTCCAGCCCCTTTACTAGCAATCTCCCTCTTTGGAGAATCAGCACCTTTAACCTCCTGTTCCGTACAGGTTGCAATTTGTCCTGAGGATGAACGGGAAGAGGGGGAACCAATGAGAGACTAGCTCTAGGTGTTGGGACAGGCACAGGTCACTCTATTTTCCCATCAGAAAGCAGAATTAACCACAGGCTTAGCCTACCGCCCGGAGCCAGAATAGGGCCTGAAGCAATCCTGCGCTTTTGCGGCCAGCTCCCAAGAAAGCGAGTTGAAAAATTGAGCTCATGGGCACTGCAATTCACAGACCTGCACAGTTAGAAATGATAACTCTCGTCCACAAATATATTGAGGGAAGGCAACGAAGAGGATTTGAAAGCAAGGCAGAATTGCAGGAAACAGATTTCAGGAGGTAGATTCGAATCGCCTTTAAAGCAGAGGAAAAGCGGCAAAACCTCGACAATGATGCCCTTGGCCAAAAAGGGCGTATGCGTTTTTTCCTGAATATATTCAGGAAAAAACGCATACGCCCTTTTTGGCCAACCAAGCAACCTGGAAAGGCAAATCAGCGCTACAAAGAAGTCTCGCTTCCCATCGGTCAAAAGGGCCATGCTGAATAAAGGGTCAAAACCAGAAATGCAGGACAGGCCATGGAGAAATGGGAGCCTTGCTACGCTGATGGGCGGGCTGTAAATTGCCAACAGCCACTCTGGAGAAGTGTACGGTGTGTCCTGAAACATCTAAAAAACTCAGCTTAGAGAGCATAGGGCACTTCCACTCATGGGCGTATAAATTGGGAAAACTAAAAATCAGCAAGACACAGGCACCCCAAAGTTTAGGGCTGCTCTGTTGACAAGAACCTCCACTTCGTTACACCTGAAACATCCCAGGAAAGAGAAGAATGGATAAAGAAGTTGTGGTCCTTATGTACAATGGAATATCACTCAGCCATGAAATCAACGTCATAAGGCTAGGAGCAGCATGATGAGTGGATTTAGGTACGACGATTCTAAGTGAAATAGGTCACACAGAAAAAGACCCTTATCATAAGATATCACTTACAGAGGGAATGTAAAAACCGCTACCCTTGAACTGAATTACAAAACAGAACAGAGTCGCACGTTTAGAAAACACACTATGGCTGCTTAACGGGAAAGGTGACGTGGGGTGATGCATAAAACAAGGGTTTCAAATTAGCTCAGATACCGTTCCATAAACCCAATATGTAATAGACAAGACCTACTCCTTGCTCAGTGAACTGGACTCAACACCCCCTAGTCACCGCCCAAGAATATATTTGACTAGTAAGAATCTTAAAACCTATGTATTGCTATCTCTCTGTAAGTGAGTCAAGTAGGTGTAAAGCGGCATAAACACAGCAGTGCAAAGCAGCTAAACCCCATTATAAAAATCAATTACTTTTAAAAACCCGTGAAACAAAGACAGTGAAAGAGAGAGAAATTCTTACAAAATTCGTTCAGGGGCTGCGATGCCACCTGGATTGACCATATCTAGACCCACAGCTGACTGAGCCATAAGGGTGGACACTCTTGGGGCTGAGAGGTTTGGTGAGGTTGGGTGAGCTAACGCAGACCCTTTAAAGTATTACGGCGTGGTACCCATCCCATGGGTCCCAAATCCCCAAATCTCCAGGTTCAAGGGCATATTCCTACATCGAAAACATGCATGAGAAACCCAGAAGATGGTACACCGTGTGATCGGGAAAGGTTTCTAAAACGCACCTCATTTCTAATCTCCTTGTGCTCCGGTTCGCCATTCCAGCCCCTTTACTAGCAATCTCCCTCTTTGGAGAATCAGCACCTTTAACCTCCTGTTCCGTACAGGTTGCAATTTGTCCTGAGGATGAACGGGAAGAGGGGGAACCAATGAGAGACTAGCTCTAGGTGTTGGGACAGGCACAGGTCACTCTATTTTCCCATCAGAAAGCAGAATTAACCACAGGCTTAGCCTACCGCCCGGAGCCAGAATAGGGCCTGAAGCAATCCTGCGCTTTTGCGGCCAGCTCCCAAGAAAGCGAGTTGAAAAATTGAGCTCATGGGCACTGCAATTCACAGACCTGCACAGTTAGAAATGATAACTCTCGTCCACAAATATATTGAGGGAAGGCAACGAAGAGGATTTGAAAGCAAGGCAGAATTGCAGGAAACAGATTTCAGGAGGTAGATTCGAATCGCCTTTAAAGCACAGGAAAAGCGGCAAAACCTCGACAATGATGCCCTTGGCCAAAAAGGGCGTATGCGTTTTTTCCTGAATATATTCAGGAAAAAACGCATACGCCCTTTTTGGCCAACCAAGCAACCTGGAAAGGCAAATCAGCGCTACAAAGAAGTCTCGCTTCCCATCGGTCAAAAGGGCCATGCTGAATAAAGGGTCAAAACCAGAAATGCAGGACAGGCCATGGAGAAATGGGAGCCTTGCTACGCTGATGGGCGGGCTGTAAATTGCCAACAGCCACTCTGGAGAAGTGTACGGTGTGTCCTGAAACATCTAAAAAACTCAGCTTAGAGAGCATAGGGCACTTCCACTCATGGGCGTATAAATTGGGAAAACTAAAAATCAGCAAGACACAGGCACCCCAAAGTTTAGGGCTGCTCTGTTGACAAGAACCTCCACTTCGTTACACCTGAAACATCCCAGGAAAGAGAAGAATGGATAAAGAAGTTGTGGTCCTTATGTACAATGGAATATCACTCAGCCATGAAATCAACGTCATAAGGCTAGGAGCAGCATGATGAGTGGATTTAGGTACGACGATTCTAAGTGAAATAGGTCACACAGAAAAAGACCCTTATCATAAGATATCACTTACAGAGGGAATGTAAAAACCGCTACCCTTGAACTGAATTACAAAACAGAACAGAGTCGCACGTTTAGAAAACACACTATGGCTGCTTAACGGGAAAGGTGACGTGGGGTGATGCATAAAACAAGGGTTTCAAATTAGCTCAGATACCGTTCCATAAACCCAATATGTAATAGACAAGACCTACTCCTTGCTCAGTGAACTGGACTCAACACGCCCTATTCACCGCCCAAGAATATATTTGACTAGTAAGAATCTTAAAACCTATGTATTGCTATCTCTCTGTAAGTGAGTCAAGTGGGTGTAAAGCGGCATAAACACAGCAGTGCAAAGCAGCTAAACCCCATTATAAAAATCAATTACTTTTAAAAACCCGTGAAACAAAGACAGTGAAAGAGAGAGAAATTCTTACAAAATTCGTTCAGGGGCTGCGATGCCACCTGGATTGACCATATCTAGACCCACAGCTGACTGAGCCATAAGGGTGGACACTCTTGGGGCTGAGAGGTTTGGTGAGGTTGGGTGAGCTAACGCAGACCCTGTAAAGTAATACGGCGTGGTACCCATCCCATGGGTCCCAAATCTCCAGGTTCAAGGGCATCTTTCTACATCGAAAACATGCATGAGAAACCCAGAAGATGGTACACCGTGTGATCGGGAAAGGTTTCTAAAACGCACCTCATTTCTCATCTCCTTGTGCTCCGGTTCGCTATTCCAGCCGCTTTACTAGCAATCTCCCTCCTTGGAGAATCAGCACCTTTAACCTCCTGTTCCGTACAGGTTGCAATTTGTCCTGAGGATGAACGGGAAGAGGGGGAACCAATGAGAGACTAGCTCTAGGTGTTGGGACAGGCACAGGTCACTCTATTCTCCCATCAGGAAGAAGAATTAACCACAGGCTCAGCCTGCCGCCCGGAGCCAGAATAGGGCCTGAAGCAATCCTGCGCTTTTGCGGCCAGTTCCCAAGAAAGCGAGTTGAAAAATGGAGCTCAGGGGCCCTGCAATTCACAGACCTGCACAGTTAGAAAGGATAACTCTCGTCCACAAATATATTGAGGGAAGGCAACGAAGAGGATTTGAAAGCAAGGCAGAATTGCAGGAAACAGATTTCAGGAGGTAGATTCGAATCGCCTTTAAAGCACAGGAAAAGCGGCAAAACCTCGACAATGATGCCCTTGGCCAAAAAGGGCGTATGCGTTTTTTCCTGAATATATTCAGGAAAAAACGCATACGCCCTTTTTGGCCAACCAAGCAACCTGGAAAGGCAGATCAGCGCTACAAAGAAGGCTCGCTTCCCATCGGTCCAAAGGGCCATGCTGAATAAAGTGTCAAAACCAGAAATGCAGGACAGGCCATGGAGAAATGGGAGCCTTGCTACGCTGATGGGCGGGCTGTAAATTGCCAACAGCCACTCTGGAGAAGTGTACGGTGTGTCCTGAAACATCTAAAAAACTCAGCTTAGAGAGCATAGGGCACTTCCACTCATGGGCGTATAAATTGGGAAAACTAAAAATCAGCAAGACACAGGCACCCCAAAGTTTAGGGCTGCTCTGTTGACAAGAACCTCCACTTCGTTACACCTGAAACATCCCAGGAAAGAGAAGAATGGATAAAGAAGTTGTGGTCCTTATGTACAATGGAATATCACTCAGCCATGAAATCAACGTCATAAGGCTAGGAGCAGCATGATGAGTGGATATAGGTACGACGATTCTAAGTGAAATAGGTCACACAGAAAAAGACACTTATCATAAGATATCACTTATAGAGGGAATGTAAAAACCGCTACCCTTGAACTGAATTACAAAACAGAACAGAGTCGCACGTTTAGAAAACACACTATGGCTGCTTAACGGGAAAGGTGAGGTGGGGTGATGCATAAAACAAGGGTTTCAAATTAGCTCAGATACCGTTCCATAAACCCAATATGTAATAGACAAGACCTACTCCTTGCTCAGTTTACTGGACTCAACACCCCCTATTCAGCGCCCAAGAATATATTTGACTAGTAAGAATCTTAAAACCTATGTATTGCTATCTCTCTGTAAGTGAGTCAAGTGGGTGTAAAGCGGCATAAACACAGCAGTGCAAAGCAGCTAAACCCCATTATAAAAATCAATTACTTTTAAAGACCCGTGAAACAAAGACAGTGAAAGAGAGAGAAATTCTTACAAAATTCGTTCAGGGGCTGCGATGCCACCTGGATTGACCATATCTAGACCCACAGCTGACTGAGACATAAGGGTGGACACTCTTGGGGCTGAGAGGTTTGGTGAGGTTGGGTGAGCTAACGCAGACCCTGTAAAGTAATACGGCGTGGTACCCATCCCATGGGTCCCAAATCTCCAGGGTCAAGGGCATCTTCCTACATCGAAAACATGCATGAGAAACCCAGAAGATGGTACACCGTGTGATCGGGAAAGGTTTCTAAAACGCACCTCATTTCTCATCTCCTTGTGCTCCGGTTCGCCATTCCAGCCGCTTTACTAGCAATCTCCCTCCTTGGAGAATCAGCACCTTTAACCTCCTGTTCCATACAGGTTGCAATTTGTCCTGAGGATGAACGGGAAGAGGGGGAACCAATGAGAGACTAGCTCTAGGTGTTGGGACAGGCACAGGTCACTCTATTTTCCCATCAGGAAGAAGAATTAACCACAGGCTCAGCCTGCCGCCCGGAGCCAGAATAGGGCCTGAAGCAATCCTGCGCTTTTGCGGCCAGTTCCCAAGAAAGCGAGTTGAAAAATGGAGCTCAGGGGCACTGCAATTCACAGACCTGCACAGTTAGAAAGGATAACTCTCGTCCACAAATATATTGAGGGAAGGCAACGAAGAGGATTTGAAAGCAAGGCAGAATTGCAGGAAACAGATTTCAGGAGGTAGATTCGAATCGCCTTTAAAGCACAGGAAAAGCGGCAAAACCTCGACAATGATGCCCTTGGCCAAAAAGGGCGTATGCGTTTTTTCCTGAATATATTCAGGAAAAAACGCATACGCCCTTTTTGGCCAACCAAGCAACCTGGAAAGGCAAATCAGCGCTACAAAGAAGTCTCGCTTCCCATCGGTCCAAAGGGCCATGCTGAATAAAGTGTCAAAACCAGAAATGCAGGACAGGCCATGGAGAAATGGGAGCCTTGCTACGCTGATGGGCGGGCTGTAAATTGCCAACAGCCACTCTGGAGAAGTGTACGGTGTGTCCTGAAACATCAAAAAAACTCAGCTTAGAGAGCATAGGGCACTTCCACTCATGGGCGTATAAATTGGGAAAACTAAAAATCAGCAAGACACAGGCACCCCAAAGTTTAGGGCTGCTCTGTTGACAAGAACCTCCACTTCGTTACACCTTAAACATCCCAGGAAAGAGAAGAATGGATAAAGAAGTTGTGATCCTTATGTACAATGGAATATCACTCAGCCATGAAATCAACGTCATAAGGCTAGGAGCAGCATGATAAGTGGATATAGGTGCGACGATTCTAAGTGAAATAGGTCACACAGAAAAAGACCCTTATCATAAGATATCACTTACAGAGGGAATGTAAAAACCGCTACCCTTGAACTGAATTACAAAACAGAACAGAGTCGCACGTTTAGAAAACACACTATGGCTGCTTAACGGGAAAGGTGACGTGGGGTGATGCATAAAACAAGGGTTTCAAATTAGCTCAGATACCGTTCCATAAACCCAATATGTAATAGACAAGACCTACTCCTTGCTCAGTGAACTGGACTCAACACGCCCTATTCACCGCCCAAGAATATATTTGACTAGTAAGAATCTTAAAACCTATGTATTGCTATCTCTCTGTAAGTGAGTCAAGTGGGTGTAAAGCGGCATAAACACAGCAGTGCAAAGCAGCTAAACCCCATTATAAAAATCAATTACTTTTAAAAACCCGTGAAACAAAGACAGTGAAAGAGAGAGAAATTCTTACAAAATTCGTTCAGGGGCTGCGATGCCACCTGGATTGACCATATCTAGACCCACAGCTGACTGAGCCATAAGGGTGGACACTCTTGGGGCTGAGAGGTTTGGTGAGGTTGGGTGAGCTAACGCAGACCCTGTAAAGTAATACGGCGTGGTACCCATCCCATGGGTCCCAAATCTCCAGGTTCAAGGGCATCTTTCTACATCGAAAACATGCATGAGAAACCCAGAAGATGGTACACCGTGTGATCGGGAAAGGTTTCTAAAACGCACCTCATTTCTCATCTCCTTGTGCTCCGGTTCGCTATTCCAGCCGCTTTACTAGCAATCTCCCTCCTTGGAGAATCAGCACCTTTAACCTCCTGTTCCGTACAGGTTGCAATTTGTCCTGAGGATGAACGGGAAGAGGGGGAACCAATGAGAGACTAGCTCTAGGTGTTGGGACAGGCACAGGTCACTCTATTCTCCCATCAGGAAGAAGAATTAACCACAGGCTCAGCCTGCCGCCCGGAGCCAGAATAGGGCCTGAAGCAATCCTGCGCTTTTGCGGCCAGTTCCCAAGAAAGCGAGTTGAAAAATGGAGCTCAGGGGCCCTGCAATTCACAGACCTGCACAGTTAGAAAGGATAACTCTCGTCCACAAATATATTGAGGGAAGGCAACGAAGAGGATTTGAAAGCAAGGCAGAATTGCAGGAAACAGATTTCAGGAGGTAGATTCGAATCGCCTTTAAAGCACAGGAAAAGCGGCAAAACCTCGACAATGATGCCCTTGGCCAAAAAGGGCGTATGCGTTTTTTCCTGAATATATTCAGGAAAAAACGCATACGCCCTTTTTGGCCAACCAAGCAACCTGGAAAGGCAGATCAGCGCTACAAAGAAGGCTCGCTTCCCATCGGTCCAAAGGGCCATGCTGAATAAAGTGTCAAAACCAGAAATGCAGGACAGGCCATGGAGAAATGGGAGCCTTGCTACGCTGATGGGCGGGCTGTAAATTGCCAACAGCCACTCTGGAGAAGTGTACGGTGTGTCCTGAAACATCTAAAAAACTCAGCTTAGAGAGCATAGGGCACTTCCACTCATGGGCGTATAAATTGGGAAAACTAAAAATCAGCAAGACACAGGCACCCCAAAGTTTAGGGCTGCTCTGTTGACAAGAACCTCCACTTCGTTACACCTGAAACATCCCAGGAAAGAGAAGAATGGATAAAGAAGTTGTGGTCCTTATGTACAATGGAATATCACTCAGCCATGAAATCAACGTCATAAGGCTAGGAGCAGCATGATGAGTGGATATAGGTACGACGATTCTAAGTGAAATAGGTCACACAGAAAAAGACACTTATCATAAGATATCACTTATAGAGGGAATGTAAAAACCGCTACCCTTGAACTGAATTACAAAACAGAACAGAGTCGCACGTTTAGAAAACACACTATGGCTGCTTAACGGGAAAGGTGAGGTGGGGTGATGCATAAAACAAGGGTTTCAAATTAGCTCAGATACCGTTCCATAAACCCAATATGTAATAGACAAGACCTACTCCTTGCTCAGTTTACTGGACTCAACACCCCCTATTCAGCGCCCAAGAATATATTTGACTAGTAAGAATCTTAAAACCTATGTATTGCTATCTCTCTGTAAGTGAGTCAAGTGGGTGTAAAGCGGCATAAACACAGCAGTGCAAAGCAGCTAAACCCCATTATAAAAATCAATTACTTTTAAAGACCCGTGAAACAAAGACAGTGAAAGAGAGAGAAATTCTTACAAAATTCGTTCAGGGGCTGCGATGCCACCTGGATTGACCATATCTAGACCCACAGCTGACTGAGACATAAGGGTGGACACTCTTGGGGCTGAGAGGTTTGGTGAGGTTGGGTGAGCTAACGCAGACCCTGTAAAGTAATACGGCGTGGTACCCATCCCATGGGTCCCAAATCTCCAGGGTCAAGGGCATCTTCCTACATCGAAAACATGCATGAGAAACCCAGAAGATGGTACACCGTGTGATCGGGAAAGGTTTCTAAAACGCACCTCATTTCTCATCTCCTTGTGCTCCGGTTCGCCATTCCAGCCGCTTTACTAGCAATCTCCCTCCTTGGAGAATCAGCACCTTTAACCTCCTGTTCCATACAGGTTGCAATTTGTCCTGAGGATGAACGGGAAGAGGGGGAACCAATGAGAGACTAGCTCTAGGTGTTGGGACAGGCACAGGTCACTCTATTTTCCCATCAGGAAGAAGAATTAACCACAGGCTCAGCCTGCCGCCCGGAGCCAGAATAGGGCCTGAAGCAATCCTGCGCTTTTGCGGCCAGTTCCCAAGAAAGCGAGTTGAAAAATGGAGCTCAGGGGCACTGCAATTCACAGACCTGCACAGTTAGAAAGGATAACTCTCGTCCACAAATATATTGAGGGAAGGCAACGAAGAGGATTTGAAAGCAAGGCAGAATTGCAGGAAACAGATTTCAGGAGGTAGATTCGAATCGCCTTTAAAGCACAGGAAAAGCGGCAAAACCTCGACAATGATGCCCTTGGCCAAAAAGGGCGTATGCGTTTTTTCCTGAATATATTCAGGAAAAAACGCATACGCCCTTTTTGGCCAACCAAGCAACCTGGAAAGGCAAATCAGCGCTACAAAGAAGTCTCGCTTCCCATCGGTCCAAAGGGCCATGCTGAATAAAGTGTCAAAACCAGAAATGCAGGACAGGCCATGGAGAAATGGGAGCCTTGCTACGCTGATGGGCGGGCTGTAAATTGCCAACAGCCACTCTGGAGAAGTGTACGGTGTGTCCTGAAACATCAAAAAAACTCAGCTTAGAGAGCATAGGGCACTTCCACTCATGGGCGTATAAATTGGGAAAACTAAAAATCAGCAAGACACAGGCACCCCAAAGTTTAGGGCTGCTCTGTTGACAAGAACCTCCACTTCGTTACACCTTAAACATCCCAGGAAAGAGAAGAATGGATAAAGAAGTTGTGATCCTTATGTACAATGGAATATCACTCAGCCATGAAATCAACGTCATAAGGCTAGGAGCAGCATGATAAGTGGATATAGGTGCGACGATTCTAAGTGAAATAGGTCACACAGAAAAAGACCCTTATCATAAGATATCACTTACAGAGGGAATGTAAAAACCGCTACCCTTGAACTGAATTACAAAACAGAACAGAGTCGCACGTTTAGAAAACACACTATGGCTGCTTAACGGGAAAGGTGAGGTGGGGTGATGCATAAAACAAGGGTTTCAAATTAGCTCAGATACCGTTCCATAAACCCAATATGTAATAGACAAGACCTACTCCTTGCTCAGTGAACTGGACTCAACACGCCCTATTCACCGCCCAAGAATATATTTGACTAGTAAGAATCTTAAAACCTATGTATTGCTATCTCTCTGTAAGTGAGTCAAGTGGGTGTAAAGCGGCATAAACACAGCAGTGCAAAGCAGCTAAACCCCATTATAAAAATCAATTACTTTTAAAGACCCGTGAAACAAAGACAGTGAAAGAGAGAGAAATTCTTACAAAATTCGTTCAGGGGCTGCGATGCCAGCTGGATTGACCATATCTAGACCCACAGCTGACTGAGCCATAAGGGTGGACACTCTTGGGGCTGAGAGGTTTGGTGAGGTTGGGTGAGCTAACGCAGACCCTTTAAAGTATTACGGCGTGGTACCCATCCCATGGGTCCCAAATCCCCAAATCTCCAGGTTCAAGGGCATATTCCTACATCGAAAACATGCATGAGAAACCCAGAAGATGGTACACCGTGTGATCGGGAAAGGTTTCTAAAACGCACCTAATTTCTCATCTCCTTGTGCTCCGGTTCGCCATTCCAGCCGCTTTACTAGCAATCTCCCTCCTTGGAGAATCAGCACCTTTAACCTCCTGTTCCGTACAGGTTGCAATTTGTCCTGAGGATGAACGGGAAGAGGGGGAACCAATGAGAGACTAGCTCTAGGTGTTGGGACAGGCACAGGTCACTCTATTTTCCCATCAGGAAGAAGAATTAACCACAGGCTCAGCCTGCCGCCCGGAGCCAGAAGAGGGCCTGAAGCAATCCTGCGCTTTTGCGGCCAGCTCCCAAGAAAGCGAGTTGAGAAATGGAGCTCAGGGGCACTGCAATTCACAGACCTGCACAGTTAGAAATGATAACTCTCGTCCACAAATATATTGAGGGAAGGCAACGAAGAGAATTTGAAAGCAAGGCAGAATTGCAGGAAACAGATTTCAGGAGGTAGATTCGAATCGCCTTTAAAGCAGAGGAAAAGCGGCAAAACCTCGACAATGATGCCCTTGGCCAAAAAGGGCGTATGCGTTTTTTCCTGAATATATTCAGGAAAAAACGCATACGCCCTTTTTGGCCAACCAAGCAACCTGGAAAGGCAAATCAGCGCTACAAAGAAGTCTCGCTTCCCATCGGTCAAAAGGGCCATGCTGAATAAAGTGTCAAAACCAGAAATGCAGGACAGGCCATGGAGAAATGGGAGCCTTGCTACGCTGATGGGCGGGCTGTAAATTACCAACAGCCACTCTGGAGAAGTGTACGGTGTGTCCTGAAACATCTAAAAAACTCAGCTTAGAGAGCATAGGGCACTTCCACTCATGGGCGTATAAATTGGGAAAACTAAAAATCAGCAAGACACAGGCACCCCAAAGTTTAGGGCTGCTCTGTTGACAAGAAACTCCACTTCGTTACACCTTAAACATCCCAGGAAAGAGAAGAATGGATAAAGAAGTTGTGGTCCTTATGTACAATGGAATATCACTCAGCCATGAAATCAACGTCATAAGGCTAGGAGCAGCATGATGAGTGGATTTAGGTACGACGATTCTAAGTGAAATAAGTCACACAGAAAAAGACACTTATCATAAGATATCACTTATAGAGGGAATGTAAAAACCGCTACCCTTGAACTGAATTACAAAACAGAACAGAGTCGCACGTTTAGAAAACACACTATGGCTGCTTAACGGGAAAGGTGACGTGGGGTGATGCATAAAACAAGGGTTTCAAATTAGCTCAGATACCGTTCCATAAACCCAATATGTAATAGACAAGACCTACTCCTTGCTCAGTGAACTGGACTCAACACCCCCTAGTCACCGCCCAAGAATATATTTGACTAGTAAGAATCTTAAAACCTATGTATTGCTATCTCTCTGTAAGTGAGTCAAGTAGGTGTAAAGCGGCATAAACACAGCAGTGCAAAGCAGCTAAACCCCATTATAAAAATCAATTACTTTTAAAAACCCGTGAAACAAAGACAGTGAAAGAGAGAGAAATTCTTACAAAATTCGTTCAGGGGCTGCGATGCCACCTGGATTGACCATATCTAGACCCACAGCTGACTGAGCCATAAGGGTGGACACTCTTGGGGCTGAGAGGTTTGGTGAGGTTGGGTGAGCTAACGCAGACCCTTTAAAGTATTACGGCGTGGTACCCATCCCATGGGTCCCAAATCCCCAAATCTCCAGGTTCAAGGGCATATTCCTACATCGAAAACATGCATGAGAAACCCAGAAGATGGTACACCGTGTGATCGGGAAAGGTTTCTAAAACGCACCTCATTTCTAATCTCCTTGTGCTCCGGTTCGCCATTCCAGCCCCTTTACTAGCAATCTCCCTCTTTGGAGAATCAGCACCTTTAACCTCCTGTTCCGTACAGGTTGCAATTTGTCCTGAGGATGAACGGGAAGAGGGGGAACCAATGAGAGACTAGCTCTAGGTGTTGGGACAGGCACAGGTCACTCTATTTTCCCATCAGAAAGCAGAATTAACCACAGGCTTAGCCTACCGCCCGGAGCCAGAATAGGGCCTGAAGCAATCCTGCGCTTTTGCGGCCAGCTCCCAAGAAAGCGAGTTGAA
The DNA here is from genome assembly GCF_965194805.1 of Balaenoptera borealis. Classification (NCBI taxonomy): domain Eukaryota; kingdom Metazoa; phylum Chordata; class Mammalia; order Artiodactyla; family Balaenopteridae; genus Balaenoptera; species Balaenoptera borealis. The sequence goes on from NW_028123825.1 coordinate 506,653, forward strand.
AAATTGAGCTCATGGGCACTGCAATTCACAGACCTGCACAGTTAGAAATGATAACTCTCGTCCACAAATATATTGAGGGAAGGCAACGAAGAGGATTTGAAAGCAAGGCAGAATTGCAGGAAACAGATTTCAGGAGGTAGATTCGAATCGCCTTTAAAGCAGAGGAAAAGCGGCAAAACCTCGACAATGATGCCCTTGGCCAAAAAGGGCGTATGCGTTTTTTCCTGAATATATTCAGGAAAAAACGCATACGCCCTTTTTGGCCAACCAAGCAACCTGGAAAGGCAAATCAGCGCTACAAAGAAGTCTCGCTTCCCATCGGTCAAAAGGGCCATGCTGAATAAAGGGTCAAAACCAGAAATGCAGGACAGGCCATGGAGAAATGGGAGCCTTGCTACGCTGATGGGCGGGCTGTAAATTGCCAACAGCCACTCTGGAGAAGTGTACGGTGTGTCCTGAAACATCTAAAAAACTCAGCTTAGAGAGCATAGGGCAGTTCCACTCATGGGCGTATAAATTGGGAAAACTAAAAATCAGCAAGACACAGGCACCCCAAAGTTTAGGGCTGCTCTGTTGACAAGAACCTCCACTTCGTTACACCTGAAACATCCCAGGAAAGAGAAGAATGGATAAAGAAGTTGTGGTCCTTATGTACAATGGAATATCACTCAGCCATGAAATCAACGTCATAAGGCTAGGAGCAGCATGATGAGTGGATTTAGGTACGACGATTCTAAGTGAAATAGGTCACACAGAAAAAGACCCTTATCATAAGATATCACTTACAGAGGGAATGTAAAAACCGCTACCCTTGAACTGAATTACAAAACAGAACAGAGTCGCACGTTTAGAAAACACACTATGGCTGCTTAACGGGAAAGGTGACGTGGGGTGATGCATAAAACAAGGGTTTCAAATTAGCTCAGATACCGTTCCATAAACCCAATATGTAATAGACAAGACCTACTCCTTGCTCAGTGAACTGGACTCAACACCCCCTAGTCACCGCCCAAGAATATATTTGACTAGTAAGAATCTTAAAACCTATGTATTGCTATCTCTCTGTAAGTGAGTCAAGTAGGTGTAAAGCGGCATAAACACAGCAGTGCAAAGCAGCTAAACCCCATTATAAAAATCAATTACTTTTAAAAACCCGTGAAACAAAGACAGTGAAAGAGAGAGAAATTCTTACAAAATTCGTTCAGGGGCTGCGATGCCACCTGGATTGACCATATCTAGACCCACAGCTGACTGAGCCATAAGGGTGGACACTCTTGGGGCTGAGAGGTTTGGTGAGGTTGGGTGAGCTAACGCAGACCCTTTAAAGTATTACGGCGTGGTACCCATCCCATGGGTCCCAAATCCCCAAATCTCCAGGTTCAAGGGCATATTCCTACATCGAAAACATGCATGAGAAACCCAGAAGATGGTACACCGTGTGATCGGGAAAGGTTTCTAAAACGCACCTCATTTCTAATCTCCTTGTGCTCCGGTTCGCCATTCCAGCCCCTTTACTAGCAATCTCCCTCTTTGGAGAATCAGCACCTTTAACCTCCTGTTCCGTACAGGTTGCAATTTGTCCTGAGGATGAACGGGAAGAGGGGGAACCAATGAGAGACTAGCTCTAGGTGTTGGGACAGGCACAGGTCACTCTATTTTCCCATCAGAAAGCAGAATTAACCACAGGCTTAGCCTACCGCCCGGAGCCAGAATAGGGCCTGAAGCAATCCTGCGCTTTTGCGGCCAGCTCCCAAGAAAGCGAGTTGAAAAATTGAGCTCATGGGCACTGCAATTCACAGACCTGCACAGTTAGAAATGATAACTCTCGTCCACAAATATATTGAGGGAAGGCAACGAAGAGGATTTGAAAGCAAGGCAGAATTGCAGGAAACAGATTTCAGGAGGTAGATTCGAATCGCCTTTAAAGCACAGGAAAAGCGGCAAAACCTCGACAATGATGCCCTTGGCCAAAAAGGGCGTATGCGTTTTTTCCTGAATATATTCAGGAAAAAACGCATACGCCCTTTTTGGCCAACCAAGCAACCTGGAAAGGCAAATCAGCGCTACAAAGAAGTCTCGCTTCCCATCGGTCAAAAGGGCCATGCTGAATAAAGGGTCAAAACCAGAAATGCAGGACAGGCCATGGAGAAATGGGAGCCTTGCTACGCTGATGGGCGGGCTGTAAATTGCCAACAGCCACTCTGGAGAAGTGTACGGTGTGTCCTGAAACATCTAAAAAACTCAGCTTAGAGAGCATAGGGCACTTCCACTCATGGGCGTATAAATTGGGAAAACTAAAAATCAGCAAGACACAGGCACCCCAAAGTTTAGGGCTGCTCTGTTGACAAGAACCTCCACTTCGTTACACCTGAAACATCCCAGGAAAGAGAAGAATGGATAAAGAAGTTGTGGTCCTTATGTACAATGGAATATCACTCAGCCATGAAATCAACGTCATAAGGCTAGGAGCAGCATGATGAGTGGATTTAGGTACGACGATTCTAAGTGAAATAGGTCACACAGAAAAAGACCCTTATCATAAGATATCACTTACAGAGGGAATGTAAAAACCGCTACCCTTGAACTGAATTACAAAACAGAACAGAGTCGCACGTTTAGAAAACACACTATGGCTGCTTAACGGGAAAGGTGACGTGGGGTGATGCATAAAACAAGGGTTTCAAATTAGCTCAGATACCGTTCCATAAACCCAATATGTAATAGACAAGACCTACTCCTTGCTCAGTGAACTGGACTCAACACGCCCTATTCACCGCCCAAGAATATATTTGACTAGTAAGAATCTTAAAACCTATGTATTGCTATCTCTCTGTAAGTGAGTCAAGTGGGTGTAAAGCGGCATAAACACAGCAGTGCAAAGCAGCTAAACCCCATTATAAAAATCAATTACTTTTAAAAACCCGTGAAACAAAGACAGTGAAAGAGAGAGAAATTCTTACAAAATTCGTTCAGGGGCTGCGATGCCACCTGGATTGACCATATCTAGACCCACAGCTGACTGAGCCATAAGGGTGGACACTCTTGGGGCTGAGAGGTTTGGTGAGGTTGGGTGAGCTAACGCAGACCCTGTAAAGTAATACGGCGTGGTACCCATCCCATGGGTCCCAAATCTCCAGGTTCAAGGGCATCTTTCTACATCGAAAACATGCATGAGAAACCCAGAAGATGGTACACCGTGTGATCGGGAAAGGTTTCTAAAACGCACCTCATTTCTCATCTCCTTGTGCTCCGGTTCGCTATTCCAGCCGCTTTACTAGCAATCTCCCTCCTTGGAGAATCAGCACCTTTAACCTCCTGTTCCGTACAGGTTGCAATTTGTCCTGAGGATGAACGGGAAGAGGGGGAACCAATGAGAGACTAGCTCTAGGTGTTGGGACAGGCACAGGTCACTCTATTCTCCCATCAGGAAGAAGAATTAACCACAGGCTCAGCCTGCCGCCCGGAGCCAGAATAGGGCCTGAAGCAATCCTGCGCTTTTGCGGCCAGTTCCCAAGAAAGCGAGTTGAAAAATGGAGCTCAGGGGCCCTGCAATTCACAGACCTGCACAGTTAGAAAGGATAACTCTCGTCCACAAATATATTGAGGGAAGGCAACGAAGAGGATTTGAAAGCAAGGCAGAATTGCAGGAAACAGATTTCAGGAGGTAGATTCGAATCGCCTTTAAAGCACAGGAAAAGCGGCAAAACCTCGACAATGATGCCCTTGGCCAAAAAGGGCGTATGCGTTTTTTCCTGAATATATTCAGGAAAAAACGCATACGCCCTTTTTGGCCAACCAAGCAACCTGGAAAGGCAGATCAGCGCTACAAAGAAGGCTCGCTTCCCATCGGTCCAAAGGGCCATGCTGAATAAAGTGTCAAAACCAGAAATGCAGGACAGGCCATGGAGAAATGGGAGCCTTGCTACGCTGATGGGCGGGCTGTAAATTGCCAACAGCCACTCTGGAGAAGTGTACGGTGTGTCCTGAAACATCTAAAAAACTCAGCTTAGAGAGCATAGGGCACTTCCACTCATGGGCGTATAAATTGGGAAAACTAAAAATCAGCAAGACACAGGCACCCCAAAGTTTAGGGCTGCTCTGTTGACAAGAACCTCCACTTCGTTACACCTGAAACATCCCAGGAAAGAGAAGAATGGATAAAGAAGTTGTGGTCCTTATGTACAATGGAATATCACTCAGCCATGAAATCAACGTCATAAGGCTAGGAGCAGCATGATGAGTGGATATAGGTACGACGATTCTAAGTGAAATAGGTCACACAGAAAAAGACACTTATCATAAGATATCACTTATAGAGGGAATGTAAAAACCGCTACCCTTGAACTGAATTACAAAACAGAACAGAGTCGCACGTTTAGAAAACACACTATGGCTGCTTAACGGGAAAGGTGAGGTGGGGTGATGCATAAAACAAGGGTTTCAAATTAGCTCAGATACCGTTCCATAAACCCAATATGTAATAGACAAGACCTACTCCTTGCTCAGTTTACTGGACTCAACACCCCCTATTCAGCGCCCAAGAATATATTTGACTAGTAAGAATCTTAAAACCTATGTATTGCTATCTCTCTGTAAGTGAGTCAAGTGGGTGTAAAGCGGCATAAACACAGCAGTGCAAAGCAGCTAAACCCCATTATAAAAATCAATTACTTTTAAAGACCCGTGAAACAAAGACAGTGAAAGAGAGAGAAATTCTTACAAAATTCGTTCAGGGGCTGCGATGCCACCTGGATTGACCATATCTAGACCCACAGCTGACTGAGACATAAGGGTGGACACTCTTGGGGCTGAGAGGTTTGGTGAGGTTGGGTGAGCTAACGCAGACCCTGTAAAGTAATACGGCGTGGTACCCATCCCATGGGTCCCAAATCTCCAGGGTCAAGGGCATCTTCCTACATCGAAAACATGCATGAGAAACCCAGAAGATGGTACACCGTGTGATCGGGAAAGGTTTCTAAAACGCACCTCATTTCTCATCTCCTTGTGCTCCGGTTCGCCATTCCAGCCGCTTTACTAGCAATCTCCCTCCTTGGAGAATCAGCACCTTTAACCTCCTGTTCCATACAGGTTGCAATTTGTCCTGAGGATGAACGGGAAGAGGGGGAACCAATGAGAGACTAGCTCTAGGTGTTGGGACAGGCACAGGTCACTCTATTTTCCCATCAGGAAGAAGAATTAACCACAGGCTCAGCCTGCCGCCCGGAGCCAGAATAGGGCCTGAAGCAATCCTGCGCTTTTGCGGCCAGTTCCCAAGAAAGCGAGTTGAAAAATGGAGCTCAGGGGCACTGCAATTCACAGACCTGCACAGTTAGAAAGGATAACTCTCGTCCACAAATATATTGAGGGAAGGCAACGAAGAGGATTTGAAAGCAAGGCAGAATTGCAGGAAACAGATTTCAGGAGGTAGATTCGAATCGCCTTTAAAGCACAGGAAAAGCGGCAAAACCTCGACAATGATGCCCTTGGCCAAAAAGGGCGTATGCGTTTTTTCCTGAATATATTCAGGAAAAAACGCATACGCCCTTTTTGGCCAACCAAGCAACCTGGAAAGGCAAATCAGCGCTACAAAGAAGTCTCGCTTCCCATCGGTCCAAAGGGCCATGCTGAATAAAGTGTCAAAACCAGAAATGCAGGACAGGCCATGGAGAAATGGGAGCCTTGCTACGCTGATGGGCGGGCTGTAAATTGCCAACAGCCACTCTGGAGAAGTGTACGGTGTGTCCTGAAACATCAAAAAAACTCAGCTTAGAGAGCATAGGGCACTTCCACTCATGGGCGTATAAATTGGGAAAACTAAAAATCAGCAAGACACAGGCACCCCAAAGTTTAGGGCTGCTCTGTTGACAAGAACCTCCACTTCGTTACACCTTAAACATCCCAGGAAAGAGAAGAATGGATAAAGAAGTTGTGATCCTTATGTACAATGGAATATCACTCAGCCATGAAATCAACGTCATAAGGCTAGGAGCAGCATGATAAGTGGATATAGGTGCGACGATTCTAAGTGAAATAGGTCACACAGAAAAAGACCCTTATCATAAGATATCACTTACAGAGGGAATGTAAAAACCGCTACCCTTGAACTGAATTACAAAACAGAACAGAGTCGCACGTTTAGAAAACACACTATGGCTGCTTAACGGGAAAGGTGACGTGGGGTGATGCATAAAACAAGGGTTTCAAATTAGCTCAGATACCGTTCCATAAACCCAATATGTAATAGACAAGACCTACTCCTTGCTCAGTGAACTGGACTCAACACGCCCTATTCACCGCCCAAGAATATATTTGACTAGTAAGAATCTTAAAACCTATGTATTGCTATCTCTCTGTAAGTGAGTCAAGTGGGTGTAAAGCGGCATAAACACAGCAGTGCAAAGCAGCTAAACCCCATTATAAAAATCAATTACTTTTAAAAACCCGTGAAACAAAGACAGTGAAAGAGAGAGAAATTCTTACAAAATTCGTTCAGGGGCTGCGATGCCACCTGGATTGACCATATCTAGACCCACAGCTGACTGAGCCATAAGGGTGGACACTCTTGGGGCTGAGAGGTTTGGTGAGGTTGGGTGAGCTAACGCAGACCCTGTAAAGTATTACGGCGTGGTACCCATCCCATGGGTCCCAAATCTCCAGGTTCAAGGGCATCTTTCTACATCGAAAACATGCATGAGAAACCCAGAAGATGGTACACCGTGTGATCGGGAAAGGTTTCTAAAACGCACCTCATTTCTCATCTCCTTGTGCTCCGGTTCGCTATTCCAGCCGCTTTACTAGCAATCTCCCTCCTTGGAGAATCAGCACCTTTAACCTCCTGTTCCGTACAGGTTGCAATTTGTCCTGAGGATGAACGGGAAGAGGGGGAACCAATGAGAGACTAGCTCTAGGTGTTGGGACAGGCACAGGTCACTCTATTCTCCCATCAGGAAGAAGAATTAACCACAGGCTCAGCCTGCCGCCCGGAGCCAGAATAGGGCCTGAAGCAATCCTGCGCTTTTGCGGCCAGTTCCCAAGAAAGCGAGTTGAAAAATGGAGCTCAGGGGCCCTGCAATTCACAGACCTGCACAGTTAGAAAGGATAACTCTCGTCCACAAATATATTGAGGGAAGGCAACGAAGAGGATTTGAAAGCAAGGCAGAATTGCAGGAAACAGATTTCAGGAGGTAGATTCGAATCGCCTTTAAAGCACAGGAAAAGCGGCAAAACCTCGACAATGATGCCCTTGGCCAAAAAGGGCGTATGCGTTTTTTCCTGAATATATTCAGGAAAAAACGCATACGCCCTTTTTGGCCAACCAAGCAACCTGGAAAGGCAGATCAGCGCTACAAAGAAGGCTCGCTTCCCATCGGTCCAAAGGGCCATGCTGAATAAAGTGTCAAAACCAGAAATGCAGGACAGGCCATGGAGAAATGGGAGCCTTGCTACGCTGATGGGCGGGCTGTAAATTGCCAACAGCCACTCTGGAGAAGTGTACGGTGTGTCCTGAAACATCTAAAAAACTCAGCTTAGAGAGCATAGGGCACTTCCACTCATGGGCGTATAAATTGGGAAAACTAAAAATCAGCAAGACACAGGCACCCCAAAGTTTAGGGCTGCTCTGTTGACAAGAACCTCCACTTCGTTACACCTGAAACATCCCAGGAAAGAGAAGAATGGATAAAGAAGTTGTGGTCCTTATGTACAATGGAATATCACTCAGCCATGAAATCAACGTCATAAGGCTAGGAGCAGCATGATGAGTGGATATAGGTACGACGATTCTAAGTGAAATAGGTCACACAGAAAAAGACACTTATCATAAGATATCACTTATAGAGGGAATGTAAAAACCGCTACCCTTGAACTGAATTACAAAACAGAACAGAGTCGCACGTTTAGAAAACACACTATGGCTGCTTAACGGGAAAGGTGAGGTGGGGTGATGCATAAAACAAGGGTTTCAAATTAGCTCAGATACCGTTCCATAAACCCAATATGTAATAGACAAGACCTACTCCTTGCTCAGTTTACTGGACTCAACACCCCCTATTCAGCGCCCAAGAATATATTTGACTAGTAAGAATCTTAAAACCTATGTATTGCTATCTCTCTGTAAGTGAGTCAAGTGGGTGTAAAGCGGCATAAACACAGCAGTGCAAAGCAGCTAAACCCCATTATAAAAATCAATTACTTTTAAAGACCCGTGAAACAAAGACAGTGAAAGAGAGAGAAATTCTTACAAAATTCGTTCAGGGGCTGCGATGCCACCTGGATTGACCATATCTAGACCCACAGCTGACTGAGACATAAGGGTGGACACTCTTGGGGCTGAGAGGTTTGGTGAGGTTGGGTGAGCTAACGCAGACCCTGTAAAGTAATACGGCGTGGTACCCATCCCATGGGTCCCAAATCTCCAGGGTCAAGGGCATCTTCCTACATCGAAAACATGCATGAGAAACCCAGAAGATGGTACACCGTGTGATCGGGAAAGGTTTCTAAAACGCACCTCATTTCTCATCTCCTTGTGCTCCGGTTCGCCATTCCAGCCGCTTTACTAGCAATCTCCCTCCTTGGAGAATCAGCACCTTTAACCTCCTGTTCCATACAGGTTGCAATTTGTCCTGAGGATGAACGGGAAGAGGGGGAACCAATGAGAGACTAGCTCTAGGTGTTGGGACAGGCACAGGTCACTCTATTTTCCCATCAGGAAGAAGAATTAACCACAGGCTCAGCCTGCCGCCCGGAGCCAGAATAGGGCCTGAAGCAATCCTGCGCTTTTGCGGCCAGTTCCCAAGAAAGCGAGTTGAAAAATGGAGCTCAGGGGCACTGCAATTCACAGACCTGCACAGTTAGAAAGGATAACTCTCGTCCACAAATATATTGAGGGAAGGCAACGAAGAGGATTTGAAAGCAAGGCAGAATTGCAGGAAACAGATTTCAGGAGGTAGATTCGAATCGCCTTTAAAGCACAGGAAAAGCGGCAAAACCTCGACAATGATGCCCTTGGCCAAAAAGGGCGTATGCGTTTTTTCCTGAATATATTCAGGAAAAAACGCATACGCCCTTTTTGGCCAACCAAGCAACCTGGAAAGGCAAATCAGCGCTACAAAGAAGTCTCGCTTCCCATCGGTCCAAAGGGCCATGCTGAATAAAGTGTCAAAACCAGAAATGCAGGACAGGCCATGGAGAAATGGGAGCCTTGCTACGCTGATGGGCGGGCTGTAAATTGCCAACAGCCACTCTGGAGAAGTGTACGGTGTGTCCTGAAACATCAAAAAAACTCAGCTTAGAGAGCATAGGGCACTTCCACTCATGGGCGTATAAATTGGGAAAACTAAAAATCAGCAAGACACAGGCACCCCAAAGTTTAGGGCTGCTCTGTTGACAAGAACCTCCACTTCGTTACACCTTAAACATCCCAGGAAAGAGAAGAATGGATAAAGAAGTTGTGATCCTTATGTACAATGGAATATCACTCAGCCATGAAATCAACGTCATAAGGCTAGGAGCAGCATGATAAGTGGATATAGGTGCGACGATTCTAAGTGAAATAGGTCACACAGAAAAAGACCCTTATCATAAGATATCACTTACAGAGGGAATGTAAAAACCGCTACCCTTGAACTGAATTACAAAACAGAACAGAGTCGCACGTTTAGAAAACACACTATGGCTGCTTAACGGGAAAGGTGAGGTGGGGTGATGCATAAAACAAGGGTTTCAAATTAGCTCAGATACCGTTCCATAAACCCAATATGTAATAGACAAGACCTACTCCTTGCTCAGTGAACTGGACTCAACACGCCCTATTCACCGCCCAAGAATATATTTGACTAGTAAGAATCTTAAAACCTATGTATTGCTATCTCTCTGTAAGTGAGTCAAGTGGGTGTAAAGCGGCATAAACACAGCAGTGCAAAGCAGCTAAACCCCATTATAAAAATCAATTACTTTTAAAGACCCGTGAAACAAAGACAGTGAAAGAGAGAGAAATTCTTACAAAATTCGTTCAGGGGCTGCGATGCCAGCTGGATTGACCATATCTAGACCCACAGCTGACTGAGCCATAAGGGTGGACACTCTTGGGGCTGAGAGGTTTGGTGAGGTTGGGTGAGCTAACGCAGACCCTTTAAAGTATTACGGCGTGGTACCCATCCCATGGGTCCCAAATCTCCAGGTTCAAGGGCATATTCCTATATCGAAAACATGCATGAGAAACTCAGAAGATGGTACACCGTGTGATCGGGAAAGGTTTCTAAAACGCACCTCATTTCTCATCTCCTTGTGCTCCGGTTCGCCATTCCAGCCGCTTTACTAGCAATCTCCCTCCTTGGAGAATCAGCACCTTTAACCTCCTGTTCCGTACAGGTTGCAATTTGTCCTGAGGATGAACGGGAAGAGGGGGAACCAATGAGAGACTAGCTCTAGGTGTTGGGACAGGCACAGGTCACTCTATTTTCCAATCAGGAAGAAGAATTAACCACAGGCTCAGCCTGCCGCCCGGAGCCAGAATAGGGCCTGAAGCAATCCTGTGCTTTTGCGGCCAGCTCCCAAGAAAGCGAGTTGAGAAATGGAGCTCAGGGGCACTGCAATTCACAGACCTGCACAGTTAGAAATGATAACTCTCGTCCACAAATATATTGAGGGAAGGCAACGAAGAGGATTTGAAAGCAAGGCAGAATTGCAGGAAACAGATTTCAGGAGGTAGATTCGAATCGCCTTTAAAGCACAGGAAAAGCGGCAAAACCTCGACAATGATGCCCTTGGCCAAAAAGGGCGTATGCGTTTTTTCCTGAATATATTCAGGAAAAAACGCATACACCCTTTTTGGCCAACCAAGCAACCTGCAAAGGCAAATCAGCGCTACAAAGAAGTCTCGCTTCCCATCGGTCAAAAGGGCCATGCTGAATAAAGTGTCAAAACCAGAAATGCCGGACAGGCCATGGAGAAATGGGAGCCTTGCTACGCTGATGGGCGGGCTGTAAATTGCCAACAGCCACTCTGGAGAAGTGTACGGTGTGTCCTGAAACATCTAAAAAACTCAGCTTAGAGAGCATAGGGCACTTCCACTCATGGGCGTATAAATTGGGAAAACTAAAAATCAGCAAGACACAGGCACCCCAAAGTTTAGGGCTGCTCTGTTGACAAGAACCTCCACTTCGTTACACCTGAAACATCCCAGGAAAGAGAAGAATGGATAAAGAAGTTGTGGTCCTTATGTACAATGGAATATCACTCAGCCATGAAATCAACGTCATAAGGCTAGGAGCAGCATGATGAGTGGATATAGGTACGACGATTCTAAGTGAAATAAGTCACACAGAAAAAGACCCTTATCATAAGATATCACTTACAGAGGGAATGTAAAAACCGCTACCCTTGAACTGAATTACAAAACAGAACAGAGTCGCACGTTTAGAAAACACACTATGGCTGCTTAACGGGAAAGGTGAGGTGGGGTTATGCATAAAACAAGGGTTTCAAATTAGCTCAGATACCGTTCCATAAACCCAATATGTAATAGACAAGACCTACTCCTTGCTCAGTGAACTGGACTCAACACCCCCTAGTCACCGCCCAAGAATATATTTGACTAGTAAGAATCTTAAAACCTATGTATTGCTATCTCTCTGTAAGTGAGTCAAGTGGGTGTAAAGCGGCATAAACACAGCAGTGCAAAGCAGCTAAACCCCATTATAAAAATCAATTACTTTTAAAAACCCGTGAAACAAAGACAGTGAAAGAGAGAGAAATTCTTACAAAATTCGTTCAGGGGCTGCGATGCCACCTGGATTGACCATATCTAGACCCACAGCTGACTGAGACATAAGGGTGGACACTCTTGGGGCTGAGAGGTTTGGTGAGGTTGGGTGAGCTAACGCAGACCCTGTAAAGTAATACGGCGTGGTACCCATCCCATGGGTCCCAAATCTCCAGGTTCAAGGGCATCTTCCTACATCGAAAACATGCATGAGAAACCCAAAAGATGGTACACCGTGTGATCGGGAAAGGTTTCTAAAACGCACCTCATTTCTCATCTCCTTGTGCTCCGGTTCGCCATTCCAGCCGCTTTACTAGCAATCTCCCTCCTTGGAGAATCAGCACCTTTAACCTCCTGTTCCGTACAGGTTGCAATTTGTCCTGAGGATGAACGGGAAGAGGGGGAACCAATGAGAGACTCGCTCTAGGTGTTGGGACAGGCACAGGTCACTCTATTTTCCCATGAGGAAGAAGAATTAACCACAGGCTCAGCCTGCCGCCCCGAGCCAGAATAGGGCCTGAAGCAATCCTGCGCTTTTGCGGCCAGCTCCCAAGAAAGCGAGTTGAGAAATGGAGCGCAGGGGCACTGCAATTCACAGACCTGCACAGTTAGAAATGATAACTCTCGTCCACAAATATATTGAGGGAAGGCAACGAAGAGAATTTGAAAGCAAGGCAGAATTGCAGGAAACAGATTTCAGGAGGTAGATTCGAATCGCCTTTAAAGCACAGGAAAAGCGGCAAAACCTCGACAATGATGCCCTTGGCCAAAAAGGGCGTATGCGTTTTTTCCTGAATATATTCAGGAAAAAACGCATACGCCCTTTTTGGCCAACCAAGCAACCTGGAAAGGCAAATCAGCGCTACAAAGAAGTCTCGCTTCCCATCGGTCCAAAGGGCCATGCTGAATAAAGTGTCAAAACCAGAAATGCAGGACAGGCCATGGAGAAATGGGAGCCTTGCTACGCTGATGGGCGGGCTGTAAATTGCCAACAGCCACTCTGGAGAAGTGTACGGTGTGTCCTGAAACATCGAAAAAACTCAGCTTAGAGAGCATAGGGCACTTCCACTCATGGGCGTATAAATTGGGAAAACTAAAAATCAGCAAGACACAGGCACCCCAAAATTTAGGGCTGCTCTGTTGACAAGAACCTCCACTTCGTTACACCTGAAACATCCCAGGAAAGAGAAGAATGGATAAAGAAGTTGTGGTCCTTATGTACAATGGAATATCACTCAGCCATGAAATCAACGTCATAAGGCTAGGAGCAGCATGATGAGTGGATATAGGTACGACGATTCTAAGTGAAATAGGTCACACAGAAAAAGACACTTATCATAAGATATCACTTATAGAGGGAATGTAAAAACCGCTACCCTTGAACTGAATTACAAAACAGAACAGAGTCGCACGTTTAGAAAACACACTATGGCTGCTTAACGGGAAAGGTGAGGTGGGGTGATGCATAAAACAAGGGTTTCAATTTAGCTCAGCTACCGTTCCATAAACCCAATATGTAATAGACAAGACCTACTCCTTGCTCAGTGAACTGGACTCAACACCCCCTATTCACCGCTCAAGAATATATTTGACTAGTAAGAATCTTAAAACCTATGTATTGCTATCTCTCTGTAAGTGAGTCAAGTAGGTGTAAAGCGGCATAAACACAGCAGTGCAAAGCAGCTAAACCCCATTATAAAAATCAATTACTTTTAAAAACCCGTGAAACAAAGACAGTGAAAGAGAGAGAAATTCTTACAAAATTCGTTCAGGGGCTGCGATGCCACCTGGATTGACCATATCTAGACCCACAGCTGACTGAGCCATAAGGGTGGACACTCTTGGGGTTGAGAGGTTTGGTGAGGTTGGGTGAGCTAACGCAGACCCTTTAAAGTATTACGGCGTGGTACCCATCCCATGGGTCCCAAATCTCCAGGTTCAAGGGCATATTCCTACATCGAAAACATGCATGAGAAACTCAGAAGATGGTACACCGTGTGATCGGGAAAGGTTTCTAAAACGCACCTCATTTCTCATCTCCTTGTGCTCCGGTTCGCCATTCCAGCCGCTTTACTAGCAATCTCCCTCCTTGGAGAATCAGCACCTTTAACCTCCTGTTCCGTACAGGTTGCAATTTGTCCTGAGGATGAACGGGAAGAGGGGGAACCAATGAGAGACTAGCTCTAGGTGTTGGGACAGGCACAGGTCACTCTATTTTCCCATCAGGAAGAAGAATTAACCACAGGCTCAGCCTGCCGCCCGGAGCCAGAATAGGGCCTGAAGCAATCCTGTGCTTTTGCGGCCAGCTCCCAAGAAAGCGAGTTGAGAAATGGAGCTCAGGGGCACTGCAATTCACAGACCTGCACAGTTAGACATGATAACTCTCGTCCACAAATATATTGAGGGAAGGCAACGAAGAGGATGAAAGCAAGGCAGAATTGCAGGAAACAGATTTCAGGAGGTAGATTCGAATCGCCTTTAAAGCACAGGAAAAGCGGCAAAACCTCGACAATGATGCCCTTGGCCAAAAAGGGCGTATGCGTTTTTTCCTGAATATATTCAGGAAAAAACGCATACGCCCTTTTTGGCCAACCAAGCAACCTGCAAAGGCAAATCAGCGCTACAAAGAAGTCTCGCTTCCCATCGGTCAAAAGGGCCATGCTGAATAAAGTGTCAAAACCAGAAATGCCGGACAGGCCATGGAGAAATGGGAGCCTTGCTACGCTGATGGGCGGGCTGTAAATTGCCAACAGCCACTCTGGAGAAGTGTACGGTGTGTCCTGAAACATCGAAAAAACTCAGCTTAGAGAGCATAGGGCACTTCCACTCATGGGCGTATAAATTGGGAAAACTAAAAATCAGCAAGACACAGGCACCCCAAAGTTTAGGGCTGCTCTGTTGACAAGAACCTCCACTTCGTTACACCTGAAACATCCCAGGAAAGAGAAGAATGGATAAAGAAGTTGTGGTCCTTATGTACAATGGAATATCACTCAGCCATGAAATCAACGTCATAAGGCTAGGAGCAGCATGATGAGTGGATATAGGTACGACGATTCTAAGTGAAATAGGTCACACAGAAAAAGACCCTTATCATAAGATATCACTTACAGAGGGAATGTAAAAACCGCTACCCTTGAACTGAATTACAAAACAGAACAGAGTCGCACGTTTAGAAAACACACTATGGCTGCTTAACGGGAAAGGTGAGGTGGGGTGATGCATAAAACAAGGGTTTCAAATTAGCTCAGATACCGTTCCATAAACCCAATATGTAATAGACAAGACCTACTCCTTGCTCAGTGAACTGGACTCAACACCCCCTAGTCACCGCCCAAGAATATATTTGACTAGTAAGAATCTTAAAACCTATGTATTGCTATCTCTCTGTAAGTGAGTCAAGTGGGTGTAAAGCGGCATAAACACAGCAGTGCAAAGCAGCTAAACCCCATTATAAAAATCAATTACTTTTAAAAACCCGTGAAACAAAGACAGTGAAAGAGAGAGAAATTCTTACAAAATTCGTTCAGGGGCTGCGATGCCACCTGGATTGACCATATCTAGACCCACAGCTGACTGAGCCATAAGGGTGGACACTCTTGGGGCTGAGAGGTTTGGTGAGGTTGGGTGAGCTAACGCAGACCCTGTAAAGTAATACGGCGTGGTACCCATCCCATGGGTCCCAAATCTCCAGGTTCAAGGGCATCTTCCTACATCGAAAACATGCATGAGAAACCCAAAAGATGGTACACCGTGTGATCGGGAAAGGTTTCTAAAACGCACCTCATTTCTCATCTCCTTGTGCTCCGGTTCGCCATTCCAGCCGCTTTACTAGCAATCTCCCTCCTTGGAGAATCAGCACCTTTAACCTCCTGTTCCGTACAGGTTGCAATTTGTCCTGAGGATGAACGGGAAGAGGGGGAACCAATGAGAGACTCGCTCTAGGTGTTGGGACAGGCACAGGTCACTCTATTTTCCCATCAGGAAGAAGAATTAACCACAGGCTCAGCCTGCCGCCCGGAGCCAGAATAGGGCCTGAAGCAATCCTGCGCTTTTGCGGCCAGCTCCCAAGAAAGCGAGTTGAGAAATGGAGCGCAGGGGCACTGCAATTCACAGACCTGCACAGTTAGAAATGATAACTCTCGTCCACAAATATATTGAGGGAAGGCAACGAAGAGAATTTGAAAGCAAGGCAGAATTGCAGGAAACAGATTTCAGGAGGTAGATTCGAATCGCCTTTAAAGCACAGGAAAAGCGGCAAAACCTCGACAATGATGCCCTTGGCCAAAAAGGGCGTATGCGTTTTTTCCTGAATATATTCAGGAAAAAACGCATACGCCCTTTTTGGCCAACCAAGCAACCTGCAAAGGCAAATCAGCGCTACAAAGAAGTCTCGCTTCCCATCGGTCAAAAGGGCCATGCTGAATAAAGTGTCAAAACCAGAAATGCAGGACAGGCCATGGAGAAATGGGAGCCTTGCTACGCTGATGGGCGGGCTGTAAATTGCCAACAGCCACTCTGGAGAAGTGTACGGTGTGTCCTGAAACATCGAAAAAACTCAGCTTAGAGAGCATAGGGCACTTCCACTCATGGGCGTATAAATTGGGAAAACTAAAAATCAGCAAGACACAGGCACCCCAAAGTTTAGGGCTGCTCTGTTGACAAGAACCTCCACTTCGTTACACCTGAAACATCCCAGGAAAGAGAAGAATGGATAAAGAAGTTGTGGTTCTTATGTACAATGGAATATCACTCAGCCATGAAATCAACGTCATAAGGCTAGGAGCAGCATGATGAGTGGATATAGGTACGACAATTCTAAGTGAAATAGGTCACACAGAAAAAGACACTTATCATAAGATATCACTTATAGAGGGAATGTAAAAACCGCTACCCTTGAACTGAATTACAAAACAGAACAGAGTCGCACGTTTAGAAAACACACTATGGCTGCTTAACGGGAAAGGTGAGGTGGGGTGATGCATAAAACAAGGGTTTCAATTTAGCTCAGCTACCATTCCATAAACCCAATATGTAATAGACAAGACCTACTCCTTGCTCAGTGAACTGGACTCAACACCCCCTATTCACCGCTCAAGAATATATTTGACTAGTAAGAATCTTAAAACCTATGTATTGCTATCTCTCTGTAAGTGAGTCAAGTAGGTGTAAAGCGGCATAAACACAGCAGTGCAAAGCAGCTAAACCCCATTATAAAAATCAATTACTTTTAAAAACCCGTGAAACAAAGACAGTGAAAGAGAGAGAAATTCTTACAAAATTCGTTCAGGGGCTGCGATGCCACCTGGATTGACCATATCTAGACCCACAGCTGACTGAGCCATAAGGGTGGACACTCTTGGGGCTGAGAGGTTTGGTGAGGTTGGGTGAGCTAACGCAGACCCTTTAAAGTATTACGGCGTGGTACCCATCCCATGGGTCCCAAATCCCCAAATCTCCAGGTTCAAGGGCATATTCCTACATCGAAAACATGCATGAGAAACCCAGAAGATGGTACACCGTGTGATCGGGAAAGGTTTCTAAAACGCACCTCATTTCTCATCTCCTTGTGCTCCAGTTCGCCATTCCAGCCGCTTTACTAGCAATCTCCCTCCTTGGAGAATCAGCACCTTTAACCTCCTGTTCCGTACAGGTTGCAATTTGTCCTGAGGATGAACGGGAAGAGGGGGAACCAATGAGAGACTAGCTCTAGGTGTTGGGACAGGCACAGGTCACTCTATTTTCCCATCAGGAAGAAGAATTAACCACAGGCTCAGCCTGCCGCCCGGAGCCAGAAGAGGGCCTGAAGCAATCCTGCGCTTTTGCGGCCAGCTCCCAAGAAAGCGAGTTGAAAAATGGAGCTCAGGGGCACTGCAATTCACAGACCTGCACAGTTAGAAATGATAACTCTCGTCCACAAATATATTGAGGGAAGGCAACGAAGAGAATTTGAAAGCAAGGCAGAATTGCAGGAAACAGATTTCAGGAGGTAGATTCGAATCGCCTTTAAAGCAGAGGAAAAGCGGCAAAACCTCGACAATGATGCCCTTGGCCAAAAAGGGCGTATGCGTTTTTTCCTGAATATATTCAGGAAAAAATGCATACGCCCTTTTTGGCCAACCAAGCAACCTGGAAAGGCAAATCAGCGCTACAAAGAAGTCTCGCTTCCCATCGGTCAAAAGGGCCATGCTGAATAAAGTGTCAAAACCAGAAATGCAGGACAGGCCATGGAGAAATGGGAGCCTTGCTACGCTGATGGGCGGGCTGTAAATTACCAACAGCCACTCTGGAGAAGTGTACGGTGTGTCCTGAAACATCTAAAAAACTCAGCTTAGAGAACATAGGGCACTTCCACTCATGGGCGTATAAATTGGGAAAACTAAAAATCAGCAAGACACAGGCACCCCAAAGTTTAGGGCTGCTCTGTTGACAAGAAACTCCACTTCGTTACACCTTAAACATCCCAGGAAAGAGAAGAATGGATAAAGAAGTTGTGGTCCTTATGTACAATGGAATATCACTCAGCCATGAAATCAACGTCATAAGGCTAGGAGCAGCATGATGAGTGGATTTAGGTATGACGATTCTAAGTGAAATAAGTCACACAGAAAAAGACACTTATCATAAGATATCACTTATAGAGGGAATGTAAAAACCGCTACCCTTGAACTGAATTACAAAAGAGAACAGAGTCGCACGTTTAGAAAACACACTATGGCTGCTTAACGGGAAAGGTGAGGTGGGGTGATGCCTAAAACAAGGGTTTCAATTTAGCTCAGCTACCGTTCCATAAACCCAATATGTAATAGACAAGACCTACTCCTTGCTCAGTGAACTGGACTCAACACCCCCTATTCACCGCTCAAGAATATATTTGACTAGTAAGAATCTTAAAACCTATGTATTGATATCTCTCTGTAAGTGAGTCAAGTAGGTGTAAAGCGGCATAAACACAGCAGTGCAAAGCAGCTAAACCCCATTATAAAAATCAATTACTTTTAAAAACCCGTGAAACAAAGACAGTGAAAGAGAGAGAAATTCTTACAAAATTCGTTCAGGGGCTGCGATGCCACCTGGATTGACGATATCTAGACCCACAGCTGACTGAGCCATAAGGGTGGACACTCTTGGGGCTGAGAGGTTTGGTGAGGTTGGGTGAGCTAACGCAGACCCTTTAAAGTATTACGGCGTGGTACCCATCCCATGGGTCCCAAATCCCCAAATCTCCAGGTTCAAGGGCATATTCCTACATCGAAAACATGCATGAGAAACCCAGAAGATGGTACACCGTGTGATCGGGAAAGGTTTCTAAAACGCACCTCATTTCTCATCTCCTTGTGCTCCAGTTCGCCATTCCAGCCGCTTTACTAGCAATCTCCCTCCTTGGAGAATCAGCACCTTTAACCTCCTGTTCCGTACAGGTTGCAATTTGTCCTGAGGATGAACGGGAAGAGGGGGAACCAATGAGAGACTAGCTCTAGGTGTTGGGACAGGCACAGGTCACTCTATTTTCCCATCAGGAAGAAGAATTAACCACAGGCTCAGCCTGCCGCCCGGAGCCAGAAGAGGGCCTGAAGCAATCCTGCGCTTTTGCGGCCAGCTCCCAAGAAAGCGAGTTGAGAAATGGAGCTCAGGGGCACTGCAATTCACAGACCTGCACAGTTAGAAATGATAACTCTCGTCCACAAATATATTGAGGGAAGGCAACGAAGAGAATTTGAAAGCAAGGCAGAATTGCAGGAAACCGATTTCAGGAGGTAGATTCGAATCGCCTTTAAAGCACAGGAAAAGCGGCAAAACCTCGACAATGATGCCCTTGGCCAAAAAGGGCATATGCGTTTTTTCCTAAATATATTCAGGAAAAAACGCATACGCCCTTTTTGGCCAACCAAGCAACCTGGAAAGGCAAATCAGCGCTACAAAGAAGTCTCGCTTCCCATCGGTCAAAAGGGCCATGCTGAATAAAGTGTCAAAACCAGAAATGCAGGACAGGCCATGGAGAAATGGGAGCCTTGCTACGCTGATGGGCGGGCTGTAAATTACCAACAGCCACTCTGGAGAAGTGTACGGTGTGTCCTGAAACATCTAAAAACTCAGCTTAGAGAGCATAGGGCACTTCCACTCATGGGCGTATAAATTGGGAAAACTAAAAATCAGCAAGACACAGGCACCCCAAAGTTTAGGGCTGCTCTGTTGACAAGAAACTCCACTTCGTTACACCTTAAACATCCCAGGAAAGAGAAGAATGGATAAAGAAGTTGTGGTCCTTATGTACAATGGAATATCACTCAGCCATGAAATCAACGTCATAAGGCTAGGAGCAGCATGATGAGTGGATTTAGGTACGACGATTCTAAGTGAAATAAGTCACACAGAAAAAGACACTTATCATAAGATATCACTTAGAGAGGGAATGTAAAAACCGCTACCCTTGAACTGAATTACAAAACAGAACAGAGTCGCACGTTTAGAAAACACACTATGGCTGCTTAACGGGAAAGGTGAGGTGGGGTGATGCATAAAACAAGGGTTTCAAATTAGCTCAGATACCGTTCCATAAACCCAATATGTAATAGACAAGACCTACTCCTTGCTCAGTGAACTGGACTCAACACCCCCTATTCACCGCCCAAGAATATATCTGACTAGTAAGAATCTTAAAACCTATGTATTGATATCTCTCTGTAAGTGAGTCAAGTGGGTGAAAAGCGGCATAAACACAGCAGTGCAAAGCAGCTAAACCCCATTATAAATATCAATTACTTTTAAAGACCCGTGAAACAAAGACAGTGAAAGAGAGAGAAATTCTTACAAAATTCGTTCAGGGGCTGCGATGCCACCTGGATTGACCATATCTAGACCCACAGCTGACTGAGACATAAGGGTGGACACTCTTGGGGCTGAGAGGTTTGGTGAGGTTGGGTGAGCTAACGCAGACCCTGTAAAGTAATACGGCGTGGTACCCATCCCATGGGTCCCAAATCTCCAGGTTCAAGGGCATCTTCCTACATCGAAAACATGCATGAGAAACCCAAAAGATGGTACACCGTGTGATCGGGAAAGGTTTCTAAAACGCACCTCATTTCTCATCTCCTTGTGCTCCGGTTCGCCATTCCAGCCGCTTTACTAGCAATCTCCCTCCTTGGAGAATCAGCACCTTTAACCTCCTGTTCCGTACAGGTTGCAATTTGTCCTGAGGATGAACGGGAAGAGGGGGAACCAATGAGAGACTCGCTCTAGGTGTTGGGAAAGGCACAGGTCACTCTATTTTCCCATCAGGAAGAAGAATTAACCACAGGCTCAGCCTGCCGCCCCGAGCCAGAATAGGGCCTGAAGCAATCCTGCGCTTTTGCGGCCAGCTCCCAAGAAAGCGAGTTGAGAAATGGAGCGCAGGGGCACTGCAATTCACAGACCTGCACAGTTAGAAATGATAACTCTCGTCCACAAATATATTGAGGGAAGGCAACGAAGAGAATTTGAAAGCAAGGCAGAATTGCAGGAAACAGATTTCAGGAGGTAGATTCGAATCGCCTTTAAAGCACAGGAAAAGCGGCAAAACCTCGACAATGATGCCCTTGGCCAAAAAGGGCGTATGCGTTTTTTCCTGAATATATTCAGGAAAAAACGCATACGCCCTTTTTGGCCAACCAAGCAACCTGCAAAGGCAAATCAGCGCTACAAAGAAGTCTCGCTTCCCATCGGTCAAAAGGGCCATGCGGAATAAAGTGTCAAAACCAGAAATGCAGGACAGGCCATGGAGAAATGGGAGCCTTGCTACGCTGATGGGCGGGCTGTAAATTGCCAACAGCCACTCTGGAGAAGTGTACGGTGTGTCCTGAAACATCTAAAAAACTCAGCTTAGAGAGCATAGGGCACTTCCACTCATGGGCGTATAAATTGGGAAAACTAAAAATCAGCAAGACACAGGCACCCCAAAGTTTAGGGCTGCTCTGTTGACAAGAACCTCCACTTCGTTACACCTGAAACATCCCAGGAAAGAGAAGAATGGATAAAGAAGTTGTGGTCCTTATGTACAATGGAATATCACTCAGCCATGAAATCAACGTCATAAGGCTAGGAGCAGCATGATGAGTGGATTTAGGTACGACGATTCTAAGTGAAATAGGTCACACAGAAAAAGACCCTTATCATAAGATATCACTTACAGAGGGAATGTAAAAACCGCTACCCTTGAACTGAATTACAAAACAGAACAGAGTCGCACGTTTAGAAAACACACTATGGCTGCTTAACGGGAAAGGTGAGGTGGGGTGATGCATAAAACAAGGGTTTCAATTTAGCTCAGCTACCGTTCCATAAACCCAATATGTAATAGACAAGACCTACTCCTTGCTCAGTGAACTGGACTCAACACCCCCTATTCACCGCTCAAGAATATATTTGACTAGTAAGAATCTTAAAACCTATGTATTGCTATCTCTCTGTAAGTGAGTCAAGTAGGTGTAAAGCGGCATAAACACAGCAGTGCAAAGCAGCTAAACCCCATTATAAAAATCAATTACTTTTAAAAACCCGTGAAACAAAGACAGTGAAAGAGAGAGAAATTCTTACAAAATTCGTTCAGGGGCTGCGATGCCACCTGGATTGACCATATCTAGACCCACAGCTGACTGAGCCATAAGGGTGGACACTCTTGGGGCTGAGAGGTTTGGTGAGGTTGGGTGAGCTAACGCAGACCCTTTAAAGTATTACGGCGTGGTACCCATCCCATGGGTCCCAAATCCCCAAATCTCCAGGTTCAAGGGCATATTCCTACATCGAAAACATGCATGAGAAACCCAGAAGATGGTACACCGTGTGATCGGGAAAGGTTTCTAAAACGCACCTAATTTCTCATCTCCTTGTGCTCCGGTTCGCCATTCCAGCCGCTTTACTAGCAATCTCCCTCCTTGGAGAATCAGCACCTTTAACCTCCTGTTCCGTACAGGTTGCAATTTGTCCTGAGGATGAACGGGAAGAGGGGGAACCAATGAGAGACTAGCTCTAGGTGTTGGGACAGGCACAGGTCACTCTATTTTCCCATCAGGAAGAAGAATTAACCACAGGCTCAGCCTGCCGCCCGGAGCCAGAAGAGGGCCTGAAGCAATCCTGCGCTTTTGCGGCCAGCTCCCAAGAAAGCGAGTTGAGAAATGGAGCTCAGGGGCACTGCAATTCACAGACCTGCACAGTTAGAAATGATAACTCTCGTCCACAAATATATTGAGGGAAGGCAACGAAGAGAATTTGAAAGCAAGGCAGAATTGCAGGAAACAGATTTCAGGAGGTAGATTCGAATCGCCTTTAAAGCAGAGGAAAAGCGGCAAAACCTCGACAATGATGCCCTTGGCCAAAAAGGGCGTATGCGTTTTTTCCTGAATATATTCAGGAAAAAACGCATACGCCCTTTTTGGCCAACCAAGCAACCTGGAAAGGCAAATCAGCGCTACAAAGAAGTCTCGCTTCCCATCGGTCAAAAGGGCCATGCTGAATAAAGTGTCAAAACCAGAAATGCAGGACAGGCCATGGAGAAATGGGAGCCTTGCTACGCTGATGGGCGGGCTGTAAATTACCAACAGCCACTCTGGAGAAGTGTACGGTGTGTCCTGAAACATCTAAAAAACTCAGCTTAGAGAGCATAGGGCACTTCCACTCATGGGCGTATAAATTGGGAAAACTAAAAATCAGCAAGACACAGGCACCCCAAAGTTTAGGGCTGCTCTGTTGACAAGAAACTCCACTTCGTTACACCTTAAACATCCCAGGAAAGAGAAGAATGGATAAAGAAGTTGTGGTCCTTATGTACAATGGAATATCACTCAGCCATGAAATCAACGTCATAAGGCTAGGAGCAGCATGATGAGTGGATTTAGGTACGACGATTCTAAGTGAAATAAGTCACACAGAAAAAGACACTTATCATAAGATATCACTTATAGAGGGAATGTAAAAACCGCTACCCTTGAACTGAATTACAAAACAGAACAGAGTCGCACGTTTAGAAAACACACTATGGCTGCTTAACGGGAAAGGTGACGTGGGGTGATGCATAAAACAAGGGTTTCAAATTAGCTCAGATACCGTTCCATAAACCCAATATGTAATAGACAAGACCTACTCCTTGCTCAGTGAACTGGACTCAACACCCCCTAGTCACCGCCCAAGAATATATTTGACTAGTAAGAATCTTAAAACCTATGTATTGATATCTCTCTGTAAGTGAGTCAAGTAGGTGTAAAGCGGCATAAACACAGCAGTGCAAAGCAGCTAAACCCCATTATAAAAATCAATTACTTTTAAAAACCCGTGAAACAAAGACAGTGAAAGAGAGAGAAATTCTTACAAAATTCGTTCAGGGGCTGCGATGCCACCTGGATTGACCATATCTAGACCCACAGCTGACTGAGCCATAAGGGTGGACACTCTTGGGGCTGAGAGGTTTGGTGAGGTTGGGTGAGCTAACGCAGACCCTTTAAAGTATTACGGCGTGGTACCCATCCCATGGGTCCCAAATCCCCAAATCTCCAGGTTCAAGGGCATATTCCTACATCGAAAACATGCATGAGAAACCCAGAAGATGGTACACCGTGTGATCGGGAAAGGTTTCTAAAACGCACCTCATTTCTAATCTCCTTGTGCTCCGGTTCGCCATTCCAGCCCCTTTACTAGCAATCTCCCTCTTTGGAGAATCAGCACCTTTAACCTCCTGTTCCGTACAGGTTGCAATTTGTCCTGAGGATGAACGGGAAGAGGGGGAACCAATGAGAGACTAGCTCTAGGTGTTGGGACAGGCACAGGTCACTCTATTTTCCCATCAGAAAGCAGAATTAACCACAGGCTTAGCCTACCGCCCGGAGCCAGAATAGGGCCTGAAGCAATCCTGCGCTTTTGCGGCCAGCTCCCAAGAAAGCGAGTTGAAAAATTGAGCTCATGGGCACTGCAATTCACAGACCTGCACAGTTAGAAATGATAACTCTCGTCCACAAATATATTGAGGGAAGGCAACGAAGAGGATTTGAAAGCAAGGCAGAATTGCAGGAAACAGATTTCAGGAGGTAGATTCGAATCGCCTTTAAAGCACAGGAAAAGCGGCAAAACCTCGACAATGATGCCCTTGGCCAAAAAGGGCGTATGCGTTTTTTCCTGAATATATTCAGGAAAAAACGCATACGCCCTTTTTGGCCAACCAAGCAACCTGCAAAGGCAAATCAGCGCTACAAAGAAGTCTCGCTTCCCATCGGTCAAAAGGGCCATGCTGAATAAAGGGTCAAAACCAGAAATGCAGGACAGGCCATGGAGAAATGGGAGCCTTGCTACGCTGATGGGCGGGCTGTAAATTGCCAACAGCCACTCTGGAGAAGTGTACGGTGTGTCCTGAAACATCTAAAAAACTCAGCTTAGAGAGCATAGGGCACTTCCACTCATGGGCGTATAAATTGGGAAAACTAAAAATCAGCAAGACACAGGCACCCCAAAGTTTAGGGCTGCTCTGTTGACAAGAACCTCCACTTCGTTACACCTGAAACATCCCAGGAAAGAGAAGAATGGATAAAGAAGTTGTGGTCCTTATGTACAATGGAATATCACTCAGCCATGAAATCAACGTCATAAGGCTAGGAGCAGCATGATGAGTGGATTTAGGTACGACGATTCTAAGTGAAATAGGTCACACAGAAAAAGACCCTTATCATAAGATATCACTTACAGAGGGAATGTAAAAACCGCTACCCTTGAACTGAATTACAAAACAGAACAGAGTCGCACGTTTAGAAAACACACTATGGCTGCTTAACGGGAAAGGTGACGTGGGGTGATGCATAAAACAAGGGTTTCAAATTAGCTCAGATACCGTTCCATAAACCCAATATGTAATAGACAAGACCTACTCCTTGCTCAGTGAACTGGACTCAACACGCCCTATTCACCGCCCAAGAATATATTTGACTAGTAAGAATCTTAAAACCTATGTATTGCTATCTCTCTGTAAGTGAGTCAAGTGGGTGTAAAGCGGCATAAACACAGCAGTGCAAAGCAGCTAAACCCCATTATAAAAATCAATTACTTTTAAAAACCCGTGAAACAAAGACAGTGAAAGAGAGAGAAATTCTTACAAAATTCGTTCAGGGGCTGCGATGCCACCTGGATTGACCATATCTAGACCCACAGCTGACTGAGCCATAAGGGTGGACACTCTTGGGGCTGAGAGGTTTGGTGAGGTTGGGTGAGCTAACGCAGACCCTGTAAAGTAATACGGCGTGGTACCCATCCCATGGGTCCCAAATCTCCAGGTTCAAGGGCATCTTTCTACATCGAAAACATGCATGAGAAACCCAGAAGATGGTACACCGTGTGATCGGGAAAGGTTTCTAAAACGCACCTCATTTCTCATCTCCTTGTGCTCCGGTTCGCCATTCCAGCCGCTTTACTAGCAATCTCCCTCCTTGGAGAATCAGCACCTTTAACCTCCTGTTCCGTACAGGTTGCAATTTGTCCTGAGGATGAACGGGAAGAGGGGGAACCAATGAGAGACTAGCTCTAGGTGTTGGGACAGGCACACGTCACTCTATTTTCCCATCAGGAAGAAAAATTAACCACAGGCTCAGCCTGCCGCCCGGAGCCAGAATAGGGCCTGAAGCAATCCTGCGCTTTTGCGGCCAGCTCCCAAGAAAGCGAGTTGAGAAATGGAGCTCAGGGGCACTGCAATTCACAGACCTGCACAGTTAGAAATGATAACTCTCGTCCACAAATATATTGAGGGAAGGCAACGAAGAGGATTTGAAAGCAAGGCAGAATTGCAGGAAACAGATTTCAGGAGGTAGATTCGAATCGCCTTTAAAGCACAGGAAAAGCGGCAAAACCTCGACTATGATGCCCTTGGCCAAAAAGGGCGTATGCGTTTTTTCCTGAATATATTCAGGAAAAAACGCATACGCCCTTTTTGGCCAACCAAGCAACCTGCAAAGGCAAATCAGCGCTACAAAGAAGTCTCGCTTCCCATCGGTCAAAAGGGCCATGCTGAATAAAGTGTCAAAACCAGAAATGCAGGACAGGCCATGGAGAAATGGGAGCCTTGCTACGCTGATGGGCGGGCTGTAAATTGCCAACAGCCACTCTGGAGAAGTGTACGGTGTGTCCTGAAACATCGAAAAAACTCAGCTTAGAGAGCATAGGGCACTTCCACTCATGGGCGTATAAATTGGGAAAACTAAAAATCAGCAAGACACAGGCACCCCAAAGTTTAGGGCTGCTCTGTTGACAAGAACCTCCACTTCGTTACACCTGAAACATCCCAGGAAAGAGAAGAATGGATAAAGAAGTTGTGGTCCTTATGTACAATGGAATATGACTCAGCCATGAAATCAACGTCATAAGGCTAGGAGCAGCATGATGAGTGGATATAGGTACGACGATTCTAAGTGAAATAGGTCACACAGAAAAAGACCCTTATCATAAGATATCACTTACAGAGGGAATGTAAAAACCGCTACCCTTGAACTGAATTACAAAACAGAACAGAGTCGCACGTTTAGGAAACACACTATGGCTGCTTAACGGGAAAGGTGAGGTGGGGTGATGCATAAAACAAGGGTTTCAAATTAGCTCAGATACCGTTCCATAAACCCAATATGTAATAGACAAGACCTACTCCTTGCTCAGTGAACTGGACTCAACACCCCCTAGTCACCGCCCAAGAATATATTTGACTAGTAAGAATCTTAAAACCTATGTATTGCTATCTCTCTGTAAGTGAGTCAAGTGGGTGTAAAGCGGCATAAACACAGCAGTGCAAAGCAGCTAAACCCCATTATAAAAATCAATTACTTTTAAAAACCCGTGAAACAAAGACAGTGAAAGAGAGAGAAATTCTTACAAAATTCGTTCAGTGGCTGCGATGCCACCTGGATTGACCATATCTAGACCCACAGCTGACTGAGACATAAGGGTGGACACTCTTGGGGCAGAGAGGTTTGGTGAGGTTGGGTGAGCTAACGCAGACCCTGTAAAGTAATACGGCGTGGTACCCATCCCATGGGTCCCAAATCTCCAGGTTCAAGGGCATCTTCCTACATCGAAAACATGCATGAGAAACCCAAAAGATGGTACACCGTGTGATCGGGAAAGGTTTCTAAAACGCACCTCATTTCTCATCTCCTTGTGCTCCGGTTCGCCATTCCAGCCGCTTTACTAGCAATCTCCCTCCTTGGAGAATCAGCACCTTTAACCTCCTGTTCCGTACAGGTTGCAATTTGTCCTGAGGATGAACGGGAAGAGGGGGAACCAATGAGAGACTCGCTCTAGGTGTTGGGACAGGCACAGGTCACTCTATTTTCCCATCAGGAAGAAGAATTAACCACAGGCTCAGCCTGCCGCCCGGAGCCAGAATAGGGCCTGAAGCAATCCTGCGCTTTTGCGGCCAGCTCCCAAGAAAGCGAGTTGAGAAATGGAGCGCAGGGGCACTGCAATTCACAGACCTGCACAGTTAGAAATGATAACTCTCGTCCACAAATATATTGAGGGAAGGCAACGAAGAGAATTTGAAAGCAAGGCAGAATTGCAGGAAACAGATTTCAGGAGGTAGATTCGAATCGCCTTTAAAGCACAGGAAAAGCGGCAAAACCTCGACAATGATGCCCTTGGCCAAAAAGGGCGTATGCGTTTTTTCCTGAATATATTCAGGAAAAAACGCATACGCCCTTTTTGGCCAACCAAGCAACCTGCAAAGGCAAATCAGCGCTACAAAGAAGTCTCGCTTCCCATCGGTCAAAAGGGCCATGCTGAATAAAGTGTCAAAACCAGAAATGCAGGACAGGCCATGGAGAAATGGGAGCCTTGCTACGCTGATGGGCGGGCTGTAAATTGCCAACAGCCACTCTGGAGAAGTGTACGGTGTGTCCTGAAACATCGAAAAAACTCAGCTTAGAGAGCATAGGGCACTTCCACTCATGGGCGTATAAATTGGGAAAACTAAAAATCAGCAAGACACAGGCACCCCAAAGTTTAGGGCTGCTCTGTTGACAAGAACCTCCACTTCGTTACACCTGAAACATCCCAGGAAAGAGAAGAATGGATAAAGAAGTTGTGGTCCTTATGTACAATGGAATATCACTCAGCCATGAAATCAACGTCATAAGGCTAGGAGCAGCATGATGAGTGGATATAGGTACGACAATTCTAAGTGAAATAGGTCACACAGAAAAAGACACTTATCATAAGATATCACTTATAGAGGGAATGTAAAAACCGCTACCCTTGAACTGAATTACAAAACAGAACAGAGTCGCACGTTTAGAAAACACACTATGGCTGCTTAACGGGAAAGGTGAGGTGGGGTGATGCATAAAACAAGGGTTTCAATTTAGCTCAGCTACCATTCCATAAACCCAATATGTAATAGACAAGACCTACTCCTTGCTCAGTGAACTGGACTCAACACCCCCTATTCACCGCTCAAGAATATATTTGACTAGTAAGAATCTTAAAACCTATGTATTGCTATCTCTCTGTAAGTGAGTCAAGTAGGTGTAAAGCGGCATAAACACAGCAGTGCAAAGCAGCTAAACCCCATTATAAAAATCAATTACTTTTAAAAACCCGTGAAACAAAGACAGTGAAAGAGAGAGAAATTCTTACAAAATTCGTTCAGGGGCTGCGATGCCACCTGGATTGACCATATCTAGACCCACAGCTGACTGAGCCATAAGGGTGGACACTCTTGGGGCTGAGAGGTTTGGTGAGGTTGGGTGAGCTAACGCAGACCCTTTAAAGTATTACGGCGTGGTACCCATCCCATGGGTCCCAAATCCCCAAATCTCCAGGTTCAAGGGCATATTCCTACATCGAAAACATGCATGAGAAACCCAGAAGATGGTACACCGTGTGATCGGGAAAGGTTTCTAAAACGCACCTCATTTCTCATCTCCTTGTGCTCCAGTTCGCCATTCCAGCCGCTTTACTAGCAATCTCCCTCCTTGGAGAATCAGCACCTTTAACCTCCTGTTCCGTACAGGTTGCAATTTGTCCTGAGGATGAACGGGAAGAGGGGGAACCAATGAGAGACTAGCTCTAGGTGTTGGGACAGGCACAGGTCACTCTATTTTCCCATCAGGAAGAAGAATTAACCACAGGCTCAGCCTGCCGCCCGGAGCCAGAAGAGGGCCTGAAGCAATCCTGCGCTTTTGCGGCCAGCTCCCAAGAAAGCGAGTTGAAAAATGGAGCTCAGGGGCACTGCAATTCACAGACCTGCACAGTTAGAAATGATAACTCTCGTCCACAAATATATTGAGGGAAGGCAACGAAGAGAATTTGAAAGCAAGGCAGAATTGCAGGAAACAGATTTCAGGAGGTAGATTCGAATCGCCTTTAAAGCAGAGGAAAAGCGGCAAAACCTCGACAATGATGCCCTTGGCCAAAAAGGGCGTATGCGTTTTTTCCTGAATATATTCAGGAAAAAATGCATACGCCCTTTTTGGCCAACCAAGCAACCTGGAAAGGCAAATCAGCGCTACAAAGAAGTCTCGCTTCCCATCGGTCAAAAGGGCCATGCTGAATAAAGTGTCAAAACCAGAAATGCAGGACAGGCCATGGAGAAATGGGAGCCTTGCTACGCTGATGGGCGGGCTGTAAATTACCAACAGCCACTCTGGAGAAGTGTACGGTGTGTCCTGAAACATCTAAAAAACTCAGCTTAGAGAACATAGGGCACTTCCACTCATGGGCGTATAAATTGGGAAAACTAAAAATCAGCAAGACACAGGCACCCCAAAGTTTAGGGCTGCTCTGTTGACAAGAAACTCCACTTCGTTACACCTTAAACATCCCAGGAAAGAGAAGAATGGATAAAGAAGTTGTGGTCCTTATGTACAATGGAATATCACTCAGCCATGAAATCAACGTCATAAGGCTAGGAGCAGCATGATGAGTGGATTTAGGTATGACGATTCTAAGTGAAATAAGTCACACAGAAAAAGACACTTATCATAAGATATCACTTATAGAGGGAATGTAAAAACCGCTACCCTTGAACTGAATTACAAAAGAGAACAGAGTCGCACGTTTAGAAAACACACTATGGCTGCTTAACGGGAAAGGTGAGGTGGGGTGATGCCTAAAACAAGGGTTTCAATTTAGCTCAGCTACCGTTCCATAAACCCAATATGTAATAGACAAGACCTACTCCTTGCTCAGTGAACTGGACTCAACACCCCCTATTCACCGCTCAAGAATATATTTGACTAGTAAGAATCTTAAAACCTATGTATTGATATCTCTCTGTAAGTGAGTCAAGTAGGTGTAAAGCGGCATAAACACAGCAGTGCAAAGCAGCTAAACCCCATTATAAAAATCAATTACTTTTAAAAACCCGTGAAACAAAGACAGTGAAAGAGAGAGAAATTCTTACAAAATTCGTTCAGGGGCTGCGATGCCACCTGGATTGACGATATCTAGACCCACAGCTGACTGAGCCATAAGGGTGGACACTCTTGGGGCTGAGAGGTTTGGTGAGGTTGGGTGAGCTAACGCAGACCCTTTAAAGTATTACGGCGTGGTACCCATCCCATGGGTCCCAAATCCCCAAATCTCCAGGTTCAAGGGCATATTCCTACATCGAAAACATGCATGAGAAACCCAGAAGATGGTACACCGTGTGATCGGGAAAGGTTTCTAAAACGCACCTCATTTCTCATCTCCTTGTGCTCCAGTTCGCCATTCCAGCCGCTTTACTAGCAATCTCCCTCCTTGGAGAATCAGCACCTTTAACCTCCTGTTCCGTACAGGTTGCAATTTGTCCTGAGGATGAACGGGAAGAGGGGGAACCAATGAGAGACTAGCTCTAGGTGTTGGGACAGGCACAGGTCACTCTATTTTCCCATCAGGAAGAAGAATTAACCACAGGCTCAGCCTGCCGCCCGGAGCCAGAAGAGGGCCTGAAGCAATCCTGCGCTTTTGCGGCCAGCTCCCAAGAAAGCGAGTTGAGAAATGGAGCTCAGGGGCACTGCAATTCACAGACCTGCACAGTTAGAAATGATAACTCTCGTCCACAAATATATTGAGGGAAGGCAACGAAGAGAATTTGAAAGCAAGGCAGAATTGCAGGAAACCGATTTCAGGAGGTAGATTCGAATCGCCTTTAAAGCACAGGAAAAGCGGCAAAACCTCGACAATGATGCCCTTGGCCAAAAAGGGCATATGCGTTTTTTCCTAAATATATTCAGGAAAAAACGCATACGCCCTTTTTGGCCAACCAAGCAACCTGGAAAGGCAAATCAGCGCTACAAAGAAGTCTCGCTTCCCATCGGTCAAAAGGGCCATGCTGAATAAAGTGTCAAAACCAGAAATGCAGGACAGGCCATGGAGAAATGGGAGCCTTGCTACGCTGATGGGCGGGCTGTAAATTACCAACAGCCACTCTGGAGAAGTGTACGGTGTGTCCTGAAACATCTAAAAACTCAGCTTAGAGAGCATAGGGCACTTCCACTCATGGGCGTATAAATTGGGAAAACTAAAAATCAGCAAGACACAGGCACCCCAAAGTTTAGGGCTGCTCTGTTGACAAGAACCTCCACTTCGTTACACCTGAAACATCCCAGGAAAGAGAAGAATGGATAAAGAAGTTGTGGTCCTTATGTACAATGGAATATCACTCAGCCATGAAATCAACGTCATAAGGCTAGGAGCAGCATGATGAGTGGATATAGGTACGACAATTCTAAGTGAAATAGGTCACACAGAAAAAGACACTTATCATAAGATATCACTTATAGAGGGAATGTAAAAACCGCTACCCTTGAACTGAATTACAAAACAGAACAGAGTCGCACGTTTAGAAAACACACTATGGCTGCTTAACGGGAAAGGTGAGGTGGGGTGATGCATAAAACAAGGGTTTCAATTTAGCTCAGCTACCATTCCATAAACCCAATATGTAATAGACAAGACCTACTCCTTGCTCAGTGAACTGGACTCAACACCCCCTATTCACCGCTCAAGAATATATTTGACTAGTAAGAATCTTAAAACCTATGTATTGCTATCTCTCTGTAAGTGAGTCAAGTAGGTGTAAAGCGGCATAAACACAGCAGTGCAAAGCAGCTAAACCCCATTATAAAAATCAATTACTTTTAAAAACCCGTGAAACAAAGACAGTGAAAGAGAGAGAAATTCTTACAAAATTCGTTCAGGGGCTGCGATGCCACCTGGATTGACCATATCTAGACCCACAGCTGACTGAGCCATAAGGGTGGACACTCTTGGGGCTGAGAGGTTTGGTGAGGTTGGGTGAGCTAACGCAGACCCTTTAAAGTATTACGGCGTGGTACCCATCCCATGGGTCCCAAATCCCCAAATCTCCAGGTTCAAGGGCATATTCCTACATCGAAAACATGCATGAGAAACCCAGAAGATGGTACACCGTGTGATCGGGAAAGGTTTCTAAAACGCACCTCATTTCTCATCTCCTTGTGCTCCAGTTCGCCATTCCAGCCGCTTTACTAGCAATCTCCCTCCTTGGAGAATCAGCACCTTTAACCTCCTGTTCCGTACAGGTTGCAATTTGTCCTGAGGATGAACGGGAAGAGGGGGAACCAATGAGAGACTAGCTCTAGGTGTTGGGACAGGCACAGGTCACTCTATTTTCCCATCAGGAAGAAGAATTAACCACAGGCTCAGCCTGCCGCCCGGAGCCAGAAGAGGGCCTGAAGCAATCCTGCGCTTTTGCGGCCAGCTCCCAAGAAAGCGAGTTGAAAAATGGAGCTCAGGGGCACTGCAATTCACAGACCTGCACAGTTAGAAATGATAACTCTCGTCCACAAATATATTGAGGGAAGGCAACGAAGAGAATTTGAAAGCAAGGCAGAATTGCAGGAAACAGATTTCAGGAGGTAGATTCGAATCGCCTTTAAAGCAGAGGAAAAGCGGCAAAACCTCGACAATGATGCCCTTGGCCAAAAAGGGCGTATGCGTTTTTTCCTGAATATATTCAGGAAAAAATGCATACGCCCTTTTTGGCCAACCAAGCAACCTGGAAAGGCAAATCAGCGCTACAAAGAAGTCTCGCTTCCCATCGGTCAAAAGGGCCATGCTGAATAAAGTGTCAAAACCAGAAATGCAGGACAGGCCATGGAGAAATGGGAGCCTTGCTACGCTGATGGGCGGGCTGTAAATTACCAACAGCCACTCTGGAGAAGTGTACGGTGTGTCCTGAAACATCTAAAAAACTCAGCTTAGAGAACATAGGGCACTTCCACTCATGGGCGTATAAATTGGGAAAACTAAAAATCAGCAAGACACAGGCACCCCAAAGTTTAGGGCTGCTCTGTTGACAAGAAACTCCACTTCGTTACACCTTAAACATCCCAGGAAAGAGAAGAATGGATAAAGAAGTTGTGGTCCTTATGTACAATGGAATATCACTCAGCCATGAAATCAACGTCATAAGGCTAGGAGCAGCATGATGAGTGGATTTAGGTATGACGATTCTAAGTGAAATAAGTCACACAGAAAAAGACACTTATCATAAGATATCACTTATAGAGGGAATGTAAAAACCGCTACCCTTGAACTGAATTACAAAAGAGAACAGAGTCGCACGTTTAGAAAACACACTATGGCTGCTTAACGGGAAAGGTGAGGTGGGGTGATGCCTAAAACAAGGGTTTCAATTTAGCTCAGCTACCGTTCCATAAACCCAATATGTAATAGACAAGACCTACTCCTTGCTCAGTGAACTGGACTCAACACCCCCTATTCACCGCTCAAGAATATATTTGACTAGTAAGAATCTTAAAACCTATGTATTGATATCTCTCTGTAAGTGAGTCAAGTAGGTGTAAAGCGGCATAAACACAGCAGTGCAAAGCAGCTAAACCCCATTATAAAAATCAATTACTTTTAAAAACCCGTGAAACAAAGACAGTGAAAGAGAGAGAAATTCTTACAAAATTCGTTCAGGGGCTGCGATGCCACCTGGATTGACGATATCTAGACCCACAGCTGACTGAGCCATAAGGGTGGACACTCTTGGGGCTGAGAGGTTTGGTGAGGTTGGGTGAGCTAACGCAGACCCTTTAAAGTATTACGGCGTGGTACCCATCCCATGGGTCCCAAATCCCCAAATCTCCAGGTTCAAGGGCATATTCCTACATCGAAAACATGCATGAGAAACCCAGAAGATGGTACACCGTGTGATCGGGAAAGGTTTCTAAAACGCACCTCATTTCTCATCTCCTTGTGCTCCAGTTCGCCATTCCAGCCGCTTTACTAGCAATCTCCCTCCTTGGAGAATCAGCACCTTTAACCTCCTGTTCCGTACAGGTTGCAATTTGTCCTGAGGATGAACGGGAAGAGGGGGAACCAATGAGAGACTAGCTCTAGGTGTTGGGACAGGCACAGGTCACTCTATTTTCCCATCAGGAAGAAGAATTAACCACAGGCTCAGCCTGCCGCCCGGAGCCAGAAGAGGGCCTGAAGCAATCCTGCGCTTTTGCGGCCAGCTCCCAAGAAAGCGAGTTGAGAAATGGAGCTCAGGGGCACTGCAATTCACAGACCTGCACAGTTAGAAATGATAACTCTCGTCCACAAATATATTGAGGGAAGGCAACGAAGAGAATTTGAAAGCAAGGCAGAATTGCAGGAAACCGATTTCAGGAGGTAGATTCGAATCGCCTTTAAAGCACAGGAAAAGCGGCAAAACCTCGACAATGATGCCCTTGGCCAAAAAGGGCATATGCGTTTTTTCCTAAATATATTCAGGAAAAAACGCATACGCCCTTTTTGGCCAACCAAGCAACCTGGAAAGGCAAATCAGCGCTACAAAGAAGTCTCGCTTCCCATCGGTCAAAAGGGCCATGCTGAATAAAGTGTCAAAACCAGAAATGCAGGACAGGCCATGGAGAAATGGGAGCCTTGCTACGCTGATGGGCGGGCTGTAAATTACCAACAGCCACTCTGGAGAAGTGTACGGTGTGTCCTGAAACATCTAAAAACTCAGCTTAGAGAGCATAGGGCACTTCCACTCATGGGCGTATAAATTGGGAAAACTAAAAATCAGCAAGACACAGGCACCCCAAAGTTTAGGGCTGCTCTGTTGACAAGAAACTCCACTTCGTTACACCTTAAACATCCCAGGAAAGAGAAGAATGGATAAAGAAGTTGTGGTCCTTATGTACAATGGAATATCACTCAGCCATGAAATCAACGTCATAAGGCTAGGAGCAGCATGATGAGTGGATTTAGGTACGACGATTCTAAGTGAAATAAGTCACACAGAAAAAGACACTTATCATAAGATATCACTTAGAGAGGGAATGTAAAAACCGCTACCCTTGAACTGAATTACAAAACAGAACAGAGTCGCACGTTTAGAAAACACACTATGGCTGCTTAACGGGAAAGGTGAGGTGGGGTGATGCATAAAACAAGGGTTTCAAATTAGCTCAGATACCGTTCCATAAACCCAATATGTAATAGACAAGACCTACTCCTTGCTCAGTGAACTGGACTCAACACCCCCTATTCACCGCCCAAGAATATATCTGACTAGTAAGAATCTTAAAACCTATGTATTGATATCTCTCTGTAAGTGAGTCAAGTGTGTGTAAAGCGGCATAAACACAGCAGTGCAAAGCAGCTAAACCCCATTATAAATATCAATTACTTTTAAAGACCCGTGAAACAAAGACAGTGAAAGAGAGAGAAATTCTTACAAAATTCGTTCAGGGGCTGCGATGCCACCTGGATTGACCATATCTAGACCCACAGCTGACTGAGACATAAGGGTGGACACTCTTGGGGCTGAGAGGTTTGGTGAGGTTGGGTGAGCTAACGCAGACCCTGTAAAGTAATACGGCGTGGTACCCATCCCATGGGTCCCAAATCTCCAGGTTCAAGGGCATCTTCCTACATCGAAAACATGCATGAGAAACCCAAAAGATGGTACACCGTGTGATCGGGAAAGGTTTCTAAAACGCACCTCATTTCTCATCTCCTTGTGCTCCGGTTCGCCATTCCAGCCGCTTTACTAGCAATCTCCCTCCTTGGAGAATCAGCACCTTTAACCTCCTGTTCCGTACAGGTTGCAATTTGTCCTGAGGATGAACGGGAAGAGGGGGAACCAATGAGAGACTCGCTCTAGGTGTTGGGAAAGGCACAGGTCACTCTATTTTCCCATCAGGAAGAAGAATTAACCACAGGCTCAGCCTGCCGCCCCGAGCCAGAATAGGGCCTGAAGCAATCCTGCGCTTTTGCGGCCAGCTCCCAAGAAAGCGAGTTGAGAAATGGAGCGCAGGGGCACTGCAATTCACAGACCTGCACAGTTAGAAATGATAACTCTCGTCCACAAATATATTGAGGGAAGGCAACGAAGAGAATTTGAAAGCAAGGCAGAATTGCAGGAAACAGATTTCAGGAGGTAGATTCGAATCGCCTTTAAAGCACAGGAAAAGCGGCAAAACCTCGACAATGATGCCCTTGGCCAAAAAGGGCGTATGCGTTTTTTCCTGAATATATTCAGGAAAAAACGCATACGCCCTTTTTGGCCAACCAAGCAACCTGCAAAGGCAAATCAGCGCTACAAAGAAGTCTCGCTTCCCATCGGTCAAAAGGGCCATGCGGAATAAAGTGTCAAAACCAGAAATGCAGGACAGGCCATGGAGAAATGGGAGCCTTGCTACGCTGATGGGCGGGCTGTAAATTGCCAACAGCCACTCTGGAGAAGTGTACGGTGTGTCCTGAAACATCTAAAAAACTCAGCTTAGAGAGCATAGGGCACTTCCACTCATGGGCGTATAAATTGGGAAAACTAAAAATCAGCAAGACACAGGCACCCCAAAGTTTAGGGCTGCTCTGTTGACAAGAACCTCCACTTCGTTACACCTGAAACATCCCAGGAAAGAGAAGAATGGATAAAGAAGTTGTGGTCCTTATGTACAATGGAATATCACTCAGCCATGAAATCAACGTCATAAGGCTAGGAGCAGCATGATGAGTGGATTTAGGTACGACGATTCTAAGTGAAATAGGTCACACAGAAAAAGACCCTTATCATAAGATATCACTTACAGAGGGAATGTAAAAACCGCTACCCTTGAACTGAATTACAAAACAGAACAGAGTCGCACGTTTAGAAAACACACTATGGCTGCTTAACGGGAAAGGTGAGGTGGGGTGATGCATAAAACAAGGGTTTCAATTTAGCTCAGCTACCGTTCCATAAACCCAATATGTAATAGACAAGACCTACTCCTTGCTCAGTGAACTGGACTCAACACCCCCTATTCACCGCTCAAGAATATATTTGACTAGTAAGAATCTTAAAACCTATGTATTGCTATCTCTCTGTAAGTGAGTCAAGTAGGTGTAAAGCGGCATAAACACAGCAGTGCAAAGCAGCTAAACCCCATTATAAAAATCAATTACTTTTAAAAACCCGTGAAACAAAGACAGTGAAAGAGAGAGAAATTCTTACAAAATTCGTTCAGGGGCTGCGATGCCACCTGGATTGACCATATCTAGACCCACAGCTGACTGAGCCATAAGGGTGGACACTCTTGGGGCTGAGAGGTTTGGTGAGGTTGGGTGAGCTAACGCAGACCCTTTAAAGTATTACGGCGTGGTACCTATCCCATGGGTCCCAAATCCCCAAATCTCCAGGTTCAAGGGCATATTCCTACATCGAAAACATGCATGAGAAACCCAGAAGATGGTACACCGTGTGATCGGGAAAGGTTTCTAAAACGCACCTAATTTCTCATCTCCTTGTGCTCCGGTTCGCCATTCCAGCCGCTTTACTAGCAATCTCCCTCCTTGGAGAATCAGCACCTTTAACCTCCTGTTCCGTACAGGTTGCAATTTGTCCTGAGGATGAACGGGAAGAGGGGGAACCAATGAGAGACTAGCTCTAGGTGTTGGGACAGGCACAGGTCACTCTATTTTCCCATCAGGAAGAAGAATTAACCACAGGCTCAGCCTGCCGCCCGGAGCC
The DNA here is from genome assembly GCF_965194805.1 of Balaenoptera borealis. Classification (NCBI taxonomy): domain Eukaryota; kingdom Metazoa; phylum Chordata; class Mammalia; order Artiodactyla; family Balaenopteridae; genus Balaenoptera; species Balaenoptera borealis. The sequence continues at coordinate 545,388 of NW_028123825.1, forward strand.
AGAAGAGGGCCTGAAGCAATCCTGCGCTTTTGCGGCCAGCTCCCAAGAAAGCGAGTTGAGAAATGGAGCTCAGGGGCACTGCAATTCACAGACCTGCACAGTTAGAAATGATAACTCTCGTCCACAAATATATTGAGGGAAGGCAACGAAGAGAATTTGAAAGCAAGGCAGAATTGCAGGAAACAGATTTCAGGAGGTAGATTCGAATCGCCTTTAAAGCAGAGGAAAAGCGGCAAAACCTCGACAATGATGCCCTTGGCCAAAAAGGGCGTATGCGTTTTTTCCTGAATATATTCAGGAAAAAACGCATACGCCCTTTTTGGCCAACCAAGCAACCTGGAAAGGCAAATCAGCGCTACAAAGAAGTCTCGCTTCCCATCGGTCAAAAGGGCCATGCTGAATAAAGTGTCAAAACCAGAAATGCAGGACAGGCCATGGAGAAATGGGAGCCTTGCTACGCTGATGGGCGGGCTGTAAATTACCAACAGCCACTCTGGAGAAGTGTACGGTGTGTCCTGAAACATCTAAAAAACTCAGCTTAGAGAGCATAGGGCACTTCCACTCATGGGCGTATAAATTGGGAAAACTAAAAATCAGCAAGACACAGGCACCCCAAAGTTTAGGGCTGCTCTGTTGACAAGAAACTCCACTTCGTTACACCTTAAACATCCCAGGAAAGAGAAGAATGGATAAAGAAGTTGTGGTCCTTATGTACAATGGAATATCACTCAGCCATGAAATCAACGTCATAAGGCTAGGAGCAGCATGATGAGTGGATTTAGGTACGACGATTCTAAGTGAAATAAGTCACACAGAAAAAGACACTTATCATAAGATATCACTTATAGAGGGAATGTAAAAACCGCTACCCTTGAACTGAATTACAAAACAGAACAGAGTCGCACGTTTAGAAAACACACTATGGCTGCTTAACGGGAAAGGTGACGTGGGGTGATGCATAAAACAAGGGTTTCAAATTAGCTCAGATACCGTTCCATAAACCCAATATGTAATAGACAAGACCTACTCCTTGCTCAGTGAACTGGACTCAACACCCCCTAGTCACCGCCCAAGAATATATTTGACTAGTAAGAATCTTAAAACCTATGTATTGCTATCTCTCTGTAAGTGAGTCAAGTAGGTGTAAAGCGGCATAAACACAGCAGTGCAAAGCAGCTAAACCCCATTATAAAAATCAATTACTTTTAAAAACCCGTGAAACAAAGACAGTGAAAGAGAGAGAAATTCTTACAAAATTCGTTCAGGGGCTGCGATGCCACCTGGATTGACCATATCTAGACCCACAGCTGACTGAGCCATAAGGGTGGACACTCTTGGGGCTGAGAGGTTTGGTGAGGTTGGGTGAGCTAACGCAGACCCTTTAAAGTATTACGGCGTGGTACCCATCCCATGGGTCCCAAATCCCCAAATCTCCAGGTTCAAGGGCATATTCCTACATCGAAAACATGCATGAGAAACCCAGAAGATGGTACACCGTGTGATCGGGAAAGGTTTCTAAAACGCACCTCATTTCTAATCTCCTTGTGCTCCGGTTCGCCATTCCAGCCCCTTTACTAGCAATCTCCCTCTTTGGAGAATCAGCACCTTTAACCTCCTGTTCCGTACAGGTTGCAATTTGTCCTGAGGATGAACGGGAAGAGGGGGAACCAATGAGAGACTAGCTCTAGGTGTTGGGACAGGCACAGGTCACTCTATTTTCCCATCAGAAAGCAGAATTAACCACAGGCTTAGCCTACCGCCCGGAGCCAGAATAGGGCCTGAAGCAATCCTGCGCTTTTGCGGCCAGCTCCCAAGAAAGCGAGTTGAAAAATTGAGCTCATGGGCACTGCAATTCACAGACCTGCACAGTTAGAAATGATAACTCTCGTCCACAAATATATTGAGGGAAGGCAACGAAGAGGATTTGAAAGCAAGGCAGAATTGCAGGAAACAGATTTCAGGAGGTAGATTCGAATCGCCTTTAAAGCACAGGAAAAGCGGCAAAACCTCGACAATGATGCCCTTGGCCAAAAAGGGCGTATGCGTTTTTTCCTGAATATATTCAGGAAAAAACGCATACGCCCTTTTTGGCCAACCAAGCAACCTGGAAAGGCAAATCAGCGCTACAAAGAAGTCTCGCTTCCCATCGGTCAAAAGGGCCATGCTGAATAAAGGGTCAAAACCAGAAATGCAGGACAGGCCATGGAGAAATGGGAGCCTTGCTACGCTGATGGGCGGGCTGTAAATTGCCAACAGCCACTCTGGAGAAGTGTACGGTGTGTCCTGAAACATCTAAAAAACTCAGCTTAGAGAGCATAGGGCAGTTCCACTCATGGGCGTATAAATTGGGAAAACTAAAAATCAGCAAGACACAGGCACCCCAAAGTTTAGGGCTGCTCTGTTGACAAGAACCTCCACTTCGTTACACCTGAAACATCCCAGGAAAGAGAAGAATGGATAAAGAAGTTGTGGTCCTTATGTACAATGGAATATCACTCAGCCATGAAATCAATGTCATAAGGCTAGGAGCAGCATGATGAGTGGATTTAGGTACGACGATTCTAAGTGAAATAGGTCACACAGAAAAAGACCCTTATCATAAGATATCACTTACAGAGGGAATGTAAAAACCGCTACCCTTGAACTGAATTACAAAACAGAACAGAGTCGCACGTTTAGAAAACACACTATGGCTGCTTAACGGGAAAGGTGACGTGGGGTGATGCATAAAACAAGGGTTTCAAATTAGCTCAGATACCGTTCCATAAACCCAATATGTAATAGACAAGACCTACTCCTTGCTCAGTGAACTGGACTCAACACGCCCTATTCACCGCCCAAGAATATATTTGACTAGTAAGAATCTTAAAACCTATGTATTGCTATCTCTCTGTAAGTGAGTCAAGTGGGTGTAAAGCGGCATAAACACAGCAGTGCAAAGCAGCTAAACCCCATTATAAAAATCAATTACTTTTAAAAACCCGTGAAACAAAGACAGTGAAAGAGAGAGAAATTCTTACAAAATTCGTTCAGGGGCTGCGATGCCACCTGGATTGACCATATCTAGACCCACAGCTGACTGAGCCATAAGGGTGGACACTCTTGGGGCTGAGAGGTTTGGTGAGGTTGGGTGAGCTAACGCAGACCCTGTAAAGTAATACGGCGTGGTACCCATCCCATGGGTCCCAAATCTCCAGGTTCAAGGGCATCTTTCTACATCGAAAACATGCATGAGAAACCCAGAAGATGGTACACCGTGTGATCGGGAAAGGTTTCTAAAACGCACCTCATTTCTCATCTCCTTGTGCTCCGGTTCGCCACTCCAGCCGCTTTACTAGCAATCTCCCTCCTTGGAGAATCAGCACCTTTAACCTCCTGTTCCGTACAGGTTGCAATTTGTCCTGAGGATGAACGGGAAGAGGGGGAACCAATGAGAGACTAGCTCTAGGTGTTGGGACAGGCACACGTCACTCTATTTTCCCATCAGGAAGAAAAATTAACCACAGGCTCAGCCTGCCGCCCGGAGCCAGAATAGGGCCTGAAGCAATCCTGCGCTTTTGCGGCCAGCTCCCAAGAAAGCGAGTTGAGAAATGGAGCTCAGGGGCACTGCAATTCACAGACCTGCACAGTTAGAAATGATAACTCTCGTCCACAAATATATTGAGGGAAGGCAACGAAGAGGATTTGAAAGCAAGGCAGAATTGCAGGAAACAGATTTCAGGAGGTAGATTCGAATCGCCTTTAAAGCACAGGAAAAGCGGCAAAACCTCGACTATGATGCCCTTGGCCAAAAAGGGCGTATGCGTTTTTTCCTGAATATATTCAGGAAAAAACGCATACGCCCTTTTTGGCCAACCAAGCAACCTGCAAAGGCAAATCAGCGCTACAAAGAAGTCTCGCTTCCCATCGGTCAAAAGGGCCATGCTGAATAAAGTGTCAAAACCAGAAATGCAGGACAGGCCATGGAGAAATGGGAGCCTTGCTACGCTGATGGGCGGGCTGTAAATTGCCAACAGCCACTCTGGAGAAGTGTACGGTGTGTCCTGAAACATCTAAAAAACTCAGCTTAGAGAGCATAGGGCACTTCCACTCATGGGCGTATAAATTGGGAAAACTAAAAATCAGCAAGACACAGGCACCCCAAAGTTTAGGGCTGCTCTGTTGACAAGAACCTCCACTTCGTTACACCTGAAACATCCCAGGAAAGAGAAGAATGGATAAAGAAGTTGTGGTCCTTATGTACAATGGAATATGACTCAGCCATGAAATCAACGTCATAAGGCTAGGAGCAGCATGATGAGTGGATATAGGTACGACGATTCTAAGTGAAATAGGTCACACAGAAAAAGACCCTTATCATAAGATATCACTTACAGAGGGAATGTAAAAACCGCTACCCTTGAACTGAATTACAAAACAGAACAGAGTCGCACGTTTAGGAAACACACTATGGCTGCTTAACGGGAAAGGTGAGGTGGGGTGATGCATAAAACAAGGGTTTCAAATTAGCTCAGATACCGTTCCATAAACCCAATATGTAATAGACAAGACCTACTCCTTGCTCAGTGAACTGGACTCAACACGCCCTATTCACCGCCCAAGAATATATTTGACTAGTAAGAATCTTAAAACCTATGTATTGCTATCTCTCTGTAAGTGAGTCAAGTGGGTGTAAAGCGGCATAAACACAGCAGTGCAAAGCAGCTAAACCCCATTATAAAAATCAATTACTTTTAAAAACCCGTGAAACAAAGACAGTGAAAGAGAGAGAAATTCTTACAAAATTCGTTCAGGGGCTGCGATGCCACCTGGATTGACCATATCTAGACCCACAGCTGACTGAGCCATAAGGGTGGACACTCTTGGGGCTGAGAGGTTTGGTGAGGTTGGGTGAGCTAACGCAGACCCTGTAAAGTAATACGGCGTGGTACCCATCCCATGGGTCCCAAATCTCCAGGTTCAAGGGCATCTTTCTACATCGAAAACATGCATGAGAAACCCAGAAGATGGTACACCGTGTGATCGGGAAAGGTTTCTAAAACGCACCTCATTTCTCATCTCCTTGTGCTCCGGTTCGCCATTCCAGCCGCTTTACTAGCAATCTCCCTCCTTGGAGAATCAGCACCTTTAACCTCCTGTTCCGTACAGGTTGCAATTTGTCCTGAGGATGAACGGGAAGAGGGGGAACCAATGAGAGACTAGCTCTAGGTGTTGGGACAGGCACACGTCACTCTATTTTCCCATCAGGAAGAAAAATTAACCACAGGCTCAGCCTGCCGCCCGGAGCCAGAATAGGGCCTGAAGCAATCCTGCGCTTTTGCGGCCAGCTCCCAAGAAAGCGAGTTGAGAAATGGAGCTCAGGGGCACTGCAATTCACAGACCTGCACAGTTAGAAATGATAACTCTCGTCCACAAATATATTGAGGGAAGGCAACGAAGAGGATTTGAAAGCAAGGCAGAATTGCAGGAAACAGATTTCAGGAGGTAGATTCGAATCGCCTTTAAAGCACAGGAAAAGCGGCAAAACCTCGACTATGATGCCCTTGGCCAAAAAGGGCGTATGCGTTTTTTCCTGAATATATTCAGGAAAAAACGCATACGCCCTTTTTGGCCAACCAAGCAACCTGCAAAGGCAAATCAGCGCTACAAAGAAGTCTCGCTTCCCATCGGTCAAAAGGGCCATGCTGAATAAAGTGTCAAAACCAGAAATGCAGGACAGGCCATGGAGAAATGGGAGCCTTGCTACGCTGATGGGCGGGCTGTAAATTGCCAACAGCCACTCTGGAGAAGTGTACGGTGTGTCCTGAAACATCTAAAAAACTCAGCTTAGAGAGCATAGGGCACTTCCACTCATGGGCGTATAAATTGGGAAAACTAAAAATCAGCAAGACACAGGCACCCCAAAGTTTAGGGCTGCTCTGTTGACAAGAACCTCCACTTCGTTACACCTGAAACATCCCAGGAAAGAGAAGAATGGATAAAGAAGTTGTGGTCCTTATGTACAATGGAATATGACTCAGCCATGAAATCAACGTCATAAGGCTAGGAGCAGCATGATGAGTGGATATAGGTACGACGATTCTAAGTGAAATAGGTCACACAGAAAAAGACCCTTATCATAAGATATCACTTACAGAGGGAATGTAAAAACCGCTACCCTTGAACTGAATTACAAAACAGAACAGAGTCGCACGTTTAGGAAACACACTATGGCTGCTTAACGGGAAAGGTGAGGTGGGGTGATGCATAAAACAAGGGTTTCAAATTAGCTCAGATACCGTTCCATAAACCCAATATGTAATAGACAAGACCTACTCCTTGCTCAGTGAACTGGACTCAACACCCCCTAGTCACCGCCCAAGAATATATTTGACTAGTAAGAATCTTAAAACCTATGTATTGCTATCTCTCTGTAAGTGAGTCAAGTGGGTGTAAAGCGGCATAAACACAGCAGTGCAAAGCAGCTAAACCCCATTATAAAAATCAATTACTTTTAAAAACCCGTGAAACAAAGACAGTGAAAGAGAGAGAAATTCTTACAAAATTCGTTCAGTGGCTGCGATGCCACCTGGATTGACCATATCTAGACCCACAGCTGACTGAGACATAAGGGTGGACACTCTTGGGGCAGAGAGGTTTGGTGAGGTTGGGTGAGCTAACGCAGACCCTGTAAAGTAATACGGCGTGGTACCCATCCCATGGGTCCCAAATCTCCAGTTTCAAGGGCATCTTCCTACATCGAAAACATGCATGAGAAACCCAGAAGATGGTACACCGTGTGATCGGGAAAGGTTTCTAAAACGCACCTCATTTCTCATCTCCTTGTGCTCCGGTTCGCTATTCCAGCCGCTTTACTAGCAATCTCCCTCCTTGGAGAATCAGCACCTTTAACCTCCTGTTCCGTACAGGTTGCAATTTGTCCTGAGGATGAACGGGAAGAGGGGGAACCAATGAGAGACTAGCTCTAGGTGTTGGGACAGGCACAGGTCACTCTATTCTCCCATCAGGAAGAAGAATTAACCACAGGCTCAGCCTGCCGCCCGGAGCCAGAATAGGGCCTGAAGCAATCCTGCGCTTTTGCGGCCAGTTCCCAAGAAAGCGAGTTGAAAAATGGAGCTCAGGGGCCCTGCAATTCACAGACCTGCACAGTTAGAAAGGATAACTCTCGTCCACAAATATATTGAGGGAAGGCAACGAAGAGGATTTGAAAGCAAGGCAGAATTGCAGGAAACAGATTTCAGGAGGTAGATTCGAATCGCCTTTAAAGCACAGGAAAAGCGGCAAAACCTCGACAATGATGCCCTTGGCCAAAAAGGGCGTATGCGTTTTTTCCTGAATATATTCAGGAAAAAACGCATACGCCCTTTTTGGCCAACCAAGCAACCTGGAAAGGCAAATCAGCGCTACAAAGAAGGCTCGCTTCCCATCGGTCAAAAGGGCCATGCTGAATAAAGTGTCAAAACCAGAAATGCAGGACAGGCCATGGAGAAATGGGAGCCTTGCTACACTGATGGGCGGGCTGTAAATTGCCAACAGCCACTCTGGAGAAGTGTACGGTGTGTCCTGAAACATCTAAAAAACTCAGCTTAGAGAGCATAGGGCACTTCCACTCATGGGCGTATAAATTGGGAAAACTAAAAATCAGCAAGACACAGGCACCCCAAAGTTTAGGGCTGCTCTGTTGACAAGAACCTCCACTTCGTTACACCTGAAACATCCCAGGAAAGAGAAGAATGGATAAAGAAGTTGTGGTCCTTATGTACAATGGAATATGACTCAGCCATGAAATCAACGTCATAAGGCTAGGAGCAGCATGATGAGTGGATATAGGTACGACGATTCTAAGTGAAATAGGTCACACAGAAAAAGACCCTTATCATAAGATATCACTTACAGAGGGAATGTAAAAACCGCTACCCTTGAACTGAATTACAAAACAGAACAGAGTCGCACGTTTAGGAAACACACTATGGCTGCTTAACGGGAAAGGTGAGGTGGGGTGATGCATAAAACAAGGGTTTCAAATTAGCTCAGATACCGTTCCATAAACCCAATATGTAATAGACAAGACCTACTCCTTGCTCAGTTTACTGGACTCAACACCCCCTATTCAGCGCCCAAGAATATATTTGACTAGTAAGAATCTTAAAACCTATGTATTGCTATCTCTCTGTAAGTGAGTCAAGTGGGTGTAAAGCGGCATAAACACAGCAGTGCAAAGCAGCTAAACCCCATTATAAAAATCAATTACTTTTAAAGACCCGTGAAACAAAGACAGTGAAAGAGAGAGAAATTCTTACAAAATTCGTTCAGGGGCTGCGATGCCACCTGGATTGACCATATCTAGACCCACAGCTGACTGAGACATAAGGGTGGACACTCTTGGGGCTGAGAGGTTTGGTGAGGTTGGGTGAGCTAACGCAGACCCTGTAAAGTAATACGGCGTGGTACCCATCCCATGGGTCCCAAATCTCCAGGGTCAAGGGCATCTTCCTACATCGAAAACATGCATGAGAAACCCAGAAGATGGTACACCGTGTGATCGGGAAAGGTTTCTAAAACGCACCTCATTTCTCATCTCCTTGTGCTCCGGTTCGCCATTCCAGCCGCTTTACTAGCAATCTCCCTCCTTGGAGAATCAGCACCTTTAACCTCCTGTTCCGTACAGGTTGCAATTTGTCCTGAGGATGAACGGGAAGAGGGGGAACCAATGAGAGACTAGCTCTAGGTGTTGGGACAGGCACAGGTCACTCTATTCTCCCATCAGGAAGAAGAATTAACCACAGGCTCAGCCTGCCGCCCGGAGCCAGAATAGGGCCTGAAGCAATCCTGCGCTTTTGCGGCCAGTTCCCAAGAAAGCGAGTTGAAAAATGGAGCTCAGGGGCCCTGCAATTCACAGACCTGCACAGTTAGAAAGGATAACTCTCGTCCACAAATATATTGAGGGAAGGCAACGAAGAGGATTTGAAAGCAAGGCAGAATTGCAGGAAACAGATTTCAGGAGGTAGATTCGAATCGCCTTTAAAGCACAGGAAAAGCGGCAAAACCTCGACAATGATGCCCTTGGCCAAAAAGGGCGTATGCGTTTTTTCCTGAATATATTCAGGAAAAAACGCATACGCCCTTTTTGGCCAACCAAGCAACCTGGAAAGGCAAATCAGCGCTACAAAGAAGGCTCGCTTCCCATCGGTCCAAAGGGCCATGCTGAATAAAGTGTCAAAACCAGAAATGCAGGACAGGCCATGGAGAAATGGGAGCCTTGCTACGCTGATGGGCGGGCTGTAAATTGCCAACAGCCACTCTGGAGAAGTGTACGGTGTGTCCTGAAACATCTAAAAAACTCAGCTTAGAGAGCATAGGGCACTTCCACTCATGGGCGTATAAATTGGGAAAACTAAAAATCAGCAAGACACAGGCACCCCAAAGTTTAGGGCTGCTCTGTTGACAAGAAACTCCACTTCGTTACACCTTAAACATCCCAGGAAAGAGAAGAATGGATAAAGAAGTTGTGGTCCTTATGTACAATGGAATATCACTCAGCCATGAAATCAACGTCATAAGGCTAGGAGCAGCATGATAAGTGGATATAGGTGCGACGATTCTAAGTGAAATAGGTCACACAGAAAAAGACCCTTATCATAAGATATCACTTACAGAGGGAATGTAAAAACCGCTACCCTTGAACTGAATTACAAAACAGAACAGAGTCGCACGTTTAGAAAACACACTATGGCTGCTTAACGGGAAAGGTGACGTGGGGTGATGCATAAAACAAGGGTTTCAAATTAGCTCAGATACCGTTCCATAAACCCAATATGTAATAGACAAGACCTACTCCTTGCTCAGTGAACTGGACTCAACACGCCCTATTCACCGCCCAAGAATATATTTGACTAGTAAGAATCTTAAAACCTATGTATTGCTATCTCTCTGTAAGTGAGTCAAGTGGGTGTAAAGCGGCATAAACACAGCAGTGCAAAGCAGCTAAACCCCATTATAAAAATCAATTACTTTTAAAGACCCGTGAAACAAAGACAGTGAAAGAGAGAGAAATTCTTACAAAATTCGTTCAGGGGCTGCGATGCCAGCTGGATTGACCATATCTAGACCCACAGCTGACTGAGCCATAAGGGTGGACACTCTTGGGGCTGAGAGGTTTGGTGAGGTTGGGTGAGCTAACGCAGACCCTTTAAAGTATTACGGCGTGGTACCCATCCCATGGGTCCCAAATCTCCAGGTTCAAGGGCATATTCCTATATCGAAAACATGCATGAGAAACTCAGAAGATGGTACACCGTGTGATCGGGAAAGGTTTCTAAAACGCACCTCATTTCTCATCTCCTTGTGCTCCGGTTCGCCATTCCAGCCGCTTTACTAGCAATCTCCCTCCTTGGAGAATCAGCACCTTTAACCTCCTGTTCCGTACAGGTTGCAATTTGTCCTGAGGATGAACGGGAAGAGGGGGAACCAATGAGAGACTAGCTCTAGGTGTTGGGACAGGCACAGGTCACTCTATTTTCCCATCAGGAAGAAGAATTAACCACAGGCTCAGCCTGCCGCCCGGAGCCAGAATAGGGCCTGAAGCAATCCTGTGCTTTTGCGGCCAGCTCCCAAGAAAGCGAGTTGAGAAATGGAGCTCAGGGGCACTGCAATTCACAGACCTGCACAGTTAGAAATGATAACTCTCGTCCACAAATATATTGAGGGAAGGCAACGAAGAGGATTTGAAAGCAAGGCAGAATTGCAGGAAACAGATTTCAGGAGGTAGATTCGAATCGCCTTTAAAGCACAGGAAAAGCGGCAAAACCTCGACAATGATGCCCTTGGCCAAAAAGGGCGTATGCGTTTTTTCCTGAATATATTCAGGAAAAAACGCATACGCCCTTTTTGGACAACCAAGCAACCTGCAAAGGCAAATCAGCGCTACAAAGAAGTCTCGCTTCCCATCGGTCAAAAGGGCCATGCTGAATAAAGTGTCAAAACCAGAAATGCCGGACAGGCCATGGAGAAATGGGAGCCTTGCTACGCTGATGGGCGGGCTGTAAATTGCCAACAGCCACTCTGGAGAAGTGTACGGTGTGTCCTGAAACATCTAAAAAACTCAGCTTAGAGAGCATAGGGCACTTCCACTCATGGGCGTATAAATTGGGAAAACTAAAAATCAGCAAGACACAGGCACCCCAAAGTTTAGGGCTGCTCTGTTGACAAGAACCTCCACTTCGTTACACCTGAAACATCCCAGGAAAGAGAAGAATGGATAAAGAAGTTGTGGTCCTTATGTACAATGGAATATCACTCAGCCATGAAATCAACGTCATAAGGCTAGGAGCAGCATGATGAGTGGATATAGGTACGACGATTCTAAGTGAAATAAGTCACACAGAAAAAGACCCTTATCATAAGATATCACTTACAGAGGGAATGTAAAAACCGCTACCCTTGAACTGAATTACAAAACAGAACAGAGTCGCACGTTTAGAAAACACACTATGGCTGCTTAACGGGAAAGGTGAGGTGGGGTTATGCATAAAACAAGGGTTTCAAATTAGCTCAGATACCGTTCCATAAACCCAATATGTAATAGACAAGACCTACTCCTTGCTCAGTGAACTGGACTCAACACCCCCTAGTCACCGCCCAAGAATATATTTGACTAGTAAGAATCTTAAAACCTATGTATTGCTATCTCTCTGTAAGTGAGTCAAGTGGGTGTAAAGCGGCATAAACACAGCAGTGCAAAGCAGCTAAACCCCATTATAAAAATCAATTACTTTTAAAAACCCGTGAAACAAAGACAGTGAAAGAGAGAGAAATTCTTACAAAATTCGTTCAGGGGCTGCGATGCCACCTGGATTGACCATATCTAGACCCACAGCTGACTGAGACATAAGGGTGGACACTCTTGGGGCTGAGAGGTTTGGTGAGGTTGGGTGAGCTAACGCAGACCCTGTAAAGTAATACGGCGTGGTACCCATCCCATGGGTCCCAAATCTCCAGGTTCAAGGGCATCTTCCTACATCGAAAACATGCATGAGAAACCCAAAAGATGGTACACCGTGTGATCGGGAAAGGTTTCTAAAACGCACCTCATTTCTCATCTCCTTGTGCTCCGGTTCGCCATTCCAGCCGCTTTACTAGCAATCTCCCTCCTTGGAGAATCAGCACCTTTAACCTCCTGTTCCGTACAGGTTGCAATTTGTCCTGAGGATGAACGGGAAGAGGGGGAACCAATGAGAGACTCGCTCTAGGTGTTGGGACAGGCACAGGTCACTCTATTTTCCCATGAGGAAGAAGAATTAACCACAGGCTCAGCCTGCCGCCCCGAGCCAGAATAGGGCCTGAAGCAATCCTGCGCTTTTGCGGCCAGCTCCCAAGAAAGCGAGTTGAGAAATGGAGCGCAGGGGCACTGCAATTCACAGACCTGCACAGTTAGAAATGATAACTCTCGTCCACAAATATATTGAGGGAAGGCAACGAAGAGAATTTGAAAGCAAGGCAGAATTGCAGGAAACAGATTTCAGGAGGTAGATTCGAATCGCCTTTAAAGCACAGGAAAAGCGGCAAAACCTCGACAATGATGCCCTTGGCCAAAAAGGGCGTATGCGTTTTTTCCTGAATATATTCAGGAAAAAACGCATACGCCCTTTTTGGCCAACCAAGCAACCTGGAAAGGCAAATCAGCGCTACAAAGAAGTCTCGCTTCCCATCGGTCCAAAGGGCCATGCTGAATAAAGTGTCAAAACCAGAAATGCAGGACAGGCCATGGAGAAATGGGAGCCTTGCTACGCTGATGGGCGGGCTGTAAATTGCCAACAGCCACTCTGGAGAAGTGTACGGTGTGTCCTGAAACATCGAAAAAACTCAGCTTAGAGAGCATAGGGCACTTCCACTCATGGGCGTATAAATTGGGAAAACTAAAAATCAGCAAGACACAGGCACCCCAAAGTTTAGGGCTGCTCTGTTGACAAGAACCTCCACTTCGTTACACCTGAAACATCCCAGGAAAGAGAAGAATGGATAAAGAAGTTGTGGTCCTTATGTACAATGGAATATCACTCAGCCATGAAATCAACGTCATAAGGCTAGGAGCAGCATGATGAGTGGATATAGGTACGACGATTCTAAGTGAAATAGGTCACACAGAAAAAGACACTTATCATAAGATATCACTTATAGAGGGAATGTAAAAACCGCTACCCTTGAACTGAATTACAAAACAGAACAGAGTCGCACGTTTAGAAAACACACTATGGCTGCTTAACGGGAAAGGTGAGGTGGGGTGATGCATAAAACAAGGGTTTCAATTTAGCTCAGCTACCGTTCCATAAACCCAATATGTAATAGACAAGACCTACTCCTTGCTCAGTGAACTGGACTCAACACCCCCTATTCACCGCTCAAGAATATATTTGACTAGTAAGAATCTTAAAACCTATGTATTGCTATCTCTCTGTAAGTGAGTCAAGTAGGTGTAAAGCGGCATAAACACAGCAGTGCAAAGCAGCTAAACCCCATTATAAAAATCAATTACTTTTAAAAACCCGTGAAACAAAGACAGTGAAAGAGAGAGAAATTCTTACAAAATTCGTTCAGGGGCTGCGATGCCACCTGGATTGACCATATCTAGACCCACAGCTGACTGAGCCATAAGGGTGGACACTCTTGGGGTTGAGAGGTTTGGTGAGGTTGGGTGAGCTAACGCAGACCCTTTAAAGTATTACGGCGTGGTACCCATCCCATGGGTCCCAAATCCCCAAATCTCCAGGTTCAAGGGCATATTCCTACATCGAAAACATGCATGAGAAACCCAGAAGATGGTACACCGTGTGATCGGGAAAGGTTTCTAAAACGCACCTCATTTCTCATCTCCTTGTGCTCCAGTTCGCCATTCCAGCCGCTTTACTAGCAATCTCCCTCCTTGGAGAATCAGCACCTTTAACCTCCTGTTCCGTACAGGTTGCAATTTGTCCTGAGGATGAACGGGAAGAGGGGGAACCAATGAGAGACTAGCTCTAGGTGTTGGGACAGGCACAGGTCACTCTATTTTCCCATCAGGAAGAAGAATTAACCACAGGCTCAGCCTGCCGCCCGGAGCCAGAAGAGGGCCTGAAGCAATCCTGCGCTTTTGCGGCCAGCTCCCAAGAAAGCGAGTTGAGAAATGGAGCTCAGGGGCACTGCAATTCACAGACCTGCACAGTTAGAAATGATAACTCTCGTCCACAAATATATTGAGGGAAGGCAACGAAGAGAATTTGAAAGCAAGGCAGAATTGCAGGAAACCGATTTCAGGAGGTAGATTCGAATCGCCTTTAAAGCACAGGAAAAGCGGCAAAACCTCGACAATGATGCCCTTGGCCAAAAAGGGCGTATGCGTTTTTTCCTGAATATATTCAGGAAAAAACGCATACGCCCTTTTTGGCCAACCAAGCAACCTGGAAAGGCAAATCAGCGCTACAAAGAAGTCTCGCTTCCCATCGGTCAAAAGGGCCATGCTGAATAAAGTGTCAAAACCAGAAATGCAGGACAGGCCATGGAGAAATGGGAGCCTTGCTACGCTGATGGGCGGGCTGTAAATTACCAACAGCCACTCTGGAGAAGTGTACGGTGTGTCCTGAAACATCTAAAAACTCAGCTTAGAGAGCATAGGGCACGTCCACTCATGGGCGTATAAATTGGGAAAACTAAAAATCAGCAAGACACAGGCACCCCAAAGTTTAGGGCTGCTCTGTTGACAAGAAACTCCACTTCGTTACACCTTAAACATCCCAGGAAAGAGAAGAATGGATAAAGAAGTTGTGGTCCTTATGTACAATGGAATATCACTCAGCCATGAAATCAACGTCATAAGGCTAGGAGCAGCATGATGAGTGGATTTAGGTACGACGATTCTAAGTGAAATAAGTCACACAGAAAAAGACACTTATCATAAGATATCACTTATAGAGGGAATGTAAAAACCGCTACCCTTGAACTGAATTACAAAACAGAACAGAGTCGCACGTTTAGAAAACACACTATGGCTGCTTAACGGGAAAGGTGAGGTGGGGTGATGCATAAAACAAGGGTTTCAAATTAGCTCAGATACCGTTCCATAAACCCAATATGTAATAGACAAGACCTACTCCTTGCTCAGTGAACTGGACTCAACACCCCCTATTCACCGCCCAAGAATATATCTGACTAGTAAGAATCTTAAAACCTATGTATTGATATCTCTCTGTAAGTGAGTCAAGTGTGTGTAAAGCGGCATAAACACAGCAGTGCAAAGCAGCTAAACCCCATTATAAATATCAATTACTTTTAAAGACCCGTGAAACAAAGACAGTGAAAGAGAGAGAAATTCTTACAAAATTCGTTCAGGGGCTGCGATGCCACCTGGATTGACCATATCTAGACCCACAGCTGACTGAGCCATAAGGGTGGACACTCTTGGGGCTGAGAGGTTTGGTGAGGTTGGGTGAGCTAACGCAGACCCTGTAAAGTAATACGGCGTGGTACCCATCCCATGGGTCCCAAATCTCCAGGTTCAAGGGCATCTTCCTACATCGAAAACATGCATGAGAAACCCAAAAGATGGTACACCGTGTGATCGGGAAAGGTTTCTAAAACGCACCTCATTTCTCATCTCCTTGTGCTCCGGTTCGCCATTCCAGCCGCTTTACTAGCAATCTCCCTCCTTGGAGAATCAGCACCTTTAACCTCCTGTTCCGTACAGGTTGCAATTTGTCCTGAGGATGAACGGGAAGAGGGGGAACCAATGAGAGACTCGCTCTAGGTGTTGGGACAGGCACAGGTCACTCTATTTTCCCATCAGGAAGAAGAATTAACCACAGGCTCAGCCTGCCGCCCCGAGCCAGAATAGGGCCTGAAGCAATCCTGCGCTTTTGCGGCCAGCTCCCAAGAAAGCGAGTTGAGAAATGGAGCGCAGGGGCACTGCAATTCACAGACCTGCACAGTTAGAAATGATAACTCTCGTCCACAAATATATTGAGGGAAGGCAACGAAGAGAATTTGAAAGCAAGGCAGAATTGCAGGAAACAGATTTCAGGAGGTAGATTCGAATCGCCTTTAAAGCACAGGAAAAGCGGCAAAACCTCGACAATGATGCCCTTGGCCAAAAAGGGCGTATGCGTTTTTTCCTGAATATATTCAGGAAAAAACGCATACGCCCTTTTTGGCCAACCAAGCAACCTGCAAAGGCAAATCAGCGCTACAAAGAAGTCTCGCTTCCCATCGGTCAAAAGGGCCATGCTGAATAAAGTGTCAAAACCAGAAATGCAGGACAGGCCATGGAGAAATGGAGCCTTGCTACGCTGATGGGCGGGCTGTAAATTGCCAACAGCCACTCTGGAGAAGTGTACGGTGTGTCCTGAAACATCTAAAAAACTCAGCTTAGAGAGCATAGGGCACTTCCACTCATGGGCGTATAAATTGGGAAAACTAAAAATCAGCAAGACACAGGCACCCCAAAGTTTAGGGCTGCTCTGTTGACAAGAACCTCCACTTCGTTACACCTGAAACATCCCAGGAAAGAGAAGAATGGATAAAGAAGTTGTGGTCCTTATGTACAATGGAATATCACTCAGCCATGAAATCAACGTCATAAGGCTAGGAGCAGCATGATGAGTGGATATAGGTACGACGATTCTAAGTGAAATAGGTCACACAGAAAAAGACCCTTATCATAAGATATCACTTACAGAGGGAATGTAAAAACCGCTACCCTTGAACTGAATTACAAAACAGAACAGAGTCGCACGTTTAGAAAACACACTATGGCTGCTTAACGGGAAAGGTGAGGTGGGGTGATGCATAAAACAAGGGTTTCAATTTAGCTCAGCTACCGTTCCATAAACCCAATATGTAATAGACAAGACCTACTCCTTGCTCAGTGAACTGGACTCAACACCCCCTATTCACCGCTCAAGAATATATTTGACTAGTAAGAATCTTAAAACCTATGTATTGCTATCTCTCTGTAAGTGAGTCAAGTAGGTGTAAAGCGGCATAAACACAGCAGTGCAAAGCAGCTAAACCCCATTATAAAAATCAATTACTTTTAAAAACCCGTGAAACAAAGACAGTGAAAGAGAGAGAAATTCTTACAAAATTCGTTCAGGGGCTGCGATGCCACCTGGATTGACCATATCTAGACCCACAGCTGACTGAGCCATAAGGGTGGACACTCTTGGGGTTGAGAGGTTTGGTGAGGTTGGGTGAGCTAACGCAGACCCTTTAAAGTATTACGGCGTGGTACCCATCCAATGGGTCCCAAATCCCCAAATCTCCAGGTTCAAGGGCATATTCCTACATCGAAAACATGCATGAGAAACCCAGAAGATGGTACACCGTGTGATCGGGAAAGGTTTCTAAAACGCACCTCATTTCTCATCTCCTTGTGCTCCAGTTCGCCATTCCAGCCGCTTTACTAGCAATCTCCCTCCTTGGAGAATCAGCACCTTTAACCTCCTGTTCCGTACAGGTTGCAATTTGTCCTGAGGATGAACGGGAAGAGGGGGAACCAATGAGAGACTAGCTCTAGGTGTTGGGACAGGCACAGGTCACTCTATTTTCCCATCAGGAAGAAGAATTAACCACAGGCTCAGCCTGCCGCCCGGAGCCAGAAGAGGGCCTGAAGCAATCCTGCGCTTTTGCGGCCAGCTCCCAAGAAAGCGAGTTGAGAAATGGAGCTCAGGGGCACTGCAATTCACAGACCTGCACAGTTAGAAATGATAACTCTCGTCCACAAATATATTGAGGGAAGGCAACGAAGAGAATTTGAAAGCAAGGCAGAATTGCAGGAAACCGATTTCAGGAGGTAGATTCGAATCGCCTTTAAAGCACAGGAAAAGCGGCAAAACCTCGACAATGATGCCCTTGGCCAAAAAGGGCGTATGCGTTTTTTCCTGAATATATTCAGGAAAAAACGCATACGCCCTTTTTGGCCAACCAAGCAACCTGGAAAGGCAAATCAGCGCTACAAAGAAGTCTCGCTTCCCATCGGTCAAAAGGGCCATGCTGAATAAAGTGTCAAAACCAGAAATGCAGGACAGGCCATGGAGAAATGGGAGCCTTGCTACGCTGATGGGCGGGCTGTAAATTACCAACAGCCACTCTGGAGAAGTGTACGGTGTGTCCTGAAACATCTAAAAACTCAGCTTAGAGAGCATAGGGCACGTCCACTCATGGGCGTATAAATTGGGAAAACTAAAAATCAGCAAGACACAGGCACCCCAAAGTTTAGGGCTGCTCTGTTGACAAGAAACTCCACTTCGTTACACCTTAAACATCCCAGGAAAGAGAAGAATGGATAAAGAAGTTGTGGTCCTTATGTACAATGGAATATCACTCAGCCATGAAATCAACGTCATAAGGCTAGGAGCAGCATGATGAGTGGATTTAGGTACGACGATTCTAAGTGAAATAAGTCACACAGAAAAAGACACTTATCATAAGATATCACTTATAGAGGGAATGTAAAAACCGCTACCCTTGAACTGAATTACAAAACAGAACAGAGTCGCACGTTTAGAAAACACACTATGGCTGCTTAACGGGAAAGGTGAGGTGGGGTGATGCATAAAACAAGGGTTTCAAATTAGCTCAGATACCGTTCCATAAACCCAATATGTAATAGACAAGACCTACTCCTTGCTCAGTGAACTGGACTCAACACCCCCTATTCACCGCCCAAGAATATATCTGACTAGTAAGAATCTTAAAACCTATGTATTGATATCTCTCTGTAAGTGAGTCAAGTGTGTGTAAAGCGGCATAAACACAGCAGTGCAAAGCAGCTAAACCCCATTATAAATATCAATTACTTTTAAAGACCCGTGAAACAAAGACAGTGAAAGAGAGAGAAATTCTTACAAAATTCGTTCAGGGGCTGCGATGCCACCTGGATTGACCATATCTAGACCCACAGCTGACTGAGCCATAAGGGTGGACACTCTTGGGGCTGAGAGGTTTGGTGAGGTTGGGTGAGCTAACGCAGACCCTGTAAAGTAATACGGCGTGGTACCCATCCCATGGGTCCCAAATCTCCAGGTTCAAGGGCATCTTCCTACATCGAAAACATGCATGAGAAACCCAAAAGATGGTACACCGTGTGATCGGGAAAGGTTTCTAAAACGCACCTCATTTCTCATCTCCTTGTGCTCCGGTTCGCCATTCCAGCCGCTTTACTAGCAATCTCCCTCCTTGGAGAATCAGCACCTTTAACCTCCTGTTCCGTACAGGTTGCAATTTGTCCTGAGGATGAACGGGAAGAGGGGGAACCAATGAGAGACTCGCTCTAGGTGTTGGGACAGGCACAGGTCACTCTATTTTCCCATCAGGAAGAAGAATTAACCACAGGCTCAGCCTGCCGCCCCGAGCCAGAATAGGGCCTGAAGCAATCCTGCGCTTTTGCGGCCAGCTCCCAAGAAAGCGAGTTGAGAAATGGAGCGCAGGGGCACTGCAATTCACAGACCTGCACAGTTAGAAATGATAACTCTCGTCCACAAATATATTGAGGGAAGGCAACGAAGAGAATTTGAAAGCAAGGCAGAATTGCAGGAAACAGATTTCAGGAGGTAGATTCGAATCGCCTTTAAAGCACAGGAAAAGCGGCAAAACCTCGACAATGATGCCCTTGGCCAAAAAGGGCGTATGCGTTTTTTCCTGAATATATTCAGGAAAAAACGCATACGCCCTTTTTGGCCAACCAAGCAACCTGCAAAGGCAAATCAGCGCTACAAAGAAGTCTCGCTTCCCATCGGTCAAAAGGGCCATGCTGAATAAAGTGTCAAAACCAGAAATGCAGGACAGGCCATGGAGAAATGGAGCCTTGCTACGCTGATGGGCGGGCTGTAAATTGCCAACAGCCACTCTGGAGAAGTGTACGGTGTGTCCTGAAACATCTAAAAAACTCAGCTTAGAGAGCATAGGGCACTTCCACTCATGGGCGTATAAATTGGGAAAACTAAAAATCAGCAAGACACAGGCACCCCAAAGTTTAGGGCTGCTCTGTTGACAAGAACCTCCACTTCGTTACACCTGAAACATCCCAGGAAAGAGAAGAATGGATAAAGAAGTTGTGGTCCTTATGTACAATGGAATATCACTCAGCCATGAAATCAACGTCATAAGGCTAGGAGCAGCATGATGAGTGGATATAGGTACGACGATTCTAAGTGAAATAGGTCACACAGAAAAAGACCCTTATCATAAGATATCACTTACAGAGGGAATGTAAAAACCGCTACCCTTGAACTGAATTACAAAACAGAACAGAGTCGCACGTTTAGAAAACACACTATGGCTGCTTAACGGGAAAGGTGAGGTGGGGTGATGCATAAAACAAGGGTTTCAATTTAGCTCAGCTACCGTTCCATAAACCCAATATGTAATAGACAAGACCTACTCCTTGCTCAGTGAACTGGACTCAACACCCCCTATTCACCGCTCAAGAATATATTTGACTAGTAAGAATCTTAAAACCTATGTATTGCTATCTCTCTGTAAGTGAGTCAAGTAGGTGTAAAGCGGCATAAACACAGCAGTGCAAAGCAGCTAAACCCCATTATAAAAATCAATTACTTTTAAAAACCCGTGAAACAAAGACAGTGAAAGAGAGAGAAATTCTTACAAAATTCGTTCAGGGGCTGCGATGCCACCTGGATTGACCATATCTAGACCCACAGCTGACTGAGCCATAAGGGTGGACACTCTTGGGGCTGAGAGGTTTGGTGAGGTTGGGTGAGCTAATGCAGACCCTTTAAAGTATTACGGCGTGGTACCCATCCCATGGGTCCCAAATCCCCAAATCTCCAGGTTCAAGGGCATATTCCTACATCGAAAACATGCATGAGAAACCCAGAAGATGGTACACCGTGTGATCGGGAAAGGTTTCTAAAACGCACCTCATTTCTCATCTCCTTGTGCTCCAGTTCGCCATTCCAGCCGCTTTACTAGCAATCTCCCTCCTTGGAGAATCAGCACCTTTAACCTCCTGTTCCGTACAGGTTGCAATTTGTCCTGAGGATGAACGGGAAGAGGGGGAACCAATGAGAGACTAGCTCTAGGTGTTGGGACAGGCACAGGTCACTCTATTTTCCCATCAGGAAGAAGAATTAACCACAGGCTCAGCCTGCCGCCCGGAGCCAGAAGAGGGCCTGAAGCAATCCTGCGCTTTTGCGGCCAGCTCCCAAGAAAGCGAGTTGAGAAATGGAGCTCAGGGGCACTGCAATTCACAGACCTGCACAGTTAGAAATGATAACTCTCGTCCACAAATATATTGAGGGAAGGCAACGAAGAGAATTTGAAAGCAAGGCAGAATTGCAGGAAACAGATTTCAGGAGGTAGATTCGAATCGCCTTTAAAGCAGAGGAAAAGCGGCAAAACCTCGACAATGATGCCCTTGGCCAAAAAGGGCGTATGCGTTTTTTCCTGAATATATTCAGGAAAAAACGCATACGCCCTTTTTGGCCAACCAAGCAACCTGGAAAGGCAAATCAGCGCTACAAAGAAGTCTCGCTTCCCATCGGTCAAAAGGGCCATGCTGAATAAAGTGTCAAAACCAGAAATGCAGGACAGGCCATGGAGAAATGGGAGCCTTGCTACGCTGATGGGCGGGCTGTAAATTACCAACAGCCACTCTGGAGAAGTGTACGGTGTGTCCTGAAACATCTAAAAAACTCAGCTTAGAGAGCATAGGGCACTTCCACTCATGGGCGTATAAATTGGGAAAACTAAAAATCAGCAAGACACAGGCACCCCAAAGTTTAGGGCTGCTCTGTTGACAAGAAACTCCACTTCGTTACACCTTAAACATCCCAGGAAAGAGAAGAATGGATAAAGAAGTTGTGGTCCTTATGTACAATGGAATATCACTCAGCCATGAAATCAACGTCATAAGGCTAGGAGCAGCATGATGAGTGGATTTAGGTACGACGATTCTAAGTGAAATAAGTCACACAGAAAAAGACACTTATCATAAGATATCACTTATAGAGGGAATGTAAAAACCGCTACCCTTGAACTGAATTACAAAACAGAACAGAGTCGCACGTTTAGAAAACACACTATGGCTGCTTAACGGGAAAGGTGACGTGGGGTGATGCATAAAACAAGGGTTTCAAATTAGCTCAGATACCGTTCCATAAACCCAATATGTAATAGACAAGACCTACTCCTTGCTCAGTGAACTGGACTCAACAGCCCCTAGTCACCGCCCAAGAATATATTTGACTAGTAAGAATCTTAAAACCTATGTATTGCTATCTCTCTGTAAGTGAGTCAAGTAGGTGTAAAGCGGCATAAACACAGCAGTGCAAAGCAGCTAAACCCCATTATAAAAATCAATTACTTTTAAAAACCCGTGAAACAAAGACAGTGAAAGAGAGAGAAATTCTTACAAAATTCGTTCAGGGGCTGCGATGCCACCTGGATTGACCATATCTAGACCCACAGCTGACTGAGCCATAAGGGTGGACACTCTTGGGGCTGAGAGGTTTGGTGAGGTTGGGTGAGCTAACGCAGACCCTTTAAAGTATTACGGCGTGGTACCCATCCCATGGGTCCCAAATCCCCAAATCTCCAGGTTCAAGGGCATATTCCTACATCGAAAACATGCATGAGAAACCCAGAAGATGGTACACCGTGTGATCGGGAAAGGTTTCTAAAACGCACCTCATTTCTCATCTCCTTGTGCTCCAGTTCGCCATTCCAGCCCCTTTACTAGCAATCTCCCTCCTTGGAGAATCAGCACCTTTAACCTCCTGTTCCGTACAGGTTGCAATTTGTCCTGAGGATGAACGGGAAGAGGGGGAACCAATGAGAGACTAGCTCTAGGTGTTGGGACAGGCACAGGTCACTCTATTTTCCCATCAGGAAGAAGAATTAACCACAGGCTCAGCCTGCCACCCGGAGCCAGAAGAGGGCCTGAAGCAATCCTGCGCTTTTGCGGCCAGCTCCCAAGAAAGCGAGTTGAGAAATGGAGCTCAGGGGCACTGCAATTCACAGACCTGCACAGTTAGAAATGATAACTCTCGTCCACAAATATATTGAGGGAAGGCAACGAAGAGAATTTGAAAGCAAGGCAGAATTGCAGGAAACCGATTTCAGGAGGTAGATTCGAATCGCCTTTAAAGCACAGGAAAAGCGGCAAAACCTCGACAATGATGCCCTTGGCCAAAAAGGGCGTATGCGTTTTTTCCTGAATATATTCAGGAAAAAACGCATACGCCCTTTTTGGCCAACCAAGCAACCTGGAAAGGCAAATCAGCGCTACAAAGAAGTCTCGCTTCCCATCGGTCAAAAGGGCCATGCTGAATAAAGGGTCAAAACCAGAAATGCAGGACAGGCCATGGAGAAATGGGAGCCTTGCTACGCTGATGGGCGGGCTGTAAATTACCAACAGCCACTCTGGAGAAGTGTACGGTGTGTCCTGAAACATCTAAAAAACTCAGCTTAGAGAGCATAGGGCACTTCCACTCATGAGCGTATAAATTGGGAAAACTGAAAATCAGCAAGACACAGGCACCCCAAAGTTTAGGGCTGCTCTGTTGACAAGAACCTCCACTTCGTTACACCTGAAACATCCCAGGAAAGAGAAGAATGGATAAAGAAGTTGTGGTCCTTATGTACAATGGAATATCACTCAGCCATGAAATCAACGTCATAAGGCTAGGAGCAGCATGATGAGTGGATATAGGTACGACGATTCTAAGTGAAATAGGTCACACAGAAAAAGACCCTTATCATAAGATATCACTTACAGAGGGAATGTAAAAACCGCTACCCTTGAACTGAATTACAAAACAGAACAGAGTCGCACGTTTAGAAAACACACTATGGCTGCTTAACGGGAAAGGTGAGGTGGGGTGATGCATAAAACAAGGGTTTCAATTTAGCTCAGCTACCGTTCCATAAACCCAATATGTAATAGACAAGACCTACTCCTTGCTCAGTGAACTGGACTCAACACCCCCTATTCACCGCTCAAGAATATATTTGACTAGTAAGAATCTTAAAACCTATGTATTGCTATCTCTCTGTAAGTGAGTCAAGTAGGTGTAAAGCGGCATAAACACAGCAGTGCAAAGCAGCTAAACCCCATTATAAAAATCAATTACTTTTAAAAACCCGTGAAACAAAGACAGTGAAAGAGAGAGAAATTCTTACAAAATTCGTTCAGGGGCTGCGATGCCACCTGGATTGACCATATCTAGACCCACAGCTGACTGAGCCATAAGGGTGGACACTCTTGGGGCTGAGAGGTTTGGTGAGGTTGGGTGAGCTAATGCAGACCCTTTAAAGTATTACGGCGTGGTACCCATCCCATGGGTCCCAAATCCCCAAATCTCCAGGTTCAAGGGCATATTCCTACATCGAAAACATGCATGAGAAACCCAGAAGATGGTACACCGTGTGATCGGGAAAGGTTTCTAAAACGCACCTCATTTCTCATCTCCTTGTGCTCCAGTTCGCCATTCCAGCCGCTTTACTAGCAATCTCCCTCCTTGGAGAATCAGCACCTTTAACCTCCTGTTCCGTACAGGTTGCAATTTGTCCTGAGGATGAACGGGAAGAGGGGGAACCAATGAGAGACTAGCTCTAGGTGTTGGGACAGGCACAGGTCACTCTATTTTCCCATCAGGAAGAAGAATTAACCACAGGCTCAGCCTGCCGCCCGGAGCCAGAAGAGGGCCTGAAGCAATCCTGCGCTTTTGCGGCCAGCTCCCAAGAAAGCGAGTTGAGAAATGGAGCTCAGGGGCACTGCAATTCACAGACCTGCACAGTTAGAAATGATAACTCTCGTCCACAAATATATTGAGGGAAGGCAACGAAGAGAATTTGAAAGCAAGGCAGAATTGCAGGAAACAGATTTCAGGAGGTAGATTCGAATCGCCTTTAAAGCAGAGGAAAAGCGGCAAAACCTCGACAATGATGCCCTTGGCCAAAGAGGGCGTATGCGTTTTTTCCTGAATATATTCAGGAAAAAACGCATACGCCCTCTTTGGCCAACCAAGCAACCTGGAAAGGCAAATCAGCGCTACAAAGAAGTCTCGCTTCCCATCGGTCAAAAGGGCCATGCTGAATAAAGGGTCAAAACCAGAAATGCAGGACAGGCCATGGAGAAATGGGAGCCTTGCTACGCTGATGGGCGGGCTGTAAATTACCAACAGCCACTCTGGAGAAGTGTACGGTGTGTCCTGAAACATCTAAAAAACTCAGCTTAGAGAGCATAGGGCACTTCCACTCATGGGCGTATAAATTGGGAAAACTAAAAATCAGCAAGACACAGGCACCCCAAAGTTTAGGGCTGCTCTGTTGACGAGAAACTCCACTTCGTTACACCTTAAACATCCCAGGAAAGAGAAGAATGGATAAAGAAGTTGTGGTCCTTATGTACAATGGAATATCACTCAGCCATGAAATCAACGTCATAAGGCTAGGAGCAGCATGATGAGTGGATTTAGGTACGACGATTCTAAGTGAAATAAGTCACACAGAAAAAGACACTTATCATAAGATATCACTTATAGAGGGAATGTAAAAACCGCTACCCTTGAACTGAATTACAAAACAGAACAGAGTCGCACGTTTAGAAAACACACTATGGCTGCTTAACGGGAAAGGTGACGTGGGGTGATGCATAAAACAAGGGTTTCAAATTAGCTCAGATACCGTTCCATAAACCCAATATGTAATAGACAAGACCTACTCCTTGCTCAGTGAACTGGACTCAACACCCCCTAGTCACCGCCCAAGAATATATTTGACTAGTAAGAATCTTAAAACCTATGTATTGCTATCTCTCTGTAAGTGAGTCAAGTAGGTGTAAAGCGGCATAAACACAGCAGTGCAAAGCAGCTAAACCCCATTATAAAAATCAATTACTTTTAAAAACCCGTGAAACAAAGACAGTGAAAGAGAGAGAAATTCTTACAAAATTCGTTCAGGGGCTGCGATGCCACCTGGATTGACCATATCTAGACCCACAGCTGACTGAGCCATAAGGGTGGACACTCTTGGGGCTGAGAGGTTTGGTGAGGTTGGGTGAGCTAACGCAGACCCTTTAAAGTATTACGGCGTGGTACCCATCCCATGGGTCCCAAATCCCCAAATCTCCAGGTTCAAGGGCATATTCCTACATCGAAAACATGCATGAGAAACCCAGAAGATGGTACACCGTGTGATCGGGAAAGGTTTCTAAAACGCACCTCATTTCTCATCTCCTTGTGCTCCAGTTCGCCATTCCAGCCGCTTTACTAGCAATCTCCCTCCTTGGAGAATCAGCACCTTTAACCTCCTGTTCCGTACAGGTTGCAATTTGTCCTGAGGATGAACGGGAAGAGGGGGAACCAATGAGAGACTAGCTCTAGGTGTTGGGACAGGCACAGGTCACTCTATTTTCCCATCAGGAAGAAGAATTAACCACAGGCTCAGCCTGCCACCCGGAGCCAGAAGAGGGCCTGAAGCAATCCTGCGCTTTTGCGGCCAGCTCCCAAGAAAGCGAGTTGAGAAATGGAGCTCAGGGGCACTGCAATTCACAGACCTGCACAGTTAGAAATGATAACTCTCGTCCACAAATATATTGAGGGAAGGCAACGAAGAGAATTTGAAAGCAAGGCAGAATTGCAGGAAACCGATTTCAGGAGGTAGATTCGAATCGCCTTTAAAGCACAGGAAAAGCGGCAAAACCTCGACAATGATGCCCTTGGCCAAAAAGGGCGTATGCGTTTTTTCCTGAATATATTCAGGAAAAAACGCATACGCCCTTTTTGGCCAACCAAGCAACCTGGAAAGGCAAATCAGCGCTACAAAGAAGTCTCGCTTCCCATCGGTCAAAAGGGCCATGCTGAATAAAGTGTCAAAACCAGAAATGCAGGACAGGCCATGGAGAAATGGGAGCCTTGCTACGCTGATGGGCGGGCTGTAAATTACCAACAGCCACTCTGGAGAAGTGTACGGTGTGTCCTGAAACATCTAAAAAACTCAGCTTAGAGAGCATAGGGCACTTCCACTCATGAGCGTATAAATTGGGAAAACTGAAAATCAGCAAGACACAGGCACCCCAAAGTTTAGGGCTGCTCTGTTGACAAGAAACTCCACTTCGTTACACCTGAAACATCCCAGGAAAGAGAAGAATGGATAAAGAAGTTGTGGTCCTTATGTACAATGGAATATCACTCAGCCATGAAATCAACGTCATAAGGCTAGGAGCAGCATGATGAGTGGATTTAGGTACGACGATTCTAAGTGAAATAAGTCACACAGAAAAAGACACTTATCATAAGATATCACTTATAGAGGGAATGTAAAAACCGCTACCCTTGAACTGAATTACAAAACAGAACAGAGTCGCACGTTTAGAAAACACACTATGGCTGCTTAACGGGAAAGGTGAGGTGGGGTGATGCATAAAACAAGGGTTTCAATTTAGCTCAGCTACCGTTCCATAAACCCAATATGTAATAGACAAGACCTACTCCTTGCTCAGTGAACTGGACTCAACACCCCCTATTCACTGCTCAAGAATATATTTGACTAGTAAGAATCTTAAAACCTATGTATTGCTATCTCTCTGTAAGTGAGTCAAGTAGGTGTAAAGCGGCATAAACACAGCAGTGCAAAGCAGCTAAACCCCATTATAAAAATCAATTACTTTTAAAAACCCGTGAAACAAAGACAGTGAAAGAGAGAGAAATTCTTACAAAATTCGTTCAGGGGCTGCGATGCCACCTGGATTGACCATATCTAGACCCACAGCTGACTGAGCCATAAGGGTGGACACTCTTGGGGCTGAGAGGTTTGGTGAGGTTGGGTGAGCTAATGCAGACCCTTTAAAGTATTACGGCGTGGTACCCATCCCATGGGTCCCAAATCCCCAAATCTCCAGGTTCAAGGGCATATTCCTACATCGAAAACATGCATGAGAAACCCAGAAGATGGTACACCGTGTGATCGGGAAAGGTTTCTAAAACGCACCTCATTTCTAATCTCCTTGTGCTCCGGTTCGCCATTCCAGCCCCTTTACTAGCAATCTCCCTCTTTGGAGAATCAGCACCTTTAACCTCCTGTTCCGTACAGGTTGCAATTTGTCCTGAGGATGAACGGGAAGAGGGGGAACCAATGAGAGACTAGCTCTAGGTGTTGGGACAGGCACAGGTCACTCTATTTTCCCATCAGAAAGTAGAATTAACCACAGGCTTAGCCTACCGCACGGAGCCAGAATAGGGCCTGAAGCAATCCTGCGCTTTTGCGGCCAGCTCCCAAGAAAGCGAGTTGAAAAATTGAGCTCATGGGCACTGCAATTCACAGACCTGCACAGTTAGAAATGATAACTCTCGTCCACAAATATATTGAGGGAAGGCAACGAAGAGGATTTGAAAGCAAGGCAGAATTGCAGGAAACAGATTTCAGGAGGTAGATTCGAATCGCCTTTAAAGCACAGGAAAAGCGGCAAAACCTCGACAATGATGCCCTTGGCCAAAAAGGGCGTATGCGTTTTTTCCTGAATATATTCAGGAAAAAA
The DNA here is from genome assembly GCF_965194805.1 of Balaenoptera borealis. Lineage (NCBI taxonomy): Eukaryota > Metazoa > Chordata > Mammalia > Artiodactyla > Balaenopteridae > Balaenoptera > Balaenoptera borealis. Next base: position 573,913 of record NW_028123825.1, read on the forward strand.
CGCATACGCCCTTTTTGGCCAACCAAGCAACCTGGAAAGGCAAATCAGCGCTACAAAGAAGTCTCGCTTCCCATCGGTCAAAAGGGCCATGCTGAATAAAGGGTCAAAACCAGAAATGCAGGACAGGCCATGGAGAAATGGGAGCCTTGCTACGCTGATGGGCGGGCTGTAAATTGCCAACAGCCACTCTGGAGAAGTGTACGGTGTGTCCTGAAACATCTAAAAAACTCAGCTTAGAGAGCATAGGGCACTTCCACTCATGGGCGTATAAACTGGGAAAACTAAAAATCAGCAAGACACAGGCACCCCAAAGTTTAGGGCTGCTCTGTTGACAAGAACCTCCACTTCGTTACACCTGAAACATCCCAGGAAAGAGAAGAATGGATAAAGAAGTTGTGGTCCTTATGTACAATGGAATATCACTCAGCCATGAAATCAACGTCATAAGGCTAGGAGCAGCATGATGAGTGGATTTAGGTACGACGATTCTAAGTGAAATAGGTCACACAGAAAAAGACCCTTATTATAAGATATCACTTACAGAGGGAATGTAAAAACCGCTACCCTTGAACTGAATTACAAAACAGAACAGAGTCGCACGTTTAGAAAACACACTATGGCTGCTTAACGGGAAAGGTGACGTGGGGTGATGCATAAAACAAGGGTTTCAAATTAGCTCAGATACCGTTCCATAAACCCAATATGTAATAGACAAGACCTACTCCTTGCTCAGTGAACTGGACTCAACACGCCCTATTCACCGCCCAAGAATATATTTGACTAGTAAGAATCTTAAAACCTATGTATTGCTATCTCTCTGTAAGTGAGTCAAGTGGGTGTAAAGCGGCATAAACACAGCAGTGCAAAGCAGCTAAACCCCATTATAAAAATCAATTACTTTTAAAAACCCGTGAAACAAAGACAGTGAAAGAGAGAGAAATTCTTACAAAATTCGTTCAGGGGCTGCGATGCCACCTGGATTGACCATATCTAGACCCACAGCTGACTGAGCCATAAGGGTGGACACTCTTGGGGCTGAGAGGTTTGGTGAGGTTGGGTGAGCTAACGCAGACCCTGTAAAGTAATACGGCGTGGTACCCATCCCATGGGTCCCAAATCTCCAGGTTCAAGGGCATCTTCCTACATCGAAAACATGCATGAGAAACCCAGAAGATGGTACACTGTGTGATCGGGAAAGGTTTCTAAAACGCACCTCATTTCTCATCTCCTTGTGCTCCGGTTCGCCATTCCAGCCGCTTTACTAGCAATCTCCCTCCTTGGAGAATCAGCACCTTTAACCTCCTGTTCCGTACAGGTTGCAATTTGTCCTGAGGATGAACGGGAAGAGGGGGAACCAATGAGAGACTAGCTCTAGGTGTTGGGACAGGCACAGGTCACTCTATTTTCCCATCAGGAAGAAGAATTAACCACAGGCTCAGCCTGCCGCCCGGAGCCAGAATAGGGCCTGAAGCAATCCTGCGCTTTTGCGGCCAGCTCCCAAGAAAGCGAGTTGAGAAATGGAGCTCAGGGGCACTGCAATTCACAGACCTGCACAGTTAGAAATGATAACTCTCGTCCACAAATATATTGAGGGAAGGCAACGAAGAGGATTTGAAAGCAAGGCAGAATTGCAGGAAACAGATTTCAGGAGGTAGATTCGAATCGCCTTTAAAGCACAGGAAAAGCGGCAAAACCTCGACTATGATGCCCTTGGCCAAAAAGGGCGTATGCGTTTTTTCCTGAATATATTCAGGAAAAAACGCATACGCCCTTTTTGGCCAACCAAGCAACCTGCAAAGGCAAATCAGCGCTACAAAGAAGTCTCGCTTCCCATCGGTCCAAAGGGCCATGCTGAATAAAGTGTCAAAACCAGAAATGCAGGACAGGCCATGGAGAAATGGGAGCCTTGCTACGCTGATGGGCGGGCTGTAAATTGCCAACAGCCACTCTGGAGAAGTGTACGGTGTGTCTTGAAACATCTAAAAAACTCAGCATAGAGAGCATAGGGCACTTCCACTCATGGGCGTATAAATTGGGAAAACTAAAAATCAGCAAGACACAGGCACCCCAAAGTTTAGGGCTGCTCTGTTGACAAGAACCTCCTCTTCGTTACACCTGAAACATCCCAGGAAAGAGAAGAATGGATAAAGAAGTTGTGGTCCTTATGTACAATGGAATATGACTCAGCCATGAAATCAACGTCATAAGGCTAGGAGCAGCATGATGAGTGGATATAGGTACGACGATTCTAAGTGAAATAGGTCACACAGAAAAAGACCCTTATCATAAGATATCACTTACAGAGGCAATGTAAAAACCGCTACCCTTGAACTGAATTACAAAACAGAACAGAGTCGCACGTTTAGGAAACACACTATGGCTGCTTAACGGGAAAGGTGAGGTGGGGTGATGCATAAAACAAGGGTTTCAAATTAGCTCAGATACCGTTCCATAAACCCAATATGTAATAGACAAGACCTACTCCTTGCTCAGTGAACTGGACTCAACACCCCCTATTCACCGCCCAAGAATATATTTGACTAGTAAGAATCTTAAAACCTATGTATTGCTATCTCTCTGTAAGTGAGTCAAGTGGGTGTAAAGCGGCATAAACACAGCAGTGCAAAGCAGCTAAACCCCATTATAAAAATCAATTACTTTTAAAAACCCGTGAAACAAAGACAGTGAAAGAGAGAGAAATTCTTACAAAATTCGTTCAGGGGCTGCGATGCCACCTGGATTGACCATATCTAGACCCACAGCTGACTGAGACATAAGGGTGGACACTCTTGGGGCTGAGAGGTTTGGTGAGGTTGGGTGAGCTAACGCAGACCCTGTAAAGTAATACGGCGTGGTACCCATCCCATGGGTCCCAAATCTCCAGGTTCAAGGGCATCTTCCTACATCGAAAACATGCATGAGAAACCCAGAAGATGGTACACCGTGTGATCGGGAAAGGTTTCTAAAACGCACCTCATTTCTCATCTCCTTGTGCTCCGGTTCGCTATTCCAGCCGCTTTACTAGCAATCTCCCTCCTTGGAGAATCAGCACCTTTAACCTCCTGTTCCGTACAGGTTGCAATTTGTCCTGAGGATGAACGGGAAGAGGGGGAACCAATGAGAGACTAGCTCTAGGTGTTGGGACAGGCACAGGTCACTCTATTCTCCCATCAGGAAGAAGAATTAACCACAGGCTCAGCCTGCCGCCCGGAGCCAGAATAGGGCCTGAAGCAATCCTGCGCTTTTGCGGCCAGTTCCCAAGAAAGCGAGTTGAAAAATGGAGCTCAGGTGCCCTGCAATTCACAGACCTGCACAGTTAGAAATGATAACTCTCGTCCACAAATATATTGAGGGAAGGCAACGAAGAGGATTTGAAAGCAAGGCAGAATTGCAGGAAACAGATTTCAGGAGGTAGATTCGAATCGCCTTTAAAGCACAGGAAAAGCGGCAAAACCTCGACAATGATGCCCTTGGCCAAAAAGGGCGTATGCGTTTTTTCCTGAATATATTCAGGAAAAAACGCATACGCCCTTTTTGGCCAACCAAGCAACCTGGAAAGGCAAATCAGCGCTACAAAGAAGGCTCGCTTCCCATCGGTCAAAAGGGCCATGCTGAATAAAGTGTCAAAACCAGAAATGCAGGACAGGCCATGGAGAAATGGGAGCCTTGCTACGCTGATGGGCGGGCTGTAAATTGCCAACAGCCACTCTGGAGAAGTGTACGGTGTGTCCTGAAACATCGAAAAAACTCAGCTTAGAGAGCATAGGGCACTTCCACTCATGGGCGTATAAATTGGGAAAACTAAAAATCAGCAAGACACAGGCACCCCAAAGTTTAGGGCTGCTCTGTTGACAAGAACCTCCACTTCGTTACACCTGAAACATCCCAGGAAAGAGAAGAATGGATAAAGAAGTTGTGGTCCTTATGTACAATGGAATATCACTCAGCCATGAAATCAACGTCATAAGGCTAGGAGCAGCATGATGAGTGGATATAGGTACGACGATTCTAAGTGAAATAGGTCACACAGAAAAAGACACTTATCATAAGATATCACTTATAGAGGGAATGTAAAAACCGCTACCCTTGAACTGAATTACAAAACAGAACAGAGTCGCACGTTTAGAAAACACACTATGGCTGCTTAACGGGAAAGGTGAGGTGGGGTGATGCATAAAACAAGGGTTTCAAATTAGCTCAGATACCGTTCCATAAACCCAATATGTAATAGACAAGACCTACTCCTTGCTCAGTTTACTGGACTCAACACCCCCTATTCAGCGCCCAAGAATATATTTGACTAGTAAGAATCTTAAAACCTATGTATTGCTATCTCTCTGTAAGTGAGTCAAGTGGGTGTAAAGCGGCATAAACACAGCAGTGCAAAGCAGCTAAACCCCATTATAAAAATCAATTACTTTTAAAGACCCGTGAAACAAAGACAGTGAAAGAGAGAGAAATTCTTACAAAATTCGTTCAGGGGCTGCGATGCCACCTGGATTGACCATATCTAGACCCACAGCTGACTGAGACATAAGGGTGGACACTCTTGGGGCTGAGAGGTTTGGTGAGGTTGGGTGAGCTAACGCAGACCCTGTAAAGTAATACGGCGTGGTACCCATCCCAAGGGTCCCAAATCTCCAGGGTCAAGGGCATCTTCCTACATCGAAAACATGCATGAGAAACCCAGAAGATGGTACACCGTGTGATCGGGAAAGGTTTCTAAAACGCACCTCATTTCTCATCTCCTTGTGCTCCGGTTCGCCATTCCAGCCGCTTTACTAGCAATCTCCCTCCTTGGAGAATCAGCACCTTTAACCTCCTGTTCCGTACAGGTTGCAATTTGTCCTGAGGATGAACGGGAAGAGGGGGAACCAATGAGAGACTAGCTCTAGGTGTTGGGACAGGCACAGGTCACTCTATTTTCCCATCAGGAAGAAGAATTAACCACAGGCTCAGCCTGCCGCCCGGAGCCAGAATAGGGCCTGAAGCAATCCTGCGCTTTTGCGGCCAGTTCCCAAGAAAGCGAGTTGAAAAATGGAGCTCAGGGGCACTGCAATTCACAGACCTGCACAGTTAGAAAGGATAACTCTCGTCCACAAATATATTGAGGGAAGGCAACGAAGAGGATTTGAAAGCAAGGCAGAATTGCAGGAAACAGATTTCAGGAGGTAGATTCGAATCGCCTTTAAAGCACAGGAAAAGCGGCAAAACCTCGACAATGATGCCCTTGGCCAAAAAGGGCGTATGCGTTTTTTCCTGAATATATTCAGGAAAAAACGCATACGCCCTTTTTGGCCAACCAAGCAACCTGGAAAGGCAAATCAGCGCTACAAAGAAGGCTCGCTTCCCATCGGTCCAAAGGGCCATGCTGAATAAAGTGTCAAAACCAGAAATGCAGGACAGGCCATGGAGAAATGGGAGCCTTGCTACGCTGATGGGCGGGCTGTAAATTGCCAACAGCCACTCTGGAGAAGTGTACGGTGTGTCCTGAAACATCGAAAAAACTCAGCTTAGAGAGCATAGGGCACTTCCACTCATGGGCGTATAAATTGGGAAAACTAAAAATCAGCAAGACACAGGCACCCCAAAGTTTAGGGCTGCTCTGTTGACAAGAACCTCCACTTCGTTACACCTGAAACATCCCAGGAAAGAGAAGAATGGATAAAGAAGTTGTGGTCCTTATGTACAATGGAATATCACTCAGCCATGAAATCAACGTCATAAGGCTAGGAGCAGCATGATGAGTGGATATAGGTACGACGATTCTAAGTGAAATAGGTCACACAGAAAAAGACACTTATCATAAGATATCACTTATAGAGGGAATGTAAAAACCGCTACCCTTGAACTGAATTACAAAACAGAACAGAGTCGCACGTTTAGAAAACACACTATGGCTGCTTAACGGGAAAGGTGAGGTGGGGTGATGCATAAAACAAGGGTTTCAAATTAGCTCAGATACCGTTCCATAAACCCAATATGTAATAGACAAGACCTACTCCTTGCTCAGTTTACTGGACTCAACACCCCCTATTCAGCGCCCAAGAATATATTTGACTAGTAAGAATCTTAAAACCTATGTATTGCTATCTCTCTGTAAGTGAGTCAAGTGGGTGTAAAGCGGCATAAACACAGCAGTGCAAAGCAGCTAAACCCCATTATAAAAATCAATTACTTTTAAAGACCCGTGAAACAAAGACAGTGAAAGAGAGAGAAATTCTTACAAAATTCGTTCAGGGGCTGCGATGCCACCTGGATTGACCATATCTAGACCCACAGCTGACTGAGACATAAGGGTGGACACTCTTGGGGCTGAGAGGTTTGGTGAGGTTGGGTGAGCTAACGCAGACCCTGTAAAGTAATACGGCGTGGTACCCATCCCATGGGTCCCAAATCTCCAGAGTCAAGGGCATCTTCCTACATCGAAAACATGCATGAGAAACCCAGAAGATGGTACACCGTGTGATCGGGAAAGGTTTCTAAAACGCACCTCATTTCTCATCTCCTTGTGCTCCGGTTCGCCATTCCAGCCGCTTTACTAGCAATCTCCCTCCTTGGAGAATCAGCACCTTTAACCTCCTGTTCCGTACAGGTTGCAATTTGTCCTGAGGATGAACGGGAAGAGGGGGAACCAATGAGAGACTAGCTCTAGGTGTTGGGACAGGCACAGGTCACTCTATTTTCCCATCAGGAAGAAGAATTAACCACAGGCTCAGCCTGCCGCCCGGAGCCAGAATAGGGCCTGAAGCAATCCTGCGCTTTTGCGGCCAGTTCCCAAGAAAGCGAGTTGAAAAATGGAGCTCAGGGGCACTGCAATTCACAGACCTGCACAGTTAGAAAGGATAACTCTCGTCCACAAATATATTGAGGGAAGGCAACGAAGAGGATTTGAAAGCAAGGCAGAATTGCAGGAAACAGATTTCAGGAGGTAGATTCGAATCGCCTTTAAAGCACAGGAAAAGCGGCAAAACCTCGACAATGATGCCCTTGGCCAAAAAGGGCGTATGCGTTTTTTCCTGAATATATTCAGGAAAAAACGCATACGCCCTTTTTGGCCAACCAAGCAACCTGGAAAGGCAAATCAGCGCTACAAAGAAGTCTCGCTTCCCATCGGTCCAAAGGGCCATGCTGAATAAAGTGTCAAAACCAGAAATGCAGGACAGGCCATGGAGAAATGGGAGCCTTGCTACGCTGATGGGCGGGCTGTAAATTGCCAACAGCCACTCTGGAGAAGTGTACGGTGTGTCCTGAAACATCAAAAAAACTCAGCTTAGAGAGCATAGGGCACTTCCACTCATGGGCGTATAAATTGGGAAAACTAAAAATCAGCAAGACACAGGCACCCCAAAGTTTAGGGCTGCTCTGTTGACAAGAAACTCCACTTCGTTACACCTTAAACATCCCAGGAAAGAGAAGAATGGATAAAGAAGTTGTGGTCCTTATGTACAATGGAATATCACTCAGCCATGAAATCAACGTCATAAGGCTAGGAGCAGCATGATAAGTGGATATAGGTGCGACGATTCTAAGTGAAATAGGTCACACAGAAAAAGACCCTTATCATAAGATATCACTTACAGAGAGAATGTAAAAACCGCTACCCTTGAACTGAATTACAAAACAGAACAGAGTCGCACGTTTAGAAAACACACTATGGCTGCTTAACGGGAAAGGTGAGGTGGGGTGATGCATAAAACAAGGGTTTCAAATTAGCTCAGATACCGTTCCATAAACCCAATATGTAATAGACAAGACCTACTCCTTGCTCAGTGAACTGGACTCAACACGCCCTATTCACCGCCCAAGAATATATTTGACTAGTAAGAATCTTAAAACCTATGTATTGCTATCTCTCTGTAAGTGAGTCAAGTGGGTGTAAAGCGGCATAAACACAGCAGTGCAAAGCAGCTAAACCCCATTATAAAAATCAATTACTTTTAAAGACCCGTGAAACAAAGACAGTGAAAGAGAGAGAAATTCTTACAAAATTCGTTCAGGGGCTGCGATGCCACCTGGATTGACCATATCTAGACCCACAGCTGACTGAGCCATAAGGGTGGACACTCTTGGGGCTGAGAGGTTTGGTGAGGTTGGGTGAGCTAACGCAGACCCTTTAAAGTATTACGGCGTGGTACCCATCCCATGGGTCCCAAATCTCCAGGTTCAAGGGCATATTCCTACATCGAAAACATGCATGAGAAACTCAGAAGATGGTACACCGTGTGATCGGGAAAGGTTTCTAAAACGCACCTCATTTCTCATCTCCTTGTGCTCCGGTTCGCCATTCCAGCCGCTTTACTAGCAATCTCCCTCCTTGGAGAATCAGCACCTTTAACCTCCTGTTCCGTACAGGTTGCAATTTGTCCTGAGGATGAACGGGAAGAGGGGGAACCAATGAGAGACTAGCTCTAGGTGTTGGGACAGGCACAGGTCACTCTATTTTCCCATCAGGAAGAAGAATTAACCACAGGCTCAGCCTGCCGCCCGGAGCCAGAAGAGGGCCTGAAGCAATCCTGTGCTTTTGCGGCCAGCTCCCAAGAAAGCGAGTTGAGAAATGGAGCTCAGGGGCACTGCAATTCACAGACCTGCACAGTTAGAAATGATAACTCTCGTCCACAAATATATTGAGGGAAGGCAACGAAGAGGATTTGAAAGCAAGGCAGAATTGCAGGAAACAGATTTCAGGAGGTAGATTCGAATCGCCTTTAAAGCACAGGAAAAGCGGCAAAACCTCGACAATGATGCCCTTGGCCAAAAAGGGCGTATGCGTTTTTTCCTGAATATATTCAGGAAAAAAAGCATACGCCCTTTTTGGCCAACCAAGCAACCTGCAAAGGCAAATCAGCGCTACAATGAAGTCTCGCTTCCCATCGGTCAAAAGGGCCATGCTGAATAAAGTGTCAAAACCAGAAATGCCGGACAGGCCATGGAGAAATGGGAGCCTTGCTACGCTGATGGGCGGGCTGTAAATTGCCAACAGCCACTCTGGAGAAGTGTACGGTGTGTCCTGAAACATCGAAAAAACTCAGCTTAGAGAGCATAGGGCACTTCCACTCATGGGCGTATAAATTGGGAAAACTAAAAATCAGCAAGACACAGGCACCCCAAAGTTTAGGGCTGCTCTGTTGACAAGAACCTCCACTTCGTTACACCTGAAACATCCCAGGAAAGAGAAGAATGGATAAAGAAGTTGTGGTCCTTATGTACAATGGAATATCACTCAGCCATGAAATCAACGTCATAAGGCTAGGAGCAGCATGATGAGTGGATATAGGTACGACGATTCTAAGTGAAATAGGTCACACAGAAAAAGACACTTATCATAAGATATCACTTATAGAGGGAATGTAAAAACCGCTACCCTTGAACTGAATTACAAAACAGAACAGAGTCGCACGTTTAGAAAACACACTATGGCTGCTTAACGGGAAAGGTGAGGTGGGGTGATGCATAAAACAAGGGTTTCAAATTAGCTCAGATACCGTTCCATAAACCCAATATGTAATAGACAAGACCTACTCCTTGCTCAGTTTACTGGACTCAACACCCCCTATTCAGCGCCCAAGAATATATTTGACTAGTAAGAATCTTAAAACCTATGTATTGCTATCTCTCTGTAAGTGAGTCAAGTGGGTGTAAAGCGGCATAAACACAGCAGTGCAAAGCAGCTAAACCCCATTATAAAAATCAATTACTTTTAAAGACCCGTGAAACAAAGACAGTGAAAGAGAGAGAAATTCTTACAAAATTCGTTCAGGGGCTGCGATGCCACCTGGATTGACCATATCTAGACCCACAGCTGACTGAGCCATAAGGGTGGACACTCTTGGGGCTGAGAGGTTTGGTGAGGTTGGGTGAGCTAACGCAGACCCTGTAAAGTAATACGGCGTGGTACCCATCCCAAGGGTCCCAAATCTCCAGGGTCAAGGGCATCTTCCTACATCGAAAACATGCATGAGAAACCCAGAAGATGGTACACCGTGTGATCGGGAAAGGTTTCTAAAACGCACCTCATTTCTCATCTCCTTGTGCTCCGGTTCGCCATTCCAGCCGCTTTACTAGCAATCTCCCTCCTTGGAGAATCAGCACCTTTAACCTCCTGTTCCGTACAGGTTGCAATTTGTCCTGAGGATGAACGGGAAGAGGGGGAACCAATGAGAGACTAGCTCTAGGTGTTGGGACAGGCACAGGTCACTCTATTTTCCCATCAGGAAGAAGAATTAACCACAGGCTCAGCCTGCCGCCCGGAGCCAGAATAGGGCCTGAAGCAATCCTGCGCTTTTGCGGCCAGTTCCCAAGAAAGCGAGTTGAAAAATGGAGCTCAGGGGCACTGCAATTCACAGACCTGCACAGTTAGAAAGGATAACTCTCGTCCACAAATATATTGAGGGAAGGCAACGAAGAGGATTTGAAAGCAAGGCAGAATTGCAGGAAACAGATTTCAGGAGGTAGATTCGAATCGCCTTTAAAGCACAGGAAAAGCGGCAAAACCTCGACAATGATGCCCTTGGCCAAAAAGGGCGTATGCGTTTTTTCCTGAATATATTCAGGAAAAAACGCATACGCCCTTTTTGGCCAACCAAGCAACCTGGAAAGGCAAATCAGCGCTACAAAGAAGGCTCGCTTCCCATCGGTCCAAAGGGCCATGCTGAATAAAGTGTCAAAACCAGAAATGCAGGACAGGCCATGGAGAAATGGGAGCCTTGCTACGCTGATGGGCGGGCTGTAAATTGCCAACAGCCACTCTGGAGAAGTGTACGGTGTGTCCTGAAACATCTAAAAAACTCAGCTTAGAGAGCATAGGGCACTTCCACTCATGGGCGTATAAATTGGGAAAACTAAAAATCAGCAAGACACAGGCACCCCAAAGTTTAGGGCTGCTCTGTTGACAAGAACCTCCACTTCGTTACACCTGAAACATCCCAGGAAAGAGAAGAATGGATAAAGAAGTTGTGGTCCTTATGTACAATGGAATATCACTCAGCCATGAAATCAACGTCATAAGGCTAGGAGCAGCATGATGAGTGGATATAGGTACGACGATTCTAAGTGAAATAGGTCACACAGAAAAAGACACTTATCATAAGATATCACTTATAGAGGGAATGTAAAAACCGCTACCCTTGAACTGAATTACAAAACAGAACAGAGTCGCACGTTTAGAAAACACACTATGGCTGCTTAACGGGAAAGGTGAGGTGGGGTGATGCATAAAACAAGGGTTTCAAATTAGCTCAGATACCGTTCCATAAACCCAATATGTAATAGACAAGACCTACTCCTTGCTCAGTGAACTGGACTCAACACCCCCTATTCACCGCCCAAGAATATATTTGACTAGTAAGAATCTTAAAACCTATGTATTGCTATCTCTCTGTAAGTGAGTCAAGTGGGTGTAAAGCGGCATAAACACAGCAGTGCAAAGCAGCTAAACCCCATTATAAATATCAATTACTTTTAAAGACCCGTGAAACAAAGACAGTGAAAGAGAGAGAAATTCTTACAAAATTCGTTCAGGGGCTGCGATGCCACCTGGATTGACCATATCTAGACCCACAGCTGACTGAGACATAAGGGTGGACACTCTTGGGGCTGAGAGGTTTGGTGAGGTTGGGTGAGCTAACGCAGACCCTGTAAAGTAATACGGCGTGGTACCCATCCCATGGGTCCCAAATCTCCAGGGTCAAGGGCATCTTCCTACATCGAAAACATGCATGAGAAACCCAGAAGATGGTACACCGTGTGATCGGGAAAGGTTTCTAAAACGCACCTCATTTCTCATCTCCTTGTGCTCCGGTTCGCCATTCCAGCCGCTTTACTAGCAATCTCCCTCCTTGGAGAATCAGCACCTTTAACCTCCTGTTCCGTACAGGTTGCAATTTGTCCTGAGGATGAACGGGAAGAGGGGGAACCAATGAGAGACTAGCTCTAGGTGTTGGGACAGGCACAGGTCACTCTATTTTCCCATCAGGAAGAAGAATTAACCACAGGCTCAGCCTGCCGCCCGGAGCCAGAATAGGGCCTGAAGCAATCCTGCGCTTTTGCGGCCAGTTCCCAAGAAAGCGAGTTGAAAAATGGAGCTCAGGGGCACTGCAATTCACAGACCTGCACAGTTAGAAAGGATAACTCTCGTCCACAAATATATTGAGGGAAGGCAACGAAGAGGATTTGAAAGCAAGGCAGAATTGCAGGAAACAGATTTCAGGAGGTAGATTCGAATCGCCTTTAAAGCACAGGAAAAGCGGCAAAACCTCGACAATGATGCCCTTGGCCAAAAAGGGCGTATGCGTTTTTTCCTGAATATATTCAGGAAAAAACGCATACGCCCTTTTTGGCCAACCAAGCAACCTGGAAAGGCAAATCAGCGCTACAAAGAAGTCTCGCTTCCCATCGGTCCAAAGGGCCATGCTGAATAAAGTGTCAAAACCAGAAATGCAGGACAGGCCATGGAGAAATGGGAGCCTTGCTACGCTGATGGGCGGGCTGTAAATTGCCAACAGCCACTCTGGAGAAGTGTACGGTGTGTCCTGAAACATCAAAAAAACTCAGCTTAGAGAGCATAGGGCACTTCCACTCATGGGCGTATAAATTGGGAAAACTAAAAATCAGCAAGACACAGGCACCCCAAAGTTTAGGGCTGCTCTGTTGACAAGAACCTCCACTTCGTTACACCTTAAACATCCCAGGAAAGAGAAGAATGGATAAAGAAGTTGTGGTCCTTATGTACAATGGAATATCACTCAGCCATGAAATCAACGTCTTAAGGCTAGGAGCAGCATGATGAGTGGATTTAGGTACGACGATTCTAAGTGAAATAAGTCACACAGAAAAAGACACTTATCATAAGATATCACTTACAGAGGGAATGTAAAAACCGCTACCCTTGAACTGAATTACAAAACAGAACAGAGTAGCACGTTTAGAAAACACACTATGGCTGCTTAACGGGAAAGGTGAGGTGGGGTGATGCATAAAACAAGGGTTTCAAATTAGCTCAGATACCGTTCCATAAACCCAATATGTAATAGACAAGACCTACTCCTTGCTCAGTGAACTGGACTCAACGCCCCCTATTCACCGCCCAAGAATATATCTGACTAGTAAGAATCTTAAAACCTATGTATTGATATCTCTCTGTAAGTGAGTCAAGTGGGTGAAAAGCGGCATAAACACAGCAGTGCAAAGCAGCTAAACCCTATTATAAAAATCAATTACTTTTAAAAACCCGTGAAACAAAGACAGTGAAAGAGAGAGAAATACTTACAAAATTCGTTCAGGGGCTGCGATGCCACCTGGATTGACCATATCTAGACCCACAGATGACTGAGACATATGGGTGGACACTCTTGGGGCTGAGAGGTTTGGTGAGGTTGGGTGAGCAAATGCAGACCCTTTAAAGTAATACGGCGTGGTACCCATCCCATGGGTCCCAAATCTCCAGGTTCAAGGGCATCTTCCTACGTCGAAAACATGCATGAGAAACCCAGAAGATGGTACACCGTGTGACCGGGAAAGGTTTCTAAAACGCACCTCATTTCTCATCTCCTTGTGCTCCGGTTCGCCATTCCAGCCGCTTTACTAGCAATCTCCCTCCTTGGAGAATCAGCACCTTTAACCTCCTGTTCCGTACACGTTGCAATTTGTCCTGAGGATGAACGGGAAGAGGGGGAACCAATGAGAGACTAGCTCTAGGTGTTGGGACAGGCACAGGTCACTCTATTTTCCCATCAGGAAGAAGAATTAACCACAGGCTCAGCCTGCCGCCCGGAGCCAAAATAGGGCCTGAAGCAATCCTGCGCTTTTGCGGCCAGCTCCCAAGAAAGCGAGTTGAAAAATGGAGCTCAGGGGCACTGCAATTCACAAACCTGCAGTTAGAAATGATAACTCTCGTCCACAAATATATGGAGGGAAGGCAACGAAGAGGATTTGAAAGCAAGGCAGAATTGCAGGAAACCGATTTCAGGAGGTAGATTCGAATCGCCTTTAAAGCACAGGAAAAGCGGCAAAACCTCGACAATGATGCCCTTGGCCAAAAAGGGCGTATGCGTTTTTTCCTGAATATATTCAGGAAAAAACGCATACGCCCTTTTTGGCCAACCAAGCAACCTGGAAAGGCAAATCAGCGCTACAAAGAAGTCTCGCTTCCCATCGGTCAAAAGGGCCATGCTGAATAAAGTGTCAAAACCAGAAATGCAGGACAGGCCATGGAGAAATGGGAGCCTTGCTACGCTGATGGGCGGGCTGTAAATTGCCAACAGCCACTCTGGAGAAGTGTACGGTGTGTCCTGAAACATCTAAAATACTCAGCTTAGAGAGCATAGGGCACTTCCACTCATGGGCGTATAAATTGGGAAAACTAAAAATCAGCAAGACACAGGCACCCCAAAGTTTAGGGCTGCCCTGTTGACAAGAACCTCCACTTCGTTACACCTTAAACATCCCAGGAAAGAGAAGAATGGATAAAGAAGTTGTGGTCCTTATGTACAATGGAATATCACTCAGCCATGAAATCAACGTCATAAGGCTAGGAGCAGCATGATGAGTGGATTTAGGTACGACGATTCTAAGTGAAATAAGTCACACAGAAAGACACTTATCATAAGATATCACTTACAGAGAGAATGTAAAAACCGCTACCCTTGAACTGAATTACAAAACAGAACAGAGTCGCACGTTTAGAAAACACACTATGGCTGCTTAACGGGAAAGGTGAGGTGGGGTGATGCATAAAACAAGGGTTTCAAATTAGCTCAGATACCGTTCCATAAACCCAATATGTAATAGACAAGACCTACTCCTTGCTCAGTGAACTGGACTCAACGCCCCCTATTCACCGCCCAAGAATATATCTGACTAGTAAGAATCTTAAAACCTATGTATTGATATCTCTCTGTAAGTGAGTCAAGTGGGTGAAAAGCGGCATAAACACAGCAGTGCAAAGCAGCTAAACCCTATTATAAAAATCAATTACTTTCAAAAACCCGTGAAACAAAGACAGTGAAAGAGAGAGAAATTCTTACAAAATTCGTTCAGGGGCTGCGATGCCACCTGGATTGACCATATCTAGACCCACAGATGACTGAGACATAAGGGTGGACACTCTTGGGGCTGAGAGGTTTGGTGAGGTTGGGTGAGCAAACGCAGACCCTTTAAAGTAATACGGCGTGGTACCCATCCCATGGGTCCCAAATCTCCAGGTTCAAGGGCATCTTCCTACGTCGAAAACATGCACGAGAAACCCAGAAGATGGTACACCGTGTGACCGGGAAAGGTTTCTAAAACGCACCTCATTTCTCATCTCCTTGTGCTCCGGTTCGCCATTCCAGCCGCTTTACTAGCAATCTCCCTCCTGGGAGAATCAGCACCTTTAACCTCCTGTTCCGAACACGTTGCAATTTGTCCTGAGGATGAACGGGAAGAGGGGGAACCAATGAGAGACTAGCTCTAGGTGTTGGGACAGGCACAGGTCACTCTATTTTCCCATCAGGAAGCAGAATTAACCACAGGCTCAGCCTGCCGCCCGGAGCCAGAATAGGGCCTGAAGCAATCCTGCGCTTTTGCGGCCAGCTCCCAAGAAAGCGAGTTGAAAAATGGAGCTCAGGGGCACTGCAATTCACAAACCTGCAGAGTTAGAAATGATAACTCTCGTCCACAAATATATGGAGGGAAGGCAACGAAGAGGATTTGAAAGCAAGGCAGAATTGCAGGAAACCGATTTCAGGAGGTAGATTCGAATCGCCTTTAAAGCACAGGAAAAGCGGCAAAACCTCGACAATGATGCCCTTGGCCAAAAAGGGCGTATGCGTTTTTTCCTGAATATATTCAGGAAAAAACGCATACGCCCTTTTTGGCCAACCAAGCAACCTGGAAAGGCAAATCAGCGCTACAAAGAAGTCTCGCTTCCCATCGGTCAAAAGGGCCATGCTGAATAAAGTGTCAAAACCAGAAATGCAGGACAGGCCATGGAGAAATGGGAGCCTTGCTACGCTGATGGGCGGGCTGTAAATTGCCAACAGCCACTCTGGAGAAGTGTACGGTGTGTCCTGAAACATCAAAAAAACTCAGCTTAGAGAGCATAGGGCACTTCCACTCATGGGCGTATAAATTGGGAAAACTAAAAATCAGCAAGACACAGGCACCCCAAAGTTTAGGGCTGCTCTGTTGACAAGAACCTCCACTTCGTTACACCTTAAACATCCCAGGAAAGAGAAGAATGGATAAAGAAGTTGTGGTCCTTATGTACAATGGAATATCACTCAGCCATGAAATCAACGTCTTAAGGCTAGGAGCAGCATGATGAGTGGATTTAGGTACGACGATTCTAAGTGAAATAAGTCACACAGAAAAAGACACTTATCATAAGATATCACTTACAGAGGGAATGTAAAAACCGCTACCCTTGAACTGAATTACAAAACAGAACAGAGTCGCACGTTTAGAAAACACACTATGGCTGCTTAACGGGAAAGGTGAGGTGGGGTGATGCATAAAACAAGGGTTTCAAATTAGCTCAGATACCGTTCCATAAACCCAATATGTAATAGACAAGACCTACTCCTTGCTCAGTGAACTGGACTCAACAACCCCTATTCACCGCCCAAGAATATATCTGACTAGTAAGAATCTTAAAACCTATGTATTGATATCTCTCTGTAAGTGAGTCAAGTGGGTGAAAAGCGGCATAAACACAGCAGTGCAAAGCAGCTAAACCCTATTATAAAAATCAATTACTTTTAAAAACCCGTGAAACAAAGACAGTGAAAGAGAGAGAAATTCTTACAAAATTCGTTCAGGGGCTGCGATGCCACCTGGATTGACCATATCTAGACCCACAGCTGATTGAGACATAAGGGTGGACACTCTTGGGGCTGAGAGGTTTGGTGAGGTTGGGTGAGCTAACGCAGACCCTGTAAAGTAATATGGCGTGGTACCCATCCCATGGGTCCCAAATCTCCAGGTTCAAGGGCATCTTCCTACGTCGAAAACATGCACGAGAAACCCAGAAGATGGTACACCGTGTGACCGGGAAAGGTTTCTAAAACGCACCTCATTTCTCATCTCCTTGTGCTCCGGTTCGCCATTCCAGCCGCTTTACTAGCATTCTCCCTCCTTGGAGAATCAGCACCTTTAACCTCCTGTTCCGAACACGTTGCAATTTGTCCTGAGGATGAACGGGAAGAGGGGGAACCAATGAGAGACTAGCTCTAGGTGTTGGGACAGGCACAGGTCACTCTATTTTCCCATCAGGAAGCAGAATTAACCACAGGCTCAGCCTGCCGCCCGGAGCCAGAATAGGGCCTGAAGCAATCCTGCGCTTTTGCGGCCAGCTCCCAAGAAAGCGAGTTGAAAAATGGAGCTCAGGGGCACTGCAATTCACAAACCTGCAGAGTTAGAAATGATAACTCTCGTCCACAAATATATGGAGGGAAGGCTACGAAGAGGATTTGAAAGCAAGGCAGAATTGCAGGAAACCGATTTCAGGAGGTAGATTCGAATCGCCTTTAAAGCACAGGAAAAGCGGCAAAACCTCGACAATGATGCCCTTGGCCAAAAAGGGCGTATGCGTTTTTTCCTGAATATATTCAGGAAAAAACGCATACGCCCTTTTTGGCCAACCAAGCAACCTGGAAAGGCAAATCAGCGCTACAAAGAAGTCTCGCTTCCCATCGGTCAAAAGGGCCATGCTGAATAAAGTGTCAAAACCAGAAATGCAGGACAGGCCATGGAGAAATGGGAGCCTTGCTACGCTGATGGGCGGGCTGTAAATTGCCAACAGCCACTCTGGAGAAGTGTACGGTGTGTCCTGAAACATCTAAAAAACTCAGCTTAGAGAGCATAGGGCACTTCCACTCATGGGCGTATAAATTGGGAAAACTAAAAATCAGCAAGACACAGGCACCCCAAAGTTTAGGGCTGCTCTGTTGACAAGAACCTCCACTTCGTTACACCTTAAACATCCCAGGAAAGAGAAGAATGGATAAAGAAGTTGTGGTCCTTATGTACAATGGAATATCACTCAGCCATGAAATCAACGTCATAAGGCTAGGAGCAGCATGATGAGTGGATTTAGGTACGACGATTCTAAGTGAAATAAGTCACACAGAAAGACACTTATCATAAGATATCACTTACAGAGAGAATGTAAAAACCGCTACCCTTGAACTGAATTACAAAACAGAACAGAGTCGCACGTTTAGAAAACACACTATGGCTGCTTAACGGGAAAGGTGAGGTGGGGTGATGCATAAAACAAGGGTTTCAAATTAGCTCAGATACCGTTCCATAAACCCAATATGTAATAGACAAGACCTACTCCTTGCTCAGTGAACTGGACTCAACGCCCCCTATTCACCGCCCAAGAATATATCTGACTAGTAAGAATCTTAAAACCTATGTATTGATATCTCTCTGTAAGTGAGTCAAGTGGGTGAAAAGCGGCATAAACACAGCAGTGCAAAGCAGCTAAACCCTATTATAAAAATCAATTACTTTTAAAAACCCGTGAAACAAAGACAGTGAAAGAGAGAGAAATTCTTACAAAATTCGTTCAGGGGCTGCGATGCCACCTGGATTGACCATATCTAGACCCACAGCTGATTGAGACATAAGGGTGGACACTCTTGGGGCTGAGAGGTTTGGTGAGGTTGGGTGAGCTAACGCAGACCCTGTAAAGTAATACGGCGTGGTACCCATCCCATGGGTCCCAAATCTCCAGGGTCAAGGGCATCTTCCTACGTCGAAAACATGCACGAGAAACCCAGAAGATGGTACACCGTGTGACCGGGAAAGGTTTCTAAAACGCACCTCATTTCTCATCTCCTTGTGCTCCGGTTCGCCATTCCAGCCGCTTTACTAGCAATCTCCCTCCTTGGAGAATCAGCACCTTTAACCTCCTGTTCCGAACACGTTGCAATTTGTCCTGAGGATGAACGGGAAGAGGGGGAACCAATGAGAGACTAGCTCTAGGTGTTGGGACAGGCACAGGTCACTCTATTTTCCCATCAGGAAGCAGAATTAACCACAGGCTCAGCCTGCCGCCCGGAGCCAGAATAGGGCCTGAAGCAATCCTGCGCTTTTGCGGCCAGCTCCCAAGAAAGCGAGTTGAAAAATGGAGCTCAGGGGCACTGCAATTCACAAACCTGCAGAGTTAGAAATGATAACTCTCGTCCACAAATATATGGAGGGAAGGCTACGAAGAGGATTTGAAAGCAAGGCAGAATTGCAGGAAACCGATTTCAGGAGGTAGATTCGAATCGCCTTTAAAGCACAGGAAAAGCGGCAAAACCTCGACAATGATGCCCTTGGCCAAAAAGGGCGTATGCGTTTTTTCCTGAATATATTCAGGAAAAAACGCATACGCCCTTTTTGGCCAACCAAGCAACCTGGAAAGGCAAATCAGCGCTACAAAGAAGTCTCGCTTCCCATCGGTCAAAAGGGCCATGCTGAATAAAGTGTCAAAACCAGAAATGCAGGACAGGCCATGGAGAAATGGGAGCCTTGCTACGCTGATGGGCGGGCTGTAAATTGCCAACAGCCACTCTGGAGAAGTGTACGGTGTGTCCTGAAACATCTAAAAAACTCAGCTTAGAGAGCATAGGGCACTTCCACTCATGGGCGTATAAATTGGGAAAACTAAAAATCAGCAAGACACAGGCACCCCAAAGTTTAGGGCTGCTCTGTTGACAAGAACCTCCACTTCGTTACACCTTAAACATCCCAGGAAAGAGAAGAATGGATAAAGAAGTTGTGGTCCTTATGTACAATGGAATATCACTCAGCCATGAAATCAACGTCATAAGGCTAGGAGCAGCATGATGAGTGGATTTAGGTACGACGATTCTAAGTGAAATAAGTCACACAGAAAAAGACACTTATCATAAGATATCACTTATAGAGGGAATGTAGAAACCGCTACCCTTGAACTGAATTACAAAACAGAACAGAGTCGCACGTTTAGAAAACACACTATGGCTGCTTAACGGGAAAGGTGAGGTGGGGTGATGCATAAAACAAGGGTTTCAAATTAGCTCAGATACCGTTCCATAAACCCAATATGTAATAGACAAGACCTACTCCTTGCTCAGTGAACTGGACTCAACGCCCCCTATTCACCGCCCAAGAATATATCTGACTAGTAAGAATCTTAAAACCTATGTATTGATATCTCTCTGTAAGTGAGTCAAGTGGGTGAAAAGCGGCATAAACACAGCAGTGCAAAGCAGCTAAACCCTATTATAAAAATCAATTACTTTTAAAAACCCGTGAAACAAAGACAGTGAAAGAGAGAGAAATTCTTACAAAATTCGTTCAGGGGCTGCGATGCCACCTGGATTGACCATATCTAGACCCACAGCTGATTGAGACATAAGGGTGGACACTCTTGGGGCTGAGAGGTTTGGTGAGGTTGGGTGAGCTAACGCAGACCCTGTAAAGTAATACGGCGTGGTACCCATCCCATGGGTCCCAAATCTCCAGGGTCAAGGGCATCTTCCTACGTCGAAAACATGCACGAGAAACCCAGAAGATGGTACACCGTGTGACCGGGAAAGGTTTCTAAAACGCACCTCATTTCTCATCTCCTTGTGCTCCGGTTCGCCATTCCAGCCGCTTTACTAGCAATCTCCCTCCTTGGAGAATCAGCACCTTTAACCTCCTGTTCCGAACACGTTGCAATTTGTCCTGAGGATGAACGGGAAGAGGGGGAACCAATGAGAGACTAGCTCTAGGTGTTGGGACAGGCACAGGTCACTCTATTTTCCCATCAGGAAGCAGAATTAACCACAGGCTCAGCCTGCCGCCCGGAGCCAGAATAGGGCCTGAAGCAATCCTGCGCTTTTGCGGCCAGCTCCCAAGAAAGCGAGTTGAAAAATGGAGCTCAGGGGCACTGCAATTCACAAACCTGCAGAGTTAGAAATGATAACTCTCGTCCACAAATATATGGAGGGAAGGCTACGAAGAGGATTTGAAAGCAAGGCAGAATTGCAGGAAACCGATTTCAGGAGGTAGATTCGAATCGCCTTTAAAGCACAGGAAAAGCGGCAAAACCTCGACAATGATGCCCTTGGCCAAAAAGGGCGTATGCGTTTTTTCCTGAATATATTCAGGAAAAAACGCATACGCCCTTTTTGGCCAACCAAGCAACCTGGAAAGGCAAATCAGCGCTACAAAGAAGTCTCGCTTCCCATCGGTCAAAAGGGCCATGCTGAATAAAGTGTCAAAACCAGAAATGCAGGACAGGCCATGGAGAAATGGGAGCCTTGCTACGCTGATGGGCGGGCTGTAAATTGCCAACAGCCACTCTGGAGAAGTGTACGGTGTGTCCTGAAACATCTAAAAAACTCAGCTTAGAGAGCATAGGGCACTTCCACTCATGGGCGTATAAATTGGGAAAACTAAAAATCAGCAAGACACAGGCACCCCAAAGTTTAGGGCTGCTCTGTTGACAAGAACCTCCACTTCGTTACACCTTAAACATCCCAGGAAAGAGAAGAATGGATAAAGAAGTTGTGGTCCTTATGTACAATGGAATATCACTCAGCCATGAAATCAACGTCATAAGGCTAGGAGCAGCATGATGAGTGGATTTAGGTACGATGATTCTAAGTGAAATAAGTCACACAGAAAAAGACACTTATCATAAGATATCACTTACAGAGGGAATGTAAAAACCGCTACCCTTGAACTGAATTACAAAACAGAACAGAGTCGCACGTTTAGAAAACACACTATGGCTGCTTAACGGGAAAGGTGAGGTGGGGTGATGCATAAAACAAGGGTTTCAAATTAGCTCAGATACCGTTCCATAAACCCAATATGTAATAGACAAGACCTACTCCTTGCTCAGTGAACTGGACTCAACAACCCCTATTCACCGCCCAAGAATATATCTGACTAGTAAGAATCATAAAACCTATGTATTGATATCTCTCTGTAAGTGAGTCAAGTAGGTGTAAAGCGGCATAAACACAGCAGTGCAAAGCAGCTAAACCCCATTATAAAAATCAATTACTTTTAAAAACCCGTGAAACAAAGACAGTGAAAGAGAGAGAAATTCTTACAAAATTCGTTCAGGGGCTGCGATGCCACCTGGATTGACCATATCTATACCCACAGATGACTGAGACATAAGGGTGGACACTCTTGGGGCTGAGAGGTTTGGTGAGGTTGGGTGAGCAAACGCAGACCCTTTAAAGTAATACGGCGTGGTACCCATCCCATGGGTCCCAAATCTCCAGGTTCAAGGGCATCTTCCTACGTCGAAAACTTGCACGAGCAACCCAGAAGATGGTACACCGTGTGACCGGGAAAGGTTTCTAAAACGCACCTCATTTCTCATCTCCTTGTGCTCTGGTTCGCCATTCCAGCCACTTTACTAGCAATCTCCCTCCTTGGAGAATCAGCACCTTTAACCTCCTGTTCCGTACACGTTGCAATTTGTCCTGAGGATGAACGGGAAGAGGGTGAACCAATGAGAGACTAGCTCTAGGTGTTGGGACAGGCACAGGTCACTATTTTCCCATCAGGAAGAAGAATTAATCACAGGCTCAGCCTGCCGCCCGGAGCCAGAATAGGGCCTGAAGCAATCCTGCGCTTTTGCGGCCAGCTCCCAAGAAAGCGAGTTGAAAAATGGAGCTCAGGGGCACTGCAATTCACAAACCTGCAGAGTTAGAAATGATAACTCTCGTCCACAAATATATGGAGGGAAGGCAACGAAGAGGATTTGAAAGCAAGGCAGAATTGCAGGAAACCGATTTCAGGAGGTAGATTCGAATCGCCTTTAAAGCACAGGAAAAGCGGCAAAACCTCGACAATGATGCCCTTGGCCAAAAAGGGCGTATGCGTTTTTTCCTGAATATATTCAGGAAAAAACGCATACGCCCTTTTTGGCCAACCAAGCAACCTGGAAAGGCAAATCAGCGCTACAAAGAAGTCTCGCTTCCCATCGGTCAAAAGGGCCATGCTGAATAAAGTGTCAAAACCAGAAATGCAGGACAGGCCATGGAGAAATGGGAGCCTTGCTACGCTGATGGGCGGGCTGTAAATTGCCAACAGCCACTCTGGAGAAGTGTACGGTGTGTCCTGAAACATCTAAAAAACTCAGCTTAGAGAGCATAGGGCACTTCCACTCATGGGCGTATAAATTGGGAAAACTAAAAATCAGCAAGACACAGGCACCCCAAAGTTTAGGGCTGCTCTGTTGACAAGAACCTCCACTTCGTTACACCTTAAACATCCCAGGAAAGAGAAGAATGGATAAAGAAGTTGTGGTCCTTATGTACAATGGAATATCACTCAGCCATGAAATCAACGTCATAAGGCTAGGAGCAGCATGATGAGTGGATTTAGGTACGACGATTCTAAGTGAAATAAGTCACACAGAAAAAGACACTTATCATAAGATATCACTTACAGAGGGAATGTAAAAACCGCTACCCTTGAACTGAATTACAAAACAGAACAGAGTCGCACGTTTAGAAAACACACTATGGCTGCTTAACGGGAAAGGTGAGGTGGGGTGATGCATAAAACAAGGGTTTCAAATTAGCTCAGATACCGTTCCATAAACCCAATATGTAATAGACAAGACCTACTCCTTGCTCAGTGAACTGGACTCAACAACCCCTATTCACCGCCCAAGAATATATCTGACTAGTAAGAATCATAAAACCTATGTATTGATATCTCTCTGTAAGTGAGTCAAGTAGGTGTAAAGCGGCATAAACACAGCAGTGCAAAGCAGCTAAACCCCATTATAAAAATCAATTACTTTTAAAAACCCGTGAAACAAAGACAGTGAAAGAGAGAGAAATTCTTACAAAATTCGTTCAGGGGCTGCGATGCCACCTGGATTGACCATATCTAGACCCACAGCTGATTGAGACATAAGGGTGGACACTCTTGGGGCTGAGAGGTTTGGTGAGGTTGGGTGAGCTAACGCAGACCCTGTAAAGTAATACGGCGTGGTACCCATCCCATGGGTCCCAAATCTCCAGGTTCAAGGGCATCTTCCTACGTCGAAAACATGCACGAGAAACCCAGAAGATGGTACACCGTGTGACCGGGAAAGGTTTCTAAAACGCACCTCATTTCTCATCTCCTTGTGCTCCGGTTCGCCATTCCAGCCGCTTTACTAGCAATCTCCCTCCTTGGAGAATCAGCACCTTTAACCTCCTGTTCCGAACACGTTGCAATTTGTCCTGAGGATGAACGGGAAGAGGGGGAACCAATGAGAGACTAGCTCTAGGTGTTGGGACAGGCACAGGTCACTCTATTTTCCCATCAGGAAGAAGAATTAACCACAGGCTCAGCCTGCCGCCGGGAGCCAGAATAGGGCCTGAAGCAATCCTGCGCTTTTGCGGCCAGCTCCCAAGAAAGCGAGTTGAAAAATGGAGCTCAGGGGCACTGCAATTCACAAACCTGCAGAGTTAGAAATGATAACTCTCGTCCACAAATATATGGAGGGAAGGCAACGAAGAGGATTTGAAAGCAAGGCAGAATTGCAGGAAACCGATTTCAGGAGGTAGATTCGAATCGCCTTTAAAGCACAGGAAAAGCGGCAAAACCTCGACAATGATGCCCTTGGCCAAAAAGGGCGTATGCGTTTTTTCCTGAATATATTCAGGAAAAAACGCATACGCCCTTTTTGGCCAACCAAGCAACCTGGAAAGGCAAATCAGCGCTACAAAGAAGTCTCGCTTCCCATCGGTCAAAAGGGCCATGCTGAATAAAGTGTCAAAACCAGAAATGCAGGACAGGCCATGGAGAAATGGGAGCCTTGCTACGCTGATGGGCGGGCTGTAAATTGCCAACAGCCACTCTGGAGAAGTGTACGGTGTGTCCTGAAACATCTAAAAAACTCAGCTTAGAGAGCATAGGGCACTTCCACTCATGGGCGTATAAATTGGGAAAACTAAAAATCAGCAAGACACAGGCACCCCAAAGTTTAGGGCTGCTCTGTTGACAAGAACCTCCACTTCGTTACACCTTAAACATCCCAGGAAAGAGAAGAATGGATAAAGAAGTTGTGGTCCTTATGTACAATGGAATATCACTCAGCCATGAAATCAACGTCATAAGGCTAGGAGCAGCATGATGAGTGGATTTAGGTACGACGATTCTAAGTGAAATAAGTCACACAGAAAAAGACACTTATCATAAGATATCACTTACAGAGGGAATGTAAAAACCGCTACCCTTGAACTGAATTACAAAACAGAACAGAGTCGCACGTTTAGAAAACACACTATGGCTGCTTAACGGGAAAGGTGAGGTGGGGTGATGCATAAAACAAGGGTTTCAAATTAGCTCAGATACCGTTCCATAAACCCAATATGTAATAGACAAGACCTACTCCTTGCTCAGTGAACTGGACTCAACAACCCCTATTCACCGCCCAAGAATATATCTGACTAGTAAGAATCATAAAACCTATGTATTGATATCTCTCTGTAAGTGAGTCAAGTAGGTGTAAAGCGGCATAAACACAGCAGTGCAAAGCAGCTAAACCCCATTATAAAAATCAATTACTTTTAAAAACCCGTGAAACAAAGACAGTGAAAGAGAGAGAAATTCTTACAAAATTCGTTCAGGGGCTGCGATGCCACCTGGATTGACCATATCTATACCCACAGATGACTGAGACATAAGGGTGGACACTCTTGGGGCTGAGAGGTTTGGTGAGGTTGGGTGAGCAAACGCAGACCCTTTAAAGTAATACGGCGTGGTACCCATCCCATGGGTCCCAAATCTCCAGGTTCAAGGGCATCTTCCTACGTCGAAAACTTGCACGAGCAACCCAGAAGATGGTACACCGTGTGACCGGGAAAGGTTTCTAAAACGCACCTCATTTCTCATCTCCTTGTGCTCTGGTTCGCCATTCCAGCCACTTTACTAGCAATCTCCCTCCTTGGAGAATCAGCACCTTTAACCTCCTGTTCCGTACACGTTGCAATTTGTCCTGAGGATGAACGGGAAGAGGGTGAACCAATGAGAGACTAGCTCTAGGTGTTGGGACAGGCACAGGTCACTATTTTCCCATCAGGAAGAAGAATTAATCACAGGCTCAGCCTGCCGCCCGGAGCCAGAATAGGGCCTGAAGCAATCCTGCGCTTTTGCGGCCAGCTCCCAAGAAAGCGAGTTGAAAAATGGAGCTCAGGGGCACTGCAATTCACAAACCTGCAGAGTTAGAAATGATAACTCTCGTCCACAAATATATGGAGGGAAGGCAACGAAGAGGATTTGAAAGCAAGGCAGAATTGCAGGAAACCGATTTCAGGAGGTAGATTCGAATCGCCTTTAAAGCACAGGAAAAGCGGCAAAACCTCGACAATGATGCCCTTGGCCAAAAAGGGCGTATGCGTTTTTTCCTGAATATATTCAGGAAAAAACGCATACGCCCTTTTTGGCCAACCAAGCAACCTGGAAAGGCAAATCAGCGCTACAAAGAAGTCTCGCTTCCCATCGGTCAAAAGGGCCATGCTGAATAAAGTGTCAAAACCAGAAATGCAGGACAGGCCATGGAGAAATGGGAGCCTTGCTACGCTGATGGGCGGGCTGTAAATTGCCAACAGCCACTCTGGAGAAGTGTACGGTGTGTCCTGAAACATCTAAAAAACTCAGCTTAGAGAGCATAGGGCACTTCCACTCATGGGCGTATAAATTGGGAAAACTAAAAATCAGCAAGACACAGGCACCCCAAAGTTTAGGGCTGCTCTGTTGACAAGAACCTCCACTTCGTTACACCTTAAACATCCCAGGAAAGAGAAGAATGGATAAAGAAGTTGTGGTCCTTATGTACAATGGAATATCACTCAGCCATGAAATCAACGTCATAAGGCTAGGAGCAGCATGATGAGTGGATTTAGGTACGACGATTCTAAGTGAAATAAGTCACACAGAAAAAGACACTTATCATAAGATATCACTTACAGAGGGAATGTAAAAACCGCTACCCTTGAACTGAATTACAAAACAGAACAGAGTCGCACGTTTAGAAAACACACTATGGCTGCTTAACGGGAAAGGTGAGGTGGGGTGATGCATAAAACAAGGGTTTCAAATTAGCTCAGATACCGTTCCATAAACCCAATATGTAATAGACAAGACCTACTCCTTGCTCAGTGAACTGGACTCAACAACCCCTATTCACCGCCCAAGAATATATCTGACTAGTAAGAATCATAAAACCTATGTATTGATATCTCTCTGTAAGTGAGTCAAGTAGGTGTAAAGCGGCATAAACACAGCAGTGCAAAGCAGCTAAACCCCATTATAAAAATCAATTACTTTTAAAAACCCGTGAAACAAAGACAGTGAAAGAGAGAGAAATTCTTACAAAATTCGTTCAGGGGCTGCGATGCCACCTGGATTGACCATATCTAGACCCACAGCTGATTGAGACATAAGGGTGGACACTCTTGGGGCTGAGAGGTTTGGTGAGGTTGGGTGAGCTAACGCAGACCCTGTAAAGTAATACGGCGTGGTACCCATCCCATGGGTCCCAAATCTCCAGGTTCAAGGGCATCTTCCTACGTCGAAAACATGCACGAGAAACCCAGAAGATGGTACACCGTGTGACCGGGAAAGGTTTCTAAAACGCACCTCATTTCTCATCTCCTTGTGCTCCGGTTCGCCATTCCAGCCGCTTTACTAGCAATCTCCCTCCTTGGAGAATCAGCACCTTTAACCTCCTGTTCCGAACACGTTGCAATTTGTCCTGAGGATGAACGGGAAGAGGGGGAACCAATGAGAGACTAGCTCTAGGTGTTGGGACAGGCACAGGTCACTCTATTTTCCCATCAGGAAGAAGAATTAACCACAGGCTCAGCCTGCCGCCGGGAGCCAGAATAGGGCCTGAAGCAATCCTGCGCTTTTGCGGCCAGCTCCCAAGAAAGCGAGTTGAAAAATGGAGCTCAGGGGCACTGCAATTCACAAACCTGCAGAGTTAGAAATGATAACTCTCGTCCACAAATATATGGAGGGAAGGCAACGAAGAGGATTTGAAAGCAAGGCAGAATTGCAGGAAACCGATTTCAGGAGGTAGATTCGAATCGCCTTTAAAGCACAGGAAAAGCGGCAAAACCTCGACAATGATGCCCTTGGCCAAAAAGGGCGTATGCGTTTTTTCCTGAATATATTCAGGAAAAAACGCATACGCCCTTTTTGGCCAACCAAGCAACCTGGAAAGGCAAATCAGCGCTACAAAGAAGTCTCGCTTCCCATCGGTCAAAAGGGCCATGCTGAATAAAGTGTCAAAACCAGAAATGCAGGACAGGCCATGGAGAAATGGGAGCCTTGCTACGCTGATGGGCGGGCTGTAAATTGCCAACAGCCACTCTGGAGAAGTGTACGGTGTGTCCTGAAACATCTAAAAAACTCAGCTTAGAGAGCATAGGGCACTTCCACTCATGGGCGTATAAATTGGGAAAACTAAAAATCAGCAAGACACAGGCACCCCAAAGTTTAGGGCTGCTCTGTTGACAAGAACCTCCACTTCGTTACACCTTAAACATCCCAGGAAAGAGAAGAATGGATAAAGAAGTTGTGGTCCTTATGTACAATGGAATATCACTCAGCCATGAAATCAACGTCATAAGGCTAGGAGCAGCATGATGAGTGGATTTAGGTACGACGATTCTAAGTGAAATAAGTCACACAGAAAAAGACACTTATCATAAGATATCACTTACAGAGGGAATGTAAAAACCGCTACCCTTGAACTGAATTACAAAACAGAACAGAGTCGCACGTTTAGAAAACACACTATGGCTGCTTAACGGGAAAGGTGAGGTGGGGTGATGCATAAAACAAGGGTTTCAAATTAGCTCAGATACCGTTCCATAAACCCAATATGTAATAGACAAGACCTACTCCTTGCTCAGTGAACTGGACTCAACAACCCATATTCACTGCCCAAGAATATATCTGACTAGTAAGAATATTAAAACCTATGTAGTGATATCTCTCTGTAAGTGAGTCAAGTAGGTGTAAAGCGGCATAAACACAGCAGTGCAAAGCAGCTAAACCCCATTATAAAAATCAATTACTTTTAAAAACCCGTGAAACAAAGACAGTGAAAGAGAGAGAAATTCTTACAAAATTCGTTCAGGGGCTGCGATGCCACCTGGATTGACCATATCTATACCCACAGATGACTGAGACATAAGGGTGGACACTCTTGGGGCTGAGAGGTTTGGTGAGGTTGGGTGAGCTAACGCAGACCCTGTAAAGTAATACGGCGTGGTACCCATCCCATGGGTCCCAAATCTCCAGGTTCAAGGGCATCTTCCTACGTCGAAAACATGCACGAGAAACCCAGAAGATGGTACACCGTGTGACCGGGAAAGGTTTCTAAAACGCACCTCATTTCTCATCTCCTTGTGCTCCGGTTCGCCATTCCAGCCGCTTTACTAGCAATCTCCCTCCTTGGAGAATCAGCACCTTTAACCTCCTGTTCCGAACACGTTGCAATTTGTCCTGAGGATGAACGGGAAGAGGGGGAACCAATGAGAGACTAGCTCTAGGTGTTGGGACAGGCACAGGTCACTCTATTTTCCCATCAGGAAGAAGAATTAACCACAGGCTCAGCCTGCCGCCGGGAGCCAGAATAGGGCCTGAAGCAATCCTGCGCTTTTGCGGCCAGCTCCCAAGAAAGCGAGTTGAAAAATGGAGCTCAGGGGCACTGCAATTCACAAACCTGCAGAGTTAGAAATGATAACTCTCGTCCACAAATATATGGAGGGAAGGCAACGAAGAGGATTTGAAAGCAAGGCAGAATTGCAGGAAACCGATTTCAGGAGGTAGATTCGAATCGCCTTTAAAGCACAGGAAAAGCGGCAAAACCTCGACAATGATGCCCTTGGCCAAAAAGGGCGTATGCGTTTTTTCCTGAATATATTCAGGAAAAAACGCATACGCCCTTTTTGGCCAACCAAGCAACCTGGAAAGGCAAATCAGCGCTACAAAGAAGTCTCGCTTCCCATCGGTCAAAAGGGCCATGCTGAATAAAGTGTCAAAACCAGAAATGCAGGACAGGCCATGGAGAAATGGGAGCCTTGCTACGCTGATGGGCGGGCTGTAAATTGCCAACAGCCACTCTGGAGAAGTGTACGGTGTGTCCTGAAACATCTAAAAAACTCAGCTTAGAGAGCATAGGGCACTTCCACTCATGGGCGTATAAATTGGGAAAACTAAAAATCAGCAAGACACAGGCACCCCAAAGTTTAGGGCTGCTCTGTTGACAAGAACCTCCACTTCGTTACACCTTAAACATCCCAGGAAAGAGAAGAATGGATAAAGAAGTTGTGGTCCTTATGTACAATGGAATATCACTCAGCCATGAAATCAACGTCTTAAGGCTAGGAGCAGCATGATGAGTGGATTTAGGTACGACGATTCTAAGTGAAATAAGTCACACAGAAAAAGACACTTATCATAAGATATCACTTACAGAGGGAATGTAAAAACCGCTACCCTTGAACTGAATTACAAAACAGAACAGAGTCGCACGTTTAGAAAACACACTATGGCTGCTTAACGGGAAAGGTGAGGTGGGGTGATGCATAAAACAAGGGTTTCAAATTAGCTCAGATACCGTTCCATAAACCCAATATGTAATAGACAAGACCTACTCCTTGCTCAGTGAACTGGACTCAACAACCCCTATTCACCGCCCAAGAATATATCTGACTAGTAAGAATCTTAAAACCTATGTATTGATATCTCTCTGTAAGTGAGTCAAGTGGGTGAAAAGCGGCATAAACACAGCAGTGCAAAGCAGCTAAACCCTATTATAAAAATCAATTACTTTTAAAAACCCGTGAAACAAAGACAGTGAAAGAGAGAGAAATTCTTACAAAATTCGTTCAGGGGCTGCGATGCCACCTGGATTGACCATATCTAGACCCACAGCTGATTGAGACATAAGGGTGGACACTCTTGGGGCTGAGAGGTTTGGTGAGGTTGGGTGAGCTAACGCAGACCCTGTAAAGTAATATGGCGTGGTACCCATCCCATGGGTCCCAAATCTCCAGGTTCAAGGGCATCTTCCTACGTCGAAAACATGCACGAGAAACCCAGAAGATGGTACACCGTGTGACCGGGAAAGGTTTCTAAAACGCACCTCATTTCTCATCTCCTTGTGCTCCGGTTCGCCATTCCAGCCGCTTTACTAGCATTCTCCCTCCTTGGAGAATCAGCACCTTTAACCTCCTGTTCCGAACACGTTGCAATTTGTCCTGAGGATGAACGGGAAGAGGGGGAACCAATGAGAGACTAGCTCTAGGTGTTGGGACAGGCACAGGTCACTCTATTTTCCCATCAGGAAGCAGAATTAACCACAGGCTCAGCCTGCCGCCCGGAGCCAGAATAGGGCCTGAAGCAATCCTGCGCTTTTGCGGCCAGCTCCCAAGAAAGCGAGTTGAAAAATGGAGCTCAGGGGCACTGCAATTCACAAACCTGCAGAGTTAGAAATGATAACTCTCGTCCACAAATATATGGAGGGAAGGCTACGAAGAGGATTTGAAAGCAAGGCAGAATTGCAGGAAACCGATTTCAGGAGGTAGATTCGAATCGCCTTTAAAGCACAGGAAAAGCGGCAAAACCTCGACAATGATGCCCTTGGCCAAAAAGGGCGTATGCGTTTTTTCCTGAATATATTCAGGAAAAAACGCATACGCCCTTTTTGGCCAACCAAGCAACCTGGAAAGGCAAATCAGCGCTACAAAGAAGTCTCGCTTCCCATCGGTCAAAAGGGCCATGCTGAATAAAGTGTCAAAACCAGAAATGCAGGACAGGCCATGGAGAAATGGGAGCCTTGCTACGCTGATGGGCGGGCTGTAAATTGCCAACAGCCACTCTGGAGAAGTGTACGGTGTGTCCTGAAACATCTAAAAAACTCAGCTTAGAGAGCATAGGGCACTTCCACTCATGGGCGTATAAATTGGGAAAACTAAAAATCAGCAAGACACAGGCACCCCAAAGTTTAGGGCTGCTCTGTTGACAAGAACCTCCACTTCGTTACACCTTAAACATCCCAGGAAAGAGAAGAATGGATAAAGAAGTTGTGGTCCTTATGTACAATGGAATATCACTCAGCCATGAAATCAACGTCATAAGGCTAGGAGCAGCATGATGAGTGGATTTAGGTACGACGATTCTAAGTGAAATAAGTCACACAGAAAGACACTTATCATAAGATATCACTTACAGAGAGAATGTAAAAACCGCTACCCTTGAACTGAATTACAAAACAGAACAGAGTCGCACGTTTAGAAAACACACTATGGCTGCTTAACGGGAAAGGTGAGGTGGGGTGATGCATAAAACAAGGGTTTCAAATTAGCTCAGATACCGTTCCATAAACCCAATATGTAATAGACAAGACCTACTCCTTGCTCAGTGAACTGGACTCAACGCCCCCTATTCACCGCCCAAGAATATATCTGACTAGTAAGAATCTTAAAACCTATGTATTGATATCTCTCTGTAAGTGAGTCAAGTGGGTGAAAAGCGGCATAAACACAGCAGTGCAAAGCAGCTAAACCCTATTATAAAAATCAATTACTTTTAAAAACCCGTGAAACAAAGACAGTGAAAGAGAGAGAAATTCTTACAAAATTCGTTCAGGGGCTGCGATGCCACCTGGATTGACCATATCTAGACCCACAGCTGATTGAGACATAAGGGTGGACACTCTTGGGGCTGAGAGGTTTGGTGAGGTTGGGTGAGCTAACGCAGACCCTGTAAAGTAATACGGCGTGGTACCCATCCCATGGGTCCCAAATCTCCAGGGTCAAGGGCATCTTCCTACGTCGAAAACATGCACGAGAAACCCAGAAGATGGTACACCGTGTGACCGGGAAAGGTTTCTAAAACGCACCTCATTTCTCATCTCCTTGTGCTCCGGTTCGCCATTCCAGCCGCTTTACTAGCAATCTCCCTCCTTGGAGAATCAGCACCTTTAACCTCCTGTTCCGAACACGTTGCAATTTGTCCTGAGGATGAACGGGAAGAGGGGGAACCAATGAGAGACTAGCTCTAGGTGTTGGGACAGGCACAGGTCACTCTATTTTCCCATCAGGAAGCAGAATTAACCACAGGCTCAGCCTGCCGCCCGGAGCCAGAATAGGGCCTGAAGCAATCCTGCGCTTTTGCGGCCAGCTCCCAAGAAAGCGAGTTGAAAAATGGAGCTCAGGGGCACTGCAATTCACAAACCTGCAGAGTTAGAAATGATAACTCTCGTCCACAAATATATGGAGGGAAGGCTACGAAGAGGATTTGAAAGCAAGGCAGAATTGCAGGAAACCGATTTCAGGAGGTAGATTCGAATCGCCTTTAAAGCACAGGAAAAGCGGCAAAACCTCGACAATGATGCCCTTGGCCAAAAAGGGCGTATGCGTTTTTTCCTGAATATATTCAGGAAAAAACGCATACGCCCTTTTTGGCCAACCAAGCAACCTGGAAAGGCAAATCAGCGCTACAAAGAAGTCTCGCTTCCCATCGGTCAAAAGGGCCATGCTGAATAAAGTGTCAAAACCAGAAATGCAGGACAGGCCATGGAGAAATGGGAGCCTTGCTACGCTGATGGGCGGGCTGTAAATTGCCAACAGCCACTCTGGAGAAGTGTACGGTGTGTCCTGAAACATCTAAAAAACTCAGCTTAGAGAGCATAGGGCACTTCCACTCATGGGCGTATAAATTGGGAAAACTAAAAATCAGCAAGACACAGGCACCCCAAAGTTTAGGGCTGCTCTGTTGACAAGAACCTCCACTTCGTTACACCTTAAACATCCCAGGAAAGAGAAGAATGGATAAAGAAGTTGTGGTCCTTATGTACAATGGAATATCACTCAGCCATGAAATCAACGTCATAAGGCTAGGAGCAGCATGATGAGTGGATTTAGGTACGACGATTCTAAGTGAAATAAGTCACACAGAAAAAGACACTTATCATAAGATATCACTTATAGAGGGAATGTAGAAACCGCTACCCTTGAACTGAATTACAAAACAGAACAGAGTCGCACGTTTAGAAAACACACTATGGCTGCTTAACGGGAAAGGTGAGGTGGGGTGATGCATAAAACAAGGGTTTCAAATTAGCTCAGATACCGTTCCATAAACCCAATATGTAATAGACAAGACCTACTCCTTGCTCAGTGAACTGGACTCAACGCCCCCTATTCACCGCCCAAGAATATATCTGACTAGTAAGAATCTTAAAACCTATGTATTGATATCTCTCTGTAAGTGAGTCAAGTGGGTGAAAAGCGGCATAAACACAGCAGTGCAAAGCAGCTAAACCCTATTATAAAAATCAATTACTTTTAAAAACCCGTGAAACAAAGACAGTGAAAGAGAGAGAAATTCTTACAAAATTCGTTCAGGGGCTGCGATGCCACCTGGATTGACCATATCTAGACCCACAGCTGATTGAGACATAAGGGTGGACACTCTTGGGGCTGAGAGGTTTGGTGAGGTTGGGTGAGCTAACGCAGACCCTGTAAAGTAATACGGCGTGGTACCCATCCCATGGGTCCCAAATCTCCAGGGTCAAGGGCATCTTCCTACGTCGAAAACATGCACGAGAAACCCAGAAGATGGTACACCGTGTGACCGGGAAAGGTTTCTAAAACGCACCTCATTTCTCATCTCCTTGTGCTCCGGTTCGCCATTCCAGCCGCTTTACTAGCAATCTCCCTCCTTGGAGAATCAGCACCTTTAACCTCCTGTTCCGAACACGTTGCAATTTGTCCTGAGGATGAACGGGAAGAGGGGGAACCAATGAGAGACTAGCTCTAGGTGTTGGGACAGGCACAGGTCACTCTATTTTCCCATCAGGAAGCAGAATTAACCACAGGCTCAGCCTGCCGCCCGGAGCCAGAATAGGGCCTGAAGCAATCCTGCGCTTTTGCGGCCAGCTCCCAAGAAAGCGAGTTGAAAAATGGAGCTCAGGGGCACTGCAATTCACAAACCTGCAGAGTTAGAAATGATAACTCTCGTCCACAAATATATGGAGGGAAGGCTACGAAGAGGATTTGAAAGCAAGGCAGAATTGCAGGAAACCGATTTCAGGAGGTAGATTCGAATCGCCTTTAAAGCACAGGAAAAGCGGCAAAACCTCGACAATGATGCCCTTGGCCAAAAAGGGCGTATGCGTTTTTTCCTGAATATATTCAGGAAAAAACGCATACGCCCTTTTTGGCCAACCAAGCAACCTGGAAAGGCAAATCAGCGCTACAAAGAAGTCTCGCTTCCCATCGGTCAAAAGGGCCATGCTGAATAAAGTGTCAAAACCAGAAATGCAGGACAGGCCATGGAGAAATGGGAGCCTTGCTACGCTGATGGGCGGGCTGTAAATTGCCAACAGCCACTCTGGAGAAGTGTACGGTGTGTCCTGAAACATCTAAAAAACTCAGCTTAGAGAGCATAGGGCACTTCCACTCATGGGCGTATAAATTGGGAAAACTAAAAATCAGCAAGACACAGGCACCCCAAAGTTTAGGGCTGCTCTGTTGACAAGAACCTCCACTTCGTTACACCTTAAACATCCCAGGAAAGAGAAGAATGGATAAAGAAGTTGTGGTCCTTATGTACAATGGAATATCACTCAGCCATGAAATCAACGTCATAAGGCTAGGAGCAGCATGATGAGTGGATTTAGGTACGATGATTCTAAGTGAAATAAGTCACACAGAAAAAGACACTTATCATAAGATATCACTTACAGAGGGAATGTAAAAACCGCTACCCTTGAACTGAATTACAAAACAGAACAGAGTCGCACGTTTAGAAAACACACTATGGCTGCTTAACGGGAAAGGTGAGGTGGGGTGATGCATAAAACAAGGGTTTCAAATTAGCTCAGATACCGTTCCATAAACCCAATATGTAATAGACAAGACCTACTCCTTGCTCAGTGAACTGGACTCAACAACCCCTATTCACCGCCCAAGAATATATCTGACTAGTAAGAATCATAAAACCTATGTATTGATATCTCTCTGTAAGTGAGTCAAGTAGGTGTAAAGCGGCATAAACACAGCAGTGCAAAGCAGCTAAACCCCATTATAAAAATCAATTACTTTTAAAAACCCGTGAAACAAAGACAGTGAAAGAGAGAGAAATTCTTACAAAATTCGTTCAGGGGCTGCGATGCCACCTGGATTGACCATATCTATACCCACAGATGACTGAGACATAAGGGTGGACACTCTTGGGGCTGAGAGGTTTGGTGAGGTTGGGTGAGCAAACGCAGACCCTTTAAAGTAATACGGCGTGGTACCCATCCCATGGGTCCCAAATCTCCAGGTTCAAGGGCATCTTCCTACGTCGAAAACTTGCACGAGCAACCCAGAAGATGGTACACCGTGTGACCGGGAAAGGTTTCTAAAACGCACCTCATTTCTCATCTCCTTGTGCTCTGGTTCGCCATTCCAGCCACTTTACTAGCAATCTCCCTCCTTGGAGAATCAGCACCTTTAACCTCCTGTTCCGTACACGTTGCAATTTGTCCTGAGGATGAACGGGAAGAGGGTGAACCAATGAGAGACTAGCTCTAGGTGTTGGGACAGGCACAGGTCACTATTTTCCCATCAGGAAGAAGAATTAATCACAGGCTCAGCCTGCCGCCCGGAGCCAGAATAGGGCCTGAAGCAATCCTGCGCTTTTGCGGCCAGCTCCCAAGAAAGCGAGTTGAAAAATGGAGCTCAGGGGCACTGCAATTCACAAACCTGCAGAGTTAGAAATGATAACTCTCGTCCACAAATATATGGAGGGAAGGCAACGAAGAGGATTTGAAAGCAAGGCAGAATTGCAGGAAACCGATTTCAGGAGGTAGATTCGAATCGCCTTTAAAGCACAGGAAAAGCGGCAAAACCTCGACAATGATGCCCTTGGCCAAAAAGGGCGTATGCGTTTTTTCCTGAATATATTCAGGAAAAAACGCATACGCCCTTTTTGGCCAACCAAGCAACCTGGAAAGGCAAATCAGCGCTACAAAGAAGTCTCGCTTCCCATCGGTCAAAAGGGCCATGCTGAATAAAGTGTCAAAACCAGAAATGCAGGACAGGCCATGGAGAAATGGGAGCCTTGCTACGCTGATGGGCGGGCTGTAAATTGCCAACAGCCACTCTGGAGAAGTGTACGGTGTGTCCTGAAACATCTAAAAAACTCAGCTTAGAGAGCATAGGGCACTTCCACTCATGGGCGTATAAATTGGGAAAACTAAAAATCAGCAAGACACAGGCACCCCAAAGTTTAGGGCTGCTCTGTTGACAAGAACCTCCACTTCGTTACACCTTAAACATCCCAGGAAAGAGAAGAATGGATAAAGAAGTTGTGGTCCTTATGTACAATGGAATATCACTCAGCCATGAAATCAACGTCATAAGGCTAGGAGCAGCATGATGAGTGGATTTAGGTACGACGATTCTAAGTGAAATAAGTCACACAGAAAAAGACACTTATCATAAGATATCACTTACAGAGGGAATGTAAAAACCGCTACCCTTGAACTGAATTACAAAACAGAACAGAGTCGCACGTTTAGAAAACACACTATGGCTGCTTAACGGGAAAGGTGAGGTGGGGTGATGCATAAAACAAGGGTTTCAAATTAGCTCAGATACCGTTCCATAAACCCAATATGTAATAGACAAGACCTACTCCTTGCTCAGTGAACTGGACTCAACAACCCCTATTCACCGCCCAAGAATATATCTGACTAGTAAGAATCATAAAACCTATGTATTGATATCTCTCTGTAAGTGAGTCAAGTAGGTGTAAAGCGGCATAAACACAGCAGTGCAAAGCAGCTAAACCCCATTATAAAAATCAATTACTTTTAAAAACCCGTGAAACAAAGACAGTGAAAGAGAGAGAAATTCTTACAAAATTCGTTCAGGGGCTGCGATGCCACCTGGATTGACCATATCTAGACCCACAGCTGATTGAGACATAAGGGTGGACACTCTTGGGGCTGAGAGGTTTGGTGAGGTTGGGTGAGCTAACGCAGACCCTGTAAAGTAATACGGCGTGGTACCCATCCCATGGGTCCCAAATCTCCAGGTTCAAGGGCATCTTCCTACGTCGAAAACATGCACGAGAAACCCAGAAGATGGTACACCGTGTGACCGGGAAAGGTTTCTAAAACGCACCTCATTTCTCATCTCCTTGTGCTCCGGTTCGCCATTCCAGCCGCTTTACTAGCAATCTCCCTCCTTGGAGAATCAGCACCTTTAACCTCCTGTTCCGAACACGTTGCAATTTGTCCTGAGGATGAACGGGAAGAGGGGGAACCAATGAGAGACTAGCTCTAGGTGTTGGGACAGGCACAGGTCACTCTATTTTCCCATCAGGAAGAAGAATTAACCACAGGCTCAGCCTGCCGCCGGGAGCCAGAATAGGGCCTGAAGCAATCCTGCGCTTTTGCGGCCAGCTCCCAAGAAAGCGAGTTGAAAAATGGAGCTCAGGGGCACTGCAATTCACAAACCTGCAGAGTTAGAAATGATAACTCTCGTCCACAAATATATGGAGGGAAGGCAACGAAGAGGATTTGAAAGCAAGGCAGAATTGCAGGAAACCGATTTCAGGAGGTAGATTCGAATCGCCTTTAAAGCACAGGAAAAGCGGCAAAACCTCGACAATGATGCCCTTGGCCAAAAAGGGCGTATGCGTTTTTTCCTGAATATATTCAGGAAAAAACGCATACGCCCTTTTTGGCCAACCAAGCAACCTGGAAAGGCAAATCAGCGCTACAAAGAAGTCTCGCTTCCCATCGGTCAAAAGGGCCATGCTGAATAAAGTGTCAAAACCAGAAATGCAGGACAGGCCATGGAGAAATGGGAGCCTTGCTACGCTGATGGGCGGGCTGTAAATTGCCAACAGCCACTCTGGAGAAGTGTACGGTGTGTCCTGAAACATCTAAAAAACTCAGCTTAGAGAGCATAGGGCACTTCCACTCATGGGCGTATAAATTGGGAAAACTAAAAATCAGCAAGACACAGGCACCCCAAAGTTTAGGGCTGCTCTGTTGACAAGAACCTCCACTTCGTTACACCTTAAACATCCCAGGAAAGAGAAGAATGGATAAAGAAGTTGTGGTCCTTATGTACAATGGAATATCACTCAGCCATGAAATCAACGTCATAAGGCTAGGAGCAGCATGATGAGTGGATTTAGGTACGACGATTCTAAGTGAAATAAGTCACACAGAAAAAGACACTTATCATAAGATATCACTTACAGAGGGAATGTAAAAACCGCT
Source organism: Balaenoptera borealis (assembly GCF_965194805.1). Taxonomy (NCBI): domain Eukaryota; kingdom Metazoa; phylum Chordata; class Mammalia; order Artiodactyla; family Balaenopteridae; genus Balaenoptera; species Balaenoptera borealis. The sequence continues at coordinate 613,181 of NW_028123825.1, forward strand.
ACCCTTGAACTGAATTACAAAACAGAACAGAGTCGCACGTTTAGAAAACACACTATGGCTGCTTAACGGGAAAGGTGAGGTGGGGTGATGCATAAAACAAGGGTTTCAAATTAGCTCAGATACCGTTCCATAAACCCAATATGTAATAGACAAGACCTACTCCTTGCTCAGTGAACTGGACTCAACAACCCATATTCACTGCCCAAGAATATATCTGACTAGTAAGAATATTAAAACCTATGTAGTGATATCTCTCTGTAAGTGAGTCAAGTAGGTGTAAAGCGGCATAAACACAGCAGTGCAAAGCAGCTAAACCCCATTATAAAAATCAATTACTTTTAAAAACCCGTGAAACAAAGACAGTGAAAGAGAGAGAAATTCTTACAAAATTCGTTCAGGGGCTGCGATGCCACCTGGATTGACCATATCTATACCCACAGATGACTGAGACATAAGGGTGGACACTCTTGGGGCTGAGAGGTTTGGTGAGGTTGGGTGAGCTAACGCAGACCCTGTAAAGTAATACGGCGTGGTACCCATCCCATGGGTCCCAAATCTCCAGGTTCAAGGGCATCTTCCTACGTCGAAAACATGCACGAGAAACCCAGAAGATGGTACACCGTGTGACCGGGAAAGGTTTCTAAAACGCACCTCATTTCTCATCTCCTTGTGCTCCGGTTCGCCATTCCAGCCGCTTTACTAGCAATCTCCCTCCTTGGAGAATCAGCACCTTTAACCTCCTGTTCCGAACACGTTGCAATTTGTCCTGAGGATGAACGGGAAGAGGGGGAACCAATGAGAGACTAGCTCTAGGTGTTGGGACAGGCACAGGTCACTCTATTTTCCCATCAGGAAGAAGAATTAACCACAGGCTCAGCCTGCCGCCGGGAGCCAGAATAGGGCCTGAAGCAATCCTGCGCTTTTGCGGCCAGCTCCCAAGAAAGCGAGTTGAAAAATGGAGCTCAGGGGCACTGCAATTCACAAACCTGCAGAGTTAGAAATGATAACTCTCGTCCACAAATATATGGAGGGAAGGCAACGAAGAGGATTTGAAAGCAAGGCAGAATTGCAGGAAACCGATTTCAGGAGGTAGATTCGAATCGCCTTTAAAGCACAGGAAAAGCGGCAAAACCTCGACAATGATGCCCTTGGCCAAAAAGGGCGTATGCGTTTTTTCCTGAATATATTCAGGAAAAAACGCATACGCCCTTTTTGGCCAACCAAGCAACCTGGAAAGGCAAATCAGCGCTACAAAGAAGTCTCGCTTCCCATCGGTCAAAAGGGCCATGCTGAATAAAGTGTCAAAACCAGAAATGCAGGACAGGCCATGGAGAAATGGGAGCCTTGCTACGCTGATGGGCGGGCTGTAAATTGCCAACAGCCACTCTGGAGAAGTGTACGGTGTGTCCTGAAACATCTAAAAAACTCAGCTTAGAGAGCATAGGGCACTTCCACTCATGGGCGTATAAATTGGGAAAACTAAAAATCAGCAAGACACAGGCACCCCAAAGTTTAGGGCTGCTCTGTTGACAAGAACCTCCACTTCGTTACACCTTAAACATCCCAGGAAAGAGAAGAATGGATAAAGAAGTTGTGGTCCTTATGTACAATGGAATATCACTCAGCCATGAAATCAACGTCATAAGGCTAGGAGCAGCATGATGAGTGGATTTAGGTACGACGATTCTAAGTGAAATAAGTCACACAGAAAGACACTTATCATAAGATATCACTTACAGAGAGAATGTAAAAACCGCTACCCTTGAAGTGAATTACAAAACAGAACAGAGTCGCACGTTTAGAAAACACACTATGGCTGCTTAACGGGAAAGGTGAGGTGGGGTGATGCATAAAACAAGGGTTTCAAATTAGCTCAGATACCGTTCCATAAACCCAATATGTAATAGACAAGACCTACTCCTTGCTCAGTGAACTGGACTCAACGCCCCATATTCACCGCCCAAGAATATATCTGACTAGTAAGAATCTTAAAACCTATGTATTGATATCTCTCTGTAAGTGAGTCAAGTGGGTGAAAAGCGGCATAAACACAGCAGTGCAAAGCAGCTAAACCCTATTATAAAAATCAATTACTTTTAAAAACCCGTGAAACAAAGACAGTGAAAGAGAGAGAAATTCTTACAAAATTCGTTCAGGGGCTGCGATGCCACCTGGATTGACCATATCTAGACCCACAGCTGATTGAGACATAAGGGTGGACACTCTTGGGGCTGAGAGGTTTGGTGAGGTTGGGTGAGCTAACGCAGACCCTGTAAAGTAATACGGCGTGGTACCCATTCCATGGGTCCCAAATCTCCAGGTTCAAGGGCATCTTCCTACGTCGAAAACATGCACGAGAAACCCAGAAGATGGTACACCGTGTGACCGGGAAAGGTTTCTAAAACGCACCTCATTTCTCATCTCCTTGTGCTCCGGTTCGCCATTCCAGCCGCTTTACTAGCAATCTCCCTCCTTGGAGAATCAGCACCTTTAACCTCCTGTTCCGAACACGTTGCAATTTGTCCTGAGGATGAACGGGAAGAGGGGGAACCAATGAGAGACTAGCTCTAGGTGTTGGGACAGGCACAGGTCACTCTATTTTCCCATCAGGAAGCAGAATTAACCACAGGCTCAGCCTGCCGCCCGGAGCCAGAATAGGGCCTGAAGCAATCCTGCGCTTTTGCGGCCAGCTCCCAAGAAAGCGAGTTGAAAAATGGAGCTCAGGGGCACTGCAATTCACAAACCTGCAGAGTTAGAAATGATAACTCTCGTCCACAAATATATGGAGGGAAGGCTACGAAGAGGATTTGAAAGCAAGGCAGAATTGCAGGAAACCGATTTCAGGAGGTAGATTCGAATCGCCTTTAAAGCACAGGAAAAGCGGCAAAACCTCGACAATGATGCCCTTGGCCAAAAAGGGCGTATGCGTTTTTTCCTGAATATATTCAGGAAAAAACGCATACGCCCTTTTTGGCCAACCAAGCAACCTGGAAAGGCAAATCAGCGCTACAAAGAAGTCTCGCTTCCCATCGGTCAAAAGGGCCATGCTGAATAAAGTGTCAAAACCAGAAATGCAGGACAGGCCATGGAGAAATGGGAGCCTTGCTACGCTGATGGGCGGGCTGTAAATTGCCAACAGCCACTCTGGAGAAGTGTACGGTGTGTCCTGAAACATCTAAAAAACTCAGCTTAGAGAGCATAGGGCACTTCCACTCATGGGCGTATAAATTGGGAAAACTAAAAATCAGCAAGACACAGGCACCCCAAAGTTTAGGGCTGCTCTGTTGACAAGAACCTCCACTTCGTTACACCTTAAACATCCCAGGAAAGAGAAGAATGGATAAAGAAGTTGTGGTCCTTATGTACAATGGAATATCACTCAGCCATGAAATCAACGTCATAAGGCTAGGAGCAGCATGATGAGTGGATTTAGGTACGACGATTCTAAGTGAAATAAGTCACACAGAAAAAGACACTTATCATAAGATATCACTTACAGAGGGAATGTAAAAACCGCTACCCTTGAACTGAATTACAAAACAGAACAGAGTTGCACGTTTAGAAAACACACTATGGCTGCTTAACGGGAAAGGTGAGGTGGGGTGATGCATAAAACAAGGGTTTCAAATTAGCTCAGATACCGTTCCATAAACCCAATATGTAATAGACAAGACCTACTCCTTGCTCAGTGAACTGGACTCAACAACCCCTATTCACCGCCCAAGAATATATCTGACTAGTAAGAATCTTAAAACCTATGTAGTGATATCTCTCTGTAAGTGAGTCAAGTAGGTGTAAAGCGGCATAAACACAGCAGTGCAAAGCAGCTAAACCCCATTATAAAAATCAATTACTTTTAAAAACCCGTGAAACAAAGACAGTGAAAGAGAGAGAAATTCTTACAAAATTCGTTCAGGGGCTGCGATGCCACCTGGATTGACCATATCTAGACCCACAGATGACTGAGACATAAGGGTGGACACTCTTGGGGCTGAGAGGTTTGGTGAGGTTGGGTGAGCAAACGCAGACCCTTTAAAGTAATACGGCGTGGTACCCATCCCATGGGTCCCAAATCTCCAGGTTCAAGGGCATCTTCCTACGTCGAAAACATGCACGAGCAACCCAGAAGATGGTACACCGTGTGACCGGGAAAGGTTTCTAAAACGCACCTCATTTCTCATCTCCTTGTGCTCCGGTTCGCCATTCCAGCCGCTTTACTAGCAATCTCCCTCCTTGGAGAATCAGCACCTTTAACCTCCTGTTCCGTACACGTTGCAATTTGTCCTGAGGATGAACGGGAAGAGGGTGAACCAATGAGAGACTAGCTCTAGGTGTTGGGACAGGCACAGGTCACTATTTTCCCATCAGGAAGAAGAATTAACCACAGGCTCAGCCTGCCGCCCGGAGCCAGAATAGGGCCTGAAGCAATCCTGCGCTTTTGCGGCCAGCTCCCAAGAAAGCGAGTTGAAAAATGGAGCTCAGGGGCACTGCAATTCACAAACCTGCAGAGTTAGAAATGATAACTCTCGTCCACAAATATATGGAGGGAAGGCAACGAAGAGGATTTGAAAGCAAGGCAGAATTGCAGGAAACCGATTTCAGGAGGTAGATTCGAATCGCCTTTAAAGCACAGGAAAAGCGGCAAAACCTCGACAATGATGCCCTTGGCCAAAAAGGGCGTATGCGTTTTTTCCTGAATATATTCAGGAAAAAACGCATACGCCCTTTTTGGCCAACCAAGCAACCTGGAAAGGCAAATCAGCGCTACAAAGAAGTCTCGCTTCCCATCGGTCAAAAGGGCCATGCTGAATAAAGTGTCAAAACCAGAAATGCAGGACAGGCCATGGAGAAATGGGAGCCTTGCTACGCTGATGGGCGGGCTGTAAATTGCCAACAGCCACTCTGGAGAAGTGTACGGTGTGTCCTGAAACATCTAAAAAACTCAGCTTAGAGAGCATAGGGCACTTCCACTCATGGGCGTATAAATTGGGAAAACTAAAAATCAGCAAGACACAGGCACCCCAAAGTTTAGGGCTGCTCTGTTGACAAGAACCTCCACTTCGTTACACCTTAAACATCCCAGGAAAGAGAAGAATGGATAAAGAAGTTGTGGTCCTTATGTACAATGGAATATCACTCAGCCATGAAATCAACGTCATAAGGCTAGGAGCAGCATGATGAGTGGATTTAGGTACGACGATTCTAAGTGAAATAAGTCACACAGAAAGACACTTATCATTAAGATATCACTTACAGAGAGAATGTAAAAACCGCTACCCTTGAACTGAATTACAAAACAGAACAGAGTCGCACGTTTAGAAAACACACTATGGCTGCTTAACGGGAAAGGTGAGGTGGGGTGATGCATAAAACAAGGGTTTCAAATTAGCTCAGATACCGTTCCATAAACCCAATATGTAATAGACCAGACCTACTCCTTGCTCAGTGAACTGGACTCAACAACCCCTATTCACCGCCCAAGAATATATCTGACTAGTAAGAATCTTAAAACCTATGTATTGATATCTCTCTGTAAGTGAGTCAAGTGGGTGTAAAGCGGCATAAACACAGCAGTGCAAAGCAGCTAAACCCTATTATAAAAATCAATTACTTTTAAAAACCCGTGAAACAAAGACAGTGAAAGAGAGAGAAATTCTTACAAAATTCGTTCAGGGGCTGCGATGCCACCTGGATTGACCATATCTAGACCCACAGCTCATTGAGACATAAGGGTGGACACTCTTGGGGCTGAGAGGTTTGGTGAGGTTGGGTGAGCAAACGCAGACCCTGTAAAGTAATACGGCGTGGTACCCATCCCATGGGTCCCAAATCTCCAGGGTCAAGGGCATCTTCCTACGTCGAAAACATGCACGAGCAACCCAGAAGATGGTACACCGTGTGACCGGGAAAGGTTTCTAAAACGCACCTCATTTCTCATCTCCTTGTGCTCCGGTTCGCCATTCCAGCCGCTTTACTAGCAATCTCCCTCCTTGGAGAATCAGCACCTTTAACCTCCTGTTCCGAACACGTTGCAATTTGTCCTGAGGATGAACGGGAAGAGGGGGAACCAATGAGAGACTAGCTCTAGGTGTTGGGACAGGCACAGGTCACTCTATTTTCCCATCAGGAAGCAGAATTAACCACAGGCTCAGCCTGCCGCCCGGAGCCAGAATAGGGCCTGAAGCAATCCTGCGCTTTTGCGGCCAGCTCCCAAGAAAGCGAGTTGAAAAATGGAGCTCAGGGGCACTGCAATTCACAAACCTGCAGAGTTAGAAATGATAACTCTCGTCCACAAATATATGGAGGGAAGGCAACGAAGAGGATTTGAAAGCAAGGCAGAATTGCAGGAAACCGATTTCAGGAGGTAGATTCGAATCGCCTTTAAAGCACAGGAAAAGCGGCAAAACCTCGACAATGATGCCCTTGGCCAAAAAGGGCGTATGCGTTTTTTCCTGAATATATTCAGGAAAAAACGCATACGCCCTTTTTGGCCAACCAAGCAACCTGGAAAGGCAAATCAGCGCTACAAAGAAGTCTCGCTTCCCATCGGTCAAAAGGGCCATGCTGAATAAAGTGTCAAAACCAGAAATGCAGGACAGGCCATGGAGAAATGGGAGCCTTGCTACGCTGATGGGCGGGCTGTAAATTGCCAACAGCCACTATGGAGAAGTGTACGGTGTGTCCTGAAACATCTAAAAAACTCAGCTTAGAGAGCATAGGGCACTTCCACTCATGGGCGTATAAATTGGGAAAACTAAAAATCAGCAAGACACAGGCACCCCAAAGTTTAGGGCTGCTCTGTTGACAAGAACCTCCACTTCGTTACACCTTAAACATCCCAGGAAAGAGAAGAATGGATAAAGAAGTTGTGGTCCTTATGTACAATGGAATATCACTCAGCCATGAAATCAACGTCATAAGGCTAGGAGCAGCATGATGAGTGGATTTAGGTACGACGATTCTAAGTGAAATAAGTCACACAGAAAAAGACACTTATCATAAGATATCACTTACAGAGAGAATGTAAAAACCGCTACCCTTGAACTGAATTACAAAACAGAACAGAGTCGCACGTTTAGAAAACACACTATGGCTGCTTAACGGGAAAGGTGAGGTGGGGTGATGCATAAAACAAGGGTTTCAAATTAGCTCAGATACCGTTCCATAAACCCAATATGTAATAGACAAGACCTACTCCTTGCTCAGTGAACTGGACTCAACGCCCCCTATTCACCGCCCAAGAATATATCTGACTAGTAAGAATCTTAAAACCTATGTATTGATATCTCTCTGTAAGTGAGTCAAGTGGGTGAAAAGCGGCATAAACACAGCAGTGCAAAGCAGCTAAACCCTATTATAAAAATCAATTACTTTTAAAAACCCGTGAAACAAAGACAGTGAAAGAGAGAGAAATTCTTACAAAATTCGTTCAGGGGCTGCGATGCCACCTGGATTGACCATATCTAGACCCACAGCTGATTGAGACATAAGGGTGGACACTCTTGGGGCTGAGAGGTTTGGTGAGGTTGGGTGAGCTAACGCAGACCCTGTAAAGTAATACGGCGTGGTACCCATCCCATGGGTCCCAAATCTCCAGGGTCAAGGGCATCTTCCTACGTCGAAAACATGCACGAGAAACCCAGAAGATGGTACACGGTGTGACCGGGAAAGGTTTCTAAAACGCACCGCATTTCTCATCTCCTTGTGCTCCGGTTCGCCATTCCAGCCGCTTTACTAGCAATCTCCCTCCTTGGAGAATCAGCACCTTTAACCTCCTGTTCCGAACACGTTGCAATTTGTCCTGAGGATGAACGGGAAGAGGGGGAACCAATGAGAGACTAGCTCTAGGTGTTGGGACAGGCACAGGTCACTCTATTTTCCCATCAGGAAGCAGAATTAACCACAGGCTCAGCCTGCCGCCTGGAGCCAGAATAGGGCCTGAAGCAATCCTGCGCTTTTGCGGCCAGCTCCCAAGAAAGCGAGTTGAAAAATGGAGCTCAGGGGCACTGCAATTCACAAACATGCAGAGTTAGAAATGATAACTCTCGTCCATAAATATATGGAGGGAAGGCTACGAAGAGGATTTGAAAGCAAGGCAGAATTGCAGGAAACAGATTTCAGGAGGTAGATTCGAATCGCCTTTAAAGCACAGGAAAAGCGGCAAAACCTCGACGATGATGCCCTTGGCCAAAAAGGGCGTATGCGTTTTTTCCTGAATATATTCAGGAAAAAACGCATACGCCCTTTTTGGCCAACCAAGCAACCTGGAAAGGCAAATCAGCGCTACAAAGAAGTCTCGCTTCCCATCGGTCAAAAGGGCCATGCTGAATAAAGTGTCAAAACCAGAAATGCAGGACAGGCCATGGAGAAATGGGAGCCTTGCTACGCTGATGGGCGGGCTGTAAATTGCCAACAGCCACTCTGGAGAAGTGTACGGTGTGTCCTGAAACATCTAAAAAACTCAGCTTAGAGAGCATAGGGCACATCCACTCATGGGCGTATAAATTGGGAAAACTAAAAATCAGCAAGACACAGGCACCCCAAAGTTTAGGGCTGCTCTGTTGACAAGAACCTCCACTTCGTTACACCTTAAACATCCCAGGAAAGAGAAGAATGGATAAAGAAGTTGTGGTCCTTATGTACAATGGAATATCACTCAGCCATGAAATCAACGTCATAAGGCTAGGAACAGCATGATGAGTGGATTTAGGTACGACGATTCTAAGTGAAATAAGTCACACAGAAAAAGACACTTATCATAAGATATCACTTACAGAGAGAATGTAAAAACCGCTACCCTTGAACTGAATTACAAAACAGAACAGAGTCGCACGTTTAGAAAACACACTATGGCTGCTTAACGGGAAAGGTGAGGTGGGGTGATGCATAAAACAAGGGTTTCAAATTAGCTCAGATACCGTTCCATAAACCCAATATGTAATAGACAAGACCTACTCCTTGCTCAGTGAACTGGACTCAACGCCCCCTATTCACCGCCCAAGAATATATCTGACTAGTAAGAATCTTAAAACCTATGTATTGATATCTCTCTGTAAGTGAGTCAAGTGGGTGAAAAGCGGCATAAACACAGCAGTGCAAAGCAGCTAAACCCTATTATAAAAATCAATTACTTTTAAAAACCCGTGAAACAAAGACAGTGAAAGAGAGAGAAATTCTTACAAAATTCGTTCAGGGGCTGCGATGCCACCTGGATTGACCATATCTAGACCCACAGATGACTGAGACATAAGGGTGGACACTCTTCGGGCTGAGAGGTTTGGTGAGGTTGGGTGAGCAAACGCAGACCCTTTAAAGTAATACGGCGTGGTACCCATCCCATGGGTCCCAAATCTCCAGGTTCAAGGGCATCTTCCTACGTCGAAAACATGCACGAGCAACCCAGAAGATGGTACACCGTGTGACCGGGAAAGGTTTCTAAAACGCACCTCATTTCTCATCTCCTTGTGCTCCGGTTCGCCATTCCAGCCGCTTTACTAGCAATCTCCCTCCTTGGAGAATCAGCACCTTTAACCTCCTGTTCCGAACACGTTGCAATTTGTCCTGAGGATGAACGGGAAGAGGGGGAACCAATGAGAGACTAGCTCTAGGTGTTGGGACAGGCACAGGTCACTCTATTTTCCCATCAGGAAGCAGAATTAACCACAGGCTCAGCCTGCCGCCCGGAGCCAGAATAGGGCCTGAAGCAATCCTGCGCTTTTGCGGCCAGCTCCCAAGAAAGCGAGTTGAAAAATGGAGCTCAGGGGCACTGCAATTCACAAACCTGCAGAGTTAGAAATGATAACTCTCGTCCACAAATATATGGAGGGAAGGCTACGAAGAGGATTTGAAAGCAAGGCAGAATTGCAGGAAACCGATTTCAGGAGGTAGATTCGAATCGCCTTTAAAGCACAGGAAAAGCGGCAAAACCTCGACAATGATGCCCTTGGCCAAAAAGGGCGTATGCGTTTTTTCCTGAATATATTCAGGAAAAAACGCATACGCCCTTTTTGGCCAACCAAGCAACCTGGAAAGGCAAATCAGCGCTACAAAGAAGTCTCGCTTCCCATCGGTCAAAAGGGCCATGCTGAATAAAGTGTCAAAACCAGAAATGCAGGACAGGCCATGGAGAAATGGGAGCCTTGCTACGCTGATGGGCGGGCTGTAAATTGCCAACAGCCACTATGGAGAAGTGTACGGTGTGTCCTGAAACATCTAAAAAACTCAGCTTAGAGAGCATAGGGCACTTCCACTCATGGGCGTATAAATTGGGAAAACTAAAAATCAGCAAGACACAGGCACCCCAAAGTTTAGGGCTGCTCTGTTGACAAGAACCTCCACTTCGTTACACCTTAAACATCCCAGGAAAGAGAAGAATGGATAAAGAAGTTGTGGTCCTTATGTACAATGGAATATCACTCAGCCATGAAATCAACGTCATAAGGCTAGGAGCAGCATGATGAGTGGATTTAGGTACGACGATTCTAAGTGAAATAAGTCACACAGAAAAAGACACTTATCATAAGATATCACTTACAGAGAGAATGTAAAAACCGCTACCCTTGAACTGAATTACAAAACAGAACAGAGTCGCACGTTTAGAAAACACACTATGGCTGCTTAACGGGAAAGGTGAGGTGGGGTGATGCATAAAACAAGGGTTTCAAATTAGCTCAGATACCGTTCCATAAACCCAATATGTAATAGACAAGACCTACTCCTTGCTCAGTGAACTGGACTCAACGCCCCCTATTCACCGCCCAAGAATATATCTGACTAGTAAGAATCTTAAAACCTATGTATTGATATCTCTCTGTAAGTGAGTCAAGTGGGTGAAAAGCGGCATAAACACAGCAGTGCAAAGCAGCTAAACCCTATTATAAAAATCAATTACTTTTAAAAACCCGTGAAACAAAGACAGTGAAAGAGAGAGAAATTCTTACAAAATTCTTTCAGGGGCTGCGATGCCACCTGGATTGACCATATCTAGACCCACAGCTGATTGAGACATAAGGGTGGACACTCTTGGGGCTGAGAGGTTTGGTGAGGTTGGGTGAGCTAACGCAGACCCTGTAAAGTAATACGGCGTGGTACCCATCCCATGGGTCCCAAATCTCCAGGGTCAAGGGCATCTTCCTACGTCGAAAACATGCACGAGAAACCCAGAAGATGGTACACGGTGTGACCGGGAAAGGTTTCTAAAACGCACCGCATTTCTCATCTCCTTGTGCTCCGGTTCGCCATTCCAGCCGCTTTACTAGCAATCTCCCTCCTTGGAGAATCAGCACCTTTAACCTCCTGTTCCGAACACGTTGCAATTTGTCCTGAGGATGAACGGGAAGAGGGGGAACCAATGAGAGACTAGCTCTAGGTGTTGGGACAGGCACAGGTCACTCTATTTTCCCATCAGGAAGCAGAATTAACCACAGGCTCAGCCTGCCGCCTGGAGCCAGAATAGGGCCTGAAGCAATCCTGCGCTTTTGCGGCCAGCTCCCAAGAAAGCGAGTTGAAAAATGGAGCTCAGGGGCACTGCAATTCACAAACCTGCAGAGTTAGAAATGATAACTCTCGTCCATAAATATATGGAGGGAAGGCTACGAAGAGGATTTGAAAGCAAGGCAGAATTGCAGGAAACAGATTTCAGGAGGTAGATTCGAATCGCCTTTAAAGCACAGGAAAAGCGGCAAAACCTCGACGATGATGCCCTTGGCCAAAAAGGGCGTATGCGTTTTTTCCTGAATATATTCAGGAAAAAACGCATACGCCCTTTTTGGCCAACCAAGCAACCTGGAAAGGCAAATCAGCGCTACAAAGAAGTCTCGCTTCCCATCGGTCAAAAGGGCCATGCTGAATAAAGTGTCAAAACCAGAAATGCAGGACAGGCCATGGAGAAATGGGAGCCTTGCTACGCTGATGGGCGGGCTGTAAATTGCCAACAGCCACTCTGGAGAAGTGTACGGTGTGTCCTGAAACATCTAAAAAACTCAGCTTAGAGAGCATAGGGCACATCCACTCATGGGCGTATAAATTGGGAAAACTAAAAATCAGCAAGACACAGGCACCCCAAAGTTTAGGGCTGCTCTGTTGACAAGAACCTCCACTTCGTTACACCTTAAACATCCCAGGAAAGAGAAGAATGGATAAAGAAGTTGTGGTCCTTATGTACAATGGAATATCACTCAGCCATGAAATCAACGTCATAAGGCTAGGAACAGCATGATGAGTGGATTTAGGTACGACGATTCTAAGTGAAATAAGTCACACAGAAAAAGACACTTATCATAAGATATCACTTACAGAGAGAATGTAAAAACCGCTACCCTTGAACTGAATTACAAAACAGAACAGAGTCGCACGTTTAGAAAACACACTATGGCTGCTTAACGGGAAAGGTGAGGTGGGGTGATGCATAAAACAAGGGTTTCAAATTAGCTCAGATACCGTTCCATAAACCCAATATGTAATAGACAAGACCTACTCCTTGCTCAGTGAACTGGACTCAACGCCCCCTATTCACCGCCCAAGAATATATCTGACTAGTAAGAATCTTAAAACCTATGTATTGATATCTCTCTGTAAGTGAGTCAAGTGGGTGAAAAGCGGCATAAACACAGCAGTGCAAAGCAGCTAAACCCTATTATAAAAATCAATTACTTTTAAAAACCCGTGAAACAAAGACAGTGAAAGAGAGAGAAATTCTTACAAAATTCGTTCAGGGGCTGCGATGCCACCTGGATTGACCATATCTAGACCCACAGCTGATTGAGACATAAGGGTGGACACTCTTGGGGCTGAGAGGTTTGGTGAGGTTGGGTGAGCTAACGCAGACCCTGTAAAGTAATACGGCGTGGTACCCATCCCATGGGTCCCAAATCTCCAGGTTCAAGGGCATCTTCCTACGTCGAAAACATGCACGAGAAACCCAGAAGATGGTACACCGTGTGACTGGGAAAGGTTTCTAAAACGCACCTCATTTCTCATCTCCTTGTGCTCCGGTTCGCCATTCCAGCCGCTTTACTAGCAATCTCCCTCCTTGGAGAATCAGCACCTTTAACCTCCTGTTCCGAACACGTTGCAATTTGTCCTGAGGATGAACGGGAAGAGGGGGAACCAATGAGAGACTAGCTCTAGGTGTTGGGACAGGCACAGGTCACTCTATTTTCCCATCAGGAAGCAGAATTAACCACAGGCTCAGCCTGCCGCCTGGAGCCAGAATAGGGCCTGAAGCAATCCTGCGCTTTTGCGGCCAGCTCCCAAGAAAGCGAGTTGAAAAATGGAGCTCAGGGGCACTGCAATTCACAAACATGCAGAGTTAGAAATGATAACTCTCGTCCATAAATATATGGAGGGAAGGCTACGAAGAGGATTTGAAAGCAAGGCAGAATTGCAGGAAACCGATTTCAGGAGGTAGATTCGAATCGCCTTTAAAGCACAGGAAAAGCGGCAAAACCTCGACGATGATGCCCTTGGCCAAAAAGGGCGTATGCGTTTTTTCCTGAATATATTCAGGAAAAAACGCATACGCCCTTTTTGGCCAACCAAGCAACCTGGAAAGGCAAATCAGCGCTACAAAGAAGTCTCGCTTCCCATCGGTCAAAAGGGCCATGCTGAATAAAGTGTCAAAACCAGAAATGCAGGACAGGCCATGGAGAAATGGGAGCCTTGCTACGCTGATGGGCGGGCTGTAAATTGCCAACAGCCACTCTGGAGAAGTGTACGGTGTGTCCTGAAACATCTAAAAAACTCAGCTTAGAGAGCATAGGGCACTTCCACTCATGGGCGTATAAATTGGGAAAACTAAAAATCAGCAAGACACAGGCACCCCAAAGTTTAGGGCTGCTCTGTTGACAAGAACCTCCACTTCGTTACACCTTAAACATCCCAGGAAAGAGAAGAATGGATAAAGAAGTTGTGGTCCTTATGTACAATGGAATATCACTCAGCCATGAAATCAACGTCATAAGGCTAGGAGCAGCATGATGAGTGGATTTAGGTACGACGATTCTAAGTGAAATAAGTCACACAGAAAAAGACACTTATCATAAGATATCACTTACAGAGAGAATGTAAAAACCGCTACCCTTGAACTGAATTACAAAACAGAACAGAGTCGCACGTTTAGAAAACACACTATGGCTGCTTAACGGGAAAGGTGAGGTGGGGTGATGCATAAAACAAGGGTTTCAAATTAGCTCAGATACCGTTCCATAAACCCAATATGTAATAGACAAGACCTACTCTTGCTCAGTGAACTGGACTCAACGCCCCCTATTCACGGCCCAAGAATATATCTGACTAGTAAGAATCTTAAAACCTATGTATTGATATCTCTCTGTAAGTGAGTCAAGTAGGTGTAAAGCGGCATAAACACAGCAGTGCAAAGCAGCTAAACCCCATTATAAAAATCAATTACTTTAAAAAACCCGTGAAACAAAGACAGTGAAAGAGAGAGAAATACTTACAAAATTCGTTAAGGGGCTGCGATGCCACCTGGATTGACCATATCTAGACCCACAGATGACTGAGACATAAGGGTGGACACTCTTGGGGCTGAGAGGTTTGGTGAGGTTGGGTGAGCAAACGCAGACCCTTTAAAGTAATACGGCGTGGTACCCATCCCATGGGTCCCAAATCTCCAGGTTCAAGGGCATCTTCCTACGTCGAAAACATGCACGAGCAACCCAGAAGATGGTACACCGTGTGACCGGGAAAGGTTTCTAAAACGCACCTCATTTCTCATCTCCTTGTGCTCCGGTTCGCCATTCCAGCCGCTTTACTAGCAATCTCCCTCCTTGGAGAATCAGCACCTTTAACCTCCTGTTCCGAACACGTTGCAATTTGTCCTGAGGATGAACGGGAAGAGGGGGAACCAATGAGAGACTAGCTCTAGGTGTTGGGACAGGCACAGGTCACTCTATTTTCCCATCAGGAAGCAGAATTAACCACAGGCTCAGCCTGCCGCCCGGAGCCAGAATAGGGCCTGAAGCAATCCTGCGCTTTTGCGGCCAGCTCCCAAGAAAGCGAGTTGAAAAATGGAGCTCAGGGGCACTGCAATTCACAAACCTGCAGAGTTAGAAATGATAACTCTCGTCCACAAATATATGGAGGGAAGGCTACGAAGAGGATTTGAAAGCAAGGCAGAATTGCAGGAAACCGATTTCAGGAGGTAGATTCGAATCGCCTTTAAAGCACAGGAAAAGCGGCAAAACCTCGACAATGATGCCCTTGGCCAAAAAGGGCGTATGCGTTTTTTCCTGAATATATTCAGGAAAAAACGCATACGCCCTTTTTGGCCAACCAAGCAACCTGGAAAGGCAAATCAGCGCTACAAAGAAGTCTCGCTTCCCATCGGTCAAAAGGGCCATGCTGAATAAAGTGTCAAAACCAGAAATGCAGGACAGGCCATGGAGAAATGGGAGCCTTGCTACGCTGATGGGCGGGCTGTAAATTGCCAACAGCCACTCTGGAGAAGTGTACGGTGTGTCCTGAAACATCTAAAATACTCAGCTTAGAGAGCATAGGGCACTTCCACTCATGGGCGTATAAATTGGGAAAACTAAAAATCAGCAAGACACAGGCACCCCAAAGTTTAGGGCTGCTCTGTTGACAAGAACCTCCACTTCGTTACACCTTAAACATCCCAGGAAAGAGAAGAATGGATAAAGAAGTTGTGGTCCTTATGTACAATGGAATATCACTCAGCCATGAAATCAACGTCATAAGGCTAGGAGCAGCATGATGAGTGGATTTAGGTACGACGATTCTAAGTGAAATAAGTCACACAGAAAAAGACACTTATCATAAGATATCACTTACAGAGAGAATGTAAAAACCGCTACCCTTGAACTGAATTACAAAACAGAACAGAGTCGCACGTTTAGAAAACACACTATGGCTGCTTAACGGGAAAGGTGAGGTGGGGTGATGCATAAAACAAGGGTTTCAAATTAGCTCAGATACCGTTCCATAAACCCAATATGTAATAGACAAGACCTACTCCTTGCTCAGTGAACTGGACTCAACGCCCCCTATTCACCGCCCAAGAATATATCTGACTAGTAAGAATCTTAAAACCTATGTATTGATATCTCTCTGTAAGTGAGTCAAGTGGGTGTAAAGCGGCATAAACACAGCAGTGCAAAGCAGCTAAACCCTATTATAAAAATCAATTACTTTTAAAAACCCGTGAAACAAAGACAGTGAAAGAGAGAGAAATTCTTACAAAATTCGTTCAGGGGCTGCGATGCCACCTGGATTGACCATATCTAGACCCACAGCTGATTGAGACATAAGGGTGGACACTCTTGGGGCTGAGAGGTTTGGTGAGGTTGGGTGAGCTAACGCAGACCCTGTAAAGTAATACGGCGTGGTACCCATCCCATGGGTCCCAAATCTCCAGGTTCAAGGGCATCTTCCTACGTCGAAAACATGCACGAGAAACCCAGAAGATGGTACACCGTGTGACCGGGAAAGGTTTCTAAAACGCACCTCATTTCTCATCTCCTTGTGCTCCGGTTCGCCATTCCAGCCGCTTTACTAGCAATCTCCCTCCTTGGAGAATCAGCACCTTTAACCTCCTGTTCCGAACACGTTGCAATTTGTCCTGAGGATGAACGGGAAGAGGGGGAACCAATGAGAGACTAGCTCTAGGTGTTGGGACAGGCACAGGTCACTCTATTTTCCCATCAGGAAGCAGAATTAACCACAGGCTCAGCCTGCCGCCCGGAGCCAGAATAGGGCCTGAAGCAATCCTGCGCTTTTGCGGCCAGCTCCCAAGAAAGCGAGTTGAAAAATGGAGCTCAGGGGCACTGCAATTCACAAACCTGCAGAGTTAGAAATGATAACTCTCGTCCACAAATATATGGAGGGAAGGCAACGAAGAGGATTTGAAAGCAAGGCAGAATTGCAGGAAACCGATTTCAGGAGGTAGATTCGAATCGCCTTTAAAGCACAGGAAAAGCGGCAAAACCTCGACAATGATGCCCTTGGCCAAAAAGGGCGTATGCGTTTTTTCCTGAATATATTCAGGAAAAAACGCATACGCCCTTTTTGGCCAACCAAGCAACCTGGAAAGGCAAATCAGCGCTACAAAGAAGTCTCGCTTCCCATCGGTCAAAAGGGCCATGCTGAATAAAGTGTCAAAACCAGAAATGCAGGACAGGCCATGGAGAAATGGGAGCCTTGCTACGCTGATGGGCGGGCTGTAAATTGCCAACAGCCACTCTGGAGAAGTGTACGGTGTGTCCTGAAACATCTAAAAAACTCAGCTTAGAGAGCATAGGGCACTTCCACTCATGGGCGTATAAATTGGGAAAACTAAAAATCAGCAAGACACAGGCACCCCAAAGTTTAGGGCTGCTCTGTTGACAAGAACCTCCACTTCGTTACACCTTAAACATCCCAGGAAAGAGAAGAATGGATAAAGAAGTTGTGGTCCTTATGTACAATGGAATATCACTCAGCCATGAAATCAA
Source organism: Balaenoptera borealis (assembly GCF_965194805.1). Classification (NCBI taxonomy): domain Eukaryota; kingdom Metazoa; phylum Chordata; class Mammalia; order Artiodactyla; family Balaenopteridae; genus Balaenoptera; species Balaenoptera borealis. The sequence goes on from NW_028123825.1 coordinate 630,652, forward strand.
CGTCATAAGGCTAGGAGCAGCATGATGAGTGGATTTAGGTACGACGATTCTAAGTGAAATAAGTCACACAGAAAAAGACACTTATCATAAGATATCACTTACAGAGAGAATGTAAAAACCGCTACCCTTGAACTGAATTACAAAACAGAACAGAGTCGCACGTTTAGAAAACACACTATGGCTGCTTAACGGGAAAGGTGAGGTGGGGTGATGCATAAAACAAGGGTTTCAAATTAGCTCAGATACCGTTCCATAAACCCAATATGTAATAGACAAGACCTACTCCTTGCTCAGTGAACTGGACTCAACGCCCCCTATTCACCGCCCAAGAATATATCTGACTAGTAAGAATCTTAAAACCTATGTATTGATATCTCTCTGTAAGTGAGTCAAGTGGGTGTAAAGCGGCATAAACACAGCAGTGCAAAGCAGCTAAACCCTATTATAAAAATCAATTACTTTTAAAAACCCGTGAAACAAAGACAGTGAAAGAGAGAGAAATTCTTACAAAATTCGTTCAGGGGCTGCGATGCCACCTGGATTGACCATATCTAGACCCACAGCTGATTGAGACATAAGGGTGGACACTCTTGGGGCTGAGAGGTTTGGTGAGGTTGGGTGAGCTAACGCAGACCCTGTAAAGTAATACGGCGTGGTACCCATCCCATGGGTCCCAAATCTCCAGGTTCAAGGGCATCTTCCTACGTCGAAAACATGCACGAGAAACCCAGAAGATGGTACACCGTGTGACCGGGAAAGGTTTCTAAAACGCACCTCATTTCTCATCTCCTTCTGCTCCGGTTCGCCATTCCAGCCGCTTTACTAGCAATCTCCCTCCTTGGAGAATCAGCACCTTTAACCTCCTGTTCCGAACACGTTGCAATTTGTCCTGAGGATGAACGGGAAGAGGGGGAACCAATGAGAGACTAGCTCTAGGTGTTGGGACAGGCACAGGTCACTCTATTTTCCCATCAGGAAGCAGAATTAACCACAGGCTCAGCCTGCCGCCCGGAGCCAGAATAGGGCCTGAAGCAATCCTGCGCTTTTGCGGCCAGCTCCCAAGAAAGCGAGTTGAAAAATGGAGCTCAGGGGCACTGCAATTCACAAACCTGCAGAGTTAGAAATGATAACTCTCGTCCACAAATATATGGAGGGAAGGCAACGAAGAGGATTTGAAAGCAAGGCAGAATTGCAGGAAACCGATTTCAGGAGGTAGATTCGAATCGCCTTTAAAGCACAGGAAAAGCGGCAAAACCTCGACAATGATGCCCTTGGCCAAAAAGGGCGTATGCGTTTTTTCCTGAATATATTCAGGAAAAAACGCATACGCCCTTTTTGGCCAACCAAGCAACCTGGAAAGGCAAATCAGCGCTACAAAGAAGTCTCGCTTCCCATCGGTCAAAAGGGCCATGCTGAATAAAGTGTCAAAACCAGAAATGCAGGACAGGCCATGGAGAAATGGGAGCCTTGCTACGCTGATGGGCGGGCTGTAAATTGCCAACAGCCACTCTGGAGAAGTGTACGGTGTGTCCTGAAACATCTAAAAAACTCAGCTTAGAGAGCATAGGGCACTTCCACTCATGGGCGTATAAATTGGGAAAACTAAAAATCAGCAAGACACAGGCACCCCAAAGTTTAGGGCTGCTCTGTTGACAAGAACCTCCACTTCGTTACACCTTAAACATCCCAGGAAAGAGAAGAATGGATAAAGAAGTTGTGGTCCTTATGTACAATGGAATATCACTCAGCCATGAAATCAACGTCATAAGGCTAGGAGCAGCATGATGAGTGGATTTAGGTACGACGATTCTAAGTGAAATAAGTCACACAGAAAAAGACACTTATCATAAGATATCACTTACAGAGGGAATGTAAAAACCGCTACCCTTGAACTGAATTACAAAACAGAACAGAGTCGCACGTTTAGAAAACACACTATGGCTGCTTAACGGGAAAGGTGAGGTGGGGTGATGCATAAAACAAGGGTTTCAAATTAGCTCAGATACCGTTCCATAAACCCAATATGTAATAAACAAGACCTACTCCTTGCTCAGTGAACTGGACTCAACAACCCCTATTCACCGCCCAAGAATATATCTGACTAGTAAGAATCTTAAAACCTATGTATTGATATCTCTCTGTAAGTGAGTCAAGTGGGTGAAAAGCGGCATAAACACAGCAGTGCAAAGCAGCTAAACCCTATTATAAAAATCAATTACTTTTAAAAACCCGTGAAACAAAGACAGTGAAAGAGAGAGAAATTCTTACAAAATTCGTTCAGGGGCTGCGATGCCACCTGGATTGACCATATCTATACCCACAGATGACTGAGACATAAGGGTGGACACTCTTGGGGCTGAGAGGTTTGGTGAGGTTGGGTGAGCAAACGCAGACCCTTTAAAGTAATACGGCGTGGTACCCATCCCATGGGTCCCAAATCTCCAGGTTCAAGGGCATCTTCCTACGTCGAAAACATGCACGAGCAACCCAGAAGATGGTACACCGTGTGACCGGGAAAGGTTTCTAAAACGCACCTCATTTCTCATCTCCTTGTGCTCCGGTTCGCCATTCCAGCCGCTTTACTAGCAATCTCCCTCCTTGGAGAATCAGCACCTTTAACCTCCTGTTCCGTACACGTTGCAATTTGTCCTGAGGATGAACGGGAAGAGGGGGAACCAATGAGAGACTAGCTCTAGGTGTTGGGACAGGCACAGGTCACTCTATTTTCCCATCAGGAAGAAGAATTAACCACAGGCTCAGCCTGCCGCCGGGAGCCAGAATAGGGCCTGAAGCAATCCTGCGCTTTTGCGGCCAGCTCCCAAGAAAGCGAGTTGAAAAATGGAGCTCAGGGGCACTGCAATTCACAAACCTGCAGAGTTAGAAATGATAACTCTCGTCCACAAATATATGGAGGGAAGGCAACGAAGAGGATTTGAAAGCAAGGCAGAATTGCAGGAAACCGATTCCAGGAGGTAGATTCGAATCGCCTTTAAAGCACAGGAAAAGCGGCAAAACCTCGACAATGATGCCCTTGGCCAAAAAGGGCGTATGCGTTTTTTCCTGAATATATTCAGGAAAAAACGCATACGCCCTTTTTGGCCAACCAAGCAACCTGGAAAGGCAAATCAGCGCTACAAAGTAGTCTCGCTTCCCATCGGTCAAAAGGGCCATGCTGAATAAAGTGTCAAAACCAGAAATGCAGGACAGGCCATGGAGAAATGGGAGCCTTGCTACGCTGATGGGCGGGCTGTAAATTGCCAACAGCCACTCTGGAGAAGTGTACGGTGTGTCCTGAAACATCTAAAAAACTCAGCTTAGAGAGCATAGGGCACTTCCACTCATGGGCGTATAAATTGGGAAAACTAAAAATCAGCAAGACACAGGCACCCCAAAGTTTAGGGCTGCTCTGTTGACAAGAACCTCCACTTCGTTACACCTTAAACATCCCAGGAAAGAGAAGAATGGATAAAGAAGTTGTGGTCCTTATGTACAATGGAATATCACTCAGCCATGAAATCAACGTCATAAGGCTAGGAGCAGCATGATGAGTGGATTTAGGTACGACGATTCTAAGTGAAATAAGTCACACAGAAAAAGACACTTATCATAAGATATCACTTACAGAGAGAATGTAAAAACCGCTACCCTTGAACTGAATTACAAAACAGAACAGAGTCGCACGTTTAGAAAACACACTATGGCTGCTTAACGGGAAAGGTGAGGTGGGGTGATGCATAAAACAAGGGTTTCAAATTAGCTCAGATACCGTTCCATAAACCCAATATGTAATAGACAAGACCTACTCCTTGCTCAGTGAACTGGACTCAACGCCCCCTATTCACCGCCCAAGAATATATCTGACTAGTAAGAATCTTAAAACCTATGTATTGATATCTCTCTGTAAGTGAGTCAAGTGGGTGTAAAGCGGCATAAACACAGCAGTGCAAAGCAGCTAAACCCTATTATAAAAATCAATTACTTTTAAAAACCCGTGAAACAAAGACAGTGAAAGAGAGAGAAATTCTTACAAAATTCGTTCAGGGGCTGCGATGCCACCTGGATTGACCATATCTAGACCCACAGCTGATTGAGACATAAGCGAGGACACGCTTGGGGCTGAGAGGTTTGGTGAGGTTGGGTGAGCTAACACAGACCCTGTAAAGTAATACGGCGTGGTACCCATCCCATGGGTCCCAAATCTCCAGGGTCAAGGGCATCGTCCTACGTCGAAAACATGCACGAGAAACCCAGAAGATGGTACACCGTGTGACCGGGAAAGGTTTCTAAAACGCACCTCATTTCTCATCTCCTTCTGCTCCGGTTCGCCATTCCAGCCGCTTTACTAGCAATCTCCCTCCTTGGAGAATCAGCACCTTTAACCTCCTGTTCCGAACACGTTGCAATTTGTCCTGAGGATGAACGGGAAGAGGGGGAACCAATGAGAGACTAGCTCTAGGTGTTGGGACAGGCACAGGTCACTCTATTTTCCCATCAGGAAGCAGAATTAACCACAGGCTCAGCCTGCCGCCCGGAGCCAGAATAGGGCCTGAAGCAATCCTGCGCTTTTGCGGCCAGCTCCCAAGAAAGCGAGTTGAAAAATGGAGCTCAGGGGCACTGCAATTCACAAACCTGCAGAGTTAGAAATGATAACTCTCGTCCACAAATATATGGAGGGAAGGCTACGAAGAGGATTTGAAAGCAAGGCAGAATTGCAGGAAACCGATTTCAGGAGGTAGATTCGAATCGCCTTTAAAGCACAGGAAAAGCGGCAAAACCTCGACAATGATGCCCTTGGCCAAAAAGGGCGTATGCGTTTTTTCCTGAATATATTCAGGAAAAAACGCATACGCCCTTTTTGGCCAACCAAGCAACCTGGAAAGGCAAATCAGCGCTACAAAGAAGTCTCGCTTCCCATCGGTCAAAAGGGCCATGCTGAATAAAGTGTCAAAACCAGAAATGCAGGACAGGCCATGGAGAAATGGGAGCCTTGCTACGCTGATGGGCGGGCTGTAAATTGCCAACAGCCACTCTGGAGAAGTGTACGGTGTGTCCTGAAACATCTAAAAAACTCAGCTTAGAGAGCATAGGGCACTTCCACTCATGGGCGTATAAATTGGGAAAACTAAAAATCAGCAAGACACAGGCACCCCAAAGTTTAGGGCTGCTCTGTTGACAAGAACCTCCACTTCGTTACACCTGAAACATCCCAGGAAAGAGAAGAATGGATAAAGAAGTTGTGGTCCTTATGTACAATGGAATATCACTCAGCCATGAAATCAACGTCATAAGGCTAGGAGCAGCATGATGAGTGGATTTAGGTACGACGATTCTAAGTGAAATAAGTCACACAGAAAAAGACACTTATCATAAGATATCACTTACAGAGGGAATGTAAAAACCGCTACCCTTGAACTGAATTACAAAACAGAACAGAGTCGCACGTTTAGAAAACACACTATGGCTGCTTAACGGGAAAGGTGAGGTGGGGTGATGCATAAAACAAGGGTTTCAAATTAGCTCAGATACCGTTCCATAAACCCAAAATGTAATAGACAAGACCTACTCCTTGCTCAGTGAACTGGACTCAACGCCCCCTATTCACCGCCCAAGAATATATCTGACTAGTAAGAATCTTAAAACCTATGTATTGATATCTCTCTGTAAGTGAGTCAAGTGGGTGTAAAGCGGCATAAACACAGCAGTGCAAAGCAGCTAAACCCTATTATAAAAATCAATTACTTTTAAAAACCCGTGAAACAAAGACAGTGAAAGAGAGAGAAATTCTTACAAAATTCGTTCAGGGGCTGCGATGCCACCTGGATTGACCATATCTAGACCCACAGCTGATTGAGACATAAGGGAGGACACTCTTGGGGCTGAGAGGTTTGGTGAGGTTGGGTGAGCTAACGCAGACCCTGTAAAGTAATACGGCGTGGTACCCATCCCATGGGTCCCAAATCTCCAGGTTCAAGGGCATCTTCCTACGTCGAAAACATGCACGAGAAACCCAGAAGATGGTACACCGTGTGACCGGGAAAGGTTTCTAAAACGCACCTCATTTCTCATCTCCTTGTGCTCCGGTTCGCCATTCCAGCCACTTTACTAGCAATCTCCCTCCTTGGAGAATCAGCACCTTTAACCTCCTGTTCCGAACACGTTGCAAATTGTCCTGAGGATGAACGGGAAGAGGGGGAACCAATGAGAGACTAGCTCTAGGTGGTGGGACAGGCACAGGTCACTCTATTTTCCCATCAGGAAGCAGAATTAACCACAGGCTCAGCCTGCCGCCCGGAGCCAGAATAGGGCCTGAAGCAATCCTGCGCTTTTGCGGCCAGCTCCCAAGAAAGCGAGTTGAAAAATGGAGCTCAGGGGCACTGCAATTCACAAACCTGCAGAGTTAGAAATGATAACTCTCGTCCACAAATATATGGAGGGAAGGCAACGAAGAGGATTTGAAAGCAAGGCAGAATTGCAGGAAACCGATTTCAGGAGGTAGATTCGAATCGCCTTTAAAGCACAGGAAAAGCGGCAAAACCTCGACAATGATGCCCTTGGCCAAAAAGGGCGTATGCGTTTTTTCCTGAATATATTCAGGAAAAAACGCATACGCCCTTTTTGGCCAACCAAGCAACCTGGAAAGGCAAATCAGCGCTACAAAGAAGTCTCGCTTCCCATCGGTCAAAAGGGCCATGCTGAATAAAGTGTCAAAACCAGAAATGCAGGACAGGCCATGGAGAAATGGGAGCCTTGCTACGCTGATGGGCGGGCTGTAAGTTGCCAACAGCCACTCTGGAGAAGTGTACGGTGTGTCCTGAAACATCGAAAAAACTCAGCTTAGAGAGCATAGGGCACTTCCACTCATGGGCGTATAAATTGGGAAAACTAAAAATCAGCAAGACACAGGCACCCCAAAGTTTAGGGCTGCTCTGTTGACAAGAACCTCCACTTCGTTACACCTTAAACATCCCAGGAAAGAGAAGAATGGATAAAGAAGTTGTGGTCCTTATGTACAATGGAATATCACTCAGCCATGAAATCAACGTCATAAGGCTAGGAGCAGCATGATGAGTGGATTTAGGTACGACGATTCTAAGTGAAATAAGTCACACAGAAAAAGACACTTATCATAAGATATCACTTACAGAGAGAATGTAAAAACCGCTACCATTTAACTGAATTACAAAACAGAACAGAGTCGCACGTTTAGAAAACACACTATGGCTGCTTAACGGGAAAGGTGAGGTGGGGTGATGCATAAAACAAGGGTTTCAAATTAGCTCAGATACCGTTCCATAAACCCAATATGTAATAGACAAGACCTACTCCTTGCTCAGTGAACTGGACTCAACGCCCCCTATTCACCGCCCAAGAATATATCTGACTAGTAAGAATCTTAAAACCTATGTATTGATATCTCTCTGTAAGTGAGTCAAGTGGGTGTAAAGCGGCATAAACACAGCAGTGCAAAGCAGCTAAACCCTATTATAAAAATCAATTACTTTTAAAAACCCGTGAAACAAAGACAGTGAAATAGAGAGAAATTCTTACAAAATTCGTTCAGGGGCTGCGATGCCACCTGGATTGACCATATCTAGACCCACAGCTGATTGAGACATAAGGGTGGACACTCTTGGGGCTGAGAGGTTTGGTGAGGTTGGGTGAGCTAACGCAGACCCTGTAAAGTAATACGGCGTGGTACCCATCCCATGGGTCCCAAATCTCCAGGTTCAAGGGCATCTTCCTACGTCGAAAACATGCACGAGAAACCCAGAAGATGGTACACCGTGTGACCGGGAAAGGTTTCTAAAACGCACCTCATTTCTCATCTCCTTGTGCTCCGGTTCGCCATTCCAGCCGCTTTACTAGCAATCTCCCTCCTTGGAGAATCAGCACCTTTAACCTCCTGTTCCGAACACGTTGCAAATTGTCCTGAGGATGAACGGGAAGAGGGGGAACCAATGAGAGACTAGCTCTAGGTGGTGGGACAGGCACAGGTCACTCTATTTTCCCATCAGGAAGCAGAATTAACCACAGGCTCAGCCTGCCGCCCGGAGCCAGAATAGGGCCTGAAGCAATCCTGCGCTTTTGCGGCCAGCTCCCAAGAAAGCGAGTTGAAAAATGGAGCTCAGGGGCACTGCAATTCACAAACCTGCAGAGTTAGAAATGATAACTCTCGTCCACAAATATATGGAGGGAAGGCAACGAAGAGGATTTGAAAGCAAGGCAGAATTGCAGGAAACCGATTCCAGGAGGTAGATTCGAATCGCCTTTAAAGCACAGGAAAAGCGGCAAAACCTCGACAATGATGCCCTTGGCCAAAAAGGGCGTATGCGTTTTTTCCTGAATATATTCAGGAAAAAACGCATACGCCCTTTTTGGCCAACCAAGCAACCTGGAAAGGCAAATCAGCGCTATAAAGAAGTCTCGCTTCCCATCGGTCAAAAGGGCCATGCTGAATAAAGTGTCAAAACCAGAAATGCAGGACAGGCCATGGAGAAATGGGAGCCTTGCTACGCTGATGGGCGGGCTGTAAGTTGCCAACAGCCACTCTGGAGAAGTGTACGGTGTGTCCTGAAACATCTAAAAAACTCAGCTTAGAGAGCATAGGGCACTTCCACTCATGGGCGTATAAATTGGGAAAACTAAAAATCAGCAAGACACAGGCACCCCAAAGTTTAGGGCTGCTCTGTTGACAAGAACCTCCACTTCGTTACACCTTAAACATCCCAGGAAAGAGAAGAATGGATAAAGAAGTTGTGGTCCTTATGTACAATGGAATATCACTCAGCCATGAAATCAACGTCATAAGGCTAGGAGCAGCATGATGAGTGGATTTAGGTACGACGATTCTAAGTGAAATAAGTCACACAGAAAAAGACACTTATCATAAGATATCACTTACAGAGGGAATGTAAAAACCGCTACCCTTGAACTGAATTACAAAACAGAACAGAGTCGCACGTTTAGAAAACACACTATGGCTGCTTAACGGGAAAGGTGAGGTGGGGTGATGCATAAAACAAGGGTTTCAAATTAGCTCAGATACCGTTCCATAAACCCAATATGTAATAGACAAGACCTACTCCTTGCTCAGTGAACTGGACTCAACGCCCCCTATTCACCGCCCAAGAATATATCTGACTAGTAAGAATCTTAAAACCTATGTATTGATATCTCTCTGTAAGTGAGTCAAGTGGGTGTAAAGCGGCATAAACACAGCAGTGCAAAGCAGCTAAACCCTATTATAAAAATCAATTACTTTTAAAAACCCGTGAAACAAAGACAGTGAAAGAGAGAGAAATTCTTACAAAATTCGTTCAGGGGCTGCGATGCCACCTGGATTGACCAAATCTAGACCCACAGCTGATTGAGACATAAGGGAGGACACTCTTGGGGCTGAGAGGTTTGGTGAGGTTGGGTGAGCTAACGCAGACCCTGTAAAGTAATACGGCGTGGTACCCATCCCATGGGTCCCAAATCTCCAGGGTCAAGGGCATCGTCCTACGTCGAAAACATGCACGAGAAACCCAGAAGATGGTACACCGTGTGACCGGGAAAGGTTTCTAAAACGCACCTCATTTCTCATCTCCTTCTGCTCCGGTTCGCCATTCCAGCCGCTTTACTAGCAATCTCCCTCCTGGGAGAATCAGCACCTTTAACCTCCTGTTCCGAACACGTTGCAATTTGTCCTGAGGATGAACGGGAAGAGGGGGAACCAATGAGAGACTAGCTCTAGGTGTTGGGACAGGCACAGGTCACTCTATTTTCCCATCAGGAAGCAGAATTAACCACAGGCTCAGCCTGCCGCCCGGAGCCAGAATAGGGCCTGAAGCAATCCTGCGCTTTTGCGGCCAGCTCCCAAGAAAGCGAGTTGAAAAATGGAGCTCAGGGGCACTGCAATTCACAAACCTGCAGAGTTAGAAATGATAACTCTCGTCCACAAATATATGGAGGGAAGGCAACGAAGAGGATTTGAAAGCAAGGCAGAATTGCAGGAAACCGATTTCAGGAGGTAGATTCGAATCGCCTTTAAAGCACAGGAAAAGCGGCAAAACCTCGACAATGATGCCCTTGGCCAAAAAGGGCGTATGCGTTTTTTCCTGAATATATTCAGGAAAAAACGCATACGCCCTTTTTGGCCAACCAAGCAACCTGGAAAGGCAAATCAGCGCTACAAAGAAGTCTCGCTTCCCATCGGTCAAAAGGGCCATGCTGAATAAAGTGTCAAAACCAGAAATGCAGGACAGGCCATGGAGAAATGGGAGCCTTGCTACGCTGATGGGCGGGCTGTAAATTGCCAACAGCCACTCTGGAGAAGTGTACGGTGTGTCCTGAAACATCTAAAAAACTCAGCTTAGAGAGCATAGGGCACTTCCACTCATGGGCGTATAAATTGGGAAAACTAAAAATCAGCAAGACACAGGCACCCCAAAGTTTAGGGCTGCTCTGTTGACGAGAACCTCCACTTCGTTACACCTTAAACATCCCAGGAAAGAGAAGAATGGATAAAGAAGTTGTGGTCCTTATGTACAATGGAATATCACTCAGCCATGAAATCAACGTCATAAGGCTAGGAGCAGCATGATGAGTGGATTTAGGTACGACGATTCTAAGTGAAATAAGTCACACAGAAAAAGACACTTATCATAAGATATCACTTACAGAGGGAATGTAAAAACCGCTACCCTTGAACTGAATTACAAAACAGAACAGAGTCGCACGTTTAGAAAACACACTATGGCTGCTTAACGGGAAAGGTGAGGTGGGGTGATGCATAAAACAAGGGTTTCAAATTAGCTCAGATACCGTTCCATAAACCCAATATGTAATAGACAAGACCTACTCCTTGCTCAATGAACTGGACTCAACGCCCCCTATTCACCGCCCAAGAATATATCTGACTAGTAAGAATCTTAAAACCTATGTATTGATATCTCTCTGTAAGTGAGTCAAGTGGGTGTAAAGCGGCATAAACACAGCAGTGCAAAGCAGCTAAACCCTATTATAAAAATCAATTACTTTTAAAAACCCGTGAAACAAAGACAGTGAAAGAGAGAGAAATTCTTACAAAATTCGTTCAGGGGCTGCGATGCCACCTGGATTGACCATATCTAGACCCACAGCTGATTGAGACATAAGGGAGGACACTCTTGGGGCTGAGAGGTTTGGTGAGGTTGGGTGAGCTAACGCAGACCCTGTAAAGTAATACGGCGTGGTACCCATCCCATGGGTCCCAAATCTCCAGGGTCAAGGGCATCGTCCTACGTCGAAAACATGCACGAGAAACCCAGAAGATGGTACACCGTGTGACCGGGAAAGGTTTCTAAAACGCACCTCATTTCTCATCTCCTTCTGCTCCGGTTCGCCATTCCAGCCGCTTTACTAGCAATCTCCCTCCTGGGAGAATCAGCACCTTTAACCTCCTGTTCCGAACACGTTGCAATTTGTCCTGAGGATGAACGGGAAGAGGGGGAACCAATGAGAGACTAGCTCTAGGTGTTGGGACAGGCACAGGTCACTCTATTTTCCCATCAGGAAGCAGAATTAACCACAGGCTCAGCCTGCCACCCGGAGCCAGAATAGGGCCTGAAGCAATCCTGCGCTTTTGCGGCCAGCTCCCAAGAAAGCGAGTTGAAAAATGGAGCTCAGGGGCACTGCAATTCACAAACCTGCAGAGTTAGAAATGATAACTCTCGTCCACAAATATATGGAGGGAAGGCAACGAAGAGGATTTGAAAGCAAGGCAGAATTGCAGGAAACCGATTCCAGGAGGTAGATTCGAATCGCCTTTAAAGCACAGGAAAAGCGGCAAAACCTCGACAATGATGCCCTTGGCCAAAAAGGGCGTATGCGTTTTTTCCTGAATATATTCAGGAAAAAACGCATACGCCCTTTTTGGCCAACCAAGCAACCTGGAAAGGCAAATCAGCGCTACAAAGAAGTCTCGCTTCCCATCGGTCAAAAGGGCCATGCTGAATAAAGTGTCAAAACCAGAAATGCAGGACAGGCCATGGAGAAATGGGAGCCTTGCTACGCTGATGGGCGGGCTGTAAATTGCCAACAGCCACTCTGGAGAAGTGTACGGTGTGTCCTGAAACATCTAAAAAACTCAGCTTAGAGAGCATAGGGCACTTCCACTCATGGGCGTATAAATTGGGAAAACTAAAAATCAGCAAGACACAGGCACCCCAAAGTTTAGGGCTGCTCTGTTGACAAGAACCTCCACTTCGTTACACCTTAAACATCCCAGGAAAGAGAAGAATGGATAAAGAAGTTGTGGTCCTTATGTACAATGGAATATCACTCAGCCATGAAATCAACGTCATAAGGCTAGGAGCAGCATGATGAGTGGATTTAGGTACGACGATTCTAAGTGAAATAAGTCACACAGAAAAAGACACTTATCATAAGATATCACTTACAGAGAGAATGTAAAAACCGCTACCCTTGAACTGAATTACAAAACAGAACAGAGTCGCACGTTTAGAAAACACACTATGGCTGCTTAACGGGAAAGGTGAGGTGGGGTGATGCATAAAACAAGGGTTTCAAATTAGCTCAGATACCGTTCCATAAACCCAATATGTAATAGACAAGACCTACTCCTTGCTCAGTGAACTGGACTCAACGCCCCCTATTCACCGCCCAAGAATATATCTGACTAGTAAGAATCTTAAAACCTATGTATTGATATCTCTCTGTAAGTGAGTCAAGTGGGTGTAAAGCGGCATAAACACAGCAGTGCAAAGCAGCTAAACCCTATTATAAAAATCAATTACTTTTAAAAACCCGTGAAACAAAGACAGTGAAATAGAGAGAAATTCTTACAAAATTCGTTCAGGGGCTGCGATGCCACCTGGATTGACCATATCTAGACCCACAGCTGATTGAGACATAAGGGTGGACACTCTTGGGGCTGAGAGGTTTGGTGAGGTTGGGTGAGCTAACGCAGACCCTGTAAAGTAATACGGCGTGGTACCCATCCCATGGGTCCCAAATCTCCAGGTTCAAGGGCATCTTCCTACGTCGAAAACATGCACGAGAAACCCAGAAGATGGTACACCGTGTGACCGGGAAAGGTTTCTAAAACGCACCTCATTTCTCATCTCCTTGTGCTCCGGTTCGCCATTCCAGCCACTTTACTAGCAATCTCCCTCCTTGGAGAATCAGCACCTTTAACCTCCTGTTCCGAACACGTTGCAATTTGTCCTGAGGATGAACGGGAAGAGGGGGAACCAATGAAAGACTAGCTCTAGGTGTTGGGACAGGCACAGGTCACTCTATTTTCCCATCAGGAAGCAGAATTAACCACAGGCTCAGCCTGCCACCCGGAGCCAGAATAGGGCCTGAAGCAATCCTGCGCTTTTGCGGCCAGCTCCCAAGAAAGCGAGTTGAAAAATGGAGCTCAGGGGCACTGCAATTCACAAACCTGCAGAGTTAGAAATGATAACTCTCGTCCACAAATATATGGAGGGAAGGCAACGAAGAGGATTTGAAAGCAAGGCAGAATTGCAGGAAACCGATTCCAGGAGGTAGATTCGAATCGCCTTTAAAGCACAGGAAAAGCGGCAAAACCTCGACAATGATGCCCTTGGCCAAAAAGGGCGTATGCGTTTTTTCCTGAATATATTCAGGAAAAAACGCATACGCCCTTTTTGGCCAACCAAGCAACCTGGAAAGGCAAATCAGCGCTACAAAGAAGTCTCGCTTCCCATCGGTCAAAAGGGCCATGCTGAATAAAGTGTCAAAACCAGAAATGCAGGACAGGCCATGGAGAAATGGGAGCCTTGCTACGCTGATGGGCGGGCTGTAAATTGCCAACAGCCACTCTGGAGAAGTGTACGGTGTGTCCTGAAACATCTAAAAAACTCAGCTTAGAGAGCATAGGGCACTTCCACTCATGGGCGTATAAATTGGGAAAACTAAAAATCAGCAAGACACAGGCACCCCAAAGTTTAGGGCTGCTCTGTTGACAAGAACCTCCACTTCGTTACACCTTAAACATCCCAGGAAAGAGAAGAATGGATAAAGAAGTTGTGGTCCTTATGTACAATGGAATATCACTCAGCCATGAAATCAACGTCTTAAGGCTAGGAGCAGCATGATGAGTGGATTTAGGTACGACGATTCTAAGTGAAATAAGTCACACAGAAAAAGACACTTATCATAAGATATCACTTACAGAGGGAATGTAAAAACCGCTACCCTTGAACTGAATTACAAAACAGAACAGAGTCGCACGTTTAGAAAACACACTATGGCTGCTTAACGGGAAAGGTGAGGTGGGGTGATGCATAAAACAAGGGTTTCAAATTAGCTCAGATACCGTTCCATAAACCCAATATGTAATAGACAAGACCTACTCCTTGCTCAGTGAACTGGACTCAACGCCCCCTATTCACCGCCCAAGAATATATCTGACTAGTAAGAATCTTAAAACCTATGTATTGATATCTCTCTGTAAGTGAGTCAAGTGGGTGTAAAGCGGCATAAACACAGCAGTGCAAAGCAGCTAAACCCTATTATAAAAATCAATTACTTTTAAAAACCCGTGAAACAAAGACAGTGAAATAGAGAGAAATTCTTACAAAATTCGTTCAGGGGCTGCGATGCCACCTGGATTGACCATATCTAGACCCACAGCTGATTGAGACATAAGGGTGGACACTCTTGGGGCTGAGAGGTTTGGTGAGGTTGGGTGAGCTAACGCAGACCCTGTAAAGTAATACGGCGTGGTACCCATCCCATGGGTCCCAAATCTCCAGGTTCAAGGGCATCTTCCTACGTCGAAAACATGCACGAGCAACCCAGAAGATGGTACACCGTGTGACCGGGAAAGGTTTCTAAAACGCACCTCATTTCTCATCTCCTTGTGCTCCGGTTCCCCATTCCAGCCGCTTTACTAGCAATCTCCCTCCTTGGAGAATCAGCACCTTTAACCTCCTGTTCCGTACACGTTGCAATTTGTCCTGAGGATGAACGGGAAGAGGGGGAACCAATGAGAGACTAGCTCTGGTGTTGGGACAGGTACAGGTCACTCTACTTTCCCATCAGGAAGCAGAATTAACCACAGGCTCAGCCTGCCACCCGGAGCCAGAATAGGGCCTGAAGCAATCCTGCGCTTTTGCGGCCAGCTCCCAAGAAAGCGAGTTGAAAAATGGAGCTCAGGGGCACTGCAATTCACAAACCTGCAGAGTTAGAAATGATAACTCTCGTCCACAAATATATGGAGGGAAGGCAACGAAGAGGATTTGAAAGCAAGGCAGAATTGCAGGAAACCGATTCCAGGAGGTAGATTCGAATCGCCTTTAAAGCACAGGAAAAGCGGCAAAACCTCGACAATGATGCCCTTGGCCAAAAAGGGCGTATGCGTTTTTTCCTGAATATATTCAGGAAGAAACGCATACGCCCTTTTTGGCCAACCAAGCAACCTGGAAAGGCAAATCAGCGCTACAAAGAAGTCTCGCTTCCCATCGGTCAAAAGGGCCATGCTGAATAAAGTGTCAAAACCAGAAATGCAGGACAGGCCATGGAGAAATGGGAGCCTTGCTACGCTGATGGGCGGGCTGTAAATTGCCAACAGCCACTCTGGAGAAGTGTACGGTGTGTCCTGAAACATCTAAAAAACTCAGCTTAGAGAGCATAGGGCACTTCCACTCATGGGCGTATAAATTGGGAAAACTAAAAATCAGCAAGACACAGGCACCCCAAAGTTTAGGGCTGCTCTGTTGACAAGAACCTCCACTTCGTTACACCTTAAACATCCCAGGAAAGAGAAGAATGGATAAAGAAGTTGTGGTCCTTATGTACAATGGAATATCACTCAGCCATGAAATCAACGTCATAAGGCTAGGAGCAGCATGATGAGTGGATTTAGGTACGACGATTCTAAGTGAAATAAGTCACACAGAAAGACACTTATCATAAGATATCACTTACAGAGAGAATGTAAAAACCGCTACCCTTGAACTGAATTACAAAACAGAACAGAGTCGCACGTTTAGAAAACACACTATGGCTGCTTAACGGGAAAGGTGAGGTGGGGTGATGCATAAAACAAGGGTTTCAAATTAGCTCAGATACCGTTCCATAAACCCAATATGTAATAGACAAGACCTACTCCTTGCTCAGTGAACTGGACTCAACGCCCCCTATTCACCGCCCAAGAATATATCTGACTAGTAAGAATCTTAAAACCTATGTATTGATATCTCTCTGTAAGTGAGTCAAGTGGGTGAAAAGCGGCATAAACACAGCAGTGCAAAGCAGCTAAACCCTATTATAAAAATCAATTACTATTAAAAACCCGTGAAACAAAGACAGTGAAAGAGAGAGAAATTCTTACAAAATTCGTTCAGGGGCTGCGATGCCACCTGGATTGACCATATCTAGACCCACAGATGACTGAGACATAAGGGTGGACACTCTTGGGGCTGAGAGGTTTGGTGAGGTTGGGTGAGCAAACGCAGACCCTTTAAAGTAATACGGCGTGGTACCCATCCCATGGGTCCCAAATCTCCAGGGTCAAGGGCATCTTCCTACGTCGAAAACATGCACGAGCAACCCAGAAGATGGTACACCGTGTGACCGGGAAAGGTTTCTAAAACGCACCTCATTTCTCATCTCCTTGTGCTCCGGTTCGCCATTCCAGCCGCTTTACTAGCAATCTCCCTCCTTGGAGAATCAGCACCTTTAACCTCCTGTTCCGAACACGTTGCAATTTGTCCTGAGGATGAACGGGAAGAGGGGGAACCAATGAGAGACTAGCTCTAGGTGTTGGGACAGGCACAGGTCACTCTATTTTCCCATCAGGAAGAAGAATTAACCACAGGCTCAGCCTGCCGCCGGGAGCCAGAATAGGGCCTGAAGCAATCCTGCGCTTTTGCGGCCAGCTCCCAAGAAAGCGAGTTGAAAAATGGAGCTCAGGGGCACTGCAATTCACAAACCTGCAGAGTTAGAAATGATAACTCTCGTCCACAAATATATGGAGGGAAGGCAACGAAGAGGATTTGAAAGCAAGGCAGAATTGCAGGAAACCGATTTCAGGAGGTAGATTCGAATCGCCTTTAAAGCACAGGAAAAGCGGCAAAACCTCGACAATGATGCCCTTGGCCAAAAAGGGCGTATGCGTTTTTTCCTGAATATATTCAGGAAAAAACGCATACGCCCTTTTTGGCCAACCAAGCAACCTGGAAAGGCAAATCAGCGCTACAAAGAAGTCTCGCTTCCCATCGGTCAAAAGGGCCATGCTGAATAAAGTGTCAAAACCAGAAATGCAGGACAGGCCATGGAGAAATGGGAGCCTTGCTACGCTGATGGGCGGGCTGTAAATTGCCAACAGCCACTCTGGAGAAGTGTACGGTGTGTCCTGAAACATCTAAAAAACTCAGCTTAGAGAGCATAGGGCACTTCCACTCATGGGCGTATAAATTGGGAAAACTAAAAATCAGCAAGACACAGGCACCCCAAAGTTTAGGGCTGCTCTGTTGACAAGAACCTCCACTTCGTTACACCTTAAACATCCCAGGAAAGAGAAGAATGGATAAAGAAGTTGTGGTCCTTATGTACAATGGAATATCACTCAGCCATGAAATCAACGTCATAAGGCTAGGAGCAGCATGATGAGTGGATTTAGGTACGACGATTCTAAGTGAAATAAGTCACACAGAAAGACACTTATCATAAGATATCACTTACAGAGAGAATGTAAAAAGCGCTACCCTTGAACTGAATTACAAAACAGAACAGAGTCGCACATTTAGAAAACACACTATGGCTGCTTAACGGGAAAGGTGAGGTGGGGTGATGCATAAAACAAGGGTTTCAAATTAGCTCAGATACCGTTCCATAAACCCAATATGTAATAGACAAGACCTACTCCTTGCTCAGTGAACTGGACTCAACGCCCCCTATTCACCGCCCAAGAATATATCTGACTAGTAAGAATCTTAAAACCTATGTATTGATATCTCTCTGTAAGTGAGTCAAGTGGGTGAAAAGCGGCATAAACACAGCAGTGCAAAGCAGCTAAACCCTATTATAAAAATCAATTACTTTTAAAAACCCGTGAAACAAAGACAGTGAAAGAGAGAGAAATTCTTACAAAATTCGTTCAGGTGCTGTGATGCCACCTGGATTGACCATATCTAGACCCACAGCTGATTGAGACATAAGGTTGGACACTCTTGGGGCTGAGAGGTTTGGTGAGGTTGGGTGAGCTAACGCAGACCCTGTAAAATAATACGGCGTGGTACCCATCCCATGGGTCCCAAATCTCCAGGTTCAAGGGCATCTTCCTACGTCGAAAACATGCACGAGCAACCCAGAAGATGGTACACCGTGTGACCGGGAAAGGTTTCTAAAACGCACCTCATTTCTCATCTCCTTGTGCTCCGGTTCGCCATTCCAGCCGCTTTACTAGCAATCTCCCTCCTTGGAGAATCAGCACCTTTAACCTCCTGTTCCGAACACGTTGCAATTTGTCCTGAGGATGAACGGGAAGAGGGGGAACCAATGAGAGACTAGCTCTAGGTGTT
Organism: Balaenoptera borealis; assembly: GCF_965194805.1. Taxonomy (NCBI): domain Eukaryota; kingdom Metazoa; phylum Chordata; class Mammalia; order Artiodactyla; family Balaenopteridae; genus Balaenoptera; species Balaenoptera borealis. Next base: position 649,188 of record NW_028123825.1, read on the forward strand.
GGGACAGGCACAGGTCACTCTATTTTCCCATCAGGAAGCAGAATTAACCACAGGCTCAGCCTGCCGCCCGGAGCCAGAATAGGGCCTGAAGCAATCCTGCGCTTTTGCGGCCAGCTCCCAAGAAAGCGAGTTGAAAAATGGAGCTCAGGGGCACTGCAATTCACAAACCTGCAGAGTTAGAAATGATAACTCTCGTCCACAAATATATGGAGGGAAGGCTACGAAGAGGATTTGAAAGCAAGGCAGAATTGCAGGAAACCGATTTCAGGAGGTAGATTCGAATCGCCTTTAAAGCACAGGAAAAGCGGCAAAACCTCGACAATGATGCCCTTGGCCAAAAAGGGCGTATGCGTTTTTTCCTGAATATATTCAGGAAAAAACGCATACGCCCTTTTTGGCCAACCAAGCAACCTGGAAAGGCAAATCAGCGCTACAAAGAAGTCTCGCTTCCCATCGGTCAAAAGGGCCATGCTGAATAAAGTGTCAAAACCAGAAATGCAGGACAGGCCATGGAGAAATGGGAGCCTTGCTACGCTGATGGGCGGGCTGTAAATTGCCAACAGCCACTCTGGAGAAGTGTACGGTGTGTCCTGAAACATCTAAAAAACTCAGCTTAGAGAGCATAGGGCACTTCCACTCATGGGCGTATAAATTGGGAAAACTAAAAATCAGCAAGACACAGGCACCCCAAAGTTTAGGGCTGCTCTGTTGACAAGAACCTCCACTTCGTTACACCTTAAACATCCCAGGAAAGAGAAGAATGGATAAAGAAGTTGTGGTCCTTATGTACAATGGAATATCACTCAGCCATGAAATCAACGTCATAAGGCTAGGAGCAGCATGATGAGTGGATTTAGGTACGACGATTCTAAGTGAAATAAGTCACACAGAAAGACACTTATCATAAGATATCACTTACAGAGAGAATGTAAAAAGCGCTACCCTTGAACTGAATTACAAAACAGAACAGAGTCGCACGTTTAGAAAACACACTATGGCTGCTTAACGGGAAAGGTGAGGTGGGGTGATGCATAAAACAAGGGTTTCAAATTAGCTCAGATACCGTTCCATAAACCCAATATGTAATAGACAAGACCTACTCCTTGCTCAGTGAACTGGACTCAACGCCCCCTATTCACCGCCCAAGAATATATCTGACTAGTAAGAATCTTAAAACCTATGTATTGATATCTCTCTGTAAGTGAGTCAAGTGGGTGAAAAGCGGCATAAACACAGCAGTGCAAAGCAGCTAAACCCTATTATAAAAATCAATTACTTTTAAAAACCCGTGAAACAAAGACAGTGAAAGAGAGAGAAATTCTTACAAAATTCGTTCAGGTGCTGTGATGCCACCTGGATTGACCATATCTAGACCCACAGCTGATTGAGACATAAGGTTGGACACTCTTGGGGCTGAGAGGTTTGGTGAGGTTGGGTGAGCTAACGCAGACCCTGTAAAATAATACGGCGTGGTACCCATCCCATGGGTCCCAAATCTCCAGGTTCAAGGGCATCTTCCTACGTCGAAAACATGCACGAGCAACCCAGAAGATGGTACACCGTGTGACCGGGAAAGGTTTCTAAAACGCACCTCATTTCTCATCTCCTTGTGCTCCGGTTCGCCATTCCAGCCGCTTTACTAGCAATCTCCCTCCTTGGAGAATCAGCACCTTTAACCTCCTGTTCCGAACACGTTGCAATTTGTCCTGAGGATGAACGGGAAGAGGGGGAACCAATGAGAGACTAGCTCTAGGTGTTGGGACAGGCACAGGTCACTCTATTTTCCCATCAGGAAGCAGAATTAACCACAGGCTCAGCCTGCCGCCCGGAGCCAGAATAGGGCCTGAAGCAATCCTGCGCTTTTGCGGCCAGCTCCCAAGAAAGCGAGTTGAAAAATGGAGCTCAGGGGCACTGCAATTCACAAACCTGCAGAGTTAGAAATGATAACTCTCGTCCACAAATATATGGAGGGAAGGCTACGAAGAGGATTTGAAAGCAAGGCAGAATTGCAGGAAACCGATTTCAGGAGGTAGATTCGAATCGCCTTTAAAGCACAGGAAAAGCGGCAAAACCTCGACAATGATGCCCTTGGCCAAAAAGGGCGTATGCGTTTTTTCCTGAATATATTCAGGAAAAAACGCATACGCCCTTTTTGGCCAACCAAGCAACCTGGAAAGGCAAATCAGCGCTACAAAGAAGTCTCGCTTCCCATCGGTCAAAAGGGCCATGCTGAATAAAGTGTCAAAACCAGAAATGCAGGACAGGCCATGGAGAAATGGGAGCCTTGCTACGCTGATGGGCGGGCTGTAAATTGCCAACAGCCACTCTGGAGAAGTGTACGGTGTGTCCTGAAACATCTAAAAAACTCAGCTTAGAGAGCATAGGGCACTTCCACTCATGGGCGTATAAATTGGGAAAACTAAAAATCAGCAAGACACAGGCACCCCAAAGTTTAGGGCTGCTCTGTTGACAAGAACCTCCACTTCGTTACACCTTAAACATCCCAGGAAAGAGAAGAATGGATAAAGAAGTTGTGGTCCTTATGTACAATGGAATATCACTCAGCCATGAAATCAACGTCATAAGGCTAGGAGCAGCATGATGAGTGGATTTAGGTACGACGATTCTAAGTGAAATAAGTCACACAGAAAGACACTTATCATAAGATATCACTTACAGAGAGAATGTAAAAAGCGCTACCCTTGAACTGAATTACAAAACAGAACAGAGTCGCACGTTTAGAAAACACACTATGGCTGCTTAACGGGAAAGGTGAGGTGGGGTGATGCATAAAACAAGGGTTTCAAATTAGCTCAGATACCGTTCCATAAACCCAATATGTAATAGACAAGACCTACTCCTTGCTCAGTGAACTGGACTCAACGCCCCCTATTCACCGCCCAAGAATATATCTGACTAGTAAGAATCTTAAAACCTATGTATTGATATCTCTCTGTAAGTGAGTCAAGTGGGTGAAAAGCGGCATAAACACAGCAGTGCAAAGCAGCTAAACCCTATTATAAAAATCAATTACTTTTAAAAACCCGTGAAACAAAGACAGTGAAAGAGAGAGAAATTCTTACAAAATTCGTTCAGGTGCTGTGATGCCACCTGGATTGACCATATCTAGACCCACAGCTGATTGAGACATAAGGTTGGACACTCTTGGGGCTGAGAGGTTTGGTGAGGTTGGGTGAGCTAACGCAGACCCTGTAAAATAATACGGCGTGGTACCCATCCCATGGGTCCCAAATCTCCAGGTTCAAGGGCATCTTCCTACGTCGAAAACATGCACGAGCAACCCAGAAGATGGTACACCGTGTGACCGGGAAAGGTTTCTAAAACGCACCTCATTTCTCATCTCCTTGTGCTCCGGTTCGCCATTCCAGCCGCTTTACTAGCAATCTCCCTCCTTGGAGAATCAGCACCTTTAACCTCCTGTTCCGAACACGTTGCAATTTGTCCTGAGGATGAACGGGAAGAGGGGGAACCAATGAGAGACTAGCTCTAGGTGTTGGGACAGGCACAGGTCACTCTATTTTCCCATCAGGAAGCAGAATTAACCACAGGCTCAGCCTGCCGCCCGGAGCCAGAATAGGGCCTGAAGCAATCCTGCGCTTTTGCGGCCAGCTCCCAAGAAAGCGAGTTGAAAAATGGAGCTCAGGGGCACTGCAATTCACAAACCTGCAGAGTTAGAAATGATAACTCTCGTCCACAAATATATGGAGGGAAGGCTACGAAGAGGATTTGAAAGCAAGGCAGAATTGCAGGAAACCGATTTCAGGAGGTAGATTCGAATCGCCTTTAAAGCACAGGAAAAGCGGCAAAACCTCGACAATGATGCCCTTGGCCAAAAAGGGCGTATGCGTTTTTTCCTGAATATATTCAGGAAAAAACGCATACGCCCTTTTTGGCCAACCAAGCAACCTGGAAAGGCAAATCAGCGCTACAAAGAAGTCTCGCTTCCCATCGGTCAAAAGGGCCATGCTGAATAAAGTGTCAAAACCAGAAATGCAGGACAGGCCATGGAGAAATGGGAGCCTTGCTACGCTGATGGGCGGGCTGTAAATTGCCAACAGCCACTCTGGAGAAGTGTACGGTGTGTCCTGAAACATCTAAAAAACTCAGCTTAGAGAGCATAGGGCACTTCCACTCATGGGCGTATAAATTGGGAAAACTAAAAATCAGCAAGACACAGGCACCCCAAAGTTTAGGGCTGCTCTGTTGACAAGAACCTCCACTTCGTTACACCTTAAACATCCCAGGAAAGAGAAGAATGGATAAAGAAGTTGTGGTCCTTATGTACAATGGAATATCACTCAGCCATGAAATCAACGTCATAAGGCTAGGAGCAGCATGATGAGTGGATTTAGGTACGACGATTCTAAGTGAAATAAGTCACACAGAAAAAGACACTTATCATAAGATATCACTTACAGAGGGAATGTAAAAACCGCTACCCTTGAACTGAATTACAAAACAGAACAGAGTCGCACGTTTAGAAAACACACTATGGCTGCTTAACGGGAAAGGTGAGGTGGGGTGATGCATAAAACAAGGGTTTCAAATTAGCTCAGATACCGTTCCATAAACCCAATATGTAATAGACAAGACCTACTCCTTGCTCAGTGAACTGGACTCAACAACCCCTATTCACCGCCCAAGAATATATCTGACTAGTAAGAATCTTAAAACCTATGTAGTGATATCTCTCTGTAAGTGAGTCAAGTAGGTGTAAAGCGGCATAAACACAGCAGTGCAAAGCAGCTAAACCCCATTATAAAAATCAATTACTTTTAAAAACCCGTGAAACAAAGACAGTGAAAGAGAGAGAAATTCTTACAAAATTCGTTCAGGGGCTGCGATGCCACCTGGATTGACCATATCTATACCCACAGATGACTGAGACATAAGGGTGGACACTCTTGGGGCTGAGAGATTTGGTGAGGTTGGGTGAGCAAACGCAGACCCTTTAAAGTAATACGGCGTGGTACCCATCCCATGGGTCCCAAATCTCCAGGTTCAAGGGCATCTTCCTACGTCGAAAACATGCACGAGCAACCCAGAAGATGGTACACCGTGTGACCGGGAAAGGTTTCTAAAAGGCACCTCATTTCTCATCTCCTTGTGCTCCGGTTCCCCATTCCAGCCGCTTTACTAGCAATCTCCCTCCTTGGAGAATCAGCACCTTTAACCTCCTGTTCCGTACACGTTGCAATTTGTCCTGAGGATGAACGGGAAGAGGGGGAACCAATGAGAGACTAGCTCTAGGTGTTGGGACAGGCACAGGTCACTCTATTTTCCCATCAGGAAGAAGAATTAACCACAGGCTCAGCCTGCCGCCGGGAGCCAGAATAGGGCCTGAAGCAATCCTGCGCTTTTGCGGCCAGCTCCCAAGAAAGCGAGTTGAAAAATGGAGCTCAGGGGCACTGCAATTCACAAACCTGCAGAGTTAGAAATGATAACTCTCGTCCACAAATATATGGAGGGAAGGCAACGAAGAGGATTTGAAAGCAAGGCAGAATTGCAGGAAACCGATTCCAGGAGGTAGATTCGAATCGCCTTTAAAGCACAGGAAAAGCGGCAAAACCTCGACAATGATGCCCTTGGCCAAAAAGGGCGTATGCGTTTTTTCCTGAATATATTCAGGAAAAAACGCATACGCCCTTTTTGGCCAACCAAGCAACCTGGAAAGGCAAATCAGCGCTACAAAGAAGTCTCGCTTCCCATCGGTCAAAAGGGCCATGCTGAATAAAGTGTCAAAACCAGAAATGCAGGACAGGCCATGGAGAAATGGGAGCCTTGCTACGCTGATGGGCGGGCTGTAAATTGCCAACAGCCACTCTGGAGAAGTGTACGGTGTGTCCTGAAACATCTAAAAAACTCAGCTTAGAGAGCATAGGGCACTTCCACTCATGGGCGTATAAATTGGGAAAACTAAAAATCAGCAAGACACAGGCACCCCAAAGTTTAGGGCTGCTCTGTTGACAAGAACCTCCACTTCGTTACACCTTAAACATCCCAGGAAAGAGAAGAATGGATAAAGAAGTTGTGGTCCTTATGTACAATGGAATATCACTCAGCCATGAAATCAACGTCATAAGGCTAGGAGCAGCATGATGAGTGGATTTAGGTACGACGATTCTAAGTGAAATAAGTCACACAGAAAAAGACACTTATCATAAGATATCACTTACAGAGGGAATGTAAAAACCGCTACCCTTGAACTGAATTACAAAACAGAACAGAGTCGCACGTTTAGAAAACACACTATGGCTGCTTAACGGGAAAGGTGAGGTGGGGTGATGCATAAAACAAGGGTTTCAAATTAGCTCAGATACCGTTCCATAAACCCAATATGTAATAGACAAGACCTACTCCTTGCTCAGTGAACTGGACTCAACAACCCCTATTCACCGCCCAAGAATATATCTGACTAGTAAGAATCTTAAAACCTATGTAGTGATATCTCTCTGTAAGTGAGTCAAGTAGGTGTAAAGCGGCATAAACACAGCAGTGCAAAGCAGCTAAACCCCATTATAAAAATCAATTACTTTTAAAAACCCGTGAAACAAAGACAGTGAAAGAGAGAGAAATTCTTACAAAATTCGTTCAGGGGCTGCGATGCCACCTGGATTGACCATATCTATACCCACAGATGACTGAGACATAAGGGTGGACACTCTTGGGGCTGAGAGGTTTGGTGAGGTTGGGTGAGCAAACGCAGACCCTTTAAAGTAATACGGCGTGGTACCCATCCCATGGGTCCCAAATCTCCAGGTTCAAGGGCATCTTCCTACGTCGAAAACATGCACGAGCAACCCAGAAGATGGTACACCGTGTGACCGGGAAAGGTTTCTAAAAGGCACCTCATTTCTCATCTCCTTGTGCTCCGGTTCCCCATTCCAGCCGCTTTACTAGCAATCTCCCTCCTTGGAGAATCAGCACCTTTAACCTCCTGTTCCGTACACGTTGCAATTTGTCCTGAGGATGAACGGGAAGAGGGGGAACCAATGAGAGACTAGCTCTAGGTGTTGGGACAGGCACAGGTCACTCTATTTTCCCATCAGGAAGAAGAATTAACCACAGGCTCAGCCTGCCGCCGGGAGCCAGAATAGGGCCTGAAGCAATCCTGCGCTTTTGCGGCCAGCTCCCAAGAAAGCGAGTTGAAAAATGGAGCTCAGGGGCACTGCAATTCACAAACCTGCAGAGTTAGAAATGATAACTCTCGTCCACAAATATATGGAGGGAAGGCAACGAAGAGGATTTGAAAGCAAGGCAGAATTGCAGGAAACCGATTCCAGGAGGTAGATTCGAATCGCCTTTAAAGCACAGGAAAAGCGGCAAAACCTCGACAATGATGCCCTTGGCCAAAAAGGGCGTATGCGTTTTTTCCTGAATATATTCAGGAAAAAACGCATACGCCCTTTTTGGCCAACCAAGCAACCTGGAAAGGCAAATCAGCGCTACAAAGAAGTCTCGCTTCCCATCGGTCAAAAGGGCCATGCTGAATAAAGTGTCAAAACCAGAAATGCAGGACAGGCCATGGAGAAATGGGAGCCTTGCTACGCTGATGGGCGGGCTGTAAATTGCCAACAGCCACTCTGGAGAAGTGTACGGTGTGTCCTGAAACATCTAAAAAACTCAGCTTAGAGAGCATAGGGCACTTCCACTCATGGGCGTATAAATTGGGAAAACTAAAAATCAGCAAGACACAGGCACCCCAAAGTTTAGGGCTGCTCTGTTGACAAGAACCTCCACTTCGTTACACCTTAAACATCCCAGGAAAGAGAAGAATGGATAAAGAAGTTGTGGTCCTTATGTACAATGGAATATCACTCAGCCATGAAATCAACGTCATAAGGCTAGGAGCAGCATGATGAGTGGATTTAGGTACGACGATTCTAAGTGAAATAAGTCACACAGAAAGACACTTATCATAAGATATCACTTACAGAGAGAATGTAAAAAGCGCTACCCTTGAACTGAATTACAAAACAGAACAGAGTCGCACGTTTAGAAAACACACTATGGCTGCTTAACGGGAAAGGTGAGGTGGGGTGATGCATAAAACAAGGGTTTCAAATTAGCTCAGATACCGTTCCATAAACCCAATATGTAATAGACAAGACCTACTCCTTGCTCAGTGAACTGGACTCAACGCCCCCTATTCACCGCCCAAGAATATATCTGACTAGTAAGAATCTTAAAACCTATGTATTGATATCTCTCTGTAAGTGAGTCAAGTGGGTGAAAAGCGGCATAAACACAGCAGTGCAAAGCAGCTAAACCCTATTATAAAAATCAATTACTTTTAAAAACCCGTGAAACAAAGACAGTGAAAGAGAGAGAAATTCTTACAAAATTCGTTCAGGGGCTGCGATGCCACCTGGATTGACCATATCTAGACCCACAGATGACTGAGACATAAGGGTGGACACTCTTGGGGCTGAGAGGTTTGGTGAGGTTGGGTGAGCAAACGCAGACCCTTTAAAGTAATACGGCGTGGTACCCATCCCATGGCTCCCAAATCTCCAGGGTCAAGGGCATCTTCCTACGTCGAAAACATGCACGAGAAACCCAGAAGATGGTACACCGTGTGACCGGGAAAGGTTTCTAAAACGCACCTCATTTCTCATCTCCTTGTGCTCCGGTTCGCCATTCCAGCCGCTTTACTAGCAATCTCCCTCCTTGGAGAATCAGCACCTTTAACCTTCTGTTCCGTACACGTTGCAATTTGTCCTGAGGATGAACGGGAAGAGGGGGAAACAATGAGAGACTAGCTCTAGGTGTTGGGACAGGCACAGGTCACTCTATTTTCCCATCAGGAAGCAGAATTAACCACAGGCTCAGCCTGCCGCCCGGAGCCAGAATAGGGCCTGAAGCAATCCTGCGCTTTTGCGGCCAGCTCCCAAGAAAGCGAGTTGAAAAATGGAGCTCAGGGGCACTGCAATTCACAAACCTGCAGAGTTAGAAATGATAACTCTCGTCCACAAATATATGGAGGGAAGGCTACGAAGAGGATTTGAAAGCAAGGCAGAATTGCAGGAAACCGATTTCAGGAGGTAGATTCGAATCGGCTTTAAAGCACAGGAAAAGCGGCAAAACCTCGACAATGATGCCCTTGGCCAAAAAGGGCGTATGCGTTTTTTCCTGAATATATTCAGGAAAAAACGCATACGCCCTTTTTGGCCAACCAAGCAACCTGGAAAGGCAAATCAGCGCTACAAAGAAGTCTCGCTTCCCATCGGTCAAAAGGGCCATGCTGAATAAAGTGTCAAAACCAGAAATGCAGGACAGGCCATGGAGAAATGGGAGCCTTGCTACGCTGATGGGCGGGCTGTAAATTGCCAACAGCCACTCTGGAGAAGTGTACGGTGTGTCCTGAAACATCTAAAAAACTCAGCTTAGAGAGCATAGGGCACTTCCACTCATGGGCGTATAAATTGGGAAAACTAAAAATCAGCAAGACACAGGCACCCCAAAGTTTAGGGCTGCTCTGTTGACAAGAACCTCCACTTCGTTACACCTTAAACATCCCAGGAAAGAGAAGAATGGATAAAGAAGTTGTGGTCCTTATGTACAATGGAATATCACTCAGCCATGAAATCAACGTCATAAGGCTAGGCGCAGCATGATGAGTGGATTTAGGTACGACGATTCTAAGTGAAATAAGTCACACAGAAAGACACTTATCATAAGATATCACTTACAGAGAGAATGTAAAAACCGCTACCCTTGAACTGAATTACAAAACAGAACAGAGTCGCACGTTTAGAAAACACACTATGGCTGCTTAACGGGAAAGGTGAGGTGGGGTGATGCATAAAACAAGGGTTTCAAATTAGCTCAGATACCGTTCCATAAACCCAATATGTAATAGACAAGATCTACTCCTTGCTCAGTGAACTGGACTCAACGCCCCCTATTCACCGCCCAAGAATATATCTGACTAGTAAGAATCTTAAAACCTATGTATTGATATCTCTCTGTAAGTGAGTCAAGTGGGTGAAAAGCGGCATAAACACAGCAGTGCAAAGCAGCTAAACCCTATTATAAAAATCAATTACTTTTAAAAACCCGTGAAACAAAGACAGTGAAAGAGAGAGAAATTCTTACAAAATTCGTTCAGGGGCTGCGATGCCACCTGGATTGACCATATCTAGACCCACAGATGACTGAGACATAAGGGTGGACACTCTTGGGGCTGAGAGGTTTGGTGAGGTTGGGTGAGCAAACGCAGACCCTTTAAAGTAATACGGCGTGGTACCCATCCCATGGGTCCCAAATCTCCAGGTTCAAGGGCATCTTCCTACGTCGAAAACATGCACGAGCAACCCAGAAGATGGTACACCGTGTGACCGGGAAAGGTTTCTAAAACGCACCTCATTTCTCATCTCCTTGTGCTCCGGTTCGCCATTCCAGCCGCTTTACTAGCAATCTCCCTCCTTGGAGAATCAGCACCTTTAACCTCCTGTTCCGAACACGTTGCAATTTGTCCTGAGGATGAACGGGAAGAGGGGGAACCAATGAGAGACTAGCTCTAGGTGTTGGGACAGGCACAGGTCACTCTATTTTCCCATCAGGAAGAAGAATTAACCACAGGCTCAGCCTGCCGCCGGGAGCCAGAATAGGGCCTGAAGCAATCCTGCGCTTTTGCGGCCAGCTCCCAAGAAAGCGAGTTGAAAAATGGAGCTCAGGGGCACTGCAATTCACAAACCTGCAGAGTTAGAAATGATAACTCTCGTCCACAAATATATGGAGGGAAGGCAACGAAGAGGATTTGAAAGCAAGGCAGAATTGCAGGAAACCGATTTCAGGAGGTAGATTCGAATCGCCTTTAAAGCACAGGAAAAGCGGCAAAACCTCGACAATGATGCCCTTGGCCAAAAAGGGCGTATGCGTTTTTTCCTGAATATATTCAGGAAAAAACGCATACGCCCTTTTTGGCCAACGAAGCAACCTGGAAAGGCAAATCAGCGCTACAAAGAAGTCTCGCTTCCCATCGGTCAAAAGGGCCATGCTGAATAAAGTGTCAAAACCAGAAATGCAGGACAGGCCATGGAGAAATGGGAGCCTTGCTACGCTGATGGGCGGGCTGTAAATTGCCAACAGCCACTCTGGAGAAGTGTACGGTGTGTCCTGAAACATCTAAAAAACTCAGCTTAGAGAGCATAGGGCACTTCCACTCATGGGCGTATAAATTGGGAAAACTAAAAATCAGCAAGACACAGGCACCCCAAAGTTTAGGGCTGCTCTGTTGACAAGAACCTCCACTTCGTTACACCTTAAACATCCCAGGAAAGAGAAGAATGGATAAAGAAGTTGTGGTCCTTATGTACAATGGAATATCACTCAGCCATGAAATCAACGTCATAAGGCTAGGAGCAGCATGATGAGTGGATTTAGGTACGACGATTCTAAGTGAAATAAGTCACACAGAAAGACACTTATCATAAGATATCACTTACAGAGAGAATGTAAAAAGCGCTACCCTTGAACTGAATTACAAAACAGAACAGAGTCGCACGTTTAGAAAACACACTATGGCTGCTTAACGGGAAAGGTGAGGTGGGGTGATGCATAAAACAAGGGTTTCAAATTAGCTCAGATACCGTTCCATAAACCCAATATGTAATAGACAAGACCTACTCCTTGCTCAGTGAACTGGACTCAACGCCCCCTATTCACCGCCCAAGAATATATCTGACTAGTAAGAATCTTAAAACCTATGTATTGATATCTCTCTGTAAGTGAGTCAAGTGGGTGAAAAGCGGCATAAACACAGCAGTGCAAAGCAGCTAAACCCTATTATAAAAATCAATTACTTTTAAAAACCCGTGAAACAAAGACAGTGAAAGAGAGAGAAATTCTTACAAAATTCGTTCAGGTGCTGTGATGCCACCTGGATTGACCATATCTAGACCCACAGCTGATTGAGACATAAGGTTGGACACTCTTGGGGCTGAGAGGTTTGGTGAGGTTGGGTGAGCTAACGCAGACCCTGTAAAATAATACGGCGTGGTACCCATCCCATGGGTCCCAAATCTCCAGGTTCAAGGGCATCTTCCTACGTCGAAAACATGCACGAGCAACCCAGAAGATGGTACACCGTGTGACCGGGAAAGGTTTCTAAAACGCACCTCATTTCTCATCTCCTTGTGCTCCGGTTCGCCATTCCAGCCGCTTTACTAGCAATCTCCCTCCTTGGAGAATCAGCACCTTTAACCTCCTGTTCCGAACACGTTGCAATTTGTCCTGAGGATGAACGGGAAGAGGGGGAACCAATGAGAGACTAGCTCTAGGTGTTGGGACAGGCACAGGTCACTCTATTTTCCCATCAGGAAGCAGAATTAACCACAGGCTCAGCCTGCCGCCCGGAGCCAGAATAGGGCCTGAAGCAATCCTGCGCTTTTGCGGCCAGCTCCCAAGAAAGCGAGTTGAAAAATGGAGCTCAGGGGCACTGCAATTCACAAACCTGCAGAGTTAGAAATGATAACTCTCGTCCACAAATATATGGAGGGAAGGCTACGAAGAGGATTTGAAAGCAAGGCAGAATTGCAGGAAACCGATTTCAGGAGGTAGATTCGAATCGCCTTTAAAGCACAGGAAAAGCGGCAAAACCTCGACAATGATGCCCTTGGCCAAAAAGGGCGTATGCGTTTTTTCCTGAATATATTCAGGAAAAAACGCATACGCCCTTTTTGGCCAACCAAGCAACCTGGAAAGGCAAATCAGCGCTACAAAGAAGTCTCGCTTCCCATCGGTCAAAAGGGCCATGCTGAATAAAGTGTCAAAACCAGAAATGCAGGACAGGCCATGGAGAAATGGGAGCCTTGCTACGCTGATGGGCGGGCTGTAAATTGCCAACAGCCACTCTGGAGAAGTGTACGGTGTGTCCTGAAACATCTAAAAAACTCAGCTTAGAGAGCATAGGGCACTTCCACTCATGGGCGTATAAATTGGGAAAACTAAAAATCAGCAAGACACAGGCACCCCAAAGTTTAGGGCTGCTCTGTTGACAAGAACCTCCACTTCGTTACACCTGAAACATCCCAGGAAAGAGAAGAATGGATAAAGAAGTTGTGGTCCTTATGTACAATGGAATATCACTCAGCCATGAAATCAACGTCATAAGGCTAGGAGCAGCATGATGAGTGGATTTAGGTACGACGATTCTAAGTGAAATAAGTCACACAGAAAAAGACACTTATCATAAGATATCACTTACAGAGGGAATGTAAAAACCGCTACCCTTGAACTGAATTACAAAACAGAACAGAGTCGCACGTTTAGAAAACACACTATGGCTGCTTAACGGGAAAGGTGAGGTGGGGTGATGCATAAAACAAGGGTTTCAAATTAGCTCAGATACCGTTCCATAAACCCAATATGTAATAGACAAGACCTACTCCTTGCTCAGTGAACTGGACTCAACAACCCCTATTCACCGCCCAAGAATATATCTGACTAGTAAGAATCTTAAAACCTATGTAGTGATATCTCTCTGTAAGTGAGTCAAGTAGGTGTAAAGCGGCATAAACACAGCAGTGCAAAGCAGCTAAACCCCATTATAAAAATCAATTACTTTTAAAAACCCGTGAAACAAAGACAGTGAAAGAGAGAGAAATTCTTACAAAATTCGTTCAGGGGCTGCGATGCCACCTGGATTGACCATATCTATACCCACAGATGACTGAGACATAAGGGTGGACACTCTTGGGGCTGAGAGGTTTGGTGAGGTTGGGTGAGCAAACGCAGACCCTTTAAAGTAATACGGCGTGGTACCCATCCCATGGGTCCCAAATCTCCAGGTTCAAGGGCATCTTCCTACGTCGAAAACATGCACGAGCAACCCAGAAGATGGTACACCGTGTGACCGGGAAAGGTTTCTAAAAGGCACCTCATTTCTCATCTCCTTGTGCTCCGGTTCCCCATTCCAGCCGCTTTACTAGCAATCTCCCTCCTTGGAGAATCAGCACCTTTAACCTCCTGTTCCGTACACGTTGCAATTTGTCCTGAGGATGAACGGGAAGAGGGGGAACCAATGAGAGACTAGCTCTAGGTGTTGGGACAGGCACAGGTCACTCTATTTTCCCATCAGGAAGAAGAATTAACCACAGGCTCAGCCTGCCGCCGGGAGCCAGAATAGGGCCTGAAGCAATCCTGCGCTTTTGCGGCCAGCTCCCAAGAAAGCGAGTTGAAAAATGGAGCTCAGGGGCACTGCAATTCACAAACCTGCAGAGTTAGAAATGATAACTCTCGTCCACAAATATATGGAGGGAAGGCAACGAAGAGGATTTGAAAGCAAGGCAGAATTGCAGGAAACCGATTCCAGGAGGTAGATTCGAATCGCCTTTAAAGCACAGGAAAAGCGGCAAAACCTCGACAATGATGCCCTTGGCCAAAAAGGGCGTATGCGTTTTTTCCTGAATATATTCAGGAAAAAACGCATACGCCCTTTTTGGCCAACCAAGCAACCTGGAAAGGCAAATCAGCGCTACAAAGAAGTCTCGCTTCCCATCGGTCAAAAGGGCCATGCTGAATAAAGTGTCAAAACCAGAAATGCAGGACAGGCCATGGAGAAATGGGAGCCTTGCTACGCTGATGGGCGGGCTGTAAATTGCCAACAGCCACTCTGGAGAAGTGTACGGTGTGTCCTGAAACATCTAAAAAACTCAGCTTAGAGAGCATAGGGCACTTCCACTCATGGGCGTATAAATTGGGAAAACTAAAAATCAGCAAGACACAGGCACCCCAAAGTTTAGGGCTGCTCTGTTGACAAGAACCTCCACTTCGTTACACCTTAAACATCCCAGGAAAGAGAAGAATGGATAAAGAAGTTGTGGTCCTTATGTACAATGGAATATCACTCAGCCATGAAATCAACGTCATAAGGCTAGGAGCAGCATGATGAGTGGATTTAGGTACGACGATTCTAAGTGAAATAAGTCACACAGAAAAAGACACTTATCATAAGATATCACTTACAGAGGGAATGTAAAAACCGCTACCCTTGAACTGAATTACAAAACACAACAGAGTCGCACGTTTAGAAAACACACTATGGCTGCTTAACGGGAAAGGTGAGGTGGGGTGATGCATAAAACAAGGGTTTCAAATTAGCTCAGATACCGTTCCATAAACCCAATATGTAATAGACAAGACCTACTCCTTGCTCAGTGAACTGGACTCAACAACCCCTATTCACCGCCCAAGAATATATCTGACTAGTAAGAATCTTAAAACCTATGTAGTGATATCTCTCTGTAAGTGAGTCAAGTAGGTGTAAAGCGGCATAAACACAGCAGTGCAAAGCAGCTAAACCCCATTATAAAAATCAATTACTTTTAAAAACCCGTGAAACAAAGACAGTGAAAGAGAGAGAAATTCTTACAAAATTCGTTCAGGGGCTGCGATGCCACCTGGATTGACCATATCTATACCCACAGATGACTGAGACATAAGGGTGGACACTCTTGGGGCTGAGAGGTTTGGTGAGGTTGGGTGAGCAAACGCAGACCCTTTAAAGTAATACGGCGTGGTACCCATCCCATGGGTCCCAAATCTCCAGGTTCAAGGGCATCTTCCTACGTCGAAAACATGCACGAGCAACCCAGAAGATGGTACACCGTGTGACCGGGAAAGGTTTCTAAAACGCACCTCATTTCTCATCTCCTTGTGCTCCGGTTCCCCATTCCAGCCGCTTTACTAGCAATCTCCCTCCTTGGAGAATCAGCACCTTTAACCTCCTGTTCCGTACACGTTGCAATTTGTCCTGAGGATGAACGGGAAGAGGGGGAACCAATGAGAGACTAGCTCTAGGTGTTGGGACAGGCACAGGTCACTCTATTTTCCCATCAGGAAGAAGAATTAACCACAGGCTCAGCCTGCCGCCGGGAGCCAGAATAGGGCCTGAAGCAATCCTGCGCTTTTGCGGCCAGCTCCCAAGAAAGCGAGTTGAAAAATGGAGCTCAGGGGCACTGCAATTCACAAACCTGCAGAGTTAGAAATGATAACTCTCGTCCACAAATATATGGAGGGAAGGCAACGAAGAGGATTTGAAAGCAAGGCAGAATTGCAGGAAACCGATTCCAGGAGGTAGATTCGAATCGCCTTTAAAGCACAGGAAAAGCGGCAAAACCTCGACAATGATGCCCTTGGCCAAAAAGGGCGTATGCGTTTTTTCCTGAATATATTCAGGAAAAAACGCATACGCCCTTTTTGGCCAACCAAGCAACCTGGAAAGGCAAATCAGCGCTACAAAGAAGTCTCGCTTCCCATCGGTCAAAAGGGCCATGCTGAATAAAGTGTCAAAACCAGAAATGCAGGACAGGCCATGGAGAAATGGGAGCCTTGCTACGCTGATGGGCGGGCTGTAAATTGCCAACAGCCACTCTGGAGAAGTGTACGGTGTGTCCTGAAACATCTAAAAAACTCAGCTTAGAGAGCATAGGGCACTTCCACTCATGGGCGTATAAATTGGGAAAACTAAAAATCAGCAAGACACAGGCACCCCAAAGTTTAGGGCTGCTCTGTTGACAAGAACCTCCACTTCGTTACACCTTAAACATCCCAGGAAAGAGAAGAATGGATAAAGAAGTTGTGGTCCTTATGTACAATGGAATATCACTCAGCCATGAAATCAACGTCATAAGGCTAGGAGCAGCATGATGAGTGGATTTAGGTACGACGATTCTAAGTGAAATAAGTCACACAGAAAGACACTTATCATAAGATATCACTTACAGAGAGAATGTAAAAACCGCTACCCTTGAACTGAATTACAAAACAGAACAGAGTCGCACGTTTAGAAAACACACTATGGCTGCTTAACGGGAAAGGTGAGGTGGGGTGATGCATAAAACAAGGGTTTCAAATTAGCTCAGATACCGTTCCATAAACCCAATATGTAATAGACAAGACCTACTCCTTGCTCAGTGAACTGGACTCAACGCCCCCTATTCACCGCCCAAGAATATATCTGACTAGTAAGAATCTTAAAACCTATGTATTGATATCTCTCTGTAAGTGAGTCAAGTGGGTGAAAAGCGGCATAAACACAGCAGTGCAAAGCAGCTAAACCCTATTATAAAAATCAATTACTTTTAAAAACCCGTGAAACAAAGACAGTGAAAGAGAGAGAAATTCTTACAAAATTCGTTCAGGGGCTGCGATGCCACCTGGATTGACCATATCTAGACCCACAGATGACTGAGACATAAGGGTGGACACTCTTGGGGCTGAGAGGTTTGGTGAGGTTGGGTGAGCAAACGCAGACCCTTTAAAGTAATACGGCGTGGTACCCATCCCATGGCTCCCAAATCTCCAGGGTCAAGGGCATCTTCCTACGTCGAAAACATGCACGAGAAACCCAGAAGATGGTACACCGTGTGACCGGGAAAGGTTTCTAAAACGCACCTCATTTCTCATCTCCTTGTGCTCCGGTTCGCCATTCCAGCCGCTTTACTAGCAATCTCCCTCCTTGGAGAATCAGCACCTTTAACCTTCTGTTCCATACACGTTGCAATTTGTCCTGAGGATGAACGGGAAGAGGGGGAAACAATGAGAGACTAGCTCTAGGTGTTGGGACAGGCACAGGTCACTCTATTTTCCCATCAGGAAGCAGAATTAACCACAGGCTCAGCCTGCCGCCCGGAGCCAGAATAGGGCCTGAAGCAATCCTGCGCTTTTGCGGCCAGCTCCCAAGAAAGCGAGTTGAAAAATGGAGCTCAGGGGCACTGCAATTCACAAACCTGCAGAGTTAGAAATGATAACTCTCGTCCACAAATATATGGAGGGAAGGCTACGAAGAGGATTTGAAAGCAAGGCAGAATTGCAGGAAACCGATTTCAGGAGGTAGATTCGAATCGGCTTTAAAGCACAGGAAAAGCGGCAAAACCTCGACAATGATGCCCTTGGCCAAAAAGGGCGTATGCGTTTTTTCCTGAATATATTCAGGAAAAAACGCATACGCCCTTTTTGGCCAACCAAGCAACCTGGAAAGGCAAATCAGCGCTACAAAGAAGTCTCGCTTCCCATCGGTCAAAAGGGCCATGCTGAATAAAGTGTCAAAACCAGAAATGCAGGACAGGCCATGGAGAAATGGGAGCCTTGCTACGCTGATGGGCGGGCTGTAAATTGCCAACAGCCACTCTGGAGAAGTGTACGGTGTGTCCTGAAACATCTAAAAAACTCAGCTTAGAGAGCATAGGGCACTTCCACTCATGGGCGTATAAATTGGGAAAACTAAAAATCAGCAAGACACAGGCACCCCAAAGTTTAGGGCTGCTCTGTTGACAAGAACCTCCACTTCGTTACACCTTAAACATCCCAGGAAAGAGAAGAATGGATAAAGAAGTTGTGGTCCTTATGTACAATGGAATATCACTCAGCCATGAAATCAACGTCATAAGGCTAGGCGCAGCATGATGAGTGGATTTAGGTACGACGATTCTAAGTGAAATAAGTCACACAGAAAGACACTTATCATAAGATATCACTTACAGAGAGAATGTAAAAAGCGCTACCCTTGAACTGAATTACAAAACAGAACAGAGTCGCACGTTTAGAAAACACACTATGGCTGCTTAACGGGAAAGGTGAGGTGGGGTGATGCATAAAACAAGGGTTTCAAATTAGCTCAGATACCGTTCCATAAACCCAATATGTAATAGACAAGATCTACTCCTTGCTCAGTGAACTGGACTCAACGCCCCCTATTCACCGCCCAAGAATATATCTGACTAGTAAGAATCTTAAAACCTATGTATTGATATCTCTCTGTAAGTGAGTCAAGTGGGTGAAAAGCGGCATAAACACAGCAGTGCAAAGCAGCTAAACCCTATTATAAAAATCAATTACTTTTAAAAACCCGTGAAACAAAGACAGTGAAAGAGAGAGAAATTCTTACAAAATTCGTTCAGGGGCTGCGATGCCACCTGGATTGACCATATCTAGACCCACAGATGACTGAGACATAAGGGTGGACACTCTTGGGGCTGAGAGGTTTGGTGAGGTTGGGTGAGCAAACGCAGACCCTTTAAAGTAATACGGCGTGGTACCCATCCCATGGGTCCCAAATCTCCAGGTTCAAGGGCATCTTCCTACGTCGAAAACATGCACGAGCAACCCAGAAGATGGTACACCGTGTGACCGGGAAAGGTTTCTAAAACGCACCTCATTTCTCATCTCCTTGTGCTCCGGTTCGCCATTCCAGCCGCTTTACTAGCAATCTCCCTCCTTGGAGAATCAGCACCTTTAACCTCCTGTTCCGAACACGTTGCAATTTGTCCTGAGGATGAACGGGAAGAGGGGGAACCAATGAGAGACTAGCTCTAGGTGTTGGGACAGGCACAGGTCACTCTATTTTCCCATCAGGAAGAAGAATTAACCACAGGCTCAGCCTGCCGCCGGGAGCCAGAATAGGGCCTGAAGCAATCCTGCGCTTTTGCGGCCAGCTCCCAAGAAAGCGAGTTGAAAAATGGAGCTCAGGGGCACTGCAATTCACAAACCTGCAGAGTTAGAAATGATAACTCTCGTCCACAAATATATGGAGGGAAGGCAACGAAGAGGATTTGAAAGCAAGGCAGAATTGCAGGAAACCGATTTCAGGAGGTAGATTCGAATCGCCTTTAAAGCACAGGAAAAGCGGCAAAACCTCGACAATGATGCCCTTGGCCAAAAAGGGCGTATGCGTTTTTTCCTGAATATATTCAGGAAAAAACGCATACGCCCTTTTTGGCCAACGAAGCAACCTGGAAAGGCAAATCAGCGCTACAAAGAAGTCTCGCTTCCCATCGGTCAAAAGGGCCATGCTGAATAAAGTGTCAAAACCAGAAATGCAGGACAGGCCATGGAGAAATGGGAGCCTTGCTACACTGATGGGCGGGCTGTAAATTGCCAACAGCCACTCTGGAGAAGTGTACGGTGTGTCCTGAAACATCTAAAAAACTCAGCTTAGAGAGCATAGGGCACTTCCACTCATGGGCGTATAAATTGGGAAAACTAAAAATCAGCAAGACACAGGCACCCCAAAGTTTAGGGCTGCTCTGTTGACAAGAACCTCCACTTCGTTACACCTTAAACATCCCAGGAAAGAGAAGAATGGATAAAGAAGTTGTGGTCCTTATGTACAATGGAATATCACTCAGCCATGAAATCAACGTCATAAGGCTAGGAGCAGCATGATGAGTGGATTTAGGTACGACGATTCTAAGTGAAATAAGTCACACAGAAAGACACTTATCATAAGATATCACTTACAGAGAGAATGTAAAAAGCGCTACCCTTGAACTGAATTACAAAACACAACAGAGTCGCACGTTTAGAAAACACACTATGGCTGCTTAACGGGAAAGGTGAGGTGGGGTGATGCATAAAACAAGGGTTTCAAATTAGCTCAGATACCGTTCCATAAACCCAATATGTAATAGACAAGACCTACTCCTTGCTCAGTGAACTGGACTCAACGCCCCCTATTCACCGCCCAAGAATATATCTGACTAGTAAGAATCTTAAAACCTATGTATTGATATCTCTCTGTAAGTGAGTCAAGTGGGTGAAAAGCGGCATAAACACAGCAGTGCAAAGCAGCTAAACCCTATTATAAAAATCAATTACTTTTAAAAACCCGTGAAACAAAGACAGTGAAAGAGAGAGAAATTCTTACAAAATTCGTTCAGGTGCTGTGATGCCACCTGGACTGACCATATCTAGACCCACAGCTGATTGAGACATAAGGTTGGACACTCTTGGGGCTGAGAGGTTTGGTGAGGTTGGGTGAGCTAACGCAGACCCTGTAAAATAATACGGCGTGGTACCCATACCATGGGTCCCAAATCTCCAGGTTCAAGGGCATCTTCCTACGTCGAAAACATGCACGAGCAACCCAGAAGATGGTACACCGTGTGACCGGGAAAGGTTTCTAAAACGCACCTCATTTCTCATCTCCTTGTGCTCCGGTTCGCCATTCCAGCCGCTTTACTAGCAATCTCCCTCCTTGGAGAATCAGCACCTTTAACCTCCTGTTCCGAACACGTTGCAATTTGTCCTGAGGATGAACGGGAAGAGGGGGAACCAATGAGAGACTAGCTCTAGGTGTTGGGACAGGCACAGGTCACTCTATTTTCCCATCAGGAAGCAGAATTAACCACAGGCTCAGCCTGCCGCCGGGAGCCAGAATAGGGCCTGAAGCAATCCTGCGCTTTTGCGGCCAGCTCCCAAGAAAGCGAGTTGAAAAATGGAGCTCAGGGGCACTGCAATTCACAAACCTGCAGAGTTAGAAATGATAACTCTCGTCCACAAATATATGGAGGGAAGGCTACGAAGAGGATTTGAAAGCAAGGCAGAATTGCAGGAAACCGATTTCAGGAGGTAGATTCGAATCGCCTTTAAAGCACAGGAAAAGCGGCAAAACCTCGACAATGATGCCCTTGGCCAAAAAGGGCGTATGCGTTTTTTCCTGAATATATTCAGGAAAAAACGCATACGCCCTTTTTGGCCAACCAAGCAACCTGGAAAGGCAAATCAGCGCTACAAAGAAGTCTCGCTTCCCATCGGTCAAAAGGGCCATGCTGAATAAAGTGTCAAAACCAGAAATGCAGGACAGGCCATGGAGAAATGGGAGCCTTGCTACGCTGATGGGCGGGCTGTAAATTGCCAACAGCCACTCTGGAGAAGTGTACGGTGTGTCCTGAAACATCTAAAAAACTCAGCTTAGAGAGCATAGGGCACTTCCACTCATGGGCGTATAAATTGGGAAAACTAAAAATCAGCAAGACACAGGCACCCCAAAGTTTAGGGCTGCTCTGTTGACAAGAACCTCCACTTCGTTACACCTTAAACATCCCAGGAAAGAGAAGAATGGATAAAGAAGTTGTGGTCCTTATGTACAATGGAATATCACTCAGCCATGAAATCAACGTCATAAGGCTAGGAGCAGCATGATGAGTGGATTTAGGTACGACGATTCTAAGTGAAATAAGTCACACAGAAAAAGACACTTATCATAAGATATCACTTACAGAGGGAATGTAAAAACCGCTACCCTTGAACTGAATTACAAAACACAACAGAGTCGCACGTTTAGAAAACACACTATGGCTGCTTAACGGGAAAGGTGAGGTGGGGTGATGCATAAAACAAGGGTTTCAAATTAGCTCAGATACCGTTCCATAAACCCAATATGTAATAGACAAGACCTACTCCTTGCTCAGTGAACTGGACTCAACAACCCCTATTCACCGCCCAAGAATATATCTGACTAGTAAGAATCTTAAAACCTATGTATTGATATCTCTCTGTAAGTGAGTCAAGTAGGTGTAAAGCGGCATAAACACAGCAGTGCAAAGCAGCTAAACCCCATTATAAAAATCAATTACTTTTAAAAACCCGTGAAACAAAGACAGTGAAAGAGAGAGAAATTCTTACAAAATTCGTTCAGGGGCTGCGATGCCACCTGGATTGACCATATCTATACCCACAGATGACTGAGACATAAGGGTGGACACTCTTGGGGCTGAGAGGTTTGGTGAGGTTGGGTGAGCAAACGCAGACCCTTTAAAGTAATACGGCGTGGTACCCATCCCATGGGTCCCAAATCTCCAGGTTCAAGGGCATCTTCCTACGTCGAAAACATGCACGAGCAACCCAGAAGATGGTACACCGTGTGACCGGGAAAGGTTTCTAAAACGCACCTCATTTCTCATCTCCTTGTGCTCCGGTTCCCCATTCCAGTCGCTTTACTAGCAATCTCCCTCCTTGGAGAATCAGCACCTTTAACCTCCTGTTCCGTACACGTTGCAATTTGTCCTGAGGATGAACGGGAAGAGGGGGAACCAATGAGAGACTAGCTCTAGGTGTTGGGACAGGCACAGGTCACTCTATTTTCCCATCAGGAAGAAGAATTAACCACAGGCTCAGCCTGCCGCCGGGAGCCAGAATAGGGCCTGAAGCAATCCTGCGCTTTTGCGGCCAGCTCCCAAGAAAGCGAGTTGAAAAATGGAGCTCAGGGGCACTGCAATTCACAAACCTGCAGAGTTAGAAATGATAACTCTCGTCCACAAATATATGGAGGGAAGGCAACGAAGAGGATTTGAAAGCAAGGCAGAATTGCAGGAAACCGATTCCAGGAGGTAGATTCGAATCGCCTTTAAAGCACAGGAAAAGCGGCAAAACCTCGACAATGATGCCCTTGGCCAAAAAGGGCGTATGCGTTTTTTCCTGAATATATTCAGGAAAAAACGCATACGCCCTTTTTGGCCAACCAAGCAACCTGGAAAGGCAAATCAGCGCTACAAAGAAGTCTCGCTTCCCATCGGTCAAAAGGGCCATGCTGAATAAAGTGTCAAAACCAGAAATGCAGGACAGGCCATGGAGAAATGGGAGCCTTGCTACGCTGATGGGCGGGCTGTAAATTGCCAACAGCCACTCTGGAGAAGTGTACGGTGTGTCCTGAAACATCTAAAAAACTCAGCTTAGAGAGCATAGGGCACTTCCACTCATGGGCGTATAAATTGGGAAAACTAAAAATCAGCAAGACACAGGCACCCCAAAGTTTAGGGCTGCTCTGTTGACAAGAACCTCCACTTCGTTACACCTTAAACATCCCAGGAAAGAGAAGAATGGATAAAGAAGTTGTGGTCCTTATGTACAATGGAATATCACTCAGCCATGAAATCAACGTCATAAGGCTAGGAGCAGCATGATGAGTGGATTTAGGTACGACGATTCTAAGTGAAATAAGTCACACAGAAAGACACTTATCATAAGATATCACTTACAGAGAGAATGTAAAAACCGCTACCCTTGAACTGAATTACAAAACAGAACAGAGTCGCACGTTTAGAAAACACACTATGGCTGCTTAACGGGAAAGGTGAGGTGGGGTGATGCATAAAACAAGGGTTTCAAATTAGCTCAGATACCGTTCCATAAACCCAATATGTAATAGACAAGACCTACTCCTTGCTCAGTGAACTGGACTCAACGCCCCCTATTCACCGCCCAAGAATATATCTGACTAGTAAGAATCTTAAAACCTATGTATTGATATCTCTCTGTAAGTGAGTCAAGTAGGTGTAAAGCGGCATAAACACAGCAGTGCAAAGCAGCTAAACCCCATTATAAAAATCAATTACTTTTAAAAACCCGTGAAACAAAGACAGTGAAAGAGAGAGAAATTCTTACAAAATTCGTTCAGGGGCTGCGATGCCACCTGGATTGACCATATCTAGACCCACAGATGACTGAGACATAAGGGTGAACACTCTTGGGGCTGAGAGGTTTGGTGAGGTTGGGTGAGCAAACGCAGACCCTTTAAAGTAATACGGCGTGGTACCCATCCCATGGGTCCCAAATCTCCAGGTTCAAGGGCATCTTCCTACGTCGAAAACATGCACGAGCAACCCAGAAGATGGTACACCGTGTGACCGGGAAAGGTTTCTAAAACGCACCTCATTTCTCATCTCCTTGTGCTCCGGTTCGCCATTCCAGCCGCTTTACTAGCAATCTCCCTCCTTGGAGAATCAGCACCTTTAACCTTCTGTTCCGTACACGTTGCAATTTGTCCTGAGGATGAACGGGAAGAGGGGGAACCAATGAGAGACTAGCTCTAGGTGTTGGGACAGGCACAGGTCACTCTATTTTCCCATCAGGAAGAAGAATTAACCACAGGCTCAGCCTGCCGCCGGGAGCCAGAATAGGGCCTGAAGCAATCCTGCGCTTTTGCGGCCAGCTCCCAAGAAAGCGAGTTGAAAAATGGAGCTCAGGGGCACTGCAATTCACAAACCTGCAGAGTTAGAAATGATAACTCTCGTCCACAAATATATGGAGGGAAGGCAACGAAGAGGATTTGAAAGCAAGGCAGAATTGCAGGAAACCGATTCCAGGAGGTAGATTCGAATCGCCTTTAAAGCACAGGAAAAGCGGCAAAACCTCGACAATGATGCCCTTGGCCAAAAAGGGCGTATGCGTTTTTTCCTGAATATATTCAGGAAAAAACGCATACGCCCTTTTTGGCCAACCAAGCAACCTGGAAAGGCAAATCAGCGCTACAAAGAAGTCTCGCTTCCCATCGGTCAAAAGGGCCATGCTGAATAAAGTGTCAAAACCAGAAATGCAGGACAGGCCATGGAGAAATGGGAGCCTTGCTACGCTGATGGGCGGGCTGTAAATTGCCAACAGCCACTCTGGAGAAGTGTACGGTGTGTCCTGAAACATCTAAAAAACTCAGCTTAGAGAGCATAGGGCACTTCCACTCATGGGCGTATAAATTGGGAAAACTAAAAATCAGCAAGACACAGGCACCCCAAAGTTTAGGGCTGCTCTGTTGACAAGAACCTCCACTTCGTTACACCTTAAACATCCCAGGAAAGAGAAGAATGGATAAAGAAGTTGTGGTCCTTATGTACAATGGAATATCACTCAGCCATGAAATCAACGTCATAAGGCTAGGAGCAGCATGATGAGTGGATTTAGGTACGACGATTCTAAGTGAAATAAGTCACACAGAAAGACACTTATCATAAGATATCACTTACAGAGAGAATGTAAAAACCGCTACCCTTGAACTGAATTACAAAACAGAACAGAGTCGCACGTTTAGAAAACACACTATGGCTGCTTAACGGGAAAGGTGAGGTGGGGTGATGCATAAAACAAGGGTTTCAAATTAGCTCAGATACCGTTCCATAAACCCAATATGTAATAGACAAGACCTACTCCTTGCTCAGTGAACTGGACTCAACGCCCCCTATTCACCGCCCAAGAATATATCTGACTAGTAAGAATCTTAAAACCTATGTATTGATATCTCTCTGTAAGTGAGTCAAGTAGGTGTAAAGCGGCATAAACACAGCAGTGCAAAGCAGCTAAACCCCATTATAAAAATCAATTACTTTTAAAAACCCGTGAAACAAAGACAGTGAAAGAGAGAGAAATTCTTACAAAATTCGTTCAGGGGCTGCGATGCCACCTGGATTGACCATATCTAGACCCACAGATGACTGAGACATAAGGGTGAACACTCTTGGGGCTGAGAGGTTTGGTGAGGTTGGGTGAGCAAACGCAGACCCTTTAAAGTAATACGGCGTGGTACCCATCCCATGGGTCCCAAATCTCCAGGTTCAAGGGCATCTTCCTACGTCGAAAACATGCACGAGCAACCCAGAAGATGGTACACCGTGTGACCGGGAAAGGTTTCTAAAACGCACCTCATTTCTCATCTCCTTGTGCTCCGGTTCGCCATTCCAGCCGCTTTACTAGCAATCTCCCTCCTTGGAGAATCAGCACCTTTAACCTTCTGTTCCGTACACGTTGCAATTTGTCCTGAGGATGAACGGGAAGAGGGGGAACCAATGAGAGACTAGCTCTAGGTGTTGGGACAGGCACAGGTCACTCTATTTTCCCATCAGGAAGAAGAATTAACCACAGGCTCAGCCTGCCGCCGGGAGCCAGAATAGGGCCTGAAGCAATCCTGCGCTTTTGCGGCCAGCTCCCAAGAAAGCGAGTTGAAAAATGGAGCTCAGGGGCACTGCAATTCACAAACCTGCAGAGTTAGAAATGATAACTCTCGTCCACAAATATATGGAGGGAAGGCAACGAAGAGGATTTGAAAGCAAGGCAGAATTGCAGGAAACCGATTCCAGGAGGTAGATTCGAATCGCCTTTAAAGCACAGGAAAAGCGGCAAAACCTCGACAATGATGCCCTTGGCCAAAAAGGGCGTATGCGTTTTTTCCTGAATATATTCAGGAAAAAACGCATACGCCCTTTTTGGCCAACCAAGCAACCTGGAAAGGCAAATCAGCGCTACAAAGAAGTCTCGCTTCCCATCGGTCAAAAGGGCCATGCTGAATAAAGTGTCAAAACCAGAAATGCAGGACAGGCCATGGAGAAATGGGAGCCTTGCTACGCTGATGGGCGGGCTGTAAATTGCCAACAGCCACTCTGGAGAAGTGTACGGTGTGTCCTGAAACATCTAAAAAACTCAGCTTAGAGAGCATAGGGCACTTCCACTCATGGGCGTATAAATTGGGAAAACTAAAAATCAGCAAGACACAGGCACCCCAAAGTTTAGGGCTGCTCTGTTGACAAGAACCTCCACTTCGTTACACCTTAAACATCCCAGGAAAGAGAAGAATGGATAAAGAAGTTGTGGTCCTTATGTACAATGGAATATCACTCAGCCATGAAATCAACGTCATAAGGCTAGGAGCAGCATGATGAGTGGATTTAGGTACGACGATTCTAAGTGAAATAAGTCACACAGAAAGACACTTATCATAAGATATCACTTACAGAGAGAATGTAAAAACCGCTACCCTTGAACTGAATTACAAAACAGAACAGAGTCGCACGTTTAGAAAACACACTATGGCTGCTTAACGGGAAAGGTGAGGTGGGGTGATGCATAAAACAAGGGTTTCAAATTAGCTCAGATACCGTTCCATAAACCCAATATGTAATAGACAAGACCTACTCCTTGCTCAGTGAACTGGACTCAACACCCCCTATTCACCGCCCAAGAATATATCTGACTAGTAAGAATCTTAAAACCTATGTATTGATATCTCTCTGTAAGTGAGTCAAGTGGGTGAAAAGCGGCATAAACACAGCAGTGCAAAGCAGCTAAACCCTATTATAAAAATCAATTACTTTTAAAAACCCGTGAAACAAAGACAGTGAAAGAGAGAGAAATTCTTACAAAATTCGTTCAGGGGCTGCGATGCCACCTGGATTGACCATATCTAGACCCACAGATGACTGAGACATAAGGGTGGACACTCTTCGGGCTGAGAGGTTTGGTGAGGTTGGGTGAGCAAACGCAGACCCTTTAAAGTAATACGGCGTGGTACCCATCCCATGGGTCCCAAATCTGCAGGTTCAAGGGCATCTTCCTACGTCGAAAACATGCACGAGAAACCCAGAAGATGGTACACCGTGTGACCGGGAAAGGTTTCTAAAACGCACCTCATTTCTCATCTCCTTGTGCTCCGGCTCGCCATTCCAGCCGCTTTACTAGCAATCTCCCTCCTTGGAGAATCAGCACCTTTAACCTTCTGTTCCGTACACGTTGCAATTTGTCCTGAGGATGAACGGGAAGAGGGGGAACCAATGAGAGACTAGCTCTAGGTGTTGGGACAGGCACAGGTCACTCTATTTTCCCATCAGGAAGCAGAATTAACCACAGGCTCAGCCTGCCGCCCGGAGCCAGAATAGGGCCTGAAGCAATCCTGCGCTTTTGCGGCCAGCTCCCAAGAAAGCGAGTTGAAAAATGGAGCTCAGGGGCACTGCAATTCACAAACCTGCAGAGTTAGAAATGATAACTCTCGTCCACAAATATATGGAGGGAAGGCTACGAAGAGGATTTGAAAGCAAGGCAGAATTGCAGGAAACCGATTTCAGGAGGTAGATTCGAATCGCCTTTAAAGCACAGGAAAAGCGGCAAAACCTCGACAATGATGCCCTTGGCCAAAAAGGGCGTATGCGTTTTTTCCTGAATATATTCAGGAAAAAACGCATACGCCCTTTTTGGCCAACCAAGCAACCTGGAAAGGCAAATCAGCGCTACAAAGAAGTCTCGCTTCCCATCGGTCAAAAGGGCCATGCTGAATAAAGTGTCAAAACCAGAAATGCAGGACAGGCCATGGAGAAATGGGAGCCTTGCTACGCTGATGGGCGGGCTGTAAATTGCCAACAGCCACTCTGGAGAAGTGTACGGTGTGTCCTGAAACATCTAAAAAACTCAGCTTAGAGAGCATAGGGCACTTCCACTCATGGGCGTATAAATTGGGAAAACTAAAAATCAGCAAGACACAGGCACCCCAAAGTTTAGGGCTGCTCTGTTGACAAGAACCTCCACTTCGTTACACCTTAAACATCCCAGGAAAGAGAAGAATGGATAAAGAAGTTGTGGTCCTTATGTACAATGGAATATCACTCAGCCATGAAATCAACGTCATAAGGCTAGGAGCAGCATGATGAGTGGATTTAGGTACGACGATTCTAAGTGAAATAAGTCACACAGAAAGACACTTATCATAAGATATCACTTACAGAGAGAATGTAAAAACCGCTACCCTTGAACTGAATTACAAAACAGAACAGAGTCGCACGTTTAGAAAACACACTATGGCTGCTTAACGGGAAAGGTGAGGTGGGGTGATGCATAAAACAAGGGTTTCAAATTAGCTCAGATACCGTTCCATAAACCCAATATGTAATAGACAAGACCTACTCCTTGCTCAGTGAACTGGACTCAACGCCCCCTATTCACCGCCCAAGAATATATCTGACTAGTAAGAATCTTAAAACCTATGTATTGATATCTCTCTGTAAGTGAGTCAAGTAGGTGTAAAGCGGCATAAACACAGCAGTGCAAAGCAGCTAAACCCCATTATAAAAATCAATTACTTTTAAAAACCCGTGAAACAAAGACAGTGAAAGAGAGAGAAATTCTTACAAAATTCGTTCAGGGGCTGCGATGCCACCTGGATTGACCATATCTAGACCCACAGATGACTGAGACATAAGGGTGAACACTCTTGGGGCTGAGAGGTTTGGTGAGGTTGGGTGAGCAAACGCAGACCCTTTAAAGTAATACGGCGTGGTACCCATCCCATGGGTCCCAAATCTCCAGGTTCAAGGGCATCTTCCTACGTCGAAAACATGCACGAGCAACCCAGAAGATGGTACACCGTGTGACCGGGAAAGGTTTCTAAAACGCACCTCATTTCTCATCTCCTTGTGCTCCGGTTCGCCATTCCAGCCGCTTTACTAGCAATCTCCCTCCTTGGAGAATCAGCACCTTTAACCTTCTGTTCCGTACACGTTGCAATTTGTCCTGAGGATGAACGGGAAGAGGGGGAACCAATGAGAGACTAGCTCTAGGTGTTGGGACAGGCACAGGTCACTCTATTTTCCCATCAGGAAGAAGAATTAACCACAGGCTCAGCCTGCCGCCGGGAGCCAGAATAGGGCCTGAAGCAATCCTGCGCTTTTGCGGCCAGCTCCCAAGAAAGCGAGTTGAAAAATGGAGCTCAGGGGCACTGCAATTCACAAACCTGCAGAGTTAGAAATGATAACTCTCGTCCACAAATATATGGAGGGAAGGCAACGAAGAGGATTTGAAAGCAAGGCAGAATTGCAGGAAACCGATTCCAGGAGGTAGATTCGAATCGCCTTTAAAGCACAGGAAAAGCGGCAAAACCTCGACAATGATGCCCTTGGCCAAAAAGGGCGTATGCGTTTTTTCCTGAATATATTCAGGAAAAAACGCATACGCCCTTTTTGGCCAACCAAGCAACCTGGAAAGGCAAATCAGCGCTACAAAGAAGTCTCGCTTCCCATCGGTCAAAAGGGCCATGCTGAATAAAGTGTCAAAACCAGAAATGCAGGACAGGCCATGGAGAAATGGGAGCCTTGCTACGCTGATGGGCGGGCTGTAAATTGCCAACAGCCACTCTGGAGAAGTGTACGGTGTGTCCTGAAACATCTAAAAAACTCAGCTTAGAGAGCATAGGGCACTTCCACTCATGGGCGTATAAATTGGGAAAACTAAAAATCAGCAAGACACAGGCACCCCAAAGTTTAGGGCTGCTCTGTTGACAAGAACCTCCACTTCGTTACACCTTAAACATCCCAGGAAAGAGAAGAATGGATAAAGAAGTTGTGGTCCTTATGTACAATGGAATATCACTCAGCCATGAAATCAACGTCATAAGGCTAGGAGCAGCATGATGAGTGGATTTAGGTACGACGATTCTAAGTGAAATAAGTCACACAGAAAGACACTTATCATAAGATATCACTTACAGAGAGAATGTAAAAACCGCTACCCTTGAACTGAATTACAAAACAGAACAGAGTCGCACGTTTAGAAAACACACTATGGCTGCTTAACGGGAAAGGTGAGGTGGGGTGATGCATAAAACAAGGGTTTCAAATTAGCTCAGATACCGTTCCATAAACCCAATATGTAATAGACAAGACCTACTCCTTGCTCAGTGAACTGGACTCAACACCCCCTATTCACCGCACAAGAATATATCTGACTAGTAAGAATCTTAAAACCTATGTATTGATATCTCTCTGTAAGTGAGTCAAGTGGGTGAAAAGCGGCATAAACACAGCAGTGCAAAGCAGCTAAACCCTATTATAAAAATCAATTACTTTTAAAAACCCGTGAAACAAAGACAGTGAAAGAGAGAGAAATTCTTACAAAATTCGTTCAGGTGCTGCGATGCCACCTGGATTGACCATATCTAGACCCACAGATGACTGAGACATAAGGGTGGACACTCTTCGGGCTGAGAGGTTTGGTGAGGTTGGGTGAGCAAACGCAGACCCTTTAAAGTAATACGGCGTGGTACCCATCCCATGGGTCCCAAATCTGCAGGTTCAAGGGCATCTTCCTACGTCGAAAACATGCACGAGAAACCCAGAAGATGGTACACCGTGTGACCGGGAAAGGTTTCTAAAACGCACCTCATTTCTCATCTCCTTGTGCTCCGGCTCGCCATTCCAGCCGCTTTACTAGCAATCTCCCTCCTTGGAGAATCAGCACCTTTAACCTTCTGTTCCGTACACGTTGCAATTTGTCCTGAGGATGAACGGGAAGAGGGGGAACCAATGAGAGACTAGCTCTAGGTGTTGGGACAGGCACAGGTCACTCTATTTTCCCATCAGGAAGCAGAATTAACCACAGGCTCAGCCTGCCGCCCGGAGCCAGAATAGGGCCTGAAGCAATCCTGCGCTTTTGCGGCCAGCTCCCAAGAAAGCGAGTTGAAAAATGGAGCTCAGGGGCACTGCAATTCACAAACCTGCAGAGTTAGAAATGATAACTCTCGTCCACAAATATATGGAGGGAAGGCTACGAAGAGGATTTGAAAGCAAGGCAGAATTGCAGGAAACCGATTTCAGGAGGTAGATTCGAATCGCCTTTAAAGCACAGGAAAAGCGGCAAAACCTCGACAATGATGCCCTTGGCCAAAAAGGGCGTATGCGTTTTTTCCTGAATATATTCAGGAAAAAACGCATACGCCCTTTTTGGCCAACCAAGCAACCTGGAAAGGCAAATCAGCGCTACAAAGAAGTCTCGCTTCCCATCGGTCAAAAGGGCCATGCTGAATAAAGTGTCAAAACCAGAAATGCAGGACAGGCCATGGAGAAATGGGAGCCTTGCTACGCTGATGGGCGGGCTGTAAATTGCCAACAGCCACTCTGGAGAAGTGTACGGTGTGTCCTGAAACATCTAAAAAACTCAGCTTAGAGAGCATAGGGCACTTCCACTCATGGGCGTATAAATTGGGAAAACTAAAAATCAGCAAGACACAGGCACCCCAAAGTTTAGGGCTGCTCTGTTGACAAGAACCTCCACTTCGTTACACCTTAAACATCCCAGGAAAGAGAAGAATGGATAAAGAAGTTGTGGTCCTTATGTACAATGGAATATCACTCAGCCATGAAATCAACGTCATAAGGCTAGGAGCAGCATGATGAGTGGATTTAGGTACGACGATTCTAAGTGAAATAAGTCACACAGAAAGACACTTATCATAAGATATCACTTACAGAGAGAATGTAAAAACCGCTACCCTTGAACTGAATTACAAAACAGAACAGAGTCGCACGTTTAGAAAACACACTATGGCTGCTTAACGGGAAAGGTGAGGTGGGGTGATGCATAAAACAAGGGTTTCAAATTAGCTCAGATACCGTTCCATAAACCCAATATGTAATAGACAAGACCTACTCCTTGCTCAGTGAACTGGACTCAACGCCCCCTATTCACCGCCCAAGAATATATCTGACTAGTAAGAATCTTAAAACCTATGTATTGATATCTCTCTGTAAGTGAGTCAAGTAGGTGTAAAGCGGCATAAACACAGCAGTGCAAAGCAGCTAAACCCCATTATAAAAATCAATTACTTTTAAAAACCCGTGAAACAAAGACAGTGAAAGAGAGAGAAATTCTTACAAAATTCGTTCAGGGGCTGCGATGCCACCTGGATTGACCATATCTAGACCCACAGATGACTGAGACATAAGGGTGAACACTCTTGGGGCTGAGAGGTTTGGTGAGGTTGGGTGAGCAAACGCAGACCCTTTAAAGTAATACGGCGTGGTACCCATCCCATGGGTCCCAAATCTCCAGGTTCAAGGGCATCTTCCTACGTCGAAAACATGCACGAGCAACCCAGAAGATGGTACACCGTGTGACCGGGAAAGGTTTCTAAAACGCACCTCATTTCTCATCTCCTTGTGCTCCGGTTCGCCATTCCAGCCGCTTTACTAGCAATCTCCCTCCTTGGAGAATCAGCACCTTTAACCTTCTGTTCCGTACACGTTGCAATTTGTCCTGAGGATGAACGGGAAGAGGGGGAACCAATGAGAGACTAGCTCTAGGTGTTGGGACAGGCACAGGTCACTCTATTTTCCCATCAGGAAGAAGAATTAACCACAGGCTCAGCCTGCCGCCGGGAGCCAGAATAGGGCCTGAAGCAATCCTGCGCTTTTGCGGCCAGCTCCCAAGAAAGCGAGTTGAAAAATGGAGCTCAGGGGCACTGCAATTCACAAACCTGCAGAGTTAGAAATGATAACTCTCGTCCACAAATATATGGAGGGAAGGCAACGAAGAGGATTTGAAAGCAAGGCAGAATTGCAGGAAACCGATTCCAGGAGGTAGATTCGAATCGCCTTTAAAGCACAGGAAAAGCGGCAAAACCTCGACAATGATGCCCTTGGCCAAAAAGGGCGTATGCGTTTTTTCCTGAATATATTCAGGAAAAAACGCATACGCCCTTTTTGGCCAACCAAGCAACCTGGAAAGGCAAATCAGCGCTACAAAGAAGTCTCGCTTCCCATCGGTCAAAAGGGCCATGCTGAATAAAGTGTCAAAACCAGAAATGCAGGACAGGCCATGGAGAAATGGGAGCCTTGCTACGCTGATGGGCGGGCTGTAAATTGCCAACAGCCACTCTGGAGAAGTGTACGGTGTGTCCTGAAACATCTAAAAAACTCAGCTTAGAGAGCATAGGGCACTTCCACTCATGGGCGTATAAATTGGGAAAACTAAAAATCAGCAAGACACAGGCACCCCAAAGTTTAGGGCTGCTCTGTTGACAAGAACCTCCACTTCGTTACACCTTAAACATCCCAGGAAAGAGAAGAATGGATAAAGAAGTTGTGGTCCTTATGTACAATGGAATATCACTCAGCCATGAAATCAACGTCATAAGGCTAGGAGCAGCATGATGAGTGGATTTAGGTACGACGATTCTAAGTGAAATAAGTCACACAGAAAGACACTTATCATAAGATATCACTTACAGAGAGAATGTAAAAACCGCTACCCTTGAACTGAATTACAAAACAGAACAGAGTCGCACGTTTAGAAAACACACTATGGCTGCTTAACGGGAAAGGTGAGGTGGGGTGATGCATAAAACAAGGGTTTCAAATTAGCTCAGATACCGTTCCATAAACCCAATATGTAATAGACAAGACCTACTCCTTGCTCAGTGAACTGGACTCAACACCCCCTATTCACCGCCCAAGAATATATCTGACTAGTAAGAATCTTAAAACCTATGTATTGATATCTCTCTGTAAGTGAGTCAAGTGGGTGAAAAGCGGCATAAACACAGCAGTGCAAAGCAGCTAAACCCTATTATAAAAATCAATTACTTTTAAAAACCCGTGAAACAAAGACAGTGAAAGAGAGAGAAATTCTTACAAAATTCGTTCAGGGGCTGCGATGCCACCTGGATTGACCATATCTAGACCCACAGATGACTGAGACATAAGGGTGGACACTCTTCGGGCTGAGAGGTTTGGTGAGGTTGGGTGAGCAAACGCAGACCCTTTAAAGTAATACGGCGTGGTACCCATCCCATGGGTCCCAAATCTGCAGGTTCAAGGGCATCTTCCTACGTCGAAAACATGCACGAGAAACCCAGAAGATGGTACACCGTGTGACCGGGAAAGGTTTCTAAAACGCACCTCATTTCTCATCTCCTTGTGCTCCGGCTCGCCATTCCAGCCGCTTTACTAGCAATCTCCCTCCTTGGAGAATCAGCACCTTTAACCTTCTGTTCCGTACACGTTGCAATTTGTCCTGAGGATGAACGGGAAGAGGGGGAACCAATGAGAGACTAGCTCTAGGTGTTGGGACAGGCACAGGTCACTCTATTTTCCCATCAGGAAGCAGAATTAACCACAGGCTCAGCCTGCCGCCCGGAGCCAGAATAGGGCCTGAAGCAATCCTGCGCTTTTGCGGCCAGCTCCCAAGAAAGCGAGTTGAAAAATGGAGCTCAGGGGCACTGCAATTCACAAACCTGCAGAGTTAGAAATGATAACTCTCGTCCACAAATATATGGAGGGAAGGCTACGAAGAGGATTTGAAAGCAAGGCAGAATTGCAGGAAACCGATTTCAGGAGGTAGATTCGAATCGCCTTTAAAGCACAGGAAAAGCGGCAAAACCTCGACAATGATGCCCTTGGCCAAAAAGGGCGTATGCGTTTTTTCCTGAATATATTCAGGAAAAAACGCATACGCCCTTTTTGGCCAACCAAGCAACCTGGAAAGGCAAATCAGCGCTACAAAGAAGTCTCGCTTCCCATCGGTCAAAAGGGCCATGCTGAATAAAGTGTCAAAACCAGAAATGCAGGACAGGCCATGGAGAAATGGGAGCCTTGCTACGCTGATGGGCGGGCTGTAAATTGCCAACAGCCACTCTGGAGAAGTGTACGGTGTGTCCTGAAACATCTAAAAAACTCAGCTTAGAGAGCATAGGGCACTTCCACTCATGGGCGTATAAATTGGGAAAACTAAAAATCAGCAAGACACAGGCACCCCAAAGTTTAGGGCTGCTCTGTTGACAAGAACCTCCACTTCGTTACACCTTAAACATCCCAGGAAAGAGAAGAATGGATAAAGAAGTTGTGGTCCTTATGTACAATGGAATATCACTCAGCCATGAAATCAACGTCATAAGGCTAGGAGCAGCATGATGAGTGGATTTAGGTACGACGATTCTAAGTGAAATAAGTCACACAGAAAGACACTTATCATAAGATATCACTTACAGAGAGAATGTAAAAACCGCTACCCTTGAACTGAATTACAAAACAGAACAGAGTCGCACGTTTAGAAAACACACTATGGCTGCTTAACGGGAAAGGTGAGGTGGGGTGATGCATAAAACAAGGGTTTCAAATTAGCTCAGATACCGTTCCATAAACCCAATATGTAATAGACAAGACCTACTCCTTGCTCAGTGAACTGGACTCAACGCCCCCTATTCACCGCCCAAGAATATATCTGACTAGTAAGAAACTTAAAACCTATGTATTGATATCTCTCTGTAAGTGAGTCAAGTGGGTGAAAAGCGGCATAAACACAGCAGTGCAAAGCAGCTAAACCCTATTATAAAAATCAATTACTTTTAAAAACCCGTGAAACAAAGACAGTGAAAGAGAGAGAAATTCTTACAAAATTCGTTCAGGGGCTGCGATGCCACCTGGATTGACCATATCTAGACCCACAGATGACTGAGACATAAGGGTGGACACTCTTGGGGCTGAGAGGTTTGGTGAGGTTGGGTGAGCAAACGCAGACCCTTTAAAGTAATACGGCGTGGTACCCATCCCATGGGTCCCAAATCTCCAGGGTCAAGGGCATCTTCCTACGTCGAAAACATGCACGAGAAAGCCAGAAGATGGTACACCGTGTGACCGGGAAAGGTTTCTAAAACGCACCTCATTTCTCATCTCCTTGTGCTCCGGTTCGCCATTCCAGCCGCTTTACTAGCAATCTCCCTCCTTGGAGAATCAGCACCTTTAACCTCCTGTTCCGAACACGTTGCAATTTGTCCTGAGGATGAACGGGAAGAGGGGGAACCAATGAGAGACTAGCTCTAGGTGTTGGGACAGGCACAGGTCACTCTATTTTCCCATCAGGAAGAAGAATTAACCACAGGCTCAGCCTGCCGCCGGGAGCCAGAATAGGGCCTGAAGCAATCCTGCGCTTTTGCGGCCAGCTCCCAAGAAAGCGAGTTGAAAAATGGAGCTCAGGGGCACTGCAATTCACAAACCTGCAGAGTTAGAAATGATAACTCTCGTCCACAAATATATGGAGGGAAGGCAACGAAGAGGATTTGAAAGCAAGGCAGAATTGCAGGAAACCGATTCCAGGAGGTAGATTCGAATCGCCTTTAAAGCACAGGAAAAGCGGCAAAACCTCGACAATGATGCCCTTGGCCAAAAAGGGCGTATGCGTTTTTTCCTGAATATATTCAGGAAAAAACGCATACGCCCTTTTTGGCCAACCAAGCAACCTGGAAAGGCAAATCAGCGCTACAAAGAAGTCTCGCTTCCCATCGGTCAAAAGGGCCATGCTGAATAAAGTGTCAAAACCAGAAATGCAGGACAGGCCATGGAGAAATGGGAGCCTTGCTACGCTGATGGGCGGGCTGTAAATTGCCAACAGCCACTCTGGAGAAGTGTACGGTGTGTCCTGAAACATCTAAAAAACTCAGCTTAGAGAGCATAGGGCACTTCCACTCATGGGCGTATAAATTGGGAAAACTAAAAATCAGCAAGACACAGGCACCCCAAAGTTTAGGGCTGCTCTGTTGACAAGAACCTCCACTTCGTTACACCTTAAACATCCCAGGAAAGAGAAGAATGGATAAAGAAGTTGTGGTCCTTATGTACAATGGAATATCACTCAGCCATGAAATCAACGTCATAAGGCTAGGAGCAGCATGATGAGTGGATTTAGGTACGACGATTCTAAGTGAAATAAGTCACACAGAAAGACACTTATCATAAGATATCACTTACAGAGAGAATGTAAAAACCGCTACCCTTGAACTGAATTACAAAACAGAACAGAGTCGCACGTTTAGAAAACACACTATGGCTGCTTAACGGGAAAGGTGAGGTGGGGTGATGCATAAAACAAGGGTTTCAAATTAGCTCAGATACCGTTCCATAAACCCAATATGTAATAGACAAGACCTACTCCTTGCTCAGTGAACTGGACTCAACACCCCCTATTCACCGCACAAGAATATATCTGACTAGTAAGAATCTTAAAACCTATGTATTGATATCTCTCTGTAAGTGAGTCAAGTGGGTGAAAAGCGGCATAAACACAGCAGTGCAAAGCAGCTAAACCCTATTATAAAAATCAATTACTTTTAAAAACCCGTGAAACAAAGACAGTGAAAGAGAGAGAAATTCTTACAAAATTCGTTCAGGTGCTGCGATGCCACCTGGATTGACCATATCTAGACCCACAGATGACTGAGACATAAGGGTGGACACTCTTCGGGCTGAGAGGTTTGGTGAGGTTGGGTGAGCAAACGCAGACCCTTTAAAGTAATACGGCGTGGTACCCATCCCATGGGTCCCAAATCTGCAGGTTCAAGGGCATCTTCCTACGTCGAAAACATGCACGAGAAACCCAGAAGATGGTACACCGTGTGACCGGGAAAGGTTTCTAAAACGCACCTCATTTCTCATCTCCTTGTGCTCCGGCTCGCCATTCCAGCCGCTTTACTAGCAATCTCCCTCCTTGGAGAATCAGCACCTTTAACCTTCTGTTCCGTACACGTTGCAATTTGTCCTGAGGATGAACGGGAAGAGGGGGAACCAATGAGAGACTAGCTCTAGGTGTTGGGACAGGCACAGGTCACTCTATTTTCCCATCAGGAAGCAGAATTAACCACAGGCTCAGCCTGCCGCCCGGAGCCAGAATAGGGCCTGAAGCAATCCTGCGCTTTTGCGGCCAGCTCCCAAGAAAGCGAGTTGAAAAATGGAGCTCAGGGGCACTGCAATTCACAAACCTGCAGAGTTAGAAATGATAACTCTCGTCCACAAATATATGGAGGGAAGGCTACGAAGAGGATTTGAAAGCAAGGCAGAATTGCAGGAAACCGATTTCAGGAGGTAGATTCGAATCGCCTTTAAAGCACAGGAAAAGCGGCAAAACCTCGACAATGATGCCCTTGGCCAAAAAGGGCGTATGCGTTTTTTCCTGAATATATTCAGGAAAAAACGCATACGCCCTTTTTGGCCAACCAAGCAACCTGGAAAGGCAAATCAGCGCTACAAAGAAGTCTCGCTTCCCATCGGTCAAAAGGGCCATGCTGAATAAAGTGTCAAAACCAGAAATGCAGGACAGGCCATGGAGAAATGGGAGCCTTGCTACGCTGATGGGCGGGCTGTAAATTGCCAACAGCCACTCTGGAGAAGTGTACGGTGTGTCCTGAAACATCTAAAAAACTCAGCTTAGAGAGCATAGGGCACTTCCACTCATGGGCGTATAAATTGGGAAAACTAAAAATCAGCAAGACACAGGCACCCCAAAGTTTAGGGCTGCTCTGTTGACAAGAACCTCCACTTCGTTACACCTTAAACATCCCAGGAAAGAGAAGAATGGATAAAGAAGTTGTGGTCCTTATGTACAATGGAATATCACTCAGCCATGAAATCAACGTCATAAGGCTAGGAGCAGCATGATGAGTGGATTTAGGTACGACGATTCTAAGTGAAATAAGTCACACAGAAAGACACTTATCATAAGATATCACTTACAGAGAGAATGTAAAAACCGCTACCCTTGAACTGAATTACAAAACAGAACAGAGTCGCACGTTTAGAAAACACACTATGGCTGCTTAACGGGAAAGGTGAGGTGGGGTGATGCATAAAACAAGGGTTTCAAATTAGCTCAGATACCGTTCCATAAACCCAATATGTAATAGACAAGACCTACTCCTTGCTCAGTGAACTGGACTCAACGCCCCCTATTCACCGCCCAAGAATATATCTGACTAGTAAGAATCTTAAAACCTATGTATTGATATCTCTCTGTAAGTGAGTCAAGTAGGTGTAAAGCGGCATAAACACAGCAGTGCAAAGCAGCTAAACCCCATTATAAAAATCAATTACTTTTAAAAACCCGTGAAACAAAGACAGTGAAAGAGAGAGAAATTCTTACAAAATTCGTTCAGGGGCTGCGATGCCACCTGGATTGACCATATCTAGACCCACAGATGACTGAGACATAAGGGTGAACACTCTTGGGGCTGAGAGGTTTGGTGAGGTTGGGTGAGCAAACGCAGACCCTTTAAAGTAATACGGCGTGGTACCCATCCCATGGGTCCCAAATCTCCAGGTTCAAGGGCATCTTCCTACGTCGAAAACATGCACGAGCAACCCAGAAGATGGTACACCGTGTGACCGGGAAAGGTTTCTAAAACGCACCTCATTTCTCATCTCCTTGTGCTCCGGTTCGCCATTCCAGCCGCTTTACTAGCAATCTCCCTCCTTGGAGAATCAGCACCTTTAACCTTCTGTTCCGTACACGTTGCAATTTGTCCTGAGGATGAACGGGAAGAGGGGGAACCAATGAGAGACTAGCTCTAGGTGTTGGGACAGGCACAGGTCACTCTATTTTCCCATCAGGAAGAAGAATTAACCACAGGCTCAGCCTGCCGCCGGGAGCCAGAATAGGGCCTGAAGCAATCCTGCGCTTTTGCGGCCAGCTCCCAAGAAAGCGAGTTGAAAAATGGAGCTCAGGGGCACTGCAATTCACAAACCTGCAGAGTTAGAAATGATAACTCTCGTCCACAAATATATGGAGGGAAGGCAACGAAGAGGATTTGAAAGCAAGGCAGAATTGCAGGAAACCGATTCCAGGAGGTAGATTCGAATCGCCTTTAAAGCACAGGAAAAGCGGCAAAACCTCGACAATGATGCCCTTGGCCAAAAAGGGCGTATGCGTTTTTTCCTGAATATATTCAGGAAAAAACGCATACGCCCTTTTTGGCCAACCAAGCAACCTGGAAAGGCAAATCAGCGCTACAAAGAAGTCTCGCTTCCCATCGGTCAAAAGGGCCATGCTGAATAAAGTGTCAAAACCAGAAATGCAGGACAGGCCATGGAGAAATGGGAGCCTTGCTACGCTGATGGGCGGGCTGTAAATTGCCAACAGCCACTCTGGAGAAGTGTACGGTGTGTCCTGAAACATCTAAAAAACTCAGCTTAGAGAGCATAGGGCACTTCCACTCATGGGCGTATAAATTGGGAAAACTAAAAATCAGCAAGACACAGGCACCCCAAAGTTTAGGGCTGCTCTGTTGACAAGAACCTCCACTTCGTTACACCTTAAACATCCCAGGAAAGAGAAGAATGGATAAAGAAGTTGTGGTCCTTATGTACAATGGAATATCACTCAGCCATGAAATCAACGTCATAAGGCTAGGAGCAGCATGATGAGTGGATTTAGGTACGACGATTCTAAGTGAAATAAGTCACACAGAAAGACACTTATCATAAGATATCACTTACAGAGAGAATGTAAAAACCGCTACCCTTGAACTGAATTACAAAACAGAACAGAGTCGCACGTTTAGAAAACACACTATGGCTGCTTAACGGGAAAGGTGAGGTGGGGTGATGCATAAAACAAGGGTTTCAAATTAGCTCAGATACCGTTCCATAAACCCAATATGTAATAGACAAGACCTACTCCTTGCTCAGTGAACTGGACTCAACACCCCCTATTCACCGCCCAAGAATATATCTGACTAGTAAGAATCTTAAAACCTATGTATTGATATCTCTCTGTAAGTGAGTCAAGTGGGTGAAAAGCGGCATAAACACAGCAGTGCAAAGCAGCTAAACCCTATTATAAAAATCAATTACTTTTAAAAACCCGTGAAACAAAGACAGTGAAAGAGAGAGAAATTCTTACAAAATTCGTTCAGGGGCTGCGATGCCACCTGGATTGACCATATCTAGACCCACAGATGACTGAGACATAAGGGTGGACACTCTTCGGGCTGAGAGGTTTGGTGAGGTTGGGTGAGCAAACGCAGACCCTTTAAAGTAATACGGCGTGGTACCCATCCCATGGGTCCCAAATCTGCAGGTTCAAGGGCATCTTCCTACGTCGAAAACATGCACGAGAAACCCAGAAGATGGTACACCGTGTGACCGGGAAAGGTTTCTAAAACGCACCTCATTTCTCATCTCCTTGTGCTCCGGCTCGCCATTCCAGCCGCTTTACTAGCAATCTCCCTCCTTGGAGAATCAGCACCTTTAACCTTCTGTTCCGTACACGTTGCAATTTGTCCTGAGGATGAACGGGAAGAGGGGGAACCAATGAGAGACTAGCTCTAGGTGTTGGGACAGGCACAGGTCACTCTATTTTCCCATCAGGAAGCAGAATTAACCACAGGCTCAGCCTGCCGCCCGGAGCCAGAATAGGGCCTGAAGCAATCCTGCGCTTTTGCGGCCAGCTCCCAAGAAAGCGAGTTGAAAAATGGAGCTCAGGGGCACTGCAATTCACAAACCTGCAGAGTTAGAAATGATAACTCTCGTCCACAAATATATGGAGGGAAGGCTACGAAGAGGATTTGAAAGCAAGGCAGAATTGCAGGAAACCGATTTCAGGAGGTAGATTCGAATCGCCTT
Organism: Balaenoptera borealis; assembly: GCF_965194805.1. Lineage (NCBI taxonomy): Eukaryota > Metazoa > Chordata > Mammalia > Artiodactyla > Balaenopteridae > Balaenoptera > Balaenoptera borealis. Next base: position 691,679 of record NW_028123825.1, read on the forward strand.
TAAAGCACAGGAAAAGCGGCAAAACCTCGACAATGATGCCCTTGGCCAAAAAGGGCGTATGCGTTTTTTCCTGAATATATTCAGGAAAAAACGCATACGCCCTTTTTGGCCAACCAAGCAACCTGGAAAGGCAAATCAGCGCTACAAAGAAGTCTCGCTTCCCATCGGTCAAAAGGGCCATGCTGAATAAAGTGTCAAAACCAGAAATGCAGGACAGGCCATGGAGAAATGGGAGCCTTGCTACGCTGATGGGCGGGCTGTAAATTGCCAACAGCCACTCTGGAGAAGTGTACGGTGTGTCCTGAAACATCTAAAAAACTCAGCTTAGAGAGCATAGGGCACTTCCACTCATGGGCGTATAAATTGGGAAAACTAAAAATCAGCAAGACACAGGCACCCCAAAGTTTAGGGCTGCTCTGTTGACAAGAACCTCCACTTCGTTACACCTTAAACATCCCAGGAAAGAGAAGAATGGATAAAGAAGTTGTGGTCCTTATGTACAATGGAATATCACTCAGCCATGAAATCAACGTCATAAGGCTAGGAGCAGCATGATGAGTGGATTTAGGTACGACGATTCTAAGTGAAATAAGTCACACAGAAAGACACTTATCATAAGATATCACTTACAGAGAGAATGTAAAAACCGCTACCCTTGAACTGAATTACAAAACAGAACAGAGTCGCACGTTTAGAAAACACACTATGGCTGCTTAACGGGAAAGGTGAGGTGGGGTGATGCATAAAACAAGGGTTTCAAATTAGCTCAGATACCGTTCCATAAACCCAATATGTAATAGACAAGACCTACTCCTTGCTCAGTGAACTGGACTCAACGCCCCCTATTCACCGCCCAAGAATATATCTGACTAGTAAGAAACTTAAAACCTATGTATTGATATCTCTCTGTAAGTGAGTCAAGTGGGTGAAAAGCGGCATAAACACAGCAGTGCAAAGCAGCTAAACCCTATTATAAAAATCAATTACTTTTAAAAACCCGTGAAACAAAGACAGTGAAAGAGAGAGAAATTCTTACAAAATTCGTTCAGGGGCTGCGATGCCACCTGGATTGACCATATCTAGACCCACAGATGACTGAGACATAAGGGTGGACACTCTTGGGGCTGAGAGGTTTGGTGAGGTTGGGTGAGCAAACGCAGACCCTTTAAAGTAATACGGCGTGGTACCCATCCCATGGGTCCCAAATCTCCAGGGTCAAGGGCATCTTCCTACGTCGAAAACATGCACGAGAAAGCCAGAAGATGGTACACCGTGTGACCGGGAAAGGTTTCTAAAACGCACCTCATTTCTCATCTCCTTGTGCTCCGGTTCGCCATTCCAGCCGCTTTACTAGCAATCTCCCTCCTTGGAGAATCAGCACCTTTAACCTCCTGTTCCGAACACGTTGCAATTTGTCCTGAGGATGAACGGGAAGAGGGGGAACCAATGAGAGACTAGCTCTAGGTGTTGGGACAGGCACAGGTCACTCTATTTTCCCATCAGGAAGCAGAATTAACCACAGGCTCAGCCTGCCGCCCGGAGCCAGAATAGGGCCTGAAGCAATCCTGCGCTTTTGCGGCCAGCTCCCAAGAAAGCGAGTTGAAAAATGGAGCTCAGGGGCACTGCAATTCACAAACCTGCAGAGTTAGAAATGATAACTCTCGTCCACAAATATATGGAGGGAAGGCTACGAAGAGGATTTGAAAGCAAGGCAGAATTGCAGGAAACCGATTTCAGGAGGTAGATTCGAATCGCCTTTAAAGCACAGGAAAAGCGGCAAAACCTCGACAATGATGCCCTTGGCCAAAAAGGGCGTATGCGTTTTTTCCTGAATATATTCAGGAAAAAACGCATACGCCCTTTTTGGCCAACCAAGCAACCTGGAAAGGCAAATCAGCGCTACAAAGAAGTCTCGCTTCCCATCGGTCAAAAGGGCCATGCTGAATAAAGTGTCAAAACCAGAAATGCAGGACAGGCCATGGAGAAATGGGAGCCTTGCTACGCTGATGGGCGGGCTGTAAATTGCCAACAGCCACTCTGGAGAAGTGTACGGTGTGTCCTGAAACATCTAAAAAACTCAGCTTAGAGAGCATAGGGCACTTCCACTCATGGGCGTATAAATTGGGAAAACTAAAAATCAGCAAGACACAGGCACCCCAAAGTTTAGGGCTGCTCTGTTGACAAGAACCTCCACTTCGTTACACCTTAAACATCCCAGGAAAGAGAAGAATGGATAAAGAAGTTGTGGTCCTTATGTACAATGGAATATCACTCAGCCATGAAATCAACGTCATAAGGCTAGGAGCAGCATGATGAGTGGATTTAGGTACGACGATTCTAAGTGAAATAAGTCACACAGAAAAAGACACTTATCATAAGATATCACTTACAGAGGGAATGTAAAAACCGCTACCCTTGAACTGAATTACAAAACAGAACAGAGTCGCACGTTTAGAAAACACACTATGGCTGCTTAACGGGAAAGGTGAGGTGGGGTGATGCATAAAACAAGGGTTTCAAATTAGCTCAGATACCGTTCCATAAACCCAATATGTAATAGACAAGACCTACTCCTTGCTCAGTGAACTGGACTCAACAACCCCTATTCACCGCCCAAGAATATATCTGACTAGTAAGAATCTTAAAACCTATGTAGTGATATCTCTCTGTAAGTGAGTCAAGTGGGTGAAAAGCGGCATAAACACAGCAGTGCAAAGCAGCTAAACCCCATTATAAAAATCAATTACTTTTAAAAACCCGTGAAACAAAGACAGTGAAAGAGAGAGAAATTCTTACAAAATTCGTTCAGGGGCTGCGATGCCACCTGGATTGACCATATCTATACCCACAGATGACTGAGACATAAGGGTGGACACTCTTGGGGCTGAGAGGTTTGGTGAGGTTGGGTGAGCAAACGCAGACCCTTTAAAGTAATACGGCGTGGTACCCATTCCATGGGTCCCAAATCTCCAGGTTCAAGGGCATCTTCCTACGTCGAAAACATGCACAAGCAACCCAGAAGATGGTACACCGTGTGACCGGGAAAGGTTTCTAAAACGCACCTCATTTCTCATCTCCTTGTGCTCCGGTTCGCCATTCCAGCCGCTTTACTAGCAATCTCCCTCCTTGGAGAATCAGCACCTTTAACCTCCTGTTCCGTACACGTTGCAATTTGTCCTGAGGATGAACGGGAAGAGGGGGAACCAATGAGAGACTAGCTCTAGGTGTTGGGACAGGCACAGGTCACTATATTTTCCCATCAGGAAGAAGAATTAACCACAGGCTCAGCCTGCCGCCGGGAGCCAGAATAGGGCCTGAAGCAATCCTGCGCTTTTGCGGCCAGCTCCCAAGAAAGCGAGTTGAATAATGGAGCTCAGGGGCACTGCAATTCACAAACCTGCAGAGTTAGAAATGATAACTCTCGTCCACAAATATATGGAGGGAAGGCAACGAAGAGGATTTGAAAGCAAGGCAGAATTGCAGGAAACCGATTCCAGGAGGTAGATTCGAATCACCTTTAAAGCACAGGAAAAGCGGCAAAACCTCGACAATGATGCCCTTGGCCAAAAAGGGCGTATGCGTTTTTTCCTGAATATATTCAGGAAAAAACGCATACGCCCTTTTTGGCCAACCAAGCAACCTGGAAAGGCAAATCAGCGCTACAAAGAAGTCTCGCTTCCCATCGGTCAAAAGGGCCATGCTGAATAAAGTGTCAAAACCAGAAATGCAGGACAGGCCATGGAGAAATGGGAGCCTTGCTACGCTGATGGGCGGGCTGTAAATTGCCAACAGCCACTCTGGAGAAGTGTACGGTGTGTCCTGAAACATCTAAAAAACTCAGCTTAGAGAGCATAGGGCACTTCCACTCATGGGCGTATAAATTGGGAAAACTAAAAATCAGCAAGACACAGGCACCCCAAAGTTTAGGGCTGCTCTGTTGACAAGAACCTCCACTTCGTTACACCTTAAACATCCCAGGAAAGAGAAGAATGGATAAAGAAGTTGTGGTCCTTATGTACAATGGAATATCACTCAGCCATGAAATCAACGTCATAAGGCTAGGAGCAGCATGATGAGTGGATTTAGGTACGACGATTCTAAGTGAAATAAGTCACACAGAAAGACACTTATCATAAGATATCACTTACAGAGAGAATGTAAAAACCGCTACCCTTGAACTGAATTACAAAACAGAACAGAGTCGCACGTTTAGAAAACACACTATGGCTGCTTAACGGGAAAGGTGAGGTGGGGTGATGCATAAAACAAGGGTTTCAAATTAGCTCAGATACCGTTCCATAAACCCAATATGTAATAGACAAGACCTACTCCTTGCTCAGTGAACTGGACTCAACACCCCCTATTCACCGCACAAGAATATATCTGACTAGTAAGAATCTTAAAACCTATGTATTGATATCTCTCTGTAAGTGAGTCAAGTGGGTGAAAAGCGGCATAAACACAGCAGTGCAAAGCAGCTAAACCCTATTATAAAAATCAATTACTTTTAAAAACCCGTGAAACAAAGACAGTGAAAGAGAGAGAAATTCTTACAAAATTCGTTCAGGGGCTGCGATGCCACCTGGATTGACCATATCTAGACCCACAGATGACTGAGACATAAGGGTGGACACTCTTCGGGCTGAGAGGTTTGGTGAGGTTGGGTGAGCAAACGCAGACCCTTTAAAGTAATACGGCGTGGTACCCATCCCATGGGTCCCAAATCTGCAGGTTCAAGGGCATCTTCCTACGTCGAAAACATGCACGAGAAACCCAGAAGATGGTACACCGTGTGACCGGGAAAGGTTTCTAAAACGCACCTCATTTCTCATCTCCTTGTGCTCCGGCTCGCCATTCCAGCCACTTTACTAGCAATCTCCCTCCTTGGAGAATCAGCACCTTTAACCTTCTGTTCCGTACACGTTGCAATTTGTCCTGAGGATGAACGGGAAGAGGGGGAACCAATGAGAGACTAGCTCTAGGTGTTGGGACAGGCACAGGTCACTCTATTTTCCCATCAGGAAGCAGAATTAACCACAGGCTCAGCCTGCCGCCCGGAGCCAGAATAGGGCCTGAAGCAATCCTGCGCTTTTGCGGCCAGCTCCCAAGAAAGCGAGTTGAAAAATGGAGCTCAGGGGCACTGCAATTCACAAACCTGCAGAGTTAGAAATGATAACTCTCGTCCACAAATATATGGAGGGAAGGCTACGAAGAGGATTTGAAAGCAAGGCAGAATTGCAGGAAACCGATTTCAGGAGGTAGATTCGAATCGCCTTTAAAGCACAGGAAAAGCGGCAAAACCTCGACAATGATGCCCTTGGCCAAAAAGGGCGTATGCGTTTTTTCCTGAATATATTCAGGAAAAAACGCATACGCCCTTTTTGGCCAACCAAGCAACCTGGAAAGGCAAATCAGCGCTACAAAGAAGTCTCGCTTCCCATCGGTCAAAAGGGCCATGCTGAATAAAGTGTCAAAACCAGAAATGCAGGACAGGCCATGGAGAAATGGGAGCCTTGCTACGCTGATGGGCGGGCTGTAAATTGCCAACAGCCACTCTGGAGAAGTGTACGGTGTGTCCTGAAACATCTAAAAAACTCAGCTTAGAGAGCATAGGGCACTTCCACTCATGGGCGTATAAATTGGGAAAACTAAAAATCAGCAAGACACAGGCACCCCAAAGTTTAGGGCTGCTCTGTTGACAAGAACCTCCACTTCGTTACACCTTAAACATCCCAGGAAAGAGAAGAATGGATAAAGAAGTTGTGGTCCTTATGTACAATGGAATATCACTCAGCCATGAAATCAACGTCATAAGGCTAGGAGCAGCATGATGAGTGGATTTAGGTACGACGATTCTAAGTGAAATAAGTCACACAGAAAGACACTTATCATAAGATATCACTTACAGAGAGAATGTAAAAACCGCTACCCTTGAACTGAATTACAAAACAGAACAGAGTCGCACGTTTAGAAAACACACTATGGCTGCTTAACGGGAAAGGTGAGGTGGGGTGATGCATAAAACAAGGGTTTCAAATTAGCTCAGATACCGTTCCATAAACCCAATATGTAATAGACAAGACCTACTCCTTGCTCAGTGAACTGGACTCAACGCCCCCTATTCACCGCCCAAGAATATATCTGACTAGTAAGAATCTTAAAACCTATGTATTGATATCTCTCTGTAAGTGAGTCAAGTAGGTGTAAAGCGGCATAAACACAGCAGTGCAAAGCAGCTAAACCCCATTATAAAAATCAATTACTTTTAAAAACCCGTGAAACAAAGACAGTGAAAGAGAGAGAAATTCTTACAAAATTCGTTCAGGGGCTGCGATGCCACCTGGATTGACCATATCTAGACCCACAGATGACTGAGACATAAGGGTGAACACTCTTGGGGCTGAGAGGTTTGGTGAGGTTGGGTGAGCAAACGCAGACCCTTTAAAGTAATACGGCGTGGTACCCATCCCATGGGTCCCAAATCTCCAGGTTCAAGGGCATCTTCCTACGTCGAAAACATGCACGAGCAACCCAGAAGATGGTACACCGTGTGACCGGGAAAGGTTTCTAAAACGCACCTCATTTCTCATCTCCTTCTGCTCCGGTTCGCCATTCCAGCCGCTTTACTAGCAATCTCCCTCCTTGGAGAATCAGCACCTTTAACCTTCTGTTCCGTACACGTTGCAATTTGTCCTGAGGATGAACGGGAAGAGGGGGAACCAATGAGAGACTAGCTCTAGGTGTTGGGACAGGCACAGGTCACTCTATTTTCCCATCAGGAAGAAGAATTAACCACAGGCTCAGCCTGCCGCCGGGAGCCAGAATAGGGCCTGAAGCAATCCTGCGCTTTTGCGGCCAGCTCCCAAGAAAGCGAGTTGAAAAATGGAGCTCAGGGGCACTGCAATTCACAAACCTGCAGAGTTAGAAATGATAACTCTCGTCCACAAATATATGGAGGGAAGGCAACGAAGAGGATTTGAAAGCAAGGCAGAATTGCAGGAAACCGATTCCAGGAGGTAGATTCGAATCGCCTTTAAAGCACAGGAAAAGCGGCAAAACCTCGACAATGATGCCCTTGGCCAAAAAGGGCGTATGCGTTTTTTCCTGAATATATTCAGGAAAAAACGCATACGCCCTTTTTGGCCAACCAAGCAACCTGGAAAGGCAAATCAGCGCTACAAAGAAGTCTCGCTTCCCATCGGTCAAAAGGGCCATGCTGAATAAAGTGTCAAAACCAGAAATGCAGGACAGGCCATGGAGAAATGGGAGCCTTGCTACGCTGATGGGCGGGCTGTAAATTGCCAACAGCCACTCTGGAGAAGTGTACGGTGTGTCCTGAAACATCTAAAAAACTCAGCTTAGAGAGCATAGGGCACTTCCACTCATGGGCGTATAAATTGGGAAAACTAAAAATCAGCAAGACACAGGCACCCCAAAGTTTAGGGCTGCTCTGTTGACAAGAACCTCCACTTCGTTACACCTTAAACATCCCAGGAAAGAGAAGAATGGATAAAGAAGTTGTGGTCCTTATGTACAATGGAATATCACTCAGCCATGAAATCAACGTCATAAGGCTAGGAGCAGCATGATGAGTGGATTTAGGTACGACGATTCTAAGTGAAATAAGTCACACAGAAAGACACTTATCATAAGATATCACTTACAGAGAGAATGTAAAAACCGCTACCCTTGAACTGAATTACAAAACAGAACAGAGTCGCACGTTTAGAAAACACACTATGGCTGCTTAACGGGAAAGGTGAGGTGGGGTGATGCATAAAACAAGGGTTTCAAATTAGCTCAGATACCGTTCCATAAACCCAATATGTAATAGACAAGACCTACTCCTTGCTCAGTGAACTGGACTCAACACCCCCTATTCACCGCCCAAGAATATATCTGACTAGTAAGAATCTTAAAACCTATGTATTGATATCTCTCTGTAAGTGAGTCAAGTGGGTGAAAAGCGGCATAAACACAGCAGTGCAAAGCAGCTAAACCCTATTATAAAAATCAATTACTTTTAAAAACCCGTGAAACAAAGACAGTGAAAGAGAGAGAAATTCTTACAAAATTCGTTCAGGGGCTGCGATGCCACCTGGATTGACCATATCTAGACCCACAGATGACTGAGACATAAGGGTGGACACTCTTCGGGCTGAGAGGTTTGGTGAGGTTGGGTGAGCAAACGCAGACCCTTTAAAGTAATACGGCGTGGTACCCATCCCATGGGTCCCAAATCTGCAGGTTCAAGGGCATCTTCCTACGTCGAAAACATGCACGAGAAACCCAGAAGATGGTACACCGTGTGACCGGGAAAGGTTTCTAAAACGCACCTCATTTCTCATCTCCTTGTGCTCCGGCTCGCCATTCCAGCCGCTTTACTAGCAATCTCCCTCCTTGGAGAATCAGCACCTTTAACCTTCTGTTCCGTACACGTTGCAATTTGTCCTGAGGATGAACGGGAAGAGGGGGAACCAATGAGAGACTAGCTCTAGGTGTTGGGACAGGCACAGGTCACTCTATTTTCCCATCAGGAAGCAGAATTAACCACAGGCTCAGCCTGCCGCCCGGAGCCAGAATAGGGCCTGAAGCAATCCTGCGCTTTTGCGGCCAGCTCCCAAGAAAGCGAGTTGAAAAATGGAGCTCAGGGGCACTGCAATTCACAAACCTGCAGAGTTAGAAATGATAACTCTCGTCCACAAATATATGGAGGGAAGGCTACGAAGAGGATTTGAAAGCAAGGCAGAATTGCAGGAAACCGATTTCAGGAGGTAGATTCGAATCGCCTTTAAAGCACAGGAAAAGCGGCAAAACCTCGACAATGATGCCCTTGGCCAAAAAGGGCGTATGCGTTTTTTCCTGAATATATTCAGGAAAAAACGCATACGCCCTTTTTGGCCAACCAAGCAACCTGGAAAGGCAAATCAGCGCTACAAAGAAGTCTCGCTTCCCATCGGTCAAAAGGGCCATGCTGAATAAAGTGTCAAAACCAGAAATGCAGGACAGGCCATGGAGAAATGGGAGCCTTGCTACGCTGATGGGCGGGCTGTAAATTGCCAACAGCCACTCTGGAGAAGTGTACGGTGTGTCCTGAAACATCTAAAAAACTCAGCTTAGAGAGCATAGGGCACTTCCACTCATGGGCGTATAAATTGGGAAAACTAAAAATCAGCAAGACACAGGCACCCCAAAGTTTAGGGCTGCTCTGTTGACAAGAACCTCCACTTCGTTACACCTTAAACATCCCAGGAAAGAGAAGAATGGATAAAGAAGTTGTGGTCCTTATGTACAATGGAATATCACTCAGCCATGAAATCAACGTCATAAGGCTAGGAGCAGCATGATGAGTGGATTTAGGTACGACGATTCTAAGTGAAATAAGTCACACAGAAAAAGACACTTATCATAAGATATCACTTACAGAGGGAATGTAAAAACCGCTACCCTTGAACTGAATTACAAAACAGAACAGAGTCGCACGTTTAGAAAACACACTATGGCTGCTTAACGGGAAAGGTGAGGTGGGGTGATGCATAAAACAAGGGTTTCAAATTAGCTCAGATAAGGTTCCATAAACCCAATATGTAATAGACAAGACCTACTCCTTGCTCAGTGAACTGGACTCAACAACCCCTATTCACCGCCCAAGAATATATCTGACTAGTAAGAATCTTAAAACCTATGTAGTGATATCTCTCTGTAAGTGAGTCAAGTGGGTGAAAAGCGGCATAAACACAGCAGTGCAAAGCAGCTAAACCCCATTATAAAAATCAATTACTTTTAAAAACCCGTGAAACAAAGACAGTGAAAGAGAGAGAAATTCTTACAAAATTCGTTCAGGGGCTGCGATGCCACCTGGATTGACCATATCTATACCCACAGATGACTGAGACATAAGGGTGGACACTCTTGGGGCTGAGAGGTTTGGTGAGGTTGGGTGAGCAAACGCAGACCCTTTAAAGTAATACGGCGTGGTACCCATTCCATGGGTCCCAAATCTCCAGGTTCAAGGGCATCTTCCTACGTCGAAAACATGCACAAGCAACCCAGAAGATGGTACACCGTGTGACCGGGAAAGGTTTCTAAAACGCACCTCATTTCTCATCTCCTTGTGCTCCGGTTCGCCATTCCAGCCGCTTTACTAGCAATCTCCCTCCTTGGAGAATCAGCACCTTTAACCTCCTGTTCCGTACACGTTGCAATTTGTCCTGAGGATGAACGGGAAGAGGGGGAACCAATGAGAGACTAGCTCTAGGTGTTGGGACAGGCACAGGTCACTATATTTTCCCATCAGGAAGAAGAATTAACCACAGGCTCAGCCTGCCGCCGGGAGCCAGAATAGGGCCTGAAGCAATCCTGCGCTTTTGCGGCCAGCTCCCAAGAAAGCGAGTTGAATAATGGAGCTCAGGGGCACTGCAATTCACAAACCTGCAGAGTTAGAAATGATAACTCTCGTCCACAAATATATGGAGGGAAGGCAACGAAGAGGATTTGAAAGCAAGGCAGAATTGCAGGAAACCGATTCCAGGAGGTAGATTCGAATCACCTTTAAAGCACAGGAAAAGCGGCAAAACCTCGACAATGATGCCCTTGGCCAAAAAGGGCGTATGCGTTTTTTCCTGAATATATTCAGGAAAAAACGCATACGCCCTTTTTGGCCAACCAAGCAACCTGGAAAGGCAAATCAGCGCTACAAAGAAGTCTCGCTTCCCATCGGTCAAAAGGGCCATGCTGAATAAAGTGTCAAAACCAGAAATGCAGGACAGGCCATGGAGAAATGGGAGCCTTGCTACGCTGATGGGCGGGCTGTAAATTGCCAACAGCCACTCTGGAGAAGTGTACGGTGTGTCCTGAAACATCTAAAAAACTCAGCTTAGAGAGCATAGGGCACTTCCACTCATGGGCGTATAAATTGGGAAAACTAAAAATCAGCAAGACACAGGCACCCCAAAGTTTAGGGCTGCTCTGTTGACAAGAACCTCCACTTCGTTACACCTTAAACATCCCAGGAAAGAGAAGAATGGATAAAGAAGTTGTGGTCCTTATGTACAATGGAATATCACTCAGCCATGAAATCAACGTCATAAGGCTAGGAGCAGCATGATGAGTGGATTTAGGTACGACGATTCTAAGTGAAATAAGTCACACAGAAAGACACTTATCATAAGATATCACTTACAGAGAGAATGTAAAAACCGCTACCCTTGAACTGAATTACAAAACAGAACAGAGTCGCACGTTTAGAAAACACACTATGGCTGCTTAACGGGAAAGGTGAGGTGGGGTGATGCATAAAACAAGGGTTTCAAATTAGCTCAGATACCGTTCCATAAACCCAATATGTAATAGACAAGACCTACTCCTTGCTCAGTGAACTGGACTCAACGCCCCCTATTCACCGCCCAAGAATATATCTGACTAGTAAGAATCTTAAAACCTATGTAGTGATATCTCTCTGTAAGTGAGTCAAGTGGGTGAAAAGCGGCATAAACACAGCAGTGCAAAGCAGCTAAACCCTATTATAAAAATCAATTACTTTTAAAACCCCGTGAAACAAAGACAGTGAAAGAGAGAGAAATTCTTACAAAATTCGTTCAGGGGCTGCGATGCCACCTGGATTGACCATATCTAGACCCACAGATGACTGAGACATAAGGGTGGACACTCTTGGGGCTGAGAGGTTTGGTGAGGTTGGGTGAGCAAACGCAGACCCTTTAAAGTAATACGGCGTGGTACCCATCCCATGGGTCCCAAATCTCCAGGGTCAAGGGCATCTTCCTACGTCGAAAACATGCACGAGAAACCCAGAAGATGGTACACCGTGTGACCGGGAAAGGTTTCTAAAACGCACCTCATTTCTCATCTCCTTGTGCTCCGGTTCGCCATTCCAGCCGCTTTACTAGCAATCTCCCTCCTTGGAGAATCAGCACCTTTAACCTTCTGTTCCGTACACGTTGCAATTTGTCCTGAGGATGAACGGGAAGAGGGGGAACCAATGAGAGACTAGCTCTAGGTGTTGGGACAGGCACAGGTCACTCTATTTTCCCATCAGGAAGCAGAATTAACCACAGGCTCAGCCTGCCGCCCGGAGCCAGAATAGGGCCTGAAGCAATCCTGCGCTTTTGCGGCCAGCTCCCAAGAAAGCGAGTTGAAAAATGGAGCTCAGGGGCACTGCAATTCACAAACCTGCAGAGTTAGAAATGATAACTCTCGTCCACAAATATGTGGAGGGAAGGCTACGAAGAGGATTTGAAAGCAAGGCAGAATTGCAGGAAACCGATTTCAGGAGGTAGATTCGAATCGCCTTTAAAGCACAGGAAAAGCGGCAAAACCTCGACAATGATGCCCTTGGCCAAAAAGGGCGTATGCGTTTTTTCCTGAATATATTCAGGAAGAAACGCATACGCCCTTTTTGGCCAACCAAGCAACCTGGAAAGGCAAATCAGCGCTACAAAGAAGTCTCGCTTCCCATCGTTCAAAAGGGCCATGCTGAATAAAGTGTCAAAACCAGAAATGCAGGACAGGCCATGGAGAAATGGGAGCCTTGCTACGCTGATGGGCGGGCTGTAAATTGCCAACAGCCACTCTGGAGAAGTGTACGGTGTGTCCTGAAACATCTAAAAAACTCAGCTTAGAGAGCATAGGGCACTTCCACTCATGGGCGTATAAATTGGGAAAACTAAAAATCAGCAAGACACAGGCACCCCAAAGTTTAGGGCTGCTCTGTTGACAAGAACCTCCACTTCGTTACACCTTAAACATCCCAGGAAAGAGAAGAATGGATAAAGAAGTTGTGGTCCTTATGTACAATGGAATATCACTCAGCCATGAAATCAACGTCATAAGGCTAGGAGCAGCATGATGAGTGGATTTAGGTACGACGATTCTAAGTGAAATAAGTCACACAGAAAAAGACACTTATCATAAGATATCACTTACAGAGGGAATGTAAAAACCGCTACCCTTGAACTGAATTACAAAACAGAACAGAGTCGCACGTTTAGAAAACACACTATGGCTGCTTAACGGGAAAGGTGAGGTGGGGTGATGCATAAAACAAGGGTTTCAAATTAGCTCAGATACCGTTCCATAAACCCAATATGTAATAGACAAGACCTACTCCTTGCTCAGTGAACTGGACTCAACAACCCCTATTCACCGCCCAAGAATATATCTGACTAGTAAGAATCTTAAAACCTATGTATTGATATCTCTCTGTAAGTGAGTCAAGTAGGTGTAAAGCGGCATAAACACAGCAGTGCAAAGCAGCTAAACCCCATTATAAAAATCAATTACTTTTAAAAACCCGTGAAACAAAGACAGTGAAAGAGAGAGAAATTCTTACAAAATTCGTTCAGGTGCTGCGATGCCACCTGGATTGACCATATCTAGACCCACAGCTGATTGAGACATAAGGGTGGACACTCTTGGGGCTGAGAGGTTTGGTGAGGTTGGGTGAGCTAACGCAGACCCTGTAAAGTAATACGGCGTGGTACCCATCCCATGGGTCCCAAATCTCCAGGTTCAAGGGCATCTTCCTACGTCGAAAACATGCACGAGAAACCCAGAAGATGGTACACCGTGTGACCGGGAAAGGTTTCTAAAACGCACCTCATTTCTCATCTCCTTGTGCTCCGGTTCGCCATTCCAGCCGCTTTACTAGCAATCTCCCTCCTTGGAGAATCAGCACCTTTAACCTCCTGTTCCGAACACGTTGCAATTTGTCCTGAGGATGAACGGGAAGAGGGGGAACCAATGAGAGACTAGCTCTAGGTGTTGGGACAGGCACAGGTCACTCTATTTTCCCATCAGGAAGCAGAATTAACCACAGGCTCAGCCTGCCGCCCGGAGCCAGAATAGGGCCTGAAGCAATCCTGCGCTTTTGCGGCCAGCTCCCAAGAAAGCGAGTTGAAAAATGGAGCTCAGGGGCACTGCAATTCACAAACCTGCAGAGTTAGAAATGATAACTCTCGTCCACAAATATATGGAGGGAAGGCAACGAAGAGGATTTGAAAGCAAGGCAGAATTGCAGGAAACCGATTTCAGGAGGTAGATTCGAATCGCCTTTAAAGCACAGGAAAAGCGGCAAAACCTCGACAATGATGCCCTTGGCCAAAAAGGGCGTATGCGTTTTTTCCTGAATATATTCAGGAAAAAACGCATACGCCCTTTTTGGCCAACCAAGCAACCTGGAAAGGCAAATCAGCGCTACAAAGAAGTCTCGCTTCCCATCGGTCAAAAGGGCCATGCTGAATAAAGTGTCAAAACCAGAAATGCAGGACAGGCCATGGAGAAATGGGAGCCTTGCTACGCTGATGGGCGGGCTGTAAATTGCCAACAGCCACTCTGGAGAAGTGTACGGTGTGTCCTGAAACATCTAAAAAACTCAGCTTAGAGAGCATAGGGCACTTCCACTCATGGGCATATAAATTGGGAAAACTAAAAATCAGCAAGACACAGGCACCCCAAAGTTTAGGGCTGCTCTGTTGACAAGAACCTCCACTTCGTTACACCTTAAACATCCCAGGAAAGAGAAGAATGGATAAAGAAGTTGTGGTCCTTATGTACAATGGAATATCACTCAGCCATGAAATCAACGTCATAAGGCTAGGAGCAGCATGATGAGTGGATTTAGGTACGACGATTCTAAGTGAAATAAGTCACACAGAAAGACACTTATCATAAGATATCACTTACAGAGAGAATGTAAAAACCGCTACCCTTGAACTGAATTACAAAACAGAACAGAGTCGCACGTTTAGAAAACACACTATGGCTGCTTAACGGGAAAGGTGAGGTGGGGTGATGCATAAAACAAGGGTTTCAAATTAGCTCAGATAAGGTTCCATAAACCCAATATGTAATAGACAAGACCTACTCCTTGCTCAGTGAACTGGACTCAACAACCCCTATTCACCGCCCAAGAATATATCTGACTAGTAAGAATCTTAAAACCTATGTAGTGATATCTCTCTGTAAGTGAGTCAAGTGGGTGAAAAGCGGCATAAACACAGCAGTGCAAAGCAGCTAAACCCCATTATAAAAATCAATTACTTTTAAAAACCCGTGAAACAAAGACAGTGAAAGAGAGAGAAATTCTTACAAAATTCGTTCAGGGGCTGCGATGCCACCTGGATTGACCATATCTATACCCACAGATGACTGAGACATAAGGGTGGACACTCTTGGGGCTGAGAGGTTTGGTGAGGTTGGGTGAGCAAACGCAGACCCTTTAAAGTAATACGGCGTGGTACCCATTCCATGGGTCCCAAATCTCCAGGTTCAAGGGCATCTTCCTACGTCGAAAACATGCACAAGCAACCCAGAAGATGGTACACCGTGTGACCGGGAAAGGTTTCTAAAACGCACCTCATTTCTCATCTCCTTGTGCTCCGGTTCGCCATTCCAGCCGCTTTACTAGCAATCTCCCTCCTTGGAGAATCAGCACCTTTAACCTCCTGTTCCGTACACGTTGCAATTTGTCCTGAGGATGAACGGGAAGAGGGGGAACCAATGAGAGACTAGCTCTAGGTGTTGGGACAGGCACAGGTCACTATATTTTCCCATCAGGAAGAAGAATTAACCACAGGCTCAGCCTGCCGCCGGGAGCCAGAATAGGGCCTGAAGCAATCCTGCGCTTTTGCGGCCAGCTCCCAAGAAAGCGAGTTGAATAATGGAGCTCAGGGGCACTGCAATTCACAAACCTGCAGAGTTAGAAATGATAACTCTCGTCCACAAATATATGGAGGGAAGGCAACGAAGAGGATTTGAAAGCAAGGCAGAATTGCAGGAAACCGATTCCAGGAGGTAGATTCGAATCACCTTTAAAGCACAGGAAAAGCGGCAAAACCTCGACAATGATGCCCTTGGCCAAAAAGGGCGTATGCGTTTTTTCCTGAATATATTCAGGAAAAAACGCATACGCCCTTTTTGGCCAACCAAGCAACCTGGAAAGGCAAATCAGCGCTACAAAGAAGTCTCGCTTCCCATCGGTCAAAAGGGCCATGCTGAATAAAGTGTCAAAACCAGAAATGCAGGACAGGCCATGGAGAAATGGGAGCCTTGCTACGCTGATGGGCGGGCTGTAAATTGCCAACAGCCACTCTGGAGAAGTGTACGGTGTGTCCTGAAACATCTAAAAAACTCAGCTTAGAGAGCATAGGGCACTTCCACTCATGGGCGTATAAATTGGGAAAACTAAAAATCAGCAAGACACAGGCACCCCAAAGTTTAGGGCTGCTCTGTTGACAAGAACCTCCACTTCGTTACACCTTAAACATCCCAGGAAAGAGAAGAATGGATAAAGAAGTTGTGGTCCTTATGTACAATGGAATATCACTCAGCCATGAAATCAACGTCATAAGGCTAGGAGCAGCATGATGAGTGGATTTAGGTACGACGATTCTAAGTGAAATAAGTCACACAGAAAGACACTTATCATAAGATATCACTTACAGAGAGAATGTAAAAACCGCTACCCTTGAACTGAATTACAAAACAGAACAGAGTCGCACGTTTAGAAAACACACTATGGCTGCTTAACGGGAAAGGTGAGGTGGGGTGATGCATAAAACAAGGGTTTCAAATTAGCTCAGATACCGTTCCATAAACCCAATATGTAATAGACAAGACCTACTCCTTGCTCAGTGAACTGGACTCAACGCCCCCTATTCACCGCCCAAGAATATATCTGACTAGTAAGAATCTTAAAACCTATGTAGTGATATCTCTCTGTAAGTGAGTCAAGTGGGTGAAAAGCGGCATAAACACAGCAGTGCAAAGCAGCTAAACCCTATTATAAAAATCAATTACTTTTAAAAACCCGTGAAACAAAGACAGTGAAAGAGAGAGAAATTCTTACAAAATTCGTTCAGGGGCTGCGATGCCACCTGGATTGACCATATCTAGACCCACAGATGACTGAGACATAAGGGTGGACACTCTTGGGGCTGAGAGGTTTGGTGAGGTTGGGTGAGCAAACGCAGACCCTTTAAAGTAATACGGCGTGGTACCCATCCCATGGGTCCCAAATCTCCAGGGTCAAGGGCATCTTCCTACGTCGAAAACATGCACGAGAAACCCAGAAGATGGTACACCGTGTGACCGGGAAAGGTTTCTAAAACGCACCTCATTTCTCATCTCCTTGTGCTCCGGTTCGCCATTCCAGCCGCTTTACTAGCAATCTCCCTCCTTGGAGAATCAGCACCTTTAACCTTCTGTTCCGTACACGTTGCAATTTGTCCTGAGGATGAACGGGAAGAGGGGGAACCAATGAGAGACTAGCTCTAGGTGTTGGGACAGGCACAGGTCACTCTATTTTCCCATCAGGAAGCAGAATTAACCACAGGCTCAGCCTGCCGCCCGGAGCCAGAATAGGGCCTGAAGCAATCCTGCGCTTTTGCGGCCAGCTCCCAAGAAAGCGAGTTGAAAAATGGAGCTCAGGGGCACTGCAATTCACAAACCTGCAGAGTTAGAAATGATAACTCTCGTCCACAAATATGTGGAGGGAAGGCTACGAAGAGGATTTGAAAGCAAGGCAGAATTGCAGGAAACCGATTTCAGGAGGTAGATTCGAATCGCCTTTAAAGCACAGGAAAAGCGGCAAAACCTCGACAATGATGCCCTTGGCCAAAAAGGGCGTATGCGTTTTTTCCTGAATATATTCAGGAAGAAACGCATACGCCCTTTTTGGCCAACCAAGCAACCTGGAAAGGCAAATCAGCGCTACAAAGAAGTCTCGCTTCCCATCGTTCAAAAGGGCCATGCTGAATAAAGTGTCAAAACCAGAAATGCAGGACAGGCCATGGAGAAATGGGAGCCTTGCTACGCTGATGGGCGGGCTGTAAATTGCCAACAGCCACTCTGGAGAAGTGTACGGTGTGTCCTGAAACATCTAAAAAACTCAGCTTAGAGAGCATAGGGCACTTCCACTCATGGGCGTATAAATTGGGAAAACTAAAAATCAGCAAGACACAGGCACCCCAAAGTTTAGGGCTGCTCTGTTGACAAGAACCTCCACTTCGTTACACCTTAAACATCCCAGGAAAGAGAAGAATGGATAAAGAAGTTGTGGTCCTTATGTACAATGGAATATCACTCAGCCATGAAATCAACGTCATAAGGCTAGGAGCAGCATGATGAGTGGATTTAGGTACGACGATTCTAAGTGAAATAAGTCACACAGAAAAAGACACTTCTCATAAGATATCACTTACAGAGGGAATGTAAAAACCGCTACCCTTGAACTGAATTACAAAACAGAACAGAGTCGCACGTTTAGAAAACACACTATGGCTGCTTAACGGGAAAGGTGAGGTGGGGTGATGCATAAAACAAGGGTTTCAAATTAGCTCAGATACCGTTCCATAAACCCAATATGTAATAGACAAGACCTACTCCTTGCTCAGTGAACTGGACTCAACAACCCCTATTCACCGCCCAAGAATATATCTGACTAGTAAGAATCTTAAAACCTATGTATTGATATCTCTCTGTAAGTGAGTCAAGTAGGTGTAAAGCGGCATAAACACAGCAGTGCAAAGCAGCTAAACCCCATTATAAAAATCAATTACTTTTAAAAACCCGTGAAACAAAGACAGTGAAAGAGAGAGAAATTCTTACAAAATTCGTTCAGGTGCTGCGATGCCACCTGGATTGACCATATCTAGACCCACAGCTGATTGAGACATAAGGGTGGACACTCTTGGGGCTGAGAGGTTTGGTGAGGTTGGGTGAGCTAACGCAGACCCTGTAAAGTAATACGGCGTGGTACCCATCCCATGGGTCCCAAATCTCCAGGTTCAAGGGCATCTTCCTACGTCGAAAACATGCACGAGAAACCCAGAAGATGGTACACCGTGTGACCGGGAAAGGTTTCTAAAACGCACCTCATTTCTCATCTCCTTGTGCTCCGGTTCGCCATTCCAGCCGCTTTACTAGCAATCTCCCTCCTTGGAGAATCAGCACCTTTAACCTCCTGTTCCGAACACGTTGCAATTTGTCCTGAGGATGAACGGGAAGAGGGGGAACCAATGAGAGACTAGCTCTAGGTGTTGGGACAGGCACAGGTCACTCTATTTTCCCATCAGGAAGCAGAATTAACCACAGGCTCAGCCTGCCGCCCGGAGCCAGAATAGGGCCTGAAGCAATCCTGCGCTTTTGCGGCCAGCTCCCAAGAAAGCGAGTTGAAAAATGGAGCTCAGGGGCACTGCAATTCACAAACCTGCAGAGTTAGAAATGATAACTCTCGTCCACAAATATATGGAGGGAAGGCAACGAAGAGGATTTGAAAGCAAGGCAGAATTGCAGGAAACCGATTTCAGGAGGTAGATTCGAATCGCCTTTAAAGCACAGGAAAAGCGGCAAAACCTCGACAATGATGCCCTTGGCCAAAAAGGGCGTATGCGTTTTTTCCTGAATATATTCAGGAAAAAACGCATACGCCCTTTTTGGCCAACCAAGCAACCTGGAAAGGCAAATCAGCGCTACAAAGAAGTCTCGCTTCCCATCGGTCAAAAGGGCCATGCTGAATAAAGTGTCAAAACCAGAAATGCAGGACAGGCCATGGAGAAATGGGAGCCTTGCTACGCTGATGGGCGGGCTGTAAATTGCCAACAGCCACTCTGGAGAAGTGTACGGTGTGTCCTGAAACATCTAAAAAACTCAGCTTAGAGAGCATAGGGCACTTCCACTCATGGGCATATAAATTGGGAAAACTAAAAATCAGCAAGACACAGGCACCCCAAAGTTTAGGGCTGCTCTGTTGACAAGAACCTCCACTTCGTTACACCTTAAACATCCCAGGAAAGAGAAGAATGGATAAAGAAGTTGTGGTCCTTATGTACAATGGAATATCACTCAGCCATGAAATCAACGTCATAAGGCTAGGAGCAGCATGATGAGTGGATTTAGGTACGACGATTCTAAGTGAAATAAGTCACACAGAAAGACACTTATCATAAGATATCACTTACAGAGAGAATGTAAAAACCGCTACCCTTGAACTGAATTACAAAACAGAACAGAGTCGCACGTTTAGAAAACACACTATGGCTGCTTAACGGGAAAGGTGAGGTGGGGTGATGCATAAAACAAGGGTTTCAAATTAGCTCAGATACCGTTCCATAAACCCAATATGTAATAGACAAGACCTACTCCTTGCTCAGTGAACTGGACTCAACGCCCCCTATTCACCGCCCAAGAATATATCTGACTAGTAAGAATCTTAAAACCTATGTAGTGATATCTCTCTGTAAGTGAGTCAAGTGGGTGAAAAGCGGCATAAACACAGCAGTGCAAAGCAGCTAAACCCTATTATAAAAATCAATTACTTTTAAAAACCCGTGAAACAAAGACAGTGAAAGAGAGAGAAATTCTTACAAAATTCGTTCAGGGGCTGCGATGCCACCTGGATTGACCATATCTAGACCCACAGATGACTGAGACATAAGGGTGGACACTCTTGGGGCTGAGAGGTTTGGTGAGGTTGGGTGAGCAAACGCAGACCCTTTAAAGTAATACGGCGTGGTACCCATCCCATGGGTCCCAAATCTCCAGGGTCAAGGGCATCTTCCTACGTCGAAAACATGCACGAGAAACCCAGAAGATGGTACACCGTGTGACCGGGAAAGGTTTCTAAAACGCACCTCATTTCTCATCTCCTTGTGCTCCGGTTCGCCATTCCAGCCGCTTTACTAGCAATCTCCCTCCTTGGAGAATCAGCACCTTTAACCTTCTGTTCCGTACACGTTGCAATTTGTCCTGAGGATGAACGGGAAGAGGGGGAACCAATGAGAGACTAGCTCTAGGTGTTGGGACAGGCACAGGTCACTCTATTTTCCCATCAGGAAGCAGAATTAACCACAGGCTCAGCCTGCCGCCCGGAGCCAGAATAGGGCCTGAAGCAATCCTGCGCTTTTGCGGCCAGCTCCCAAGAAAGCGAGTTGAAAAATGGAGCTCAGGGGCACTGCAATTCACAAACCTGCAGAGTTAGAAATGATAACTCTCGTCCACAAATATGTGGAGGGAAGGCTACGAAGAGGATTTGAAAGCAAGGCAGAATTGCAGGAAACCGATTTCAGGAGGTAGATTCGAATCGCCTTTAAAGCACAGGAAAAGCGGCAAAACCTCGACAATGATGCCCTTGGCCAAAAAGGGCGTATGCGTTTTTTCCTGAATATATTCAGGAAGAAACGCATACGCCCTTTTTGGCCAACCAAGCAACCTGGAAAGGCAAATCAGCGCTACAAAGAAGTCTCGCTTCCCATCGGTCAAAAGGGCCATGCTGAATAAAGTGTCAAAACCAGAAATGCAGGACAGGCCATGGAGAAATGGGAGCCTTGCTACGCTGATGGGCGGGCTGTAAATTGCCAACAGCCACTCTGGAGAAGTGTACGGTGTGTCCTGAAACATCTAAAAAACTCAGCTTAGAGAGCATAGGGCACTTCCACTCATGGGCGTATAAATTGGGAAAACTAAAAATCAGCAAGACACAGGCACCCCAAAGTTTAGGGCTGCTCTGTTGACAAGAACCTCCACTTCGTTACACCTTAAACATCCCAGGAAAGAGAAGAATGGATAAAGAAGTTGTGGTCCTTATGTACAATGGAATATCACTCAGCCATGAAATCAACGTCATAAGGCTAGGAGCAGCATGATGAGTGGATTTAGGTACGACGATTCTAAGTGAAATAAGTCACACAGAAAAAGACACTTATCATAAGATATCACTTACAGAGGGAATGTAAAAACCGCTACCCTTGAACTGAATTACAAAATAGAACAGAGTCGCACGTTTAGAAAACACACTATGGCTGCTTAACGGGAAAGGTGAGGTGGGGTGATGCATAAAACAAGGGTTTCAAATTAGCTCAGATACCGTTCCATAAACCCAATATGTAATAGACAAGACCTACTCCTTGCTCAGTGAACTGGACTCAACAACCCCTATTCACCGCCCAAGAATATATCTGACTAGTAAGAATCTTAAAACCTATGTATTGATATCTCTCTGTAAGAGAGTCAAGTAGGTGTAAAGCGGCATAAACACAGCAGTGCAAAGCAGCTAAACCCCATTATAAAAATCAATTACTTTTAAAAACCCGTGAAACAAAGACAGTGAAAGAGAGAGAAATTCTTACAAAATTCGTTCAGGTGCTGCGATGCCACCTGGATTGACCATATCTAGACCCACAGATGACTGAGACATAAGGGTGGACACTCTTGGGGCTGAGAGGTTTGGTGAGGTTGGGTGAGCAAACGCAGACCCTTTAAAGTAATACGGCGTGGTACCCATCCCATGGGTCCCAAATCTCCAGGGTCAAGGGCATCTTCCTACGTCGAAAACATGCACGAGAAACCCAGAAGATGGTACACCGTGTGACCGGGAAAGGTTTCTAAAACGCACCTCATTTCTCATCTCCTTGTGCTCCGGTTCGCCATTCCAGCCGCTTTACTAGCAATCTCCCTCCTTGGAGAATCAGCACCTTTAACCTTCTGTTCCGTACACGTTGCAATTTGTCCTGAGGATGAACGGGAAGAGGGGGAACCAATGAGAGACTAGCTCTAGGTGTTGGGACAGGCACAGGTCACTCTATTTTCCCATCAGGAAGCAGAATTAACCACAGGCTCAGCCTGCCGCCCGGAGCCAGAATAGGGCCTGAAGCAATCCTGCGCTTTTGCGGCCAGCTCCCAAGAAAGCGAGTTGAAAAATGGAGCTCAGGGGCACTGCAATTCACAAACCTGCAGAGTTAGAAATGATAACTCTCGTCCACAAATATATGGAGGGAAGGCTACGAAGAGGATTTGAAAGCAAGGCAGAATTGCAGGAAACCGATTTCAGGAGGTAGATTCGAATCGCCTTTAAAGCACAGGAAAAGCGGCAAAACCTCGACAATGATGCCCTTGGCCAAAAAGGGCGTATGCGTTTTTTCCTGAATATATTCAGGAAGAAACGCATACGCCCTTTTTGGCCAACCAAGCAACCTGGAAAGGCAAATCAGCGCTACAAAGAAGTCTCGCTTCCCATCGGTCAAAAGGGCCATGCTGAATAAAGTGTCAAAACCAGAAATGCAGGACAGGCCATGGAGAAATGGGAGCCTTGCTACGCTGATGGGCGGGCTGTAAATTGCCAACAGCCACTCTGGAGAAGTGTACGGTGTGTCCTGAAACATCTAAAAAACTCAGCTTAGAGAGCATAGGGCACTTCCACTCATGGGCGTATAAATTGGGAAAACTAAAAATCAGCAAGACACAGGCACCCCAAAGTTTAGGGCTGCTCTGTTGACAAGAACCTCCACTTCGTTACACCTTAAACATCCCAGGAAAGAGAAGAATGGATAAAGAAGTTGTGGTCCTTATGTACAATGGAATATCACTCAGCCATGAAATCAACGTCATAAGGCTAGGAGCAGCATGATGAGTGGATTTAGGTACGACGATTCTAAGTGAAATAAGTCACACAGAAAAAGACACTTATCATAAGATATCACTTACAGAGGGAATGTAAAAACCGCTACCCTTGAACTGAATTACAAAACAGAACAGAGTCACACGTTTAGAAAACACACTATGGCTGCTTAACGGGAAAGGTGAGGTGGGGTGATGCATAAAACAAGGGTTTCAAATTAGCTCAGATACCGTTCCATAAACCCAATATGTAATAGACAAGACCTACTCCTTGCTCAGTGAACTGGACTCAACAACCCCTATTCACCGCCCAAGAATATATCTGACTAGTAAGAATCTTAAAACCTATGTATTGATATCTCTCTGTAAGTGAGTCAAGTAGGTGTAAAGCGGCATAAACACAGCAGTGCAAAGCAGCTAAACCCCATTATAAAAATCAATTACTTTTAAAAACCCGTGAAACAAAGACAGTGAAAGAGAGAGAAATTCTTACAAAATTCGTTCAGGTGCTGCGATGCCACCTGGATTGACCATATCTAGACCCACAGCTGATTGAGACATAAGGGTGGACACTCTTGGGGCTGAGAGGTTTGGTGAGGTTGGGTGAGCTAACGCAGACCCTGTAAAGTAATACGGCGTGGTACCCATCCCATGGGTCCCAAATCTCCAGGTTCAAGGGCATCTTCCTACGTCGAAAACATGCACGAGAAACCAAGAAGATGGTACACCGTGTGACCGGGAAAGGTTTCTAAAACGCACCTCATTTCTCATCTCCTTGTGCTCCGGTTCGCCATTCCAGCCGCTTTACTAGCAATCTCCCTCCTTGGAGAATCAGCACCTTTAACCTCCTGTTCCGAACACGTTGCAATTTGTCCTGAGGATGAACGGGAAGAGGGGGAACCAATGAGAGACTAGCTCTAGGTGTTGGGACAGGCACAGGTCACTCTATTTTCCCATCAGGAAGCAGAATTAACCACAGGCTCAGCCTGCCGCCCGGAGCCAGAATAGGGCCTGAAGCAATCCTGCGCTTTTGCGGCCAGCTCCCAAGAAAGCGAGTTGAAAAATGGAGCTCAGGGGCACTGCAATTCACAAACCTGCAGAGTTAGAAATGATAACTCTCGTCCACAAATATATGGAGGGAAGGCAACGAAGAGGATTTGAAAGCAAGGCAGAATTGCAGGAAACCGATTTCAGGAGGTAGATTCGAATCGCCTTTAAAGCACAGGAAAAGCGGCAAAACCTCGACAATGATGCCCTTGGCCAAAAAGGGCGTATGCGTTTTTTCCTGAATATATTCAGGAAAAAACGCATACGCCCTTTTTGGCCAACCAAGCAACCTGGAAAGGCAAATAAGCGCTACAAAGAAGTCTCGCTTCCCATCGGTCAAAAGGGCCATGCTGAATAAAGTGTCAAAACCAGAAATGCAGGACAGGCCATGGAGAAATGGGAGCCTTGCTACGCTGATGGGCGGGCTGTAAATTGCCAACAGCCACTCTGGAGAAGTGTACGGTGTGTCCTGAAACATCTAAAAAACTCAGCTTAGAGAGCATAGGGCACTTCCAGTCATGGGCATATAAATTGGGAAAACTAAAAATCAGCAAGACACAGGCACCCCAAAGTTTAGGGCTGCTCTGTTGACAAGAACCTCCACTTCGTTACACCTCAAACATCCCAGGAAAGAGAAGAATGGATAAAGAAATTGTGGTCCTTATGTACAATGGAATATCACTCAGCCATGAAATCAACGTCATAAGGCTAGGAGCAGCATGATGAGTGGATTTAGGTACGACGATTCTAAGTGAAATAAGTCACACAGAAAAAGACACTTATCATAAGATATCACTTACAGAGGGAATGTAAAAACCGCTACCCTTGAACTGAATTACAAAACAGAACAGAGTCGCACGTTTAGAAAACACACTATGGCTGCTTAACGGGAAAGGTGAGGTGGGGTGATGCATAAAACAAGGGTTTCAAATTAGCTCAGATACCGTTCCATAAACCCAATATGTAATAGACAAGACCTACTCCTTGCTCAGTGAACTGGACTCAACGCCCCCTATTCACCGCCCAAGAATATATCTGACTAGTAAGAATCTTAAAACCTATGTATTGATATCTCTCTGTAAGTGAGTCAAGTGGGTGTAAAGCGGCATAAACACAGCAGTGCAAAGCAGCTAAACCCTATTATAAAAATCAATTACTTTTAAAAACCCGTGAAACAAAGACAGTGAAAGAGAGAGAAATTCTTACAAAATTCGTTCAGGGGCTGCGATGCCACCTGGATTGACCATATCTAGACCCACAGCTGATTGAGACATAAGGGAGGACACGCTTGGGGCTGAGAGGTTTGGTGAGGTTGGGTGAGCTAACGCAGACCCTGTAAAGTAATACGGCGTGGTACCCATCCCATGGGTCCCAAATCTCCAGGGTCAAGGGCATCGTCCTACGTCGAAAACATGCACGAGAAACCCAGAAGATGGTACACCGTGTGACCGGGAAAGGTTTCTAAAACGCACCTCATTTCTCATCTCCTTGTTCTCCAGTTCGCCATTCCAGCCGCTTTACTAGCAATCTCCCTCCTTGGAGAATCAGCACCTTTAACCTCCTGTTCCGTACAGGTTGCAATTTGTCCTGAGGATGAACGGGAAGAGGGGGAACCAATGAGAGACTAGCTCTAGGTGTTGGGACAGGCACAGGTCACTCTATTTTCCCATCAGGAAGAAGAATTAACCACAGGCTCAGCCTGCCGCCCGGAGCCAGAAGAGGGCCTGAAGCAATCCTGCGCTTTTGCGGCCAGCTCCCAAGAAAGCGAGTTGAGAAATGGAGCTCAGGGGCACTGCAATTCACAGACCTGCACAGTTAGAAATGATAACTCTCGTCCACAAATATATTGAGGGAAGGCAACGAAGAGAATTTGAAAGCAAGGCAGAATTGCAGGAAACCGATTTCAGGAGGTAGATTCGAATCGCCTTTAAAGCACAGGAAAAGCGGCAAAACCTCGACAATGATGCCCTTGGCCAAAAAGGGCGTATGCGTTTTTTCCTGAATATATTCAGGAAAAAACGCATACGCCCTTTTTGGCCAACCAAGCAACCTGGAAAGGCAAATCAGCGCTACAAAGAAGTCTCGCTTCCCATCGGTCAAAAGGGCCATGCTGAATAAAGTGTCAAAACCAAAAATGCAGGACAGGCCATGGAGAAATGGGAGCCTTGCTACGCTGATGGGCGGGCTGTAAATTACCAACAGCCACTCTGGAGAAGTGTACGGTGTGTCCTGAAACATCTAAAAACTCAGCTTAGAGAGCATAGGGCACTTCCACTCATGGGCGTATAAATTGGGAAAACTAAAAATCAGCAAGACACAGGCACCCCAAAGTTTAGGGCTGCTCTGTTGACAAGAAACTCCACTTCGTTACACCTTAAACATCCCAGGAAAGAGAAGAATGGATAAAGAAGTTGTGGTCCTTATGTACAATGGAATATCACTCAGCCATGAAATCAACGTCATAAGGCTAGGAGCAGCATGATGAGTGGATTTAGGTACGACGATTCTAAGTGAAATAAGTCACACAGAAAAACACACTTATCATAAGATATCACTTATAGAGGGAATGTAAAAACCGCTACCCTTGAACTGAATTACAAAACAGAACAGAGTCGCACGTTTAGAAAACACACTATGGCTGCTTAACGGGAAAGGTGAGGTGGGGTGATGCATAAAACAAGGGTTTCAAATTAGCTCAGATACCGTTCCATAAACCCAATATGTAATAGACAAGACCTACTCCTTGCTCAGTGAACTGGACTCAACACCCCCTATTCACCGC